>NC_134277.1:147074338-147713088 GCF_949628215.1 Phalacrocorax aristotelis
GAGCCCACCACAACAGACCCATGTTAGGGGAGGACATAGATTAAGGGTGCTGCCACCCCCTGGCGGAGTCCAGCAAACTCTGTGGGCATTAACCCTTTTTTTGTGAGACAATTAAAAATACACCAGATTTCACTACCTACTTAGTGTGGATGGAGAGGGGTGAATTTAAAAAGAGCATCACTAGGATACCATGTCAGTGATTCATCCTTATTTTACTTTTGTTTCTCTCCATCGGAAAGGGAGATCCCTTCCTCAATTTGCACACTGTAATACTATTGACTAACAAGTCTAATTTCATTCTAATGATTGCTACTGCCGTGAAATATGTCTAGTTTCTTTGCTAACAGACAGATAGCTTTGTTGTATCTACAAAATTTATGGAGGATATTACACCAGTAAATGTGAGCTCTAAGATTTTACATCAGTGGTCTCTGAAGACATTAAATACAAGAACAAATTCAAGTGGTTTGTGTTGGCATGTTAAGTCTGAGATACGTATGTAACCTTATGCGTATTTTTCTGCATGTATAAAATGCTTTAAGATTTTAGATTAGGCATTAATTTAATGCCGTTGCATTTTTTTCCACAGGCAGGAGAAATCTGTCTAAGACTTATGTAAAATGTTCCACACGTTGATTTATATTTACAGTATTTTCTATATTATTATTTTTAATTTTGAAAAGCCTGTGTATTTTTATTTCATTACATGTTACATAATATTGATTAAGGATTTAATTCTGAGACATTTGCAGAGCAGCGTAATGCTGGATGTTGGGACTCTGACATCATGAAAACTGCACCTTCAGGAAATAACATTGTCAAACTCTATTTCAGGATCTTTTCTTCTTTTTAAAATGTCAAATTTTAGAGATATGATGTCTTCAGAGGAATCAGAACATTTTATGTTGGCATGGGATGAATTTGCTCCAGTTCTTATTAAGATAAAATACATATTCCATACGCTTTTGAACAAAATTCAAAAATTATAGTAGTATTTATTTATATAAAAATAGTAAACCTGTTATCTGTTATATTAAATAAATTATCTGTATGATGACATCATAATTCAAAGGCAACATTAAATTATAACATTATTTGGTACTGTATATAGAACAATAAATCAGTGCATCCTACACCTTGTGTGACCTTCTATTTTAAACTGCAAATGAAAACAGTTAATTTGCCGCTCCACTGTTGCAAAACTACCATTCTCACAGGCAAAAATACACCCAAATTATAATACATGTTCACAAAATTATTTTTTCTGTCCCAAAATTTAAGGACCTACATTTCTATCTTGGGAACAGCAGAGGCAATCACAGTTCTGTACCCCCCTCAGTTCTTTACTGTGACTTTTAGAAAATGTGTATCAAGGCAGGATATTTTTTGCCCTTTCGGGTTAATTTGTTTTACCTACTTATTTCTCACTTGAAGTCTTAATTCTGTCTGTAGGGCAGATCCTGCCAACCCCCTTCCATGGGCAAGTATGATCCAATAGGCTTTCATGCAGGTTTGCACAGCAGAAGCAGAGTGCAACGATTTCCGTATTTCTGCTACGTTCGACGCTCATGTATGTAAGGAAGCTCTTCCCCAGACATTTCTGTCAGCAGCTCTTGAGGTGGGTAGAGAGCAGACAGAGCAAACCAGTAGCAGTTGATTGAAAATATGAAGATCCACTGATTCACTTGTGCTCAACATCTCTGCTGTAGCAGAAAGGAAGTTTTCCTTGCACCTTCTATGTCACGGTGCCCTGCAATGATCCATGTGATTTGGGACAAATGAAATGTCAAGCACTTTATGATGGCCTAAACAGATGCATTTATGATACTGCACGTGATGAAAAATAAGAAGCTATGGTACATGAACAAGCAACTGTGACTGGTGCAATCAAGGGCCTCGGCAGAAGACGGAGGGGGAGGAGTGACTGCCTTGTGCAGTTTGATGCAGGATTCTGAAAGACCCTTCATGTGTCTCTCAAGTGCTTTCCAGTAATATAGTCTCTTATATGACTAACATCTGCTTGCATACTTCATTTTTACTGTTTTCTTCCTGGTACTTCTGAAATGCCATGTGTACTTTTGATATGGGTTTTGTTTGGGGAGAGAGTTTAAAATGTAAATATTGCCTCATATTTATCCTGAAGACTGCAGCTCAGCCTTTGCTTGTGGCAGGACGTGGGAAGGATGGTAGTCATCCTTTTCACCTGTGGGAGTTCATTGTGTATCTCAGATTGGCCTCCAGGAAAGGTTTAACACACTTACTAGAAGTCCCGTGTGCCTGGGGAGTGGAGTTGTTGGCTGCAGTCTTCAATGTGAAACCTAGGGGATGATCAGATATCCTGGACTCAAGCTGTTGCGATCCTTGAATAGAATAAAAGGAGCGAGATACTTAACTTCAGCCAGCAGTGTATGAGAAGCCCATATATACAGTATAGAAGTTGAATTTGTCCTGGTTGCAGCAGGTCGTATTGCTGATGAGATCCACCACAGCACTCGGCTGGTGTCTCTGTGCCCAGGGACTATGCATTCCTGCAGGCCTGACAGGAGATGGCATGGCCTCAACCACCAAGGGAGGCTGTTATCCAGTGGTGTAGGACAGGGCCTCCTGATCAACCGGAGACGGTTGAAAGCTCACCATTAGCAAGTGCAGTGACTGCTTAGTAGCAGCAAATCAGTTTATAGACCTTTCACATGTACTACTGATATACATTTTTCTTTCCTCCCCTTTTTATTTTTCTTTAAGAGAAGCATTTTTCATCGTAAAATTTGTGATGTAAAATATTTGCCTATATCCAGTGTATCAACGTGCATCTGTGGAAGAGTGAAGCCACCACCGTGGTTCATTGCAGTCTGGCATTTCTGGTGCCTGATCAAGCCTCGCTCAGACATGGAAATTTAAACTCAGTGAGACTTGTGACTGGAGAGAAAAGCAGGATCTGTCCTTTACAGATAAATTAGTTCAAAGTTGGACAAGGCAACTTTTATTTGCATTCTAGACTTTAACTGGGAGGCTAACAATTGTCAAAAATAACTCACATGCTTTAGTGCATATATATAAACCGTTCAAATGTGTTAGTTAATGCTTTTTAAATTAAAAACATAAAGATCTGTGAACACGATGAATTCGCAGCAATGAAAAAGAGACCCTCACAAAACCTTGTCAGCTTGAATCCAGGTTGATGATTCCTATTAGAAAGAATCATAATCACATGTGCTAAAATGATGACAGTGCTGAATAAGCCAGCAAACGTGAGAAGCGGTAGGAACAGGACCATCGTGGGATGCTGTTAATGGTTGATTTCACTGAGTCTCAGTAGACACGTGACACTATTTGTTGCCTGACTATTTTAAAAAACTTGTGTTGAGAGAGAGAGTCAGAAACAGAATAAAAGTCTCAACCTTATGATGCGAAGAACATTTTCCCCCTCCCCCAGATGCCTAGGAAAGACAGAAATTTGAAATAAAAAAACCAGCCGTAATGTCAGTCTATACTAAAGGGAGCGTTGTTCTTCATACAGCAAATGCTGTCATGGTTTTGCAGTCATTTGAACACTAGATAAAATTAAACAGAACAATAGTTATTTCTATTTTACTTTAATACAACAGAAAGTTGGATTTTTTTGCCATAGAAGGCAAGGCTTGCGTCAAAACAAACTGTAGGCTTAGAGTTTGCAAGGAATTATGGAGTGTGGTATGTGTCTGGGTTTGTATACTTTATTTATCATCACTGTTGTCTTGTGAGGGCAGGTTTGTCATAACTCACTGCTTCACTTTTCATGAGTTACAGTCATGCTTTCGTTCGCAAGGAATAAGAATAGTATCATTTCTCTCTTTTTGTTTTTCTTTATACATACACTCAAATGTACACAGTGTAAATCTGTGCCTCTTACTCCAGTAAAAATCCCTGCGAAGTAAAAATGGAGTTCATGTAAATGCTTGTGCACATTAGAAAAATATAAATACAAAGAACAGTCTTGTCCCAATATAGAGCAGAGTTTAATGCCAGCATTACCTATTAAAATCAGTGCATTAGGCTTATGGTAGATGTGTGTATGTTAGTTTAGCATAATACTGCTAAAATTGCCAATCTAAAACCCAGTTGCTGTAGCCATTAAAAAAGCAAATGCTCTTTCCCTTTCATTTATAGCAGTATTTGGTCAGTGTGCAATGTGATTAGGATGATATTCCATCACACTGGACTTTCATTAATCAACAGATAACCCTCGTAGTTGAGTAAATTCAGCTTCTCTCACATCTTAGGACTAAGAAGACTAAGTATGAATCCTACCAGTCAGGGAAGTCTAGTCAGCAAAACAGGCAACATAGAAACAAGGTTATTCTTGTTTCCCTACCCTCTGGGCCACATCTCTGCCCTGTGCAATCCCTGTGGCACAGAGCAGTGTCAGAGAGGAAGACAGACGCCTGCCTGCCCCAGTTTGCTGTGGTAGTTTCATCTGGGTGAGTCAAGGGACACAGTGCTATGATATACATATACAGATATATATACACAGAGATAGCTGAAGAGGGAAGAACGGCCAGCCAGACACTGAACTGTCGCAAAACGGAGGTTGCTTTTCTGCCTAGAGCCTAGTCTGCAATTTACTGCAGACCCACTCAGAGCCAGGGTCACAGTCCTCTCTGAGCAGTAAGATAGCCAGAGCTTTCTCTGAATCGACCTTCACCTTGGGCACCCTCATGCCCAGGTGCTCCTACCATGCTCGTAATCCCACAAGGCAGCTCTTTTATCTCCCCTCCCCAACAGGCCTCTTTTTAAGACTTTCTTAAGTAAAGGAGACCATGGTGAAAAGTCATCGTTCTTGCCAGTGGGCACTGGGTATGACATCTGATGGCTGCCAAAAAAAGAGACTTCTTTTTCCAAAGCGGAGCAGGTGGCAGTAGCTGACTGGAACACCATGCTGGCACTCGCTATATCATAGCACTGACAGCAGAGCTGGAAGCTAACAGGTTCACAGTTGCCTAATGTCATCATGCTGAAGACATTTTTAGAAAAGTTATGCAATTGATTAGCTGGCTACATATACCTTTTTTTTTCAAGCTGAGTCGGTATTTTTATTCTAACACAGCTAATAGCAATAAAGTAGATTTACAGACAAAGTGCTGCAAATGAAGTTTTTAGCAGGTTTTGGCAGCATGTTTTCCAAGAGCTCTCACGCCATCCCACAAGAGCTCCTTGGAAATCATATGAAATGCATAGGGAAGTTAACACACTAACGTGATTCCTAAATCCAAGAGTAGTAATTGACGGTTTCTTCTGCGGAAAGGTATTTTCCATGTACTTCTTTTGCGGTGTCTCTCAGACTGCTCCACCTCTCTTCTGCAGAAGGACATGCTGCCATCTGAAGAGACAGTGAGGAAAAGTGTTTTGTGATCTCTCCGGAATGGCAACTGTACTGCGCTCTGCAGCCCAAATTCCCCCTAATTTTAGACATGTATCCAAGGCACTTAAATTGAGATCAGTGTCAGCCTGACTGTTGATAATCCTGGTGTGGAGACAGGCGTTTGAGAGAGCAATTCCGTATACTTCAGCTCTGAGTGAGAAGAGGAAACCCAGGACAACCACCTTCCCTTGTTTCAGTGTCGTAGTTACATATCTTGGCATTTAAAGGATTAAGCTGGGACCATGTTGTCTCTCAAAACTGATCTGACAGATGCAGTGAAATGATTTACTTCAGCTTAAATTGTAGTTTAGTTGCAAATTAGCCGGCAAATACTTAAGAAAGACAAATTCTGGTAACAGCGATACACGGTTGTATACAAGTAGAAGAAATGACAATTGCTTTTCCCCCAACGATGACAGAAGATACATGACTCAGTTATCAATCTCAGAATCTTTATTAAAGCTTAATGGTAGATGCTATAGTGAGGGAGCTTTTTATTTGGCTTTATTATGTTTGCCTAGTTAACTGATCGCAACATTTTATTTTGGATGAGGACTTTGCCAGAGTTACTTCTGTTTCTAAACCTGAAAAATTATAACAGAGCAATATGTTCTACGTGGAGCTGCAGCGTAAGGCGACGGAGCTGTCAGCTGATCAGGCAAAACTCACCAGTAATAGCATAGCTTAGAGGAATCCAATGGGCTCTAAAAAGACATTGGACATGATTTATACAGCTTATACTTTAAAAGAACTGCAAATACTGCTTAATTGTGCAGTGGAAGAAAAGAAAGACAAAGTCTGCATCTCAGCAATATAAATTCTACTTAAAAATATTATTTTCTGGTGGGTTTTTTTAGCTAGAAAAATGGATGTAAGCTGCATCTTTGAATGTTTCTTTTCTCCCATGCTTTTCCTTCCCTTCCTGCCTTTGCTTTTTTCCTTTATCTATTATCAGTAGTATAATACTTCAAGAATGGGGAAAGAACGAAGGGAAGGTATATGAAATTCATACTTTGGGGGGAAGAGGGAGTTGAAAATCAATAGCCAAATGAGCAAGAAAACAATTACTTTCTGGTGCCAATGTTTTCATTTTCCTAGTAGGACTTCTGACCCTGAAATGTTCTACCTGCGATAGCTCCCCATATTTGTTAATTATCAACCCACACTTCAAAGCTGATCGGTTTTCAAGGGCTTTTGTGGAGGCCAGCTCAGGAAAATGAGTATTCAGTACCACAGGAATATGTTTAATTTGAGGAGGTTTCATTTTGGTAGGGCTTCGGTTTGCATGAATGCATTGTACCTCTTGGATGTCCTTACAGCGTCTTGGGGATAGGCCCTTCAAAGAAAGAAAATAAATGTATGCAATATAAAAGTCACAGGGATATTTCTGACACAGTGTCATATGATTTTGCATTGCAAGATAGCATCTCTTGGAAAACGATAGCTAAATGGAATGTTTTAAAAATATATATGGTGTAGTAGTTGCTGTACTGACTGATAAGGACATGCAGAAGGCTTTCTATTTTGTTTCACTTTGTTGTATCTTTTAATAATTTAGCCTAGATATTATTTTTGTGCTGGTAGTGTCATTTCCGATCTCACTTGTCCTCTGCCCCCCAAAATACCTTTGAAACTAATAAGTAAAACAAAGTACCCAGTTCTGCCCTCCCTATTTACACAAGATGAAAGCTGAGTTTTGCCCAAGGAGGACTGCATGGTCAGCCCAGTGATCTGGAAAATAGAAAAAAGCAATAATACAAACTAAGACTCTCACATATCATTGTTAAGATTTTTTAAATATCTTATTAATTTCAAAGAAATTGCTGATAGAAGTAATTCTGGATGCAGCCTAACACACACATATTTTTGTTACTAGTAGAAACTTTCTGTTACCATTGTCTCTTTTCAAGAATGAAGAAAACACTTCTTTCGTGTTCTTCATTACTGCCCCATTGCTGACTTCACTGAACCAAAATTTTGATATTAACATTTCTCAATTATATATTTCATTTAAAAATTGATTAAAGAGCAACTTTAGAAATCAGTTAACCTACAGGTTAAGTGCAGAACACCATTTCAGCCCAAAGTAACTTAACCCTTCTTTAAAAAGACCTAAGTGTGAAGAATAAAGACAGTATTTTTCCTTTTCCTTTTTTTTAAAGAAGCCACATGAAATGTTCTCCGAGTTAAGTTTTACCATTCATAATGAATGCAGTCTCGCCATTCAAATGCGACCATAAGTACACAGAAGATAAGAATTTAATTAAATGTAGATTAAAACCAAACAGGAAAACACACTCGCTGATAATTTTATCCCATCCTCTGGCCATATTTTTTATACTTCCTTCTTGTTCTTCTTTGGGCTATAGCTTATCAACATGCCGATAGTACCATAACTCATTACATCTGATGGTGCTGCTGAAATGTGCAGGCTTGGTGCTTGAATTTCAGAGGCACTTAAAATGCAAAGCATGTAAATGTCTATGTTAAATATATTAGTGTGGTAATGTTAGTGAAAAGAAAGTGATTTCTTATAAATCCTTGTACCTCACATCATACATTATCATCGCCCAGTCACAAACTGGTTTAAATAAAAAGCTATTGAGGCTTTCTCTTAAAATATATTTCTCTTAAAATATATTAATTTTGTTTTCATATGACTTGGCTATTTTCATATTAATTTCAGTTACTGAAATAGATTACTGAAAACCTAGAGATAATATTTTTAGTGCTTGGTTAAATACACATAAGGTAAACAGGTGACTGTGAGAGGTCTGACTGACCCACACAGTGTCGCAGTTCAAGACCCAGTGGCAGTGTGGAGGTTAAACGGACCTGGATACCAAACCACTTTCAATCACAGATACATGGAGTTTTACGAATTATGCAATTCCGCTGTTCCACGGAGGGAGATGGCAGGGTCCAGAAGCCAAGTGGTGCAGCTGTACTCTGCATGGTCCTGGGGCTGGGCTGAGGCGTCCCCGGGTGTGTGTCCCCAGGGGATAGCCCCAATTATAGGGTAGGTGGAGAATATCCCTTTCTTAATTGGCTCATCTGGCCTTGACAGCGATTAACAGCTTGTTATGCAGAAGTTACACCTTTATTCTTAAAGCTGAGATACTCCCTTATCCTATAGGGTTAACTGAAGTGCATCCACTTATGCTAACACTGTTGTCAATTGGGCCCAACTACTGCACATAGCTGCATTTTTGTGCATCAGTATAAATAATCTGTTTAGAAAGATGATTTTTTAATGTACAACAAAAATAAAGCATTTATATTTTAAAGGAAAGCAGTTTACGTAGATTGAAGTCATGGGTTCCAAGCTGGCCCGATGGAAGCCTTGCTGGCTCTGCCTGACTGGTAGCCTCTTAACGCGTCTGCAACAAGTTCTTTAGCTAACCAGCATTGCAAGATAAAAGAAAAACATGATCCATAAATAATTTAACCTGAATTTGTCCACTATTATTTATTTCCAATGTATTTTTTTCACTACATATACTATACATTCCAGGGAAAGAAATTAAACAGTTCAGGTCTGCGAGGGTTTCACTGATGGTACAACAGACACTGGACCCAGCTCAGTAATATGGAGATCAAAGTAGCAGTTTGCTTAATTAAATATTATGCTAAGGTTTAGAATGCCAATGTGTTCTTTAATATGCAATCTTGATTTATTAAGCACTATTAAAGCATAACTGAAATAATTTATATGCTTGTGCTATCTTATATTTATAACCAAGGCCTATAAAAACTGGAACATCCTTTAGTTTTGCAGTAAGGAAAGAAGCATTTCTTTCTTCTATTTTATCAGCAAATAAATTATTTGGCTATATGTTGCTTTTAAGTGATTTATAATGGTCTGAGGGTCGCAAATGTGAATATGAACTTTGCTTCAGCTCTTGACCAAAAGGTATTTTCAAATGAAGAAGATGGATCTGCAACTTTTTATAATTAGATGGCCTTTGATCTGAGCTTTGTGGATCAATCAGAAGAGAAATTACTTCATGTAAAAAGTTTAACAGTATTAGAAAGTGATTACTGAGGTAATCAGAGCAAACTCTGCACCTCATCAAGAACCATACCTGACCTGCCATCACTCAAATTTTGGACAGGATCTGAAAGCAAGTTTTCCAGTGCCAGACCAGACACTGTAGGACATAAATGACACCTGTGAGTTAGCATTCCCCACCATTTCCCTGAGCATATTTTCAGGGTGGGACCTAGCTTCCATTAGTTTCTTCCTCTTGACACCAAAATGAGGTGATATCCATGAGAACTTGCATGTAAACATTTTTTTTAGTTATTAATGTTAATAGTTTGTGTCAGGTAAATTTGAATCTGAAAGTCGGCACATGGCAAAACTCTGAGACTCTTCAATGTTGAAGCCATTTCATACATTTCAAGTGATGCACCACTATACTAAATTTTTGGACATACTAAAATAGTCCTAAAATCAAGAACTCTGTTTAAATAGAGTTAGAAATAAAGTATATTTCTTTTATGACATCCACTGCTGTCCTGTTACATGGAATAATCAGCCCAAAGATCTGTAAGACAATGAAGCTTCAAGAGAGGGTATTTCTGGTCATTACAGTGACATTTTGGGATAGTTTAAAATGCAGTACGTTTCCAGCCCACAGATACTGCAGTACTTTTCAAAGGAAAGGATACCACAGCTGTTGAGAACACCTGAAACAGTGAAAGCTGAATTTTTAGAGGCATTGCCCTGAAAGAACTGGGTGTAACATTTAATGTGTTAATGATTCAAAATGTTTAAAGAAGAACCGTTAGCATGGAGATCATACGCTAATTCCACAAAGGACTGGTGCATTAAATATAGTTTATATTTGGAGCAATGAGACAGAGGAGAGAAAGCCTGTGTTAATACTTCAGTGTCTATGTCTGAGAGCTTTTTGGAGCACATTGTTAGGGCTTGCCACTTTCCAGGAACAGCTAAGTGCTGCTCTGCAAGAGTGATGGCCTCTTTCCACATCTGCAGGTGTAAGGACTGATATGCAGAAGAATTGATTCTTTTGTACGCTTCCTGGGGAAAGGTAGAAAAGGCTGCAGAAAAGCTGTAAAATTTATTTTTCATTCATTGTCTCTACTCCGTAAGTTCAGGAGGCGTTGGCTCTTGCCTTTCTGCTAGCACAGACAGACGAATAATTCAGCAAAGCCATGGGTGCGGCAGCACCCACTCCCGAGAGCCCCGCGGATGCGCTCCGCCCTTTGACCTTCGCCAGCCCTGTGCCTCCAAAATTGTCTAGGTACCACTGCATATGGTATCGGTAATATTTTCAGACAGGAAGCCAGCAAAAGGGTTTGGGTTTTTGGTTTTTTTTTTTGAAAGGAGAGCGCTGGATTTTATTTTTCCTCTGACAAGTTCACTGCTTTCGAGCTTATCCAGTTTTGGTGGAAAGCTTTTGGTACTGAGAGCCCCGGTTCTTTTGCATGAGTCAGTGATATCAGAGAGACCCTCTCCTCTCACACAAGTCAGTGATACCAGGTCCAGCTCCAGCACAGCCACTTGCTGGTCCCCGTTGCCTCCCAAGAGCCAGCAGCCCTGCTTTGCCCCAGGGGAGCTGCCGCCAGCAGTTTTGCAGAGGCGAGGGAAGCATGGCCTGCTTCCAGCTGAGAAGCTGCGCAGGTGTCATCGCCCCTCCTCTGGGAGACGGTGAGGATGCAGAAGTGCAGTGGGACCAAGCAGCTCTTAGAGAGATGGGCAGAGTGAGACACAGATTTACCTTGCAGATACCGTAACGCTGCACCAGTGTCAGGGCTTAATAATTTTGGTGGCTTATGATCCCCTTTCCCTTTAGAATTGTACCTGATTTCAGTGCATCAAGAAAGCCTGCAGCTTCCGATATCTAACAAAGACTAGCTGTCTCCTAAACATCATAATGGTGTACCTATACTTCTGGACTGAAATGATCCATGTTCTACCTCGGGGGGTTTTTTTCCTGTATAATTCATGTGGATGTCCTGTGTGCACACAAATCTATTTGTGGCAAGAAAGTACTTATGTTTTAGCATGGTCTTTCATGTTTCACAAGTAATTTATTAATACACAATCACCCACTAAATATCCCATATCCTGGAATGCAGAAGTACATCCTGTACTGTATAAACAAAACGTTGATATTTCATGGATACTTGTATCCTTGCTAGTGCAGGGCTGGAACTGCCTGGCAATTTTGCCATTTATTCTGTGAAATAAAACATGCGAAGCTGTGCATACAAATGTGTGATGTCCAGTTGGCATTAAATTCAAGAAAAGCCCTTTTGCAGAGAATTGATCCCCCGGTATGCAGCAATAGTTACCTTTGCTGATTTCTGCATCCCTTAAAACATCAACATTAACTTTTGTCCAAAGGTGCTTACATCCTCATCAAACGCTATAATGATTGAATCATCGGTTTGGCATGAGTAGTTTTAAGTGAGCTACAGGGTAGAGATTTCATTAAATTAAGTAGCGTTCTGCAAAATATTTGTGAAAATAAGCCAGGAGAAGTAAACAGTTGTGAAAGCTGAAAGGATAAAATTACTCCTGCTAATAACATAAGATTGCAGTCAGTAATCTCTTCTGTTATTTTGGCTGGACGATGAGTTCCTTAATAATTCCCTCCTTTATCAATTCCTTTTTGTACATTTTTTGTTTTACAAACACTGGGTTACAGTCTCACAGGAGAACCTAAGCCAGTAAGCTCCAAGTAGGAGCGGGCTTACGCATATCACATGTACCTTAATGGCAGTATCTCCATCAGGCATTACAGGAAATACTCGCACCTCATCGTCGATGGCAATATTTTAACTGACTGTGTTTCCAAATTCAGTGCCCAGCCCCAAAGTCAGATTGTGGCTAATGCATGTTGCAATGTTAACAATAACACATTCTTCCCAGAAAAACTAAAATGACAGGTGTAGCTATTGATGCTTCAAGCACATACTCTGACCTAAAGACTCGCAATCTGCTGCGCTCAATCCAGCACATACTGTGGCAACAGAGCTGTGCTGGAATCATGCTGGAGACAGACTGACAAACGCTGCATGTGAACTTTAACTTTTCCCCCCCCCCCAAATTGTGGGTTTAGCTTGCTTCTTAAGCTGATCGGTGCTGGAAATGAGCATCTCCCCATGCCTTACTGAGAGATGGTTTTCCTTCTAGCGTATAACATGACGAACTGTAGGGAATATGTATGTAATGTGGTCTCTTTTCATATGTTACAATATTTGAGCATACACCCACAGTTAAAAGGCTGCTTCTTGTGAAATGTGTGCCCTTCAGTTAATTTTTGCAGCCAGAGTCTCGCTGCATTATAATTGCAAGAGTATTGCCCTTCTGATTATTTCTCCTGACTTCCCTATTTCTGCAAAAGAAGCAATTACAAAGAACCAAAGCGATAATACAGCAAACATAACTTTAATTCTGCTTTCGGTGATTTATCAGTTATTATATTTTGAATTTCTCTGCAGATCATTGATTCCAGTTTGATTTTGTTCATACATCCATTTTGTCTAATTCTAGGTAAATATAAGTCACATTTTTTACATTATACCCCTCAGAGGGCTTTATTTTTTCATTTCAGTAACCATTATTTGAATCATAAAAAACCACATTACAGTATTCATAATGCACTGCTTATGTGACAGTTTCTGAACTTTAATATTCTTTTCTGTAGTGTGCTGGCTTAGCAGCCTATAAAAGAGACATATTGTTTATAATGTTTCTTCGCCACAACAAATGATGCACTTCTAGGGTTTATGAAATGGCAGTAGTTTCTAAATTTGTGATTCTTCAGTGTTCAGCAGTCAAGAACAGTTGTACATCTGCTCAGCACAGACTTTAGGAGACTATGAACTTTAATTGAGGAAAAATAATGAGGGTTCAGGGACCACTGATAGAGAGTCGGTTGGTAAGGCAGGTGCCCTGCTGCCAGATCAATGGATTATTTACTTCTTTGTCATAAACAAGAAACAGTTGGGTCTGTGTAGAGATTACATTCATATTCCAAAGCCAGGCTGCCTTTTTCTGTTCCCTTGTAAACATGCAGTATATTGAATTCTTTTAAAACTTGCTCTGAAAAACATAACAACTTTGCTCCTTCACTTCATGATGTAATGTTTACCTTAATAGTATGATTTAAAGGAACAATTTTAAGTTCAGTGATACTCATTTTGCCAAAATCCTAGTGGGCATATTAATTAATAATCTGCACTTTGTGTGCATAGAAAGGATTCTGGGGGGGTTGGAGCGTGTTTACATGTGTATACAAAGGCATATTTGTAATGCATAAAGCTAGATAAAAATATAGTATAAGACAGACATATGAAGATATTTAGAAGGGAAGAAAAAAGATGAGAAATATATACGGGCACATTTAAGCCAATCTTTTACAGTCTGACTACCATAATGATAATGTTGTTTCAGAACAGAGTTTATAAAAATTTTACACACCACTGAAGTGGAATTTCCTGATGCTTTAATCAGAAAAAATACAGACTGCTTTTCCATGTGAGTCAAGCAAGTAATCAGGAGTTTCAGAAAGCATCCCTAATCCGGGGTGTGCTAGTGGCTATCTTTTACACACCTGTGTAACCCAACAGGGCAAGGTCAGCCAAAAAGGGCATGTTCTGCTCTAATAGGTATTCATTAGAAAAGCAAACAAAGACCACTGTGCAAGACTGCATGGAATAAGCCTTAATTTCCATTTTAACAAGTTACTTAGTCTTACATTACTCCATGCCATTCAAGAAAATATGGATGCTTAAATCACTCGTGTCAGAGGTCATGGGATTAAGTTCCTAGTAATGGGCTGAGGGGCCAAGGAGATCTGACTTCTTAAAGCAGGGCGTTAATCATCTGATCTCCTACATTTCTCCCCAAATTGCTAAATAAAAGTTGTTTTCAAGAAATTACTTTTTTATTTTTAATACAGTGTCATGTGTGGAAATATTTTTCCCAAGGATGATTCCTTTTCACACTTCACCTCCATATTTTTAATCAATAATTCTGAGTTAATCCTTTGGGGAATCTCAGTTTTCAATGCCCAATGAGAACTGCATTGAAAAGTATCTATGAGAAAAAAAGTTTCTAAACTTGGAATTCTTTTTCAACAAATTACTAATTAAGTTACTGAAGTTTTCCAGACTATATTCAGATTTAATAAATACAGGAAAGTAAATTTTTATCTTGTCAAAAATACAAAATGCCCCAGCTGTATACACCTATTTTATTTAAGATATTTTCCATCACACCTTTCTGCTGTTCTGAATAACGCAGGATAGATCATGCTTTCCTTTTTTGGGCATGTATTTTACTCCTACATATTCCACTCACCTTTTTCCTCGTGTTTTACAGAAGCGATTTCCATTTGTTTGCATATTACGGCTTCTGTACCTATTTCTGATGTCTGCCTCATAGCCGTGCTGGTGGGGTGATTACAGTCATGAAAAACACTGCTTCGGAGTGAGTGTGCCAACACATGCATACTGTAAGGGGTGGGAAACAGACCGATAAACAGTGAAAAGTACCCGCATTTGGTGCTGTTGCTACCAGGTACTACATATGGGACCAGCCTAGTTATAGCCTTCATTTTGCACGTATGCAGAACCAATACAGTACCTAGATTTTCTGTGCTCAGGTGTACTCAAGCTATTCAGTTACTCCAGATTTATTCCAGAGCGCTTGAAAATAGAATTTGGTCTGGCATTTTCTCTCTCCAGTGATGATCTAATCTACAAATGAAGCAACAAGTAATTGCATTTATGGAATTTTCATATTATATTAATTCCATAATAAAAGCCAATGACTCTAAAATTTATACATTAAAATTGATAGAATACTTCTAAGTTATTGATAATCAGGTAGTTTGTTTATTGCCTAGTCTACCTTGGAAGTTTGGAATTAAAAGGCAGTGAATTTTAAAAGAAGAAAAATTACAATACCTAATTCCTCTTTATATAATAATTATAAATCTAGCCTATATTTCTTGTAGAACTTGTTAACCAATGGTCAGGTAATATTTTGATAAATTATTATGGCCACCAGTAACTACAGTGATCATAACAAATTTGTATAGCTCGTACGTATTACTCATATATTTAATTTGCTAATTTTCATATGCTACGTATAATTGCAATCCAAAGAGATAGGTACTGCTTTTAGTGTTGAAGGATGTGCTCAGAAAATAAAGAGCTCGTCTGGTGTGTCACGATCTGAAGCTCCATGTAAAAAAAATTACAAGATTTGTTAATCTTTAAAGCTGTGCACAGAACGTTGATATTTTATCTGCTGTCCTGCATCCTCAGGAAGAAAAACCCTACATGTTTCTGAAGTGCGTTGCTTTTAGTTAGACCACCATGAGCTTCATCTGCACTTGTAAAAGCTGATGTAATAGCTGTTTGTATTTCATACAACCATCTCCCGAGTGAGCCATAGGGGTTAATCTGAAGATTAGTAGCTCAAATCCCAGCATTTTCCGTAGCATAGTTTTCAATTTTAAATTGTGTGCTGTTATTGACAGTCTCCTTTCCTCACACTTCTTGTTAATTTTGGTATTTGGAAAGACGACAACAGGAGCTGAATGACAGCAAAGGTATGTGCATACAAGTTATGTAAGTGTTTCTTGGTGGGTTTATATATATATTGATATAAGCATGCATTTTCACACAAGCTTACTGTAAAGATGGTTGGCTTTTGTGATCCTTTATAGTTTTCCTTTTTGTTCACAATCTCACATGGTCACCTACATTTTGGACCTTGTAGCATATTGAGCATCTGACTAAAGAAGTTTTACTGATTAATTTAGATAATTTATTGTACAATGGTATTTTCTCCTGGAAATTCAGGGGAAATGGATGCTAGAAATATGTGTAATACCCCAAAATACTTTATAAAAATGCAAGAAATAAATGCATCTTTGCAGTCCTGGCGCCATGTGAAATTTTCTACCTGTCACGGGGCCAGAGAGAGACAGGCTGATTGTGTGTCTGATGCTTCCACTAGTCTGAAGTTTTCTTACGGGATTAAAGTTGTGCTTTCAACATTAAGCAGGAGGACTAGATTGGATCATTTTGGAATGAAAACAATAATGTTTTAAAATGCTTTTACTGGAGAACCTCTAAAAATCTCCATTTTATATTAGTAATTTTCAAGTAGCATTTGTTTTCATCCCTATATCTACTGCTATCTTCTCCTTCTCTTTTCCTAACGGAGCTCTAACCTAGCAGTAAGGATACAGCAGTATCCAAAGGCTGGATACCAAAAAGAGCTCAGACTGGAAATAAATGCACTTTTTAAACACTGAGATTAATTAATCCTTGGACCAGTTTAATTGTGATGTCTTGTGTATCGCTTTGTTTCAATGGGGACTGCATACTTTTTGGAAAGAAAAATTTGACCACAGCCTGCGAAGCACAAGAAGTTCCCAGAATTACTGAGAAAATTCTAAGATACGCAGCAGGCAGGACGCCAGACTTGATAACCAAAACACTTCCTTCAGGTGTCAAAACCATGGAAATGCCCTGCCATTACTTTGTTACTCTCTTCTCACTTCTCATGTTACCTGCCCCCATGTTTTCAGTACTGCTTGCCCTGCCTTTAGATCTCAGGTGAGAAGGAATCACTTATTGGCATATTAGAAGCAGAGTAGGATTCTCATGGGAGATGATAAAGCATGATTACACTGTAAGCAGAGATAGCATAAAACTCCTTGCATCCTCACCTGATTCCCAGCATTTGAACCTTATACGCTAATGGCACCTGAGATTCCAAAGACAAGGGAGTAGTTTGCCAGGTTATCAAAGATAGTGTGTTGCAGACATCCTTTCGGCTGTATATCTGTTAAAGAGGATTGATGAAGCTCTACATTGTGGGTTGGTCTTTTTTGGTTTTTGTTTCACCTTTGTTTCATTTTGATTTGCCTTTTTTTTCCCCACATAGATGTTAAGATCATATTCTGGTCTAAGCTAATAAGACCCTTCTTTAAGCCAGCAAAGGCTAGGATATGATTTATGACCTCAGTGGTGGGGTAAGCAGAGTCAGGGATGTACACAAACATTCCCTAGGTATGGGGTTATGCAGCCAGGTGGCTACCAAGGCATGTTACGCCAGTGCATAAGGGACTGGTTGGCACTGCTGAGGAGAAAGGGAGGAGAAAACCTCCCCTGTGAGTTGCGAGGCAAAGGGCAGGAGTTGTGGTTAAGGGCACTGCGAACCACAACTATGTTTATCTATTATCAGTTATTAACATAGCCAAATGGCATTGTTTCCAGAAATTTTTTTCCCAACTGAAAGGAAAGCCAGAAAAAACAAAGTTTTACCTTTTCCTTCTTGACACACATCTACAGTGCAGTCGATAAAGCTGACGTAGATGTAGGGATAGAAAGGTGAAACTCTGCTTTGTTCCAGCACGGCCATGGTGGGCTGGAAGCTGGTACCGGCTGCTCCGCCTGCCAGGACTCTCACTAAAACACGGGTGCTGCTTTCTCCATCACCGCAGTTAAACCGTCATCTGTTAAAATGAAAATGAACACGGGTATGTTTGCTTAACTTAGAGTGAAGTGTTTTACTGCAATGCAGATGCATCTTCTGCATGAAACACCACAGTTGCAGCACAGCACTGCAAGCACAAATAAAAAAGCCCATTTTTGGAAGATTTGTAGTTTGGCCCACATCAAAATAATCCTATGGATAATTAAAAAAATGAAGAGGAGAGCTAAGGGGGGGGGGGGGGGGAAGTGTCCCACAGGCCTTTTAAAAAATGCGCACTTATCATTACCATGCTGTGACCTGTGAATGAAGAGGTGTACCACAACCAGACTTCCAGAAAGGTTATTCTATAGATTAGCAGTTAATATAATGAAGTTAGTTGGGGGGGGGGGAATCAAGGTTTATGCTTACATGACTGTATTTATATAGAGACAGTAAATTCAGCTGGATGGCGCTAAAAAGTTCATTCTGGGTTTTTTTTTATTCTGTAAGAATTACTGCACTAATCAGACAAAAGATCTTTCTACCCCTCCACATCTTATCCCTAGAAAATGCTTCATCCATCTTCTTAACACCCACATCCCTGAAATTCATATTTTTTTTTTAAAGAGATAAGTCAGTGGATAAGAGGGATTGATGCCTTATCTGACAAACTGACCAAAGCCTGAACAAATGGAGTCTAATTGCCCCTTGCTAACTCTGCAAGCTTGACTACAGGCCGCCCTCCCCCCTTCCCACGCATCTACCTACGTTTGAGCACAAAATGGCAGCATCTCATGAAAGTCCTTCCTCTGGGGTAATGCGGAGGTATCAAGAGAATCTCATCCTTTGCCATATTTATTTCCCCTTCCCTGAATCAGTAAAAGTCCAATAGAGATAACACCAGTTATCTTAAGAAAATTCAAATTTTATGTTGTAAAACTGGGATTAAAAAATTAATAAAAAAATTAAATGTACTGTATTTCATGGATTTGGGTAAGGAAAGAGGCAGATCTGATTAATGTGGGAGGTGAACTTACTTTGATAAAGGAAATAAGATTTGTCTGCATTCAGATTCAATTACTAGTTACTGTTATGTACATATTTTTGTGAGTTAAAATTATTATAAGACTGAAAAGTTTAAAGATTTTGCTAGATTTATTTCATTAATATTTTGTTGCGGTTTTTTAAGTTGATTGTGAGAAAGGTATCTAAATACTGTTCTGTAAACAAACCTAAATTCTCTAAGATTATGTTTTGAACAAACCAGAAACTCGTTGTCACTGAGATTGTCAGGAATGAAGTAAGGTACTTTGTAATTGAAGTATTCACGCCATCTTCCTAAGCCTTTATTCCAAAAAGTATCCTCATGCAAATAGAATAAATCACATTGCAAGCCTTTCAGAAATGCCATTTTCAGTCTCTACCTTCTGATGATTACTGTTCTCTTTTTTCTGTAAAGTTCTATAGAGAATATATTTTAATTAGCTTCCACTTGATACCACTTCATACACACTGCCCAGATTTGACCCAGTGTCTGATCGTATAGAATGCATTACAAAAGAACTGGTCATTTGAGTGCTTTAATATAGCTTTGCATTAATGTGAGACATCATTTAGACAAGGCATTAAAAGTGTTATTTTAATGACTGAAGTGTGTAGGGTGGGAAGAAGCTTAATCTTTATAGGAAGAACAATTTCAATTAGCTCTAAAATATTAATTTGTTGGTATAACTATATACTCTAATGTATTTGGCTACAAAAAAATCTAATGAATAATACATTGCTAGATCCCGGTCTAATTCCTGTGTTGTAACTAATACTGTCAGTTGAAACAAGGAAAATAGTCTTTCACCATTCACAGTTTCGGTTGGGGAGGGGGGTTTAATCTGACTGCTCGTAACAAATTTTTTCAGCATAATTCAAAAAGGTAGAATAAATAAGGAAAACAGCATGTGGCTATGGGGTTATTGAATAGTTTGTAAATAGAAAGTCAACATTTAGTTTCAGAAAGTACATGTCATTTTTGTTTACCCAGTGCATTTAAAATACATTGCAACTGATTGATAGAAATATGGTATCCACCTGTGGAAAGCTTGAAGACATTATCATAAAATACCTAGGTGCTGTTAATCCATAATGCCGTGCCTGAGAAGCAGATATATTGTCCTTGTGACTCCTGCTAGCCCAGAATTTAATTTCTTAACCTTATATGCCTCATTTCTTATGGCTAGTAGTACCCTCTCAAGTACTTATGTAACAGAACTTCTCATAAAATCAATGGGAATAGCATAGTTAAAATCACTAAGTACTGAGAACACCTTGTTTGCCAACCTTGGAAACCAGATACAGTTTTGGAATTTCACCATTTTTCTTAAAACATAGTTTCTAATTATTCTGCAAGGATGCAGAGTTCATTGCAGCTTGTTAACTGCATGATAGCCTAAACTGAGCTTCCTCCAAGGCAGTCAATCCATAATAACTCCTATGCCGATGTTGGTGATTTTACTGATGAAAAAGCTTAATTTTATGAAGCTCAAAGTGATCTTATTTCCCTTCAGTGTCAGCATTGGTCACAGAGTGTTTTGTGAAAGAATACTCTGAGCCTGCTACTGTACTGCAGGGTTTGTTTTGCAGTTCTTCCCCTGGAAGAAGCCAAATGCTCAGCTTGTGTAAGTGGTGTAGCTGTGTTAAAGCCTATGAGGTGACCATCCTGGTTTATCCTATGTTCTCATATCACTTTAACAGACTCCCTGTGCAAAATGTAGTGCACACTGTCTTAGTGTTCTAAAGAATCAGTACTGCTTATTTAAGTGCTCATGCTCAGACAACAATTCCTTGCTCCTGCTCGTGAAGGAATGGAGGCACCTGGTGCCCAGACCTGGTTACAGGTATTCCATTTACAGAAGGAGACATGCTCCAGCGCCAAAAATTTCCTGTTGTCTATCCTCCAGGTCAGCATGCCAGATCAGTCCTCAGATGCACTAGGGTTTTTTTCTCACTGACTGAGCAATGAGATGTTACATACCTTTCTTAGGTCCCAAAGTCACTTGCTAGAGTCAACCACCTAAACTGGAGACAGCTCAGGCTTCCCAGACACCACGTTTGAATCTCTGAGGTGCTTGTTTAGCACCTTCTAGTGTAGCCTGTTTTGTACCATCATTTCCCAGCAAAATGAAAGAATGTATGTTTACTAACAAACTGTGAATTAATGTAATCATTCCTTTCAATAAATAATCTCAATTCCTGTAGCCTAATTTCTTAGTTTGCATACTCTGGGATAAAAATGCTTAATTTCTCATTTTTGTCAGCCTATTGTTTTTTCTATTCCTCTGCAATAAATGAAGGAAAGTTAAAAAACCCCATAAGAATCTTTTAAAATAAGAGAAACCTATTTGCAGTTTCAGAAACTAGGTAAAAGAATGCTTTTGTAATAGATTTCATGCAGCAGTTGGCATTGGCAGTACTGCAAAAAGAGATGTATTCTGTCGTGCTCTGTTTGATCAAGTGCTAAACCCGTGTGATCAATAGAGAGACAGATGTCGGGTGCAGATGGCGATGCCGTGATACCTGGGGCAGAGTGGGCCTGCCAGAATGACAGAATGGGAACAAGGAAGAGCAGCAATGCAACAGAATGTGACAAATGAAATTAGGGTTTATACTAGTCGATAATTTACAGCTAATAGAAAGTGACAGAATTTTTCAGCATACAGCACATTTACTCTCGTAATACTATAGTCAATGCATTTTTCATGCAAAACAATAGGAGCTGCTATGAAGACTAGGCTCTTCCTATGTGTATTTGGTTACATTGCAACTTGTACAATTGATTTTTAAACAAAGCTACTAACATCACATTTCAAGTAAGCACCAAGTATATGAGACAAGATTGTATTTTCAACTTTGAAATGAGTCCATCTGATACTCAGATTGTGTAGTGGACCTCTAACAAGAAAACGAAGACATTATTACCTGTTTATATGAATATAAAGTAGAGATCCACCACAGCCACATAAATAAGCATTGAATGGCCATTGTTATTTGGAGACTGAGTTTGTCATCTATTTCATTCTTTTTATTAATTAAAATCATGGAGTGAGCACAATGAGATTTCTTCTCTTCCTCTCTCCAAATTCCAATCTAAAATCCATAGTTAATGCACTTGGCAGCTTATTGTGTTATATTTTATGCTGATATAATTCAGAGTAGAATGATTGGTACCTTCGGGTTATACCCTTTACGTTAAAGGTTAAAATCGCTTTTATTTCCTTTTCTGGCTTTGCTGAGTCTCATGAACTATGTAAGCATGTGTGTATACACGTGTACATATTGCACACACACACAAATATAAACACATATATATGGAATGTTAATATCGTCAAAATTGATCGCGAACTCTTTTGTTATACTCTCCAAGTTTACCCTGATGTCAACTCTAACAAAACCGGGCTCCCATCCTATATAAACTGAAGGTTGTGAAAGTTGTATTTATGACTAAAAATGTAACATAGCGGTCAAATCTTTTATTGTGCAATTTAACGTTTTCTATTTATGGGACAAAAGGAATGGACATTTTTATAATAAAAAAGCAGTTAGGCCCTATTCTGAAAACATGATTTTTAACAGTTCTGGGAGTGAAGGGTCTTGTTTTAACAGCCTGTGATACGGCATTCAGCAAGCCAAACTGCATCAGAACAGGAAAAAAATATTCCTCTTGCTCTTCTTTTCCTGCTGTCTACTACTGCTCAGCTTGATGTATTTTTCACACTAGAGGTAAATGTTTCCTAATGCTAATGTCACTTGATTTTTAGGGTAAAATCTGAACTTAGTTTGGACACAGTAAACACAGAAAATCACCATTATGAACACCAATGCCTTTCCTTCAGGTCTCTGACAATCTACCCAGCTATCTATCACATGCATTTCTATGGTGTGTTAGTTCCAGTGGACAGTCATTTTGACTTGATGTCATGATATTCACACCTAGGTGAGAGAAGACCTTTTGATGTAGTATTTCTTCATGAAGCTGTGCAACTGTCAGTCTTTGTGATGGTTACATAGAGCACAGCTAAAATTTCCATGCGGGTCCCTTCCAACTCAGGATATTCTATGATTCTATGACACAAACAGCTTTGTAGGCTGTTGATGTGTATATCTATTAGTAAAACAATGCATTTTCCTATTCTTCGATGTGCCTTTTGACAACATGAATTTGTTGCTTTTCCAGTGCCTACAGAGAGCATATATCTTTTTTTTCCTCCCTAGGAATTTGATTCTTTGCAGAAGCAGGTTTCTCAACCAATAAATACTGTATTCCCTCACAAATTCAGGCCCTCAAACATTCATATAGTCAGAACAGGAGCTCATATTTTTCTTCATCCTGTTCTTCCTACACTATATATGGTATGGACAGTTGGAATTTTACAGGTATGACAAGAGTAAATACCTACATTCAGCATTTGTAATATTTGCCACAGATGACAGATATTGAAAATGTATCATACAATTTTTACACTTTCATTGATTGTTTCTGTGAAACAAGTTTTAGGGAATATGCCAGACACTTGCTGTTATTACCAGTTCAGAGCACTGGTGAAAACCATGCTGAAATACTTACCTCCAAAAGCTCTAATATACACACCTGTACTTGCCTTGGGTTTATCTAATACATTAAGCCTGCATTTAGTAAAGTCTAGTGCACCTATCACTGAGTGTGTTTAACAGAGGGTTTTTGTCTTGAATTACCATTGTGTTTGGAAAATCATACGGTCAAGCCTGTAGTGGAGACAGAAGCATGAAGATTCAGAGAACTCTTGAACCAGGAAAGAAGCTAGTAACCTTGAAACTCAAATATCTCACCAAGGATGGTGTAATGCTAAAAAAAGAACATAATTTTATTGGTAATGTATTCTTCCCTTCTCCAAAGTCGTAGCCAAGCAAAACAGAAGAGACAGCAGGTCTTCTCCTCTGAGCACTGGCACGGTGGTATCATCTTGGAAAGCCAAGCTGGGAGAAGAACAATCATCTGTGATACTGAGAGTCTGGCATGTTTCAGGTGCCATTAATCCACACGCATGTGCCCCAGCTGCTACACTGGCTGGAAGGGGCTCACCTGTTGCAAAGAGATCATCTCTCCAGTAACTTGGGGAGCTGAAAGAATGAGCAGATGTGTCAGCAGGAGCTGGCACCACATTAAGAAACAAATCAGGACCAGAGGTTTCTTACGACTCCGTTGGCTACAGGTTCAGGCCTATAGGAAAGTCTGACACTTCATGCAGTCTCAGCGTTCTCAGAGATTTATTTTGATTGACACAGAAATTCTGCTAGTAGACTAGCAGGTTGTTCACGTGGAAATTGTGTGAAGAATTTCTTGTAGAAAACCTTGGTGAGCAAAATAGTATTAAATGTTCATTCTCCAACCTTTTATGGTTACCTAGAAAATCACTGAGCATTTTCAGGTGGCTTCTCAAGTACAGAAAATGTGCATTGGGCATATGGTTCACTGAAAAGTTATGTCTGAAGCTGTATATGTCATAGCCATTTATTATTATAAATTATGTGTGCGCTCATATTGAGGAGCCTTTCACCATTAGTATGATCATATGGCGTAATGCATAGCTACATTATCACAGGTGTGACATGCTATGTCCCTTTGTATCCTGTGAAAGTCAGAAGTACCAAACAGCTCTATTTCAGTGACAATATACAGCTTTATCTGAGCCCCAAAGGCAACCATTCAATTGTATGAGACTAGATTTCTAATTTAAACACATCTAAAGATCTTTTGCTACACATCACAAAAGCCTATGCAGTTTTTAGAACAAGACAGAGGCTGTCGGTTTGCCATATATGAAAGCTCAGTGCACCCAGATCTTGAGTACTGCGTGCAGCTCTGATCTCCACAGCTGAAGAAGGGCAACTGGAGTGATCAAGGGAGCAGCTATCTTGTGACAATACACAAAAAATCTGAGACGCCTCTGTTTGGTGAAGAGAAAGCTGAGGAGGAAATAAGATACAGGCTTACAAAATCCTGAAGCTGGTGGATAAAGTGAATGAAGAACTGTTACTCTTCAAATCCTGCAGTGCTAGAGGAAAATGGGAGAAGAACAATTTAAAACAGATTATCATGGCAGGGAATTAACTCTGTGAACTTGGTGCCACAGGAGCCTGTGAATGCAGACAGTATCAGCAGGTTCAGAAAGAGATTGGACAAATTCATGGACAACAGATCTGTAAATGGTACTAAGAGGATGTATCCGCTAACATTACCAATCCACACTCATGCTTGGGAACTCTTAGGGGAATGAACTGCAGGAGGCCAAGTTCTCATGTTTTTACTAATAATATAGCTTGTTTCCTCTCTAGAGACAAAGCCTGAACTAGATAGACCACCTCTGTTCTGGCAGGGTATTTTTTATGTTTCTAAAGGTGAGGCAGTAGCACAAAGACTATAAGAGAAGTCATTCCCCTATCAACAATATCAGACAGCAGGAGAGCTTCTGAGTCCTGGTTTGTACCAGAATTATTAGCAGAGGAGGCCCTTTAAAGACATTTCTAAGTAAGGATAATAAGTAGAATTGTGTTTTATTTTTAAAAACTCAAATGTAAATATCAATTCAAATTTTAAAATGTGTAAAGACAGTTTTCATCTTCTTGTCATTTGACCTTCCATTTTGGGTATTTAATGTGGTTAGGCTTTGACATTAAATGAGAAAAATGTATGTTTCCTTCAGCAAGCGTAGTACGCCATGCAGCAAGATAGGCACCTGGGCAGGGTGGACGGAGATAGAAAAGCCAACCAAAGGTTTTCATTATCATAGATATCAATATAATATTCCTAACAGTTAGATTGCTACCCAGAGGATCTTTCTGCAGAAGACTGATCACTGCCATATTCTAGAGCCTTTCCTTCATCACTTGCATTTTGATGGCACCTATATCATGTTAAAACTGGCATATCTCCTTTTTAGTAGGCACAATTCCACCCTAACAGATGGCCATGATGATAGACATGCCAAAGAACCAGTATGTGTATCAAGTTTGATTATTAGGGATGATATTCCTATCCAAGAACGTTTGAGTGGCATTCTGTACCAATCGTCTGAACCTATTGGTATGGGCTGGAACAAATGTTGTTTTGCTAAAGTCAAGGGATGTGTTAACTACAAAATAGGGAGATGGGGACTATGTAATTTAAGGTCTTGGTAAAATGGAAATAAAAGACCACTGCCTCTGGATCACTCACTCCAGTCTAGCAAGAACCAGTCATGAATCAAAATCATTAACTTCTACTGGCTATCTAACGGCATAATTTAGTGTCTCTGGTGTATTTCCTAGTAAATAGTTGTTCTTTTTCAAATGGCATTGTAGCTGGCCAGCATAGATCCTACTGCACCACAGACAGTGCAAAGATCTGCTGAAAGGAGAGCTGAATCAGTAGAAAATTAGAGCAATATGCAAAGGTTTATGAAAGCTGAATTGCCCGTCTCCTAGCAGTGACTCCTGTTGTCACAAGGCATGTTGTGCTGTACCTGGTTTTTACCACAGTGCAAAACTGTCACATTTTTCATAAGAAAGAACTCATTTTAAAATAGAAGACACTTTAATGACAGCAGAAATATTTTAGCTGGTTTAAACTGAAATTAGTATGTTGTGAAAAAATTATATTATCAAGGTCCCCACTCTTATTTGTGCCAGAGGCAAATACGAATCACAGGTGTCAAAAAAGGCTTCTAGTATTCACATGTTTTCTCTCTGAAGGAAATCACTGTGATGCATAAAGAAAATCCTGGAATGTGAGATCTGGTTAAACTAGAATTTCTGTTAAATACTTACTTATATTTTAGTGTCATTATATTTCTTTTTTAGTTGGTGATGAATAAGATTTTTAGGTATTTTCCTTTGACGTACATTTTTACCAAAGTACTGCTGAGGCATCAGTATTGATTTCTTTCATGCTTTTTTTTTGTACTTGTGTTTTGCATTTTAAATACAGAAGGAAGGGTATCGAAGGCTCCAACTAGGTAGATTTCACAGAGTTTGTAAAATGGGAGTTTGTAATTTATTTTCCCATTTGAAATCAAAACGTGTAATCCTGCCGACAGATGTCCATCCATTATTTCCATTGGTTTATCAGGGATTACAGTGGTATAGCAAACCCAGACATTTATTGACTGGTCTAGTGGAGATACAAATGCAGGGGGTTTTATGAGATAATAGTAATAATGATTTAACCTTTCTTATTCAAAGTCATCAATGCACTTCACAATGCATTGTGGATGCATTAAGCTATAAATTACACTTATGGAGTCCATATGGTATGTTGACTGAGATTAGCAGATTGGTCCCCTAAGTTTTCACTCACTTGGAAGTGTATAAAGGCATCAGGTAACCCGACCACTACTGTCCTTTTTAAGCTAGTAGTCCAGACCCCGATCTGTGATTGTTGAACACATTTAAGAAGTGTCATTTGCAAATCATGTTAAGAATGTTGAGCAAAAATGGTTCTAAAATCTTTTTTCTGGCTATTATAAACACAAGCCTTTCAGAAGTCTTTAGAATTAAGATATGTTCAGGGGATTTTATTTCTTTTGAGTTTTTCTTCCTCAGAATAATTTCTATTAATTTTTTTTTCTTGATTAGTAATAGGGACACAGTTCAATAAGAGGATTGAAATAACTTAGAGATTGAGTTACTTTGGCAGCAGTAGATTGAAATTGAACTTCGCTGCTCTAGCCTGTGCCTTTTGCAGAGGGAAATAAAAGCTGCAGGAGTAATGGTTCCCATTGCTACTTTTACCACCAGTTTACTTTAAGCAAACCGAGGGTCATGGTAGAACACACCAATGTGCATGAAGGGCTCATTTACTGCCCACAGCTGGCCCGGTCTGCTGGCTACGTTGTCCGCTTTCAGGGCTGCCCTGTGTCCTATGGGAACACTTCACTGGAGAGGAGTTTGCATCCCTAATTCTCTCTTGGCTTGGCCAAGACCCTTCTTTTTTAGGAGCTTTTCTGGGTTTTTTTCAGAAAAGCTTAGATTTTTAGTATGTCTGTTTCTTTTAAGTATTTTCTTCAGTGACAGCCTCCATAATGCTCAATGGTTAAATGTAGGTGCACCGATTTTGTTATAACATCCGGAGAAACCAATGCTGAAACTAGGCAAGAGAGATGCTATTCCATTTTCCAGTACCAAATGTTAAACAGTGAAATATGGCTTTCGGAATAATATTAGGTGTTATGAGGCATATTTTTAAAAAGGTTCTATTCTGCCACAAGATTTGCAGAATGATTGTTGATGACAGATGGATTTTTTCTCTATATTTAATTTTCAGATACAAGATCAGTTAAGTAGAAGCTAGGTCAATCAGATAATTTATCTGATAAGCAGTGTTACTTGTTTAATGGCAATTCTTTAAGACCAATACTCTGAGTCAGGCATTGTTTTTCACCTATTGAAAGTGTTAATAGTTAGAAATGCCGCTGATAGATAAGTATTCAGTATCTGTGCACATTTTTAAAATCAACATATCCAGTTTCCATGTCTTTACAAAGTTAATTTTGTGCTCTGTGTCTTCCTTGTGAAATTACAATTTACATTTTGATTCACCATAAAATTCAGTTCAAACTTTTCCTACTGTTTCATTCTAGAGATCCGGCTCCTTTTATTTAACAGATTGTCCTTTGATCTCAAGGAGACAATTGCTGTTTTACTCCTTTAATGAAGCTTGTGTTATTACAGGCAAAATGAATATTAGACCAAATGGTAGTAGAAATCCCAGAGGGAAACATGCTCCTCTGTCTGGATCTTGGAAAAGCAGAATAATTCATTTTAGTCAGTCAATAAACCCGTAGTCCCTGTTCTTATTTACTCTCCTTTATATTTTTTACTCTTATGGGACAGTATTTCTGTTCATGAGGTTCAAATTACTAGTCAGAATTCCTCTGTCACTGGTTACATGCTGGGCGGCTCTTAAGTGTTACTGAGAACACCTGGTAAAGGAGGCAGGAGTAAAACAGGACACTTTTGTTTATACTTTTAAGCAGCTAATACCCATTTCTTCCCTGGCCTCTCAACAGACACTCGGGATTGTGTTTCTGTGCCTTCTGAACCCTTACTTCCTAGAAGCTGGGAGGGATCCGATTTTAAAGTGACATTTCAGAAAGGAAACTGGGGGTGGGGGGGGAGGGACGGACACGCATGGAGAACAGAAAGGAACAGAAGATAGAGGTACTTGAAGCTAAATATTAATTAAACATTTGAGAAAGGAGGGGTGGGGAGAATGCAAGTGACACAAATTTTAGGAGCACACATATAGTTGCCTTTCCCTAGTATGACACAATGCTAAGTGGCCACAAACCAGCATATTTATTAATAGCTTTTGTAATTTTTTTGTTCTCTTGATTGTGTTTCCATCTATGCTGTCTACTGTAGACACAGACACAACTTTGGGAACAGTATCATGAGTTGCACCACACTGCTGAGCTGAAGGTTTAATTTGGAAGTATCTTTGGGCATTATGTCATTCTGTAGAAAAATGCATACGCTGCACCTGAGGGCACATTGTAAGGACACACTAAGGTCTGTTACTGTTTGCTGCTAGATGTCATCACAGAATAAAATGCTGCTCAAAAAGAGGGCATAGTCTGACTAGAGCAATGGCAATTATCTCAATGCAAATCGATTTGATCACCAGAAAGATATTGGTATTTCGGCAGATGTGCAAAGGTGAGTAGCTTCACTTACCTCATTTCTGACCCCGTTCTACATCCAAATCCTGAAGCAACACAAAAGATAGGGAAGGGGGAACTCCTGAATCAGCACTAAGGAGTGGAAAAAACATAACATTTATTGCTTTTAAAATTATTAAGCAAAACTGAACAATCTGGGAATATGCAACACTTCTGAGAGTTAAATCCTTCACAAAGCGAATTCATAACCTGGCAATCAAAATGTGGCCATGATTAATGATAACGTGGACCACCCAAACCATTTATCTTCTGGATTCAACGTGGAATTCTTTCTACTACAGGTAAAATAACTTGCAAACATTTGGCACATGTGAGCAGAAAAGATAACTATTTTGTTGGTTCTTAGTGCAAGTTATACTTTCATTTTCAGCAGGATAAAAAAGAATTTGATTTCTTTTTCTGCTGTGTTTCTTGTAAAGTTATGTTAGAGAGCAAATAGGAGCAATGAACAAAGATTTAAAGTGATGAGCTGTCCCGTGCCTGTTTACAAGTCAGGATTTCATTTTACATAGAGTTCTCTATAGCGACTTTTTAAAATTTAAATTAGAAACATGGCCAGCAATGCATGCAAAATGTTCATTCATTGTAGTAAACTACAAAAATATTGCTTTTATGCAATGAGAATGCCATTGTAGAATTTTAAAAGGCATAGAAATAAAAGACTCCGGATTGGAGTGATTTAAACAAACTCACTAGGATATAGTAGATGATTAAAATACAATCTATAATTACATTACACTGGTATCAGGTAAGGATAAAAGCCTATAAATACACTGGGGTCAGGGTAAGCATAAAAAATGAAACAGTTATTTGAATAATCTGAGATCAAGTTGCAGTAATTAAAAATGAATGTATTATTCAAATGAAGGAATTAGGTTACAACACTCCTCATATGAAAATATTATTGTGACAGACTGAAATAAGTTGGAAGTGATTTTGATAAAAAATTGGGGCAAGAAATATAATGATTTACATTGGGGAAAATGTAGACAATCTATGTGGATGAGAGTATTTGCAACTCCTCCTTCAAATCCCTGATCAAAACTCATACCTTTCAGCTGGCCTTTGAGAATTATCCACTACCCCTAGCCTCTTCCTGGGCTTCACTCTCTCAGATATATACATCAATCCATTAAAAATTAAAAGTGCTGTAGCTAAGGACTCCACAGGCACTCAGAAAGGAATTAATGGGAACTGCATCCACTGGCAGGCATATTGTTTAATCTACCCCACACATTGCTGTTTATCCATTTTTATTGCCATTACCCAGGTCATTTCTGTCATTTGTCTCCTGTTCTTTCTTTGTCATCCCCTGTCAGTTTGGAGGCCAAAGTCGCTTAAGACTGACACAAAATGGTGTTATTTGTGTAAATAGTCGACGGCTACTTGCAGATTAAGCACTTGTTATTATAAATAAAGGTTTCTGAAATCTGACCTTTCCGTGGCAAACTCCTTGGGGCAGGAACCTGTCTGGAGGTGTCTTGAATACGTAAACCGAGGATATTTAATTATTAATAATAATTAATAATGAAAGAATCTGAAAGCAACTTGGTATTTTTTTCAGGTAATAGCTTTCATATCCCTTATATTAATTAACTTTTACAAATGTGCTTTGAGAGCCAGCTGAGTGGCTCTTTGCCATTGTGCCCATAGCAGAAGGGTAGAGAGCTGCTCTGCAGGTGCAAGTATGCCCACCAGCGGATCCATTTGAAATTCTCCCAGATAAGGGAATGAGAGCACATCAGAAGTCAGAGCAAGATCAGGAGTAGCTTTCTTCATTTTTGCCCGGTGACTGCTGCCTGAAATTTGCCTCAAACCTTCCTAGCATCTGCAAAAGTCTATAGAGAAGATCATTTAGCTCACTTACTTAAAATATGCCCAGCTATGCCCTCTTAAAACCTCACTTGATCCTTTTATCATCACATAGTGTATTTAAGCCTCTCATTCTTACCTGTAAAATCCTTCATACTTCTCTTTCCTAGTTTCTTTTGTCTTCCCCTCAAAATGCAGTGTTTGCTTTGCCCCAAAAAGTGGTTGCTTGTTCCTTCTATATCTTTTTCTCCTGCCATGACTTATGCATTTCTTGACAGGTTCTTCATGCTAGAACTTCCTTCTGGTATTGCCAGCTCTTTTCTTTAAATTCCTACTTGAATATTGTGTTACCTTGGCAGGCTTCCATTTACAGAGAGCTGGATGTATCTATTAGATATAGATTAGATATCTGAGCTAACATTTAAAAGACATGCAGTTATACATAGGGGACTTTAGGTCAAGAAGCTGAATAGTCTTGAATGACCTGTCAAAATCAGCCAAATAAAGCTTTTTTTCAAAAAAAAGAAAAGTTACAACTACAGCTTCTTATTTCCATTTTTGAAGCTTTATTCACTCTTCAGCTGTCTGCGCACTTAATTCAGCTAATAATACCATGCACAGGTAAATGAGCAACGAGATAAAATGTTAATTCAGATTCAGAGAGGTGACTTGTGTAGAACTTCCCTGAACTGATAACTGAAGGCTACAAGGCACAGGATCTCGTACATAGTTCATGCATCTCAGGTGGTGCCATTAAGTAATGTATCCAGACCCGCTGCAGCGTACCTGTACAACAAACTCTTCCAAAATAGCTCTCTCCTTAGCTAAATATCATCCCAGCAGACTGATCACAGTGAAGACTTGAGAGAATTCTTGTAATGGCCAGTTTGATACTTGCACGTGTATACATATGCTACAGTGTGTGTGTGTTACCTGACTGGCATATAGATTAACAATAATCAGTTAATATTTTATCAGTTTGTGTTTAATGAAAGCTGAGAATGTGGAGTGGAGTACAGGGCTGAAAGCTGAAAGAAAATGAGAAAGGAGAATTAATCAGGAAGAAGATACCAAATGAGAACCCCCTAGCTAAAAAGACTTAAACATATAATAAGAAGCTATACTGAAAGGCGTTTTATACTGTTACGTCAAGCAGTATCTCCCAGGACCAGGGAAATAGGTCTGAACTGTATGTTCTACACATGGGCAATATTTTCCATTATGAAGATAGACACTAAATGCCGTTTCCACTTCCAGGGCATAGACAGCATTGATTTTTCCAGTGTCTTAATAAAGAAGTATGAGGACATATTTTTTTAGATAGGATGGTATAGGACCATCTTCTCAGGACCAAGAAGGCACACGTTAAGGGAGAGTAATGGAGCATTTTAGTGATTCTGAGTTGTAGATGCAGATGGTTGTCCATGTGAGTGCTAAGTTTTAGCAGAACAAAAAAACAGGAGACAGTGAAGCATCTCTAGCAGGTTGCAGATACCGTGAGGTTCACGGCTTGTAAACTGGCTAGCGTTCAAGAGACTGTGTTTTGGTCTGAGTTATACGTAGGTTAGGCAATGATAAACTGCGTTTTTCCGTGGTGCCAGATTGCATTCCGTTTCCATACCCCAGAGAGATGTCGAGTTGTTCATTATACTTTGTCCTGGTTAAAAGGAAGAGAGGTAGTAGATAACATTTAGTGTCCAATAGGACTGGCCAGTGAAGTGTGGAGATGGGTCCGTCAGCGTGTGGCTGGGGTGGGTGGGGATCATGAGAACAGCCTTAACAGCAGGGCAGATTTCCAAGCAGACTGGAAGGCTTGGTAAGTAGTTGCTGCCAGTTCTTCTGTTCTGCTTCACAAAAAAAAAAATTTAAAAATCTTCTATTCCCAGGAGCATCCCAAACATTTAATACAACTTCTTCTTTAATCTCTGTGATCTCTTTACTTAGAGTAGCCCCATACCATTCCTCTTAAGATTTTGTGCAGTTCGGAGAAGGGGCCAGCTGGGACACAGGGGTTCACGCCAGCACTGCGGGGCCAGCAGAATTTCACCTCGGTGTGTAATCCCTGCCCCTCCAAAAGCCAGACAGTTCTTCTGGGATCAGTGCATGCTTGACATCAAATTTCTTCATTACCCTCATGAGACAGAGATAAGTGTTCAAAGGTTTCCACAAACTTTTTAACGTCACAATAGCCACGTGTTTCAGTGGGAGTCACGCGCCCTGGAATGCTGGTTTTGCTCAGCAGCTGAAATATTATGAAGTGGCTGATGTTGGGTAATTTCCAGTCTTAGCTGCATCTTTGCCCTATCCAGTAGAATGGTTTAAGGAGAAATGAGCGCCCGCTTGGCTGTAGGTAAGCAAAGGTGATTTCGATGGGCACGTACCAATAGGCAGGGGTGAAGAAACGTCACCTTGCGGTGTCCTGGCCGTCTGGAGCGCTTTGGCTGTGGGTTTGGGAAGACAGGCCAGAGGAGGGGGGTTACGCTCGGCTTGCCGCCACGCTGACCCAGAGTCTAACACCTGCGTGCTTGAAAATTCACTTTCTTGAGGGCTTCTGCATCCGCCGCAGTCCGCCCAGCAGCGGTTGCGGCAACACGCGCTCGTGCAGGTGCGCCGTCCACAGCGTGGTTGCATTCTTCTGGAAGTTTTTGTCCAGCAGGTGCAGACCGAAGAGGCGGCGGGGCGTGGGGTTGGCGCGGGGTGCTGATCCGCACGCCGGCGAGCAGGGGAATGCCCTGCTGGGCTTTTGCACCGTTTTCAAAGCACAGAGGTATGATGTTCAGAAAGAGAAGGTAAATATTCCCTAAATATCTTCTTAAATGAGCCGACAATTTTTTAAACATTGTTTTGCACGTAGATCCGGCAGTTTATTTAAATCTCCTTCGCTGCCGTCAGGGGGCGCGTGGCTCGGCGTCCCCCGTGAGGGGAGACGTCTCCCCTGCGCGACCGCGCGGCAGTGCCGTGCTCCCTCACCATCGCCCGCCCTCGCTCCCCGCCGCGGGAGTGAACGCAATCTCGCTCTGTCGTGACAGGAAGAGCACGGGGCGACAGTCGGGAAAGCAGCAGGCAGGGGGGGGACGCCTGCAAAAGCTTTAATCAAACTTCCTGACACCCCCCGGGTTTATCAGCCCCGGTGACGCGATGTGCGGTGGTGTGTAAAATTAAATAAATAACGGCGCCGGCCCCCCCACCCCTCCCGTCCCCCCCCCCCCGCCCCACGGCGGCGGGGTGGCGGCGGCGGGGTGGCAGCGCCACCTGCTGGCGGCGGGGCGGCGCTGCGGCGGGGCGCGGCCGCCAGGGGCGCTGCGGGGCGGGGCCGGCGGCCTCGTGGCGGACGGGCGCGCGGGGAAGGCTCTAGAAGGGGCGGCGGGGCCTGAGGGGAGCGGAGGGGGCGGGGGTGCGGCGGCACTGAGGCGCGGTGGGAGCCTTGGCCTGCTGCCGTTTCCAGCGCGACTCACCGGGCGTGAAAGAAAACACTAAAAATGGCACAAAATTGAGTGTTTAATTAGTTAATTCCGTGCGGTCATCGGGGGTTGCGTGGCGAATTGGGCTATGCGCTTCAGTTTGTACATGCAAAGGGGTGGGATGGATAGCGTAAGGCATGCGTTTGGAAAGCGCTCCTCTGATATTAAATCTGCCCTATTTCTCATAAAATGCTTCTACTGTATCAGTCATGTTTGGATATATTTTATTTGAATAAATAAATTGTGATCTTCAAGGAACTTGAGAAACAAAACAAGGTTCTGGATATTACAAGTAATATTTCAGTGGCAAAATCCTTCACTATCACCTTTGTGTGGCAATGACTAGAAATTACAAATTCCTGCTTTGCCTCTTCCAGTGTTTTCTGATTTTTATTTTTTGTGACCTTTTTTTTAAAAATGTAACACAAGTCTTTAAAATAGAATCTTCCAACTTTATAACAGGACTCAGCATTATCACACTAAGGGTCTCACCCTACCAAATTAAAGTTTGTACTTCTTAAATAATTTATATGATATGTTTTAACTACACAGTCTTGAAAAGTGCTTTTCATCACCATGTTTTAGAGTTTAACAAAATTTTTTCTTTACAACATTAAAAAAAATTAAATCATACGTGTGTTTTCTGTATCCGTGCACACTGTTGTTCACTTTTTCCTCTATTTCACCCCTGTTTGGGTCCTGTCCCGGTATGGTGGATACAAACTGGGGTACGGGGCCTGGTCTGGCCAGAATATAGTAGTACCTTACGTATGAGTACATGTGATTATATACATGTAAAATTCCCTTAGTTTACAAGCGTTACGGCCTTGAGTGGGATGTATCTTAAACAATTATTAAGTCCATAGCTCCCAAACTGTCTTGGGCTTTGATTTCTTTTTTTAATTCTTGGGAACAGGGTGGTGTTCTGTGGGCAACGCTAGTAGTAACAAAGGGTCAGACAAAGGCTCTGTGAGCTGGGGAAAAATTATCACCGAAGGAAATGAGTCTGCTTCTGTGAGCACGGGTGACAGGATCCTTTAATCCTTTAATTTCTTGCATTTCAATACAATTAACAGGTCAACTACCAGTTAACAGGAGGAATCTTCCTCTTTTTCTTTGAGATCCCCAGGTTCCTCCCAGTGATGACCTAAAATGCTTTCCGTACACATGAAAAGCTTCACTGCTGCTAAATAGATCATCTTAGTCCGAATCTGGAAAGTCAGTGAGAAATCAAGTTGCATTTAAAGCATCTGTGCATTTTGTACAGAAATTTTCTGAAGAGGTAAACTAATTGTAGGTCTCTGGTCACAGCCTTGCGTTTGGAACAGTGGGTGGCTGAGAGTGCAGATTGCAGAAATATTTGATCGAGCGTACTGCAGTAAATCATAGTGCAATTCTCTGTTAAATTCAATTTTTAATGCAGACACATCTCGAGGGGCTGCCGTTCTCTGCACGGTATCAATTCTCCTGTTTTCTCCCCCTCACACTTGAATATTTTAGTCATTTAACAAAGTGATTCTTCCTTCGAGGTGTATCAGGTTTAGAGCATCTGAATTGGTTGATTTTGAACTTTGTCTAAACTCCACAACCTTTCTCAGGACTAAGGCTGTCAATAGCTAGAAAATAAAAGCATGTACATTTCACTTCATTTTCAGAAGGTCTCTCAATGAGATAGGCAAAATGCTCTTATGGACGACCCTATAGAAGTCCACAGAGTCTGCAGAATCCCTCAGACCCCGGCAGACTCGCCCCTGGGGAGCCAGCATGCTTTAACTGGCTCCCCATTGAAGCAGCTGTAAGAAGTGAATGCATAAGAAAGAAAGGTAATGAAAACTGACAAGTTGAAAAGAAATTGAGAGTTTAATCTGCAAAGTTGTGCTTGAGGGGGCTTCCATCATGATATTCCTATGGAGTAGCAAAAAGAGGAAAAAATTAAGAAACTGCAGAGTATGATGAACTTACATAATTTTTTCTTGCACCAGGCAGTATTTATTAATTTCTTTTCTGCCACTTTACAGCACCTCTTTGCCTCTCAAAGAGAGAAAATGAAGTATACAAAACCTGGCAATCGTAATGAACGTGTGAAATGCTCACAGATTATTTATAAGCATGCACGTTATGTAGTTGTCAGAGATTCTCTCCCTTCTGCTCCTGCTTGGTGATGAAGAATGGTATTTTAATAGGCAGATGGTAAAGACAATTACAGTTTGGGGCTCAGCTGGGAGTTACATCAGTTTATTGCAAATTATTAGTTGATAAATGCTTTTGTTTACAAGCAAAGTCTTAAGCAGCTTTGTAATCAGTTTATCAGCTGCAGCCTGAATTTTGACAGCTTGCCTTTGGGTATACAGTCACTTCTTTCCTGGCCATTTAGAAATCATGCTGACCAGGCAGGCAGAATGGCAGATCCTATGCACCTGTATGATGCTTGGTAAACTGGCTTTTCATATTAAGCCTGTTTTGGAAGAAATCATCGAGTACAGAATCCTCTTTAATTGCTAATCCATGTTAGTGTGTACAGCAAGAGTCTTAACTATTTGCTCATTCATAATCTTTTTTTATTTCAATTGGGACCACAAGTAGCTCAGTCTTGCTGTTACCATTACAGGATTTGCTTTCTGCTGTTAACAGTTTCTCTTACCAGATCAACTAAATGGTAGTTTGGCAGTGGTTGTTTACTTTGGACATCGTATACAGCTTGGAAGGTGGAAATGCATTTGATTGTCATGAGTTTTCAGTCCTTTTTACTTCTAGCTTCTACTTCAAAAGGCAGAACTATAATACCTGTTTTTTAACACAGCCGGAAGAAACCTGGGGTTTTGGTGTGGGGTTTGGTTTTGTGTGCGTGTGTGCGCACACGTGTGTGCGCACGTGTGTGCGTGGTGGTTGTTTTTTAAAATGAGGTCCTTTTTAAATGGAAAAGACTGAGTTAGATGCTCATAGTAGCTTCTATGACATTTACATTTCAGAGCATATTAAACATGCAAATCTACTTTTAATGCCTTTTACTTAGTTGTTTGTTTAGTAAGAGAGCCACTGATTTGTCACAGAGTCTTGTTTCCACTGAAGCCAATATAAAATGTTCTGATGGCTTAAGTGGGAGCAGGACTTTTTCCTGAATCAAGAAGTGCTACTTTATTTCCATGGTTGTTATAGCTGAGGTAAACTAGTTCCTGAACTTCAGCCTGTGAGCTGAACGTTAGCGTAAGGAAAGGTCCAAGATAACTAACAACAATAGCATCTGTTTTCTCAGGGTTACAGCACACACAACTAAATGCTCCAGCTTCTGTTCATTATAACAGATGGCTTTTGTTTCACCCACAGCCTTGAGCTTCTTCTGGAACGTGGGTCCTGTACCGAATAAGCAACCAGGTCTCACAGCCGATATTTATTTCTTACTTTGGTTTTGCCATTCTATAACTTCCCCATTTGTCCTTCTATTTAATGTGTTTATTTCCTTTACAAATCCAACCTATCAATCCAGCTTCCTCTACATAATCCTTCCTCCCACTCAGGTACCTTTGCCATTCACTCTACGTTTGCCCAGGGGCAAGAAATGAGCCCTACAGTAGCAGGTGCAAGACAGGAGAAAATCCATTGATAAGACGTAGTGTACTCCGCTTTCTCCTTAAGAAAGAGGCACCATTAAAGCATATCTATTGTCTCATTTAATCACCTCCTCTTTTCATACACTTCAGTCTCACAAAATAACTCTGAAAAGACAATCCACGGGCATGATTGTGTTTGTAAGGCTACAAAAAGGTCACCTTACAGCTGTGGTGTTAGGGAAGCGGGGATTGTAGGAATGTGTGCATCCAAAGCCCTGCTTCAGAGTAGTTGGTTTCAGCGGTCCATTTTGTCTCTCTCTGAAACCTGGTGCATCCACAAAAGCTGGGGAAGCAGTGGGGGTCACCTGGGAGGGTCTCCTGGGAAGCTCTTTGGAGAATGCGCGTTCACTGATGCTGTAAAAAGTAGGAGAGTAGATGAGTGCTGTGCCAATCAGCCCTAGCTCCTTTGCAGTGGTGATGGGAGTGCAACGTGGGCAGTATCAGCAAGGGTTTATAATTTTTTTTCAAGCTGTTTATCATTTTCTTTCTGAAGGATTAGTGAATTCTGAAATAACACTCAAGTGAGAACCCAATTCAAATGTAAAAAAGGTGTAGCACTCAATTCAAAACAGGAATTTGGAAAGAAAAGGAAAAAAAAAGGAAGAAATCGCTAAACTTGTGAGAACTCGACTTCCTTGTTTGAGTTTATGCTGAATTAAGGAAATATATCAGGTTTAGCATTTGTGGCAGGCTTTAATTTCAACCTCTGAGCAGCAGACTTAACTTCTTGTGATGTGGGCGGATATTACAGTTTTCAGCTTCATTCCGTAAGCATTGCCATTTGTGCCAAACATTTAATAGTTTTACACTGCGGACTGTCGTCCACCAGGAACTGATATCACCTAAGACTTTTTAGAGCCATCTAATAGAAAGATATGTATTCACTCTGATTAGCCCAGGATTTGAACGAGGGTCCCAGAAGAGATATATAAGCCTCTTAAATGCATAGAACTTCTAAGGATATGGGTTTAACTGTCTCCCCCTGTGGTAAATAAGCTGTGACAGCTCTATCAGGGGGGGAAATGGCAAATAAAATTACCACATTATTTTCCTGTGAATATTTTCAGAGCACTAATCTATTTTGCCTCTTTACCTAATAGAACTCTGTTGAGTGTTACACCCAGACATTTAACTGGAGGAAACAAATCCAAATTCTCAAATTAACAAAAAGCAGGGAGACTACAGTGGAAAAATAAGAGGTCAGATCTAAGTGTTTGTTACACTCCTTGCTCTTGAGAAACAGCGTGCTTCGTTTGGGATTCAGCTGATCAGGCGTTTTGCCGTATTAATTCAAGAGCTGCTACAATACAGATCGTGACGTTGGCAATAGTTGTACTGCAGCAAGGGAAAGACCTAACCCTTACACTGACATAGAGGTGCCAGGTTTGGGACTTCACTCCCCTGGGACTGGCAAGTTCCTTTAGTATTCTTCTTTTTCTCTTTATCAGCTATATAATGCTTGACAGTTTTAACTGTGAAATCATCTATTCAGACAGAAACGCTGTCAGCTGTCAGCATATGACTAAGCTGAAGTCAGGCCCAAAGCTCAGGCTGACTCAGGTGCAGGAGTAAGAGCTATATTCTGAAAGAGTGTTTTTCTTCCCTGTTTCTGGTCAGACATTTTATATCCTGAAATGCAAGGATTTTAAAGCCACCTTCTTCAATTTGGCTAGTGCCTTTCAGCTGAGTGTTCTTCTGTTGTTTTGTTCTGAAAAATATTGTTGCAATTCCTTTATTTTGCAGTTTGTTCAGTGAGTCAAAGATGAAGCAGGCTCCATATTTTATGCTGAACAAAAAGGTAATAGTAAAAGTGGCAAGAGAACTGGTTTGTCCACTGTGTTGGTCTAATTTTATAGAGTAGAATAAATTTTACATTTTCTGTGGTCAGTACACTGCAGGCTTATTATATGCAATGGTTTAGTTAAAATAAAAGGTCAAGTATCTTTTGGCAATCTCCTTTGATCAGTAAACAAGGAAAAATGATAGAAGATGCTAGGAAATCATCTCATTAATCTTAATGTAGCACTAAAACTAATTTTTGTGAGAGTTTGAGAAACCTGAATTTGCAGGGGTGATTTCTGAGACACTTCACAGAGAGGTGGTCGGAAGCCTGGCGTTAAAATACGTAAATGGCAAAAATGCTGTGCAAAGTATATATTTTGTGTACACATGTGAAAAATGCAAAGAACTATTTAGTAACTGGAAAGACTGTTCACAAAATGCTTTTGATTTATTGCTGTATATACCACAGATGCATATCACTTATTCTTACATTATTTTATTAAAAAACTTGTATGAACCATGAGTTGGCATGTTGCAGAATACTGAAAAGGCATTAATCAACCTAAATAAACAAGCACATAGATCTATCTAACAACTATGAAGTAGTTAATAAATTTTTAGCAATTTTATTATAGAAAAAAGGTCTAAAAGAGTAGTGCTTAATTATCTGGACTCCTCTGTGCTGGGCTCTCTTTTGATTGTATTAATGAAGCAGCTGGCCCATTGTTTCTCTTTAATTCCTCTATTGTTTTAAGAATATGTCACAGCTCTTTATTCTTTTATCAGGTGCTGTGCAGGAGGATCCACACAATACCTCATATTCCTACTGTATTTGCCAATGCACAAAGAAACCTCCAAAGCATTTTTCAAAGAAGGGGCACACATAATTTATAAGTTCTGTTCCTTGTACCACTCTACTGTCAAAAATTTCAACAGTATTGGATTTGAATTAATTATAATTTTTTATTAAACAATGTGTCTACATATAATATATGTACTTTGTTCATGTCAAAAATTAGAGATCTGCCCAGTAACTTGTGCGGAACTGAAATGGCATTCATTATGCTGAGTCGTCACAACCCCATGGGTGAGAAGCAGGAGGAACCCAAATATGAAGATCCCATCCTATTGTCATGTGCAAATTATCCTTAAATGCTTAACCTGTGCAACAAAGGAGGGAAGATAATAAATTAACTCCAGCCCCCATTACCATTACTAAAAAGCATCATTTTTTACAAATTGGAATATTTCATTGGGAGAGGAAGGTTTAATTCAGTTGACGGTGCCTGGAAGTCGCTAAGAGTAACAATCTGTTGTTTAAATAAATTCTGATAGTCTTTTGACCCTTCTTGCAAAAAGATGTGTGTACAGGAAATGGGCTATTATGTTGTTGCAGCCACACAATCGAATCCAGTAAGCACAAATTTTACTACAGGAAAGTAGTAGTTCTGAATTAACCGGCACTGAAAATTGGTCTTAATGGAAATTGCCATTGATTTCCTAAATTTCTATGAAAGATGTATGCCATTTCTGGGTCAAAAACCGACACAAATGGTTCAGCAAAGAAAACTGACTAATACTTAAGACAGGAAAACTGAGATTGCCTTTGAATATATGTTTATATTGTTGTTTTGCTTCTTCATCTGTGAAAAAACTAGCTGCGCTTCCTTCCATGAAACAGATGTACTCAATGGAAGCATTGTCTTTAGCTACTTGCTTTCTTAGTCACTTTTCCTAAAAGCAACGTATGAATCAAGAGGCTTTATGATTCCATCCATTTTGAAGCTCTTTTCTCCCAGTGGAGTTAGCAGGGGACTCTGTCCTTAAGTCTGCTTTTTCTTCAGACTGTGACTCACAGACCCCAAATGATCGCTCCCTAAGGTCTGCAAAAAATAAGTGGAAAAAAGAGAAGCCCACCGTCAGAAGGCTCGCTGTGCTGGGGTCTGTGTCTTCCCTGGAAGTGTTGTAGGGTTCTCAGAATCAAAACTGGTGAAGGGCCATCGCTTTAGCTAAATCTTCAGAGCAAACTGCAGATTCCAAAAGGGATAATATAGGTCGCTCTGTTTAAAAAAAATCCAAATGTAAAAGGAAAAAATGAAGGGCTGTTTTAAAGAAAAAAAAAACACCACCAAGTTTCTCTTGTATTTTAGATGTCTGTCCTACATAAAATAAAGTTTTATATTAGCGTGCATATCTATCACCACAGTACTCCTTATTCTGAATACAGAAGATAGAGTATTACTGCATCTAAATATGATTTAATTGGTTCAATTTACTATATATATTTTTATACTAAGTGTGGTTCTGTATCTTGATGAGCCCAGATGTACTTGCGCTTGTGGTTTACAGCATCCCATTGCTTGCATTTTATTATTTTTACAAAGCAAATGCCTATCAATCATAGAGATAAATTAGAAAAAATTGTGCAAACATGACACATCGCTAAGATTTTTCCAGCATGCTATGTAATTATTAACCTGATTTTTGGCCATTGAAAGAAGCCATGAATTACAGATAGCATGGATGAAGTTAAATGCTTTTATATGAGATACATTTTGCTTATATAGTATTCTATAGGTATTGCCATACAATATAATTGAAGCTTTGTCAGCTCTGTAGCCTAGCAACAGATAATACTGTTAGGTTACTGAATTGCTCCTGGTTGACAAGTAGGGAGTATTTTTGTGTTTATCATGTTTGCTAATGATGGGATCCTTTCCAAAAGGCTTGTCTTAATCTTAATTAGAGTTTATCAGCAGAGGTCTGCATGACATTGTGCAGACACTGATTTCATAAATAATAAAAAGTGCAAGTGAAAAATTTGGCAGGAGAAGAAGATATTTAAGACCACTGATTCTTGTAAGAGCAGCATGAATTTCCAAAATGTAATCAAGTTTGAACTGTGACTCTATTCTTTATTATCGAAACTTGCAGTACACTCCACTGCAGTTTTGACAGCAATTATGAGTATGATTTATAAGCTTCCTGTTAGGAACCAGATCTGTTTGCACAAGAATCTTGATCATAAACATTACAAAGAACAGTAAGTCCACAGTTTTTCAGGGACATCAGGACCTTACTTTTTCCTTTGCATGGAAAGTTGGTTTGTGGTTTTATTTTATTTAAGGGTGTTGGGTTTTTTTCAAGCAGCAGAAGTGTTTGCAGCAAAAGATGCAGACAAAGAAGAGAATCCTGAAATAACCTTTCTGTTTAGTGGAAACTCTGAAGGTATCAGATAGCTGCTTCAGTGCCTGATGTCATTTGATAAAGAACTCATGCCAATGCAATTGGAATGTAATTTTTTGCTCTAGTTTGCACAACATGATATTCTTTAACTTTCCCAACTCGCTGATTAAATGAGCATTTCTAATTCCTTGCAATGTGAACTAGAAAAAGAGTTCAAATGAATGCATAGTGTTTAAGGACATTTTTATTCTCTTCTTCTGCTCTGAAAATCACATAATTTTCTTTGGTTTAACCATAGATTAAAAGCGATATGTTGCAGGCTCAAGAAGCTTATTTTCAGTTTCACAGAGTCAGAACTAGACCTGTAGAGAAAACAGCTTTCCAATGTCACAAAGGCTTCTGGTATTTTAAAAAACTTCCCCTCTGCACTGGAACAAGAGTAAGACTATTCTTACCCTGCTGTGTAAAACCAGTAAGACCCTTTACAGTATAACTGGATAACCAGTCCACTCATTACGAGTGAGAAGAGGGCCAAAATCATCAGTCTACCATTGTCTTGCCTTCTAACCAAATAGTATAGCCACGATTTCATTTCTGAGGCACTGTCACTCCTCCCTATTAGAGCTTATCTAGAGGGTCTTCCTTTCTCCTCTTCTTCTGACTGTGTCTCTCTGAGGACTGAGAAACTTAGCCTGGTAAAGCATTGTTAGAACCATTTCACCTCCATAAAATCTTTCTGACAAAAGGAACAGTCGGTTAAAAATTTCTAACCAGCTTAGTCAGAACTTCATCTCATACAAATAACAAGGCTTTACATTTCCTTATGATATCTTCATGTGTTTGCAAATACCTCAAGCAAATATCTTCCTATCTCCTCCATTGCCACTGGTACTTGGCAAAGACTATTTAGATACATCCGTATAATCCTTTTGAAAATCTGTCATTTACACTGCCTTTTGCTTTATGAAAAGGTGTGGTGCTCCTGAGAAATTACTGTGCATATGTCAGTTGTGTCTTAGCTTGCAGAAGTGTTTGTGGGAAGCAAGAACTTTTTTCCTGTTTTGTAATCACCACTTGTAAGGATGCCCTCATCCCTGGCAAGGGTGTCTAGGCGGCATAGTATTTCATATGATAGTCATGATTGGAACTTCCTATAAAATTTGGAAGCCTCTGCCAGGTTCTCTGCATGCCATTTCCCTGACTGTACAGCAGAAGGCTCAAGAAGACTTCACCTCCACTGTTTTCCCGCTGAGCATGAAGGCCAGCATATTTGTATTCACTGCATTAAGGGGAATAAAGTTGTTTGCATCTTTCAAAACAGCAGCTATTGCCTAACCCTATGCAGCCAAGCACAGAAGGGGATGAGAGGGACTGTATTGTACTGCGCCCTGTCCCTGTGGGTGCTGCGGAGGTGGTATACTGCACTTCTGGTAGCTGGAAGCACGCATCTTTTGGGGGTTCCTCAGGGGATTTAAGTTGACATGATATCATGTACTGGTGAAAACATGGACGTATATCTCATGACCACTTAAATGCCTCATTTTTGATAGAGTGGGATGAAAGAAAACAAAACAACGTCATTCTTGGATCTGAATCCTGCTGGGCTGAAGGTTTGTAACCAAATGCAGGAGTGGATTACACTTCTGTAGTTCTGGTTTCCTTTAATAAGCCAATCTAGAGATTATTGTGCTTCCAAAGCTGTCGCACATCCCACTCGCTGTGCCTGCCGTAGGTGTGACAGCCTCCAGGAGCTGGGCGGAGCAGGCAGCCCAGGTCACTGCCCGCTTCAGCTGTCCTAGTTTAATCTGCAGCTGGACATAAGTCAACACCCTAAGGAGCTCTAACACCAGGAGGCTGAGTCAGCCTTTTAGCTGATCCAGACTGATTGCAGCTGGAGACCCAGTAATCAACTACACTTTCTTTCCCCCCACCCCAAGAGGACGGCACGTCAAGATGTTTGCTGGGATAAAGTCTTGGTTCTTCTGCAGTGACTCGTTTTTATTTTATTAAGAAATCCAGTGAATAATACAGTTTAGGAAGAGCTCTTATTCTGTATTAAAATATACTAAAACATTTTGGTTAATTATTACACCCTCTGAATATAAATAAAACAGAAGTGCACATTAATAATGGAAACCCCTGTGTGATGTTTGCTGTGAGAGTACCCAGTTTCAGTGTGTGCATCACGTATTTTTATCTACAAGACTAATTAAGTACACTTAAGGCATTTAGCCTAGTTCTCTCTTGAACAGGTTTTGTACCAGTTTAACTCTAAAGGCTTCTGTATATTTACTCCTGACTTATATCAGGCAATAAGTCAGACTGTGCTCTTCAAATGTTTGAGTTCCTGCGTCATTAGGATTCTGCATTTGTAGACATTTATGGCACTATCTTCGCACTTCATCTTCTTATTCCTCAGAGGAAATTACTCAGATTTGCACCATTTAATGCCATAATTTTGAAGTGCAGTAAACCTTATTATGCTTTGGTCCCATCACAATAAATTGTTTGTAAACTTTGGAGCCACCTTGAGCTGCTGTATTACCGAAGAGTGAACACAAAGACACTTTTCTGCTTTGAAACTTTTACACCACTTTGAGGTCTGGAAGCTTAGCTTTATTTTACACTGAAACACGTTGTCAGTGATGCTGTTTTGTTTGCTCATCTTTGAAAGCTAATAGACTGGTTTAATTAATTGTCCAAGATTTCTCTAAAACAATGTCCTAATTCTTCCATTTAGCTGTGGCGTATCATACACTGTTGTTATCTCCTCTACCAGATTTTTGCAACAAGTTGTTTTAAAACTATAATCTCTTTGAGGGGAAAAAAATGAAGTGCAGTTGAAAAGGCAGTTATGCCGAAAGATAAACACAGCAATATTACTTATCAAAACGAGTACAGTTTTTGCCTGCCTAATGAATACAACATATAGCTTTTTCTATATATACAAAACCTGAGGAAAAAAAAAACAACCCACGCTTTATAACATATAAAGTATGCAACATTATTTCAGGCATAACTGTATTGGATATGTATCTCGGCCTGAGAGTGTAGATAACACAATATAAGTGCTTTGCCTGTCTAAACATGTTAAATAAATGAGCATTCACTATCGCATTCAAATACATTAGTAGATGTACTCGCATAGTTAATTTTCTTTTTAATGCACTACACGTGACATTTGCAGCACAGAGCTATAGTGTATCTTACTGTTTGATGAAAGTTCTTCCACCTCCCCCTCCTTTTAAACAAACCTTTATTTGAATAAGCCTTTATGAAACAGATCTTTGGCATATCTTCTTTTCAGGAAGTTCAGTCAGTGTAAGCAGAGATAAAGCAGTCATGTTACGAAGAATATTACATAAGGGAAGATTTTTTTAGAGAAAGAGGGTGGCAAACATAAGGGAGGGGAAGAACGCCCTTAAGAGGAAATCTGATTTCTTTCTTGCAGCTGTTTGCTTTTATTGTGCTGTGATTTAGTATTCAAAATAAAATAAACTTGGAGTTATGAAAAAATATATGGGAAGTTTGGTGAAAAGTAATTATTAGAAAAGTGCCGTATAAAATATTTTCACGTATATCTTAATTTTCATTAGGACAAAAATGAAAAACTAGAATTAATATTCATGCTGCAAATAATTAGGAAAAGTATTGCCAAACTGTTATTCTTGTACACTGAAAATTCCTTTGTTGATAGAAGGAAGACAGTAAAAGTGAAAATTCTTTGCCTCATTACCTTGAACAAGCCATCAAAATTTTAAAAAGGTTGTGAAGATATGGCACTGATGTTTTTTAAGTTCTGGAATCTGATATCATCAATTAAATCTTTCTGCTTTTATGTTTCCTGTAGGAGGGCAGCTTTGGTGTACCACGACCAAGGCCATCTCAGAGGGTGAAGAGCTGATTGCCTTTGTTGTAGATTTTGACTCAAGGCTGCAAGCTGCTAGTCAGATGACTCTCACAGAAGGGATGTATCCTGCACGCCTGCTGGACTCAATACAATTGCTCCCTCAACAAGCTGCAATGGCATCTATTTTGCCTACAGCTATTGTGAACAGTAAGTGATGAATGCTATTCTCTGGCGTTTTTTTAAAACAGCAGTACTTTAAGGCACATATGAAAGCTGATACAGCAATAGTGCATTCAAGATCACAGAAGCCACACAACTTAAAAACTCACAGCTCAAAGCCTGCTTTTATTCCCCCATCATCTCAGATGAACTCACAGACATAAAAGGAGGAAGAAGAGCTGTCTGGCATTTGGGCTCTGCAAGAGCCTCACCCAGAGTACCTGACCTGCCCTCCTCTGGAGGTTCTGTGATCTGCTCCCAGAGGCAACAGGATCAGAAACTGTCAAAAATGATAAGATAGTCCTGCTGGCTCACAAAGTCCAGCCTCTGCTGCTCAAGTAAGCTTGTTGCTTACAGCTACAGCTTCTGGTAATAATTCATGATACTCAATGGAAAGAAAGAACACGTCTCTTCAGTGGCTGCTTCGAAATGCAGTGGAGATCATGCTTTATAGTAGCCCTGATTTATTGTAGTATCTCCACTCAATGTGGCTACTCAAGAATGTTTTTATGTCCTCTGGACATCAGTAGACCCTATCATGGACAAAATACAGCATGTAATTAAGTGTCGTCTTAGGGAGGAGGGACGTGAATACGTAAGTCAGTTCCTGAACTGGGACAATTCAGCTTGACTATTCTGCTTATTAAATTTCATTTCTTTAACCTTTTCTTATTACTGTTTTTTACCTTTATACAGCCCTAATTCCTCACCCTCCTCTCTAAGTACTTTTCGTTAGCTGTTACCATGATCCTCACCAGTTATCACTTAAACCTGTTGCACACCCTTAGTTCTCAGTACTTTGGAGCCCATCCATTTAGACCCCATGTTGGAGTACTTCCCCGTGCTTCCCATGGTTTGTAAGCATTGTAATTAGATACGGTGTACTACTGAACACAGGTGTGAATGCACACACAGGCCCATGATCTGCCACTTGGGCTCACACTGAATAGCACAGTATCTTGAACAGTCTCACAGACAGGACCAGTTAAAATATCTGTGATAACACCTTTCATTCTGTCTTTTCCTTTTTTTTTTTTTTTTGGTAATTGCTTCTTTTCTGGGTAAACAGTCTTGATAGTTACACATTTATTACTAGTCTGTTTTAAAAGATAAAACTTAAAATGTCTTGAGTCATCCAAGGCCTCCCTTCTGGAGAGTGAGTTGGCAGCAGCCTCAAGCCCTTTAGCTAAGCACACTCACTTTTGCCCTAGCAGTGGAGCTGCCGAGAGCTGACATACCTGTTCACAGAACCAGCAGTTAGCGCTGTGCAGGACCTTTCCAGAAGAAGGTATCAGAAGCCCCTAAAAGGGACCACCAGATTACCACAGTTAGGGCAGACCAGTATTTATAGCCAACAACTGCAAGGGAGCCACCAGGGAGGCAGTTACTTAGCCTGAAGGACAACAACTCATTCACAGCTCATTTCAGCTGAGGGTGTATTTTTGCGCAAATCTGCACGAGGCCAACTCTGGGCTTTGGCAGAATAGTCAGGTATCTACAGCATCAGATTTCTGGCAACACCTTTGCTGCCAGCACTGCCTTTTGAACTGATCACTGCTACTTCTGCTGCTAAGAGGGCTCAAAGTTTACGGTTGATCAGCTCTTGCTACACAGGCTTAGCAGCAGCTTGGAGTAACCTGTGTACTCTCAACTCCAGGAGGCTGCTAAAGTAACAAGTCTCACTATCCAGAACTTTCCACCCTGGTTCTGACTCTGCCTCAGACCAAATGGAGCTGTTTCACATTTCATTGTTGAGCTGATGAAATTCAGTTTCTTCAGTATAGTCTGAGCCAGATGTGAGTCCAGTAATATTCTGAATGCACTCTAAATTTGTAGTGAGACATCTCTTAACCATTCTTTTGCTATATCACTGAAAAAAAAATTCATTTTCTAGAAAAATAAAGTGTTGTAAAGGGTTTTTTTAACATTTTCTAACATTTTCTATTTGAAAAAATGAAAATTAGAATATCACCTTGGGCTCATTCAGCTTGAACTTGAATGTTTCATTTCCTGAACTGATCCATTGAAATATTTGGAAACTATCCGTTGAAACAAATTTAAATATTTTGCTTTTAAAGAATTAAAACATTAACTTCAAGTGGCCTTTATCTACTTTGCATCCTTTAGGGGACTGATAGTTTCAGATCCCATCCCTATAGATTGTTCTCCCTGGAATTCCATCCTCTCACCATGCAGAACTCCTCAAATGCATCTCCTCTGCATGGCACGTAATGGGAGTCACATATTCACCGTGCATAACTGGAGCTACAGACTGTCCAGGCCATCTAGCCCTTAGGAAATAAAGATGGCTGGAAGTCAAATTCATTAAGATAATCTGAAAGTTCAATTCAGTGACGGAATGTAATCAAATGAATTCAAATAGGATGTTGCCCATATCAGAATTTCCTATTACTACTTTTGGACTTTCTCTTCTATGGAAGTCTCAACAGTTCAGCTCTTTTAAACCATTTTAAGCAAAAATCAGATGCCAAAATGTCAGCTTTCACATGAGATGGACATTTCAAATGATGCAAGCTGTATCAGTAACGATTTAATAGTGGTATATACTGGAATACTAACTGTTCCATTAAATGTTTGCATGTTAAATTCATGCACGATTATTCAGTGGCAAATGGAAAAACAGAAACTGGTAGTGATGAAAATATTTTATGCAAATTCATGAGCAGAAAAATAGACACGCATTAGCAATGCAGTCAGAGAAGCAAACTAAGCAATGTAAATTTTGGCTGCATTTGTAGATACTTAACAAACAAAAAACTTATCCGTTGCAATGGGTTGGAGTCTTTGACTTTGTTCACCCAAAGGAATTGGAACACAGCAGTTGTCCTGTACATATCAATATTTGAAAAGAAACATAAATTGTCATGGATGATAATGAATTACATCATCAGCTAGACATGCTATTATTTTCAGAGCAGCCAACCATTCTTCAAGACTAGGTTAATTACAATCATTAGTAGTTTTTTGCATTCTGAAGTCAGTGGGAGTTTTGATAGAGTTATAGAATCATAGAATGGTTTGGGCTGGAAGGGACCTTAAAGAACATCTAGTTCCAACCCCGCTGTTGACTGCAATTGCACAGTCTCTGATCCTGAGGTCAGCTGGAAGTCTGGCTGCACTCATAATTTTATTCTTTCAAAAACAGGCAAGAAATGTCCAAACCAGTTGCAGGGAATGATCCTAGGCCCATGGTAACTCCTGAACAGTATGTAGGAATGGGGAAGGTGTTCATTGACTTAATCCAAATGTGCGGAAGGGACCATTCTCATGATTTAATAATATAAACAAGAAGTTGCAGTGCTCTAGTCTGGACCTTGTCACTGTTTAATTTACTATTGTAGATGTGCCCTAAAGGGCTGGGATTTCTTCCTTGTTCTTACTCATAGGTTGACAAGTTCAGCTTTCAGAAAGATCAAACAGGTCTTTTGCCCTTCTGAGACAGACACACAACATGTACTGTGTAGATATCCTTCTGACAGGATATTAACAACCAAATACCTGCTTTGTGTAAATACATAGTATTCATTATTACTCTTCACATGAGTAAAGTATGTAGCCTCCAGTACATGACCAAAATACCTACTCCCTCTGCTGCTGGGAAGCACTCTGTGCAGCATCTGCATTGTCTTCCCCTCAGAGAGGATGCTGACGCTTTGGGATAGAAGACAATGAAAACTTAAATTATTCTTAGCAAATATCCCTTTTGCATAGTGAAAAGTGGAACAGTAACAATTTACCAAAAACACACAAAAGAACACTAGAAATTGTAACTTCTAATACTAATAACAATAGGAACCCAGGAAATAAACATGCTGCTTAGTATAATATTACATTCAACACTGCAGGATCTTAAGGAAACACAATCTAGTCTGGCCTTCTGGATATTACAGCAACAGGATTTTACAGTAATAACTGCATAAGCATTCTGAAAATATACCTTCTTCAGAATCATCTGCAGTTAGCACTCAAAAATTCTAAGGCCCAATGATGGAAGGATTTGTGCGCACAGAAGAAAAAGCACAATTGAAAGATGTCACCTATTGAGTAGTGATGTATTGGAAATACAGCTTGCTTCTTCAATTAGTACTGCATATTCACAACAAACAATTTAATTTCTTTTTTAAAATAATTACATGCCAAAAACTTCTGGCTAGTTTTATATATTAACTATTTTTAAAATCTCCTTTTGAAAAAAACAACTGTCTCCCATGTCCAGGCTCTCACCTGGAAGTGACATTTTAATAAAACCGTGGCTCTGTTTTCAACATTTTATTAAATAAACATGCGTTTAATGGGGATGTGAGGGGAATTAATCCAGCTGTGTTAGTTGGTTGGCACTGAGTGCACTGCGGCTAACCTGCACCTGGTTATGTTTGCTCGTAGAGGACATATTCCCTTGCAAATCCTGTGGCATTTGGTATCGAAGCGAGCGGAACCTGCAGGCCCATCTCATGTACTACTGCAGTGGGAGACAAAGAGAGGGGCCTCAGATGTCAGAGGAGAATGAAGATAGTGCTCAGCAGATATCCAGTGTCTGTCCCTTTCCACAGTGCACCAAAAGCTTTTCTAATGCAAGAGCTCTGGAAATGCACCTAAATTCTCACAGTGGTAAGTACCATCTATTCTGCTATATCATCTTCTATATTTAGCTGTTTGAAGAATTATTGGCTACAGACGTTCATTGGATCAATGTCTCTCCAAATATATGCGAGCTTTGGGTATAGATACTACTAAAATGTCAACAGTTTCTGACCTGTGTTCTACACCAAGCACCTCTCCCAGGTAACCAGTGTCATTTATCTACTAATCCTTATTTGAATGCTGTCTTTCTCTCAATGTGTATAAACACGCACACAGGCAGCATTTCTTTACTGTTGAAGGTATGCACATGAGAGGTTCAGTCAATTACTTCAGGATTCCATCCAGCAAACATGAGTCTGCTAGACTACAATCTCTACCTGTTGTGATGCTTAGTGGAGAAATCCACACCACCAGAGAGCAACTCTTTCTGAAAGATGATCTTGGGGTCCTACAGTAGGCTTTGTAGATGGGAGGCTTTAAGGACCAGGGTCTGGAACTCTGGCCTTTTCCCAGGACACTCGTTTCATAAAAACTTCCCATTTCATACCAATATTCTTTTCCCTCCTTATAAATATAAATTGGGGATAGTACTTTCTTGTCCATGTTGTTAAAATTTTCATACTAGATATAGGGAAAGTGGGATTACAAAATTCCTGAGATTAAAAATATGGAACTCAGCTGGAATCTTATCTCCCTCCCTGAAGGTCATTTGAGTGTGCTGTTTGAATTTGTTTTGAATTAGGTATGGAAACACAAGTTATGAGTTTGCAGAACATTCTGCATTGGAGTTTTCAGTAGCAGAGAAAATGCACAAATAAGAATGAGTACAGTGTCAGGTATGGGTGTGTTGGCTGTCTAGCATACAGAGCTGTGTCTGGAAAGAGGCAAGGAGTTCCTGATCCTCCTGTTGAATGGATGGAGTCTAAAGGACACTAACATGTGCTTTATTCACAGAAGAAAGCCTTATTCAGCTGCAGTGTAAAAACTCTTGGGGGAGTGGGAGTCTACTCTGTGGACTTGGTGATGTGAAGAGTGTTCCTCTGACACTTGGGAATCAATTACAAATCTAGAAGGCATCATGTTGCCTTGGAGGAGTTTCATATCCCCAGAACAGGACTCGAAGATTGCTGAGTGAGAAACTTCCTTATGTAGACAACATAGACAACACTTAGCCATTCATTTCGAGGTCAGATCTTCTTGTGCTTCCAGACCTTAACTTTGAATATGAGGTTATTGCCATTTTCTGTCTCTGGCCTAGCAAATATTTCACTGTTCAACCAGTGGAACAGTAGGAACAGCTTCAACAAGAGCAGTGAATGCAGCCCAGCATGTCTTACAGCCTAGTGATTAAAACCAGGTACTTTTGGAAGATAACAAATTCACTTCTCCCCAAGCAGAGGAAAATTCTGAAATCTTAGCTGTTGTGTTCAATGCTTCAGCTCTTTGCAATTCATGACATACCATTGGCTTAGGTGTCTAGATGGTTTTCAGCCATGAGCTGTGAGTGGCCATGTCTTCTTGCAATCTAGGGATAAGCATCTGTGTTCCTTGAAACACATAAGTGTGAGATCCTGCTGAATTTCCAGTAAGAATCTTTAGGTGTTTCTTAGGTCAGAGGTTAAAAGTCAGGCCTTCCCTTTCTTTTTTAGTTATAAACCACTCAGTTCAATCATACTTGGTCTCTTTCAGATCCTGTCAATCTTTTATTTTTCTATACAGATTATCACGTTAAAACAGCTTCTGCAGTAGGAATGAACATTCCTCTTCCAAATGCCCTGTAAGCTCATGCTGTGTTTTCTTCAGCTTATGTTACAGTTCCCACTAGGGGCTGTAGCAGACCCACACCACTGGAGCACAGAGCCCCAACTGAAATGCAAAGTCTGTAGAAACACTGCACCATGACTGTATCACATGATGTGGAAGCACATGAAACACCATCTCATGGCAGTAGAGGAGCTAAAGCTTGGTGTGCCCTCCTGGTGAAAAAGTGCTTGACAGGGAACAAGTGCTGATTAACGTGCTGTGTATCTCCTCGTTTCCCTTATGGCCTCTGAGGCCCACCGTTGTTCACATTCTAAGCGTCACTTACAACTATGGGAGTCACTGATGCTAGGGGAGAAGTGAGGACCTTCAGGTCCAACAGAATGACTTCCCACATATTGAGCCACAAAATTCTTGCAGTTTTGTATTGTCCAACTACCACAAACCTAGTTTACCTGATCGAGGCATGGTATGTGTGTGTGTAGGTAGAACAAATTACCATTTACATTCCATATACCATCCCTACCAATTTCAGTTTTTACTGTCTAACAAATAATCAGAATCTGTGTTGTTGCAGGAGAGAACTTTTGGTCTTGTCTCTTTTTAAGTATTTCCAGTTTCTGAATACCATGAAACAATTTGTTTGTTTCAGCAGTGCATGATTGTAAGATAGCTTTGAATGTACTCTTCTTGACAGGCAAAGCTGTAATGATTTCTTGAGGAAAAGATGTTTTACAGCAGTAGCTGCCTATGGCCATTATATGTGGAAGGTAAAACATTGGTGAAGCCATGTCTTACTCCTCCCCACTCCATTCACAACGAACACAACTCATCAGTCCTTCCTGACGAGGATAGTTCTGTATCCTGTTCCCACACTACAGACAAGTCATGCAAGCAAGGAGCTAAGCATCAATAATACTCGCGTTCTGTCTGTGGCTTTCAGACACTCTGAGTTTGAGGGCTGTACCTCAAGCCACATCATAACCTTGAGCCTCTTGACCTTGATGTGCTTTCCGTGCGTTCAAAATATCCAGTGATTGTGTATGGAGAACATTATGTCTCCCATAGTTAAAACTGTCATTTCTAAGAACTTTTCATTTAGTCCAGTCTATTTTTATCTTTTCCCTTGTTCTTTCTTTCCCTTCTTCTTTGCTGAGTGCATGCAGATACTAAGACTCTCCAAAGCCGAGCAGAAGACTGGGAATATCCTCTAGCAGTTCACAGAAAGACATTCAGGGTGACTATATTCAGGAGATATTCAGGGTGACTTATACCATCCCATCAGAAGAAAATTAGTTGTTCTGACTGTGTTGGTACCTTCTGTGCAACTGATTTTCCAGTATATGCAAAGGGCAAAATGTTCACTTTATTTTGTATTTTACTTGTCTTTTCTACAGGAGTGAAAATGGAAGAATTTCTCCCGCCTGGTGCTAGTCTGAAATGCACAGTTTGTACTTACACTGCAGACTCAGTGATTAACTTTCATCAGCACCTGTTCTCGCATCTTACTCAAGCTGCCTTTAGATGCAATCATTGCCATTTTGGCTTCCAAACTCAGAGGGAGCTACTGCAGCACCAAGAGTTACATGTCTCTGGCAACAAGATTCAGAGAGAAAGTGACATTGAACACTCTCCAAGTAGAAACGAAGAAGGTTTACAGCCAGCAACAGACCTGTTGAGCAGAAATGATGTTCCCCAGAGCCAAAAGACCATGCAGACTAAAGATGCAAGTTCTGATACAGAGCTTGATAAATGTGAAAAAAAGGCTCCACTTTTCCTTCCAAACCAGAGGCCTGAAACACAGCCTGCAACAAATAAGCAGAGTTTTTCATACACTAAAATAAAATCTGAACCATCCAGTCCAAGACTTGCTTCATCACCAGTTCAGCCTAATATTGGTCCTTCCTTCCCAATGGGACCTTTTCTTTCCCAGTTTGCTTTTCCCCAGGACATCACTGTGGTTCCTCAGGCTTCAGAGATACTAGCCAAAATGTCTGAACTGGTCCATCGAAGACTGAGGCATGGAAGTAGCAATTATCCTCCTGTAATTTATAGTCCTTTGATGCCCAAAGGGGCTACATGTTTTGAGTGCAACATAACATTCAATAATTTGGACAACTACTTGGTACACAAAAAGCATTACTGCAGCAGCCGATGGCAGCAGATGGCAAAGTCACCAGATTTTTCCAGTGTTCCAGAAAAAATGCCAGAAGCTGTAAGTCCCAGTAACGGTCAAAGCTCTATAAACATCCTGAATGCAGCTCCTCACACATCAGATCCAGAGAATCAGCTTCTGCAGACATCTTGCATAAACTCTTCCAATGTTTTAGATTTGATTGGGCCAAACAATAAAAGTCATGAGAAAGACTTTACAGTACAATCTAAGAAGTTGTCAACTGCAAGCAACGGCGATGAGAAGATAAATGGAAAACCTGATGTGAAGAATCCCAGTGCTCCTTTAGTAGAAGGAGAGAGTGATCCTAACAAGACCACGTGTGAAGCTTGTAATATTACTTTCAGCAGACATGAAACGTACATGGTCCACAAGCAGTATTACTGTGCCACTCGCCACGATCCCCCACTGAAGAGGTCCGCTTCCAACAAAGTGCCTGCCATGCAGAGAACAATGCGTACCCGGAAGCGAAGGAAGATGTATGAGATGTGTCTCCCAGAGCAAGAGCAAAGGCCACCACTAGTTCAACAGCGATTTCTAGAAGTGGCTAATCTTGGCAATCCTTGTACATCTACTCAAGAGTCAACAGAAGGGCTTGGAGAATGTTACCATCCACGATGTGATATCTTTCCAGGAATAGTCTCGAAGCATCTGGAAACATCACTGTCTATTAACAAGTGCGTTCCAGTTTCAAAGTGTGATACTCCCCACTCCACTGTGTCTTGCTTGGAGATGGATGTGCCAATAGATCTCAGTAAAAAATGCTTACCCCCATCAGAGCGGACGTCCACTTCTCCCAAAAGGCTGCTGGACTACCATGAGTGCACAGTATGCAAGATCAGTTTTAACAAGGTAGAGAACTACCTGGCTCACAAGCAGAATTTTTGCCCTGTCACTGCCCATCAGCGTAACGACCTGGGACAGCTCGACAGTAAGGTGTTTCAAAACCCAGAAAGTGAAAGAAACAGCCCAGATGTCAGTTACGAAAGAAGCATAATCAAATGTGAGAAAAATGGCAACTCGAAACAATCCTCTCCTAATGGAAACTTATTTTCCACACACTTAGCAACACTTCAAGGACTAAAAGTCTTTAGTGAAGCGGCCCAGCTTATTGCTACAAAAGAAGAAAACAAACATTTGTTTCTTCCACAATGCCTTTACCCTGGAGCAATAAAGAAAGCTAAAGGAGCAGATCAGCTTTCTCCATATTATGGAATAAAGCCAAGTGATTACATTTCTGGTTCTCTCGTCATTCATAATACTGATTTAGATCAAAGCACAAATACGGAAAGTGAATCTCCGAAAGGCCAGGCGCCTTCGAATGGATGTGCTGTGCAGAAGAAAGAGTCTCTTCCGCTACTGCCGAAAAACCGAGGCATGGTAATAGTTAATGGGGGACTAAAACAGGAGGAAAGACCTGCCGCAAACTCACAGCAAGAGAACATTTCCCAGAATCCTCCGCATGAAGATGGGCACAAGTCTCCTTCTTGGATCTCTGAGAATCCCTTAACTGCAAATGAAAACGTCTCTCCAGCAATCCCTACAGCAGAGGAACAGTTGTCTAGTATAGCTAAAGGTGTGAATGGTTCTACCCAGGCCCCAACCAGTGGAAAGTATTGCCGACTGTGTGACATCCAGTTCAACAATCTTTCAAACTTTATAACTCATAAGAAGTTTTATTGCTCGTCACATGCAGCAGAACATGTCAAATGAAACAACTGGGCGGTCACCTTTGGTACCTGTGTTTAGCATATTGTTCCATACAGTCTAAAGAAAGCTGTTTGAATTACATCTGGACAATCAGGAGAATTCACTATTGCTAAGCTGAAGACTTAAAGGTGTAATTTCATTACAGTCCATTAGTAAAGTGTATTATTGGTGCCATTTTCAAAAATATTAATTTATTTTACCAGCAGTATTCATAGCTGTAGTTATGTTATTTTTTATTTAAAAACTTTATATTAAAGTCATTTGTAATGTTATTGTATAGTTATTGTGTAGCACATATGGTTTGCACTGTATAGTAGATTTTAAAGAAAATAGTCACAAACAATACAGAAAAGCATTTTAGAAATAGCTTCAAAAGCACTTGTGTATCCTGATTTTTTTTCTTATATGCTATTGCAGATATATGTATATGCTAAAATATAACTTGCAAAGAAGTTTCAACTATGCTGTAAAGTTCGCCTTAAATTTTCAATTTTTTGAACAATTGGGCTCAGTTTGCACTTTATATTTTAGCAGATACAGTACCTTAGTCATTAGGCTTTGCATTTGTATGTAGCAGTATGTTTCTGTCCACTTTCTTAATCTGAAACGTACGTTAAATGAAGATGGCAATTTTTTTCTTGTATAGTACTTGTATTTTCTTTCGCTGATGCATCTCTGTCTCAATTTTTAAACCTTTGCTGTTAAATGCAATACTTTATAAAGAATGAACAAAATTACTGGAAGCAGTATTGTAAGTAATGAGGTCATATCAATCAGTTTTATCTTTTGAAAGGCACAGTCTAAAACAAAACCCTAAACTCAATGCTGCAATTATGAATCTAATTCATATATAAGATATATTTAAATATAAAAGTAGCAATACTGCAACTGGTGATCACAAAGATAATGTTCTACTTCTGATAGAAATAATTTCTCAACAAATGTTGTTACTATGCATGTATATGGATGGAATAAAATTCCAGATCATTGGAGATGTTTGGCAGTAATTTCTTTAAATTTGTTTTATTTTGTTTTTCAAGAAGTATTTAGAGCTCACAAACCATAAAGAAGGTCTTAGGAACAGGTTAACATTGCCTCCACTTCAAGGGAAGCAAAGTGTTCAAAAAGAAAATGAGTACAAAGGATGCCTCCTCTTCGAGGGAGTCCTTGCTGACAGGTCACTAATACAACTAAGGCTAAGACAACCTAGTGAACTGAAACGTAAGATGTGAAGGTCAGAAACCAGGAAGGCTCTTCCCTTTGTGGGAGCTAAGGAAGACATCCTTCCCTGACAGTAACTCCATATGTCAAAATCAGTGGAACAATCTGCTTCATAATACTTCTGGTATGTTTCTTTATGTGTTCAGTGGTCTTACATGAAAAACAATAACATTCGTTTAACTAGAACAGCAGTTTGTTTCACTAATTCCATATAGAAATACTATTCAATGATTTGTTATATTAAAGTCTGAACTAATGCACAATTAATATCCTTCACTTGGAACCATTCAGTCTCCTGTACACTGTTTTCATAAAACAGATTGATATTATAAAAGTGACCCACTGATGCATTTTTCGTCCTACAGATTTGAAAGCAAAACCATGACCTGAATAGTCACGTAACAGTTGTATTTAGTTTCTGTATCAGCCAGAGAAACAATGCAGAATCAAATACATAAGAGGATGATATTTCAGCTAAGCAGACAGTTGGAGTCCAGTGTAAGAGTATGCAATACCGTGGACTTTCAGCAAGCCCATCCCTGTGTACTTTGAAACTGAATTCATCCTTTTTTATTTGCATATGTATGTGAACAGTTACCTGTGATCCAGTACCAAAAATAATAAACACTTCTAAAACTATTATTAACCACTCTGCTGGTTAGCTGGGTTTTAAATACAAAACAAGAGTGCTTAAAATTACGGTAGTGTTTACTGTCAACAGAGATAACAGGCGTATACATTAATTTCAGTAGGGCAAAATTGGTCCTGTAGTAAATACTTTGGGTAGTAAGTCTTGTGAAGGAGAAAAAGTATTACAAACACAGGGTGAATAAAACAGACAAATCATACATGATTATCAATTAAACATTTGTTAGAAAACACCACACTAATGTATCTAAGACTCCACAATATTTAAGATAGACGGTACATTCTTGGTGGCAAACATTATTTTGAAGAATACCCATCACACAAAATTGGTTTTAAGAACGAAGTGATTACATCTGGATTGAAACATGCTAATTCTGAAAGATCTAAATGCATAGATAAAAGCTTTTAGGTGAAGTTGGTCAGAAAGCCACAGGTAGTGTAATTTACAGTTGCTGAGCTCCCGGGGTGTGTTTAGACTGTGAGAACATAAAGGAGAGTATCAGGGTTAAAGGGAGTACCTAGCTGAAAAGTGGTGCCGAAAGGGAAAAGCCTTATCACAAAACATTTCTGATTTGGAAATGCTGAGGGTACCTGATACGTTGCAGAGGTAAATTAAAGCCAGCTGTGCTGAATTATGTTACTCCCACTGGCTAGTCCAATTGCCTTCACACAACAGACTATACCTGCTAGCGTTTTCTCTTTATAAATCACCTATTTTCTTGACCGGTCCCATTTTTATAAGTTCAAAACAAGCACGACCTGTTCATCTGTGGGTGCAGAGTTACTCAATTTTATACACATTTCACACATTTTCCTCACTTCACTGGAGAACCTCGCAACTCTGACAGGTGCTAAACCCCAAAGTTAGACCATCACACTCTCTGAAAGTAAAACTTTACACTAGCTACGTGGGTAGCAAATACAGATTACTGACATTTCATTTCTTACACATTTGTTAAAAATAGAGAATATTTAATAAAGATAGCCGATCAAACAGCTGGGCTCAGGAACCATGTTTTCCTATAACTTTACATACTATTTTCCATTTTTTCACTTTATTGCACTCATTTTTTAATTTGCTCATTTGAGATAAGAATAGAAACACTTTGGCCAGCCAGAAATCTCTCTCCTGCCTCTTAATTTGCACAATATTGGCCTAATCCCAGCTGGGAGCTTTAAGCATATCTATGTTTAAGTCATAAGTATTGTTTACAGGAATAAACTGCTTAAACCTGTTTTCTGACCAAGTGATAATTTGTATTCTCTTCAGATTATATCTATGCATTTGTTTGAGATGATAATAGAACAGGTAAAGTGCTTGGTGCTAAAAGCTTCTCTTGAATATAGACTCTTCCCGAGTTCTGCTTTTGCGGTTTTACAGGTTTATTAATTATTTATCAAATCACCTATGCAAAACAGAGTCCATCCTTAGTAAATCTTTGGCACCTGGAACTCGGCAGGAAGCAGAGCACCTCGGTTAAATGCTTTGGATCCGCCAATCCCTGTCGGCTGGAGTCAGTGAATAAATCTTTGAGGATATCGAGTGGAGATGAGTAGCTCAACAAAAGGCATTAAAATATTTCCTGGTTTTATGATACAAAAAATAAAATTGCTCCACATGAAGGCCTAATATTTAGAAGAGCCGATTCCTGCCTGACTCCTCCTGTACTGATTGCCTGGCGGGAGTTGCGTTCAACCTTTTGGCTTTTTAAGAAAGATTTCCTTATTCACAAAACATCCCATCCACATGCCGTGCTCAGATCTAATGTTGTGGCTGCGCCCATGTCTGCTTCGTTTATTTGTCTGTATCCTAAAATTCAGACTTTGAAAGGCTGTTGTGAGTCCCCGGTCATATCACGATTTTCACACATTTGGCACGCGCTCTCCCATGTCGCCATCTGGATGTTTTACACGATGGTGATTTTTTTCATTTTAACCATAAATCAGGGGGACATGCCTAATGCAAGCTGTATTGCTACAAGGTGATGTCTGTTTGTCTTGAATTAATTGTAAGAACGTTAGGGTTTCGGTGACATTTTCTCTTTGCTACAAATAATCATAAAACTACATCACTGATATTTGCTGTGGATCCACACTGCTAACTTTCCCCGCCTCTCATTTCTATCAAATAACTGTTGACTACATTTGTTGTCCAACACTGTCCACTGAAGTGTAGTAGTTGCATCCCAAACACGACCTGAGTGGATGTATAAGGTGATTGCTTCCTATACAATAAATGCTGCACCACTGAAAAATGCAGAAGGAAAAAAAATAAGAACAACTAAAAATAACTGATGTAGAAATGAAAAGATGAAACGAAAGCCAGAACCATCATCAAGGTGAGGTGGAGGTGGGCTAATCAATTTTTCTGAATGTGCAAAAGCTACGAACCCGCATCCACTCCAAAAAGGTGGAGCTGAGGTGGAGCTCTGAACAGCCAGGAAGACCTGGCTTAAAGAAAATTCCATGGTGAGTACAGTGGAAGAAGGGTGGTGGGGGAATAATCTCACTGAGGGGCAAAGAAGATAAGGAAAAAGGGAATCAGCACTTTGCTAATCTGGAGCGTGCAGCGTGGGTAGGCTGATGACTGCAGAAGGCAGCAGTTACAAGGTGTCAGCACTACAAAAACACTGCACATCCCCGGAGGCCTGCTGAGAAAGGCTAAAATACTGATGAGACAAAATCCTTGGAAGATCACTCCCAAACGCTGAATATTGCCGGTGCAAAGATTCAGGCTCTTGGCAGTCTCCTTTTCCCCAAGGGTGACAATGAGGAACCCTCTTCCACCCTCCAGGTCACCTTCACAGCCGGGGCGCTGCACTGCCAGGAGCTGTCGGGTCAGACACCGCACAGAACGGATGTGTGTGACCCTACTGTAAATCAGAGATAAGTCAGATACCCAAGCTTCAGCTGTGCTAGCCTGCAAGCATGCCTGGTCCTCTCGTCTGAAGTCTTCCACGCAGGTCACCGACAGTGCTTTGAATCCCGGCAGCTCTGAGACCCCTTAGAGCACAGCAAAATGAACTAAAATAATACTGGTGCCATCTGTGTACGGAGTGAAACAGAGCGCGGGGCAGGGAGGTGGGCAGGAAATCTGCACTCACATAATTAAAGCTTCTTCATAATATGGAGGTACAAGATGAATGAATTGTGACTGGAAGTGTAAGACAAGAGCTTTTGTGCGGGGGTGAACAGGAGACTCTAATTCAGGCAGTTTCAACTTCTAAATACGTATTTTTCTTGCTATATACACAGACACACACATGTTATGTATAAAACATCCAGAGAGATGAGCATGTCCAAAAGAGGGAAAGAGCCTAAACTAGATAAGAAGTCACATCAAGCAGCTGAAAGAGGTGATGAGACAAATTCTTTGTTGCAAAAGTAATAACTGGACCCTTTAATCCTCCTTGCATAGGTATCATGGAGGGTGATGGTACATTCATTCACTTCCAACCTTAAATATGCTCCTGACAAAACTGCTCTTTCCCCTTTCTGCTCTCAGCTGCTTTGCATAGGTCCCAGGCCAAGGTCTTTGTTCCTACCTACTGACTCAATTGCCCATGCACTCATTGTTTTTTCACCTGCCACCTTAGTGGGTTTTGTAATTGTCTTGTTTTGGTTTCTGATTGTTTTGCTTTGTTTTGTTTTTTTAAATTGTTTAATCCGTCGTGAATCAAGGTGCCTGATTCAGGGTGGAGGCAGGTGAAAGGAGCCACCCAAGCTGGTGGGTTGCAGAGGGTGGTAATCTCCACCAGCAAGGTGGTGAGAGGCAGCTGCTGCCAACTCAGCTTGTGGGGCAGTACATGAGCGAGCCCATGGAGATCACCAGTCCTGCAGCATTCACACAACTCCCTTAAACACCTCAGCCTGGCAGGAACCTTTCACAGCACAATTAATAATTAAAACAATAGCTCACATACCGCTCAGTTTTGTCTGGAGGTGAATATGACTATGAATAACAGTTGTTTCTTTCAGACTTTTGGATAGGCTGCTGAACAAGAAAAGCCACAAGTGTGATGATAGGCGATGGATAAAGCTGGAAACACCTTCAGAAGTAGTTTTCCTCTCAGCTTTCCCAGTTCTAGGTGTTCTTACTGAAGCTGTGAAACCAGGTTCACATGATATTGCAGTGATGGCTGTATGTAAATGTAATCACTTTTCAGGACCACCACCATTGCTACTGTTTTGAAAGCCCATCTGTTATCAAAACAGTTTTCTGCTTGATTTTTCACACTCACTAATAATTTCCTTGCTTTAAGAAGAGAAACTTCTGCATGCCAGAAGTTCTCTCCTGTAGTTGTGACTGGCTGATACTGAGCAGACTGTAGAAGCCAGTCCTCAATCTACATGGTGACAAAAGCAGCCCTGCTGCTCCCAGTCCCATTTGAAGCATGAGCCTCAAGGGTGGTAAATGGAGAAGCTGAAATGTGAAATGGTAATACAGCTTCAAGTCTATGTAGCCCTAAAATAGTGTCCCTGCACGGCTGGTTTATTCAGTCTCTTGGGAGGATTCACCTTCAATTCATTTGCTTTCCCTTTTTGGAGGAAGCCTTGTTAAACCCCTTGCAACTTGAGTCTTAAGGGGATATGAGGAAAATACCAGTGGGCCGATTATGTTGGCGTTTGGCTTGAGGGAGAACAGACTGCCACTTTGATGCTTTGACATTTTTAATCTTGTGCTAATTCTGATGAAACTACCCCCAAGAGATACATTTATGGAATCTAATAAAAGACCTGTAGGTTCAAAGACTGATCAAGGAAGAAAATTGTTTTAGAGAGAAGACATCTCAGCCTCTGATTGAAGTTGCAATATTAGGGTAAGTTTGCAAAGGGAAGGGAACATGTTGGTTTACTACCATAAGTTTTCAAAGCAGAATAGAAAAGGAACCCCCTGAAATGATGTCTTTCAACAAAAAGAGCAAGTAAGAAGAATTTGAAAAAAAAAATTTGTTTAGATGGATAACCTTTGAATTCTTTTCTAGACCAAAGGAAGGGAACTCTGCAGATTTAATTTAGCAAAGAATAACCTAAAACTCCTCCCCCTTCCACTCCCTTAAAACCAAAAGCACAACTCACAACAGGGTGGCATACATAGCAGGAGCAAGGTGCAGTGTGCAGGGATCGCAACCACATGTGACAAGGGTTACCCTCGTGCACTTACACACCTCGTTTCCCACATCCTTAGTCTGGCAGGTCTCTCGCAGCTCAGCCAGGTGAATAAGGTCCCCCGCAGTGCCAGGGACCTGCCTGGGCCTGGGACAGCTGCTCAGGCAGCTGTTCTTTGGCACTCTCAGCTGCCAGGAGAAACAGGGTTGTTCTCTATCAGAGAAGTGCTGGGGGCACAAGCTTTTCTTTCAAGTATATCCACAAAGTATGTGAACATCTATTGCTGGCCAGCTGACACTGCACAGCTTGCTCCCCCAAGCTAATTTGCTCATTTGATTTATAAGAAACAGAAGATTGATTTTAAAGGATTAAGCATCTAAAAGGCAAAAAGCTACCTATTGGGAGGTGCAAAAGTAAGAGCAGTTTTTAGGTTGTCTTCAGAATAATAGGTTCTTCCCTTGTTGCTTTTTAAATTAATCCTCAAATACAGTTAGAAATATATTAGTGAGAGATTTTTCTTTTTGTTATTGCATAAGAACAGTTTGGTTCCTGGTGTTTGGGTCTTGTTGAAGGAGAAGGGATACCTACAAGGGAAGAAGCACAGTTTAGCACAAGGACTACCGAGGGAAAATGGATACACCAATGGCTTGTCCCACTTCTTGGGTCTTCCTCTTTCAGACCTCTGCCCCTCAGCCTTGACATCTGTCCATGTTCTAAAAGGTACCAGACTATGCAATTTACCACCACTGGCAACACGAAGACCGTTTCCTCTCAAAAAAGAGGTTTATATGCACTCTGTTAGTCCTTATCTCCTCCAGTTAAGTGCCTTTGTTAGGGCTTTTATGCCCCACCCTGCATCTTGAAACTCACTCCTCTCTAAGTGCTAGGCACTATACGCAGAGCCTCAGTCAGTTGTCTGCTTTTGCTTAGAAAGATTTCCTCATGGGAAAACTCCATGAAGGAATGGGTTGGACATGCACTTCCAATTACACTATTAATAATTTTAATGCTTACTGTTTATATAATAACCTAGTACTCATTCATGAAGTGGGGACTGGACTCATTTCCTCAGCAGTCAAGGTCTAACCAGCTCTTAGGGCTGTCAGGACAGTCCCAAGCAGCTACGGGGATGGAGAGAAGTCAACAGTTACTGCTTCTCTCCTCCCACCTGTATTATGCTGCAAAACAGAGAGGGAGGCGTTGGACCACAAAGAGAAAGAGACAGGAGGGACGTCAAGGGTTATTACATGTGGGGAAGGGATTTGGGGATTCTCTCCTCGTGATGGTTTCTGTCGTTTTACATTAAGTAGACTTTGGGAAAATGTCGGTCTATCAGCAACTGAGGCTTATCTTCAGTGTTAGAAAACTTGACTTGCAGTATGGTTTTGTAAATTACTTCAGAAATCCCTTTCCTTTATGATCAGTGTCTTTTCCTGGTAGGTAATTTTTATATTAAGTAAAAAAAAGAAAGTTGGCAATGTTTGCAAGATTTTTTTATATGTTAACATACTATAATGTTACTGAAATGTATAGTATCACTAAAATACATTCAAAGCTTCCATGTAATTTATGGAACTAAACATTATAATTATGTAAGAGATGTTGACATGCTTTTACTTATTTGAAGTTTACTGTGTTAGAGGGATCCAGTGTCACTTTGTGACAGCCACTTCATAAAAGAAACTGCGGGAACCTTCCTCACTGATAACATTCTGTGTTCCTTTTTCCTCCAACATCAAAATATATCATATTTTTTGTCTGCTATATTAGATTTGATAATGACATTCACAATACAAAAATAACAGTTTTCAGCTTGCAGATATCCATTATACCATTCTGATGTGAAACTGCTGTGTACATTTGCCTACCACATATTATGGTTAAGTTGTAATATTAGTTTTTGCATTTGCTTTAAGATCATGACAAACACAATTAATACCAATAACCAGCAAGGTTAAAGTACGATTCATTCTTAGGTGATAAAAGTGCCAGTTTTCCTTCCCAGGCAACGAATTCCAAACCTTTCTTATCACCAGATAAGATTAAAAAGAAAAAATGAAATGTTGTACAGCTTTGTCCGGTGACACTTATGAACCATTACTCTGGGCTGTGGAAGATCCCGTTGTGAGTGCATCACTGGTGTGGAAAAGCACAGTTCAAGTACCTTCTACTGATGCTCAGAACCCACAGTGAAGTCAGAGACGTGATGCAGGCTCAGATAAAAATAAATTACTTGTTTCATTACAGTAAACAGTCTGATGCAAAATGCAGCATTCTCAAACGTGAATTACCCTGCTATCTAAAGTTCTCTTAGAAATGGAGATGAGGTAAAGTTAGTACTCTGCTGAGTATCAAAACCTCTTGTCTGTGTAGGATTACCCGCTGCTGCTAACAAATCACCCGTAAAAATGCAGGTCAGGCATTTGGAACCTACATCTAATGCTAACAAAACTCCCATTGAAATGAATTATGGAATTGCTCACTCCAGTAGCAGTGTCTATGAGTAGATAAAAGAGAATATGTCTTTGTGACCTTTCTACAGGTTCTGCTGCATTTATATACTATACAAACAGCTTCTTTTTATGTGATACCACTGGCTGTAGAGTAGGAGCCACTGGCTTCTCAAAATTATAGAGGGGTAGAGCCATGTCCCCAGCAAAGGTAACACCACAGAACAGCTGAGGCTGGTGAGCACCTCTGGAAATCGCCCAGTCCAACCCCAGCCCAGCCCAAGCAGGGTCAGCTATGACAGCTTGCTCAGGGCTGTGTCCAGCTGGCTTTTGAATATCTTCCAGAACAGAGACTCCACATACTCTCTGGGCAACTAGTTCCAGTGCCTGGGGTTGTTCCTCCCCAGGGGCAGGACTTCGCACTTCCCTTTGCTGGACTCCAGGAGGTTCATCTTGGTCCATTTCTTCACCCTGCACAGATCCCTCTGAAAGGCAGCGCAGCCATCTGGTCTGTCAGCCACTCCTCACAGTTTGTATCATCTGCAAACTTGGTGCAGGTGCATGCTGTCCCAGCATCCAGGTCATTAATGAAGATGGCAAACAGTATTGGCTCCAGCGTTGAGGACCCGACTAGTGACTGGCCTGCAGCTGGACTTTGTGCTGCTGATCACAGCCCTTTCAGCCCAGCAGTTCAGCCAGTTTTCCATCCACATCCCTATCCATTTATTTAGCTCATACTCCATCAATATGCCGCTGAGGATGTTTAGGGCGACAGTGTCAAAAGCTGTGCTAAAGTCAGATAAACAGCATTCACCACTTCCCCCTATTCATGCCGTTGTAGAAGCCTATCAGGTCAGGCGTGATTTCATCTTCATGAATCCATGCTGACGACTCCCAGTCACCTTCTTATCATTTATCTGTTTGGATGTGGTTCTGAGGATTATTTGCTCATCACCTTCCCCGGCATCAAGGTGAGGCTCTCTGACCTGTAGCTCTGTGGATCTTCCTTCATGCTTTATTGAAGATAGTCATGACATTTGCTTTGTCTTGGTGCTCAGGAGTCTCCCCTGATCACTATGACCTTTCATACTTAATCAAGAGTGGACACCAGCCAGCTCCCTCAGCACCTGTGAGTGCATCTTGTTAGTTCATGTGGACTTACATATATCCTGTTTGTTTCAGTGTTCCCTGGCCTGATCCTTGTCCATCAAAGGTAAGTCTTCCTTGCTTCAGGCTTTCCCTCTGGTCTCAGGGGCCTCTGATTCCTGGCTTACCAGTAAAGATGGAGACAAAGAAGAATTTAAGTACCTCTAACCTTTTCACATCCTTCATTAACAGGTTCATTTTAACCTGCCCCATTCAGCAGCTGGCACTCATATTTCCTAGTCATTGCTGCTGATAGACCTGCAGAAGCCCTGCTTGTTGCCCTTCACAGCTCTCACCACATTGAACACAATGATCTGGCAATGTGTGATTGAGCCCAGGAAGCCAGTTGTATCCTGGGCTGCATCAAAAGAAGCATTGCCAGCAGTTCAAGGGAGGTGATTCTGCCCCTCTACTCTGCTCTCATGAGACCCCGACCTGGAGTGCTGCATCCAGTTCTGGGGTCCCCAATAGAAGAAAGACATGGACCTGTTGGAGTGGGTCCAGAGGAGGGCCACAAAAATGATCAGAGGGCTGGAGCCCCTCTCCTATGAAGAAAAGCTGAGAGAGTGTGGGTTGTTCAGCCTGGAGAAGAGAAGGCTCTGGGGAGACCTTATTGCAGCCTTTCAATACTTAAAGGGGGCCTTATAAGAAAGAGAGAGACTTTCTACCAAGACCTCTATTGACAGGACAAGGGGAAATGGTTTTAAATTGAAAAAGTGTAGATTTAGATTGGACATAAAGAACAAAATTTTTTACAATGAGGGTGGTGAGGTACTCGAACAGGTTGCCCAGAGAAGTTGTGGATGTCCCATCCCTGGAAGTGTTCAATGTCAGGTTGGAAGGGGCTTTGAGCAACTTGATCTAGTGAAAAATGTCCCTGCTCATGGCAGGGGGGTTGGACTAAATGATCTTTAAAGGTCCCTCCCCATCCATATCATTCTATGGTTCTATGAACTTCAGTTGGACATTTTCCATCACCTTATCAAAAGACCTACATTTCATTTTTAGTTTGCATAGGTTCCTGCTCTTGAGCATTTTCATAGGTTGTCTGTACGTTGTCCACCCCAACTATGTTGTCAGTTACAATAACAGAAATCCAGAACAGTTTTGTTAGGGATCAGCAAGACTTTCTGGGCTATCAGCAGCATCAGTGAAAGCAGCAGCAGGCCTACAGGCTCTGTGTGTAGTAATTGTTTCAGAGACTTCAGAATTACTATGGAATGAAAAAATGTCCGTGTTTAACAGTAGTGGGTTCCAGATCCAAAGTCTATAGTTTCCCATATCATACCCTGTCTCCCAGTAAGCTGTCAAGTCCATTTTCACTCTCCCTCCTCAATATTCTTGGTAACACCACCTTTTTCTCCCCATTTTTCCTTTCCCTCTTTCTCCTTTTCACTTTCCCTCTTCACCTTATTTTGATCTCCCACTTGCCTTCAGTCAGACCTTGTATCCTATTACATCCAACCCCTGAGGAAACAAAGAGAAAGATAACGAATCCCTAGAAAAGTAAAAGCAAGGTTCACCTGATGTTACCCTTATCATCATGGGCCTGGACTCTAAGGTTACCTCCAACCTCACTGGAACTGAATTCCTGTGTTAGCTGTAACAAATGGAAGATGTCCCAATGAAACAGGTTGTAATTCCATCTTCTAAATCAGTCATCTCTGCACTATATCCCTCCAGTGCTCAGTTCCAACTTGGCTGAAAATGTGTATGTAAGAAAAATACGAAGTAATTTGCAGTGAGGTGAGCAAAACTTTCAGATCTGAACATTGGTAAACTTGGAAAACTTTTAAATTCAGACTAGGACCTCAGCCTATCTTTGTCACCATATCCCAAGCCCCATCTGACAAAATATAGAAGTCCTTTTTGGGAGAAGGGCAGTTTTGTCTCTGAATGCTCAGTGAGGATGAAGTGACTTTTTTTCCAAGTACTTTGTTGATATTCATTCAGACCCTTATTGATGGATTGGTTTGCCTTTTTTTATTTTGTACCACCTGCTCATCAAAAAGCAAATTCTATTTTTCATATATATAAATTTACTGAGGGACAGATATTCCAGAGTTGTGCTCACCTAATAGGAATGACGCAAAAACAAAACCAGCCTAGCTACCAAGAAGATCACTAGGAATACAATGAAGATCTGTCCATCCACATTTATATTACGAATGAATGAATATAGATCTTGTAATTTTTCACTGAAAATGGATGCAGTGAGTGGTCACGCTGTTCTTCATCTAGCATTAATCAGACTAGATTCTCCTTTCAGTTCCACCAGAAGAAGGTAATTAATTTATGCTAAATTATAACTAGAGTTACTCCACATTTTTTCTGATGCCACCAAGAGCAGAATGTGTCCCAGAAACTGCAGTTAGCTTGTCGAAAGCGTACCTCGTTTTGCTGGTTTTGGCTGAAAAAGAGTTAATTCTCCTTGTGGCACCTGTAGTAGCCAGGGACCTTCCCAGCTTCCCGAGCTCTGCCGCGTGGGCGGGAGGCCGGGAGGGGCGGGGCCGCAGCCGAGGCAGCTGACCCCGGCTGGCCAATGGCGTGTTCATTCCGTACCATGTGACGCCACGGCCAGCACATTAACGGGGGCAGTTGGCACGTGGGCGGCAGTTGTGGCTCGGGGACTGGTGGCGTTGGGTCGGCAGGCGGTGAGCGGCTGCGTCACGTGCGGGTTGTTTTGGTTGTTCATTCCCCCTTCCCTCCCCGGCCCTGGTTTCATGCCTCTCTCATTGTTTTCCTTTCCATTGCATTATTGTTGCTGTTGTTGTTATTGTTTTATTTTAGTTATTAAACTGTTCTTATCTCAACCCACGAGGTTTACTCTTGTGATTGTCTCCCCCATCCTGCCAGTGGGGGAGTGAGCAAGCGGCTGTGTGGGGCTGAGTTGCCGGCTAAACCACAACACTCATATCACCATCTTCTTAAGAACTTAATTATTAAGATAATTTTAAAACCATTAAGGAGCTTGGTTTTACATGCATGTTGGGTCAAGCCCAGCTACCGTCATATATAAATCTATTTTTTGGAATAAATAATCTGCAACATGTTGAAAGGCTTATAGAATTACTGCCATTAAAGGAGACACATCATTCTCTGGCTCTTTCCTTCTCTGAAATGTATATGATAGCTGAAACTCCTTTCCAGACAACAGTTAATGTCTTCTACCTAGAGGATGAGTCTGATGAGTTGAGTGTAAGAAGAGCATGACCAGTATTTGATCTACATAAGACTTATTTTTTCCCTGGGGAGTTGCCAGCGGAGGTGCAGGGTTATCCACCACAAGGGGACAGTGTCTGTCTGTGGGACTTGATACTAGTACTGACATACATGACAGCACTTTTCATAGTGCATCTTAAAAATTCACTGTTTGGGAAGCAATGTACATCTAGAGGAACTTAGCTCAGTGTCTGCTCAGGCCTGTTCCGCCAGATGGTTATGTCCTCTCCATCTAATGAACAATTAGATAAGCAGACAGCAGACAGAGAAAAATGACATCTCCCATCACTACATCAACACAGTTTGTGACTCCAACAGTTTAAATTGCCCTCAGACCATATAAGATGTGCCTCTTCATATGTTGTCTGACAGCAACTGCTGATTCAGCTCCAAAGATACAGTAAAGACTTTTGCAAGCTTCAAGACAATGGTCTTGAAGGGTGGACAAACTGCTTTTTATACATCCATAATTGCACTCTTCTCAGTAAAAGTCATGCTCTAGGAAAGTATTGAACTGCTTTCTAGTTGAACAGGTATGTGAATATTCATATACAATTTTTGTCAACTGCTGATGTCCAGTTCTCCGGAGGCGCTGTTTGAAATGGTCTTTTGCCTCTTAAGAGCAATCTTAAGTATTTTTGTAACCTCTTTTCAGAAGCATCAGTGATGCTTCTCACTGAGGCAAAAGTGAGATGTGTCACTTATCCTGGCCTCTGTTTAGAAGGCGGCCTAAGAAGTAATGCACAATTTGAAATTTTCTAGGTGATGTCCCTGTAAATGTTGGGAACTCACAAGAAAAATGGTCCATTTCTGCACTAATCTGAGACATAACAAAGGTTTCTTAAAATCCTTTCAGTATCTCCTCACAAAAGCAGTTCATTCAGGAAATTTAAGTTCAGATTCAGTAGGTCAGTATAACTGTGTGATGTGCTGTGCAGATGTAGATATGGGACACAGAAAATAGAGAAGCTTGGCTCTAGGGGATATAATCACTGATGCACTGATGAGATCTCACTGGTTCAGCCATGAGCAGTTCAGATCCTGACCAGTGGACATGTTTGAAAAAAAGATTATTCCTCAGGCATAAAGCATTATGTAAATGCAAAGTATTGCTGTTTTCCAAATTTAGTGGTGGTGAATGTTTTCTTCCTAAGCAAATAATCTAGTTTAAACATGAAGCATAGATGTTATTTATCCCTCATGAATGATATTTTGGTTTATTTTCAATGCAGAATATTTAAAGATAATCATTAAAAAACGACACACAAACTTGAAACATGTATAGATGACGGTTTTATCTTCTGTGTAACAATTTTCAGAAGGTTGAAATACTTTCAGTATAAAACGCACAAGTGTGCCATACCACCATGCTATTCCAGATGTCTGTTCAGCCTTTTGAATAACAAGAGTTCAATTTAATCAAGCCATCATGGCAGACAAATATGTAATGATATACCTGCACTGCAAGCGTTCATTATGTTTGGCAGGTGCTTATGTAGTGGTCAGGCAAAGTACAGCTCTTCATAGAGTAGGATATATACTTTATTGTTGGGGTTCAGGAAAAGGATTATATTTGAATTGCTTGCATGTGATTGCTTAAGAAAAAGCAATATGTTCTTGTAGAGGTGAAATGAAAGGCCTTACTTACCAAGATTGACTGTCTCTCAATAGCTCATCCCCATAACTTTTCCTAACAACAGTCTGAATGCCAGCTGGTGTTCTGAGCAGGAGTATAAATGAGCTGTGAAGAAAGCAGTGAGGGCTGTCTTGAATTTGAAAACGAATTTCAATTTAGCAATACTCTGACTTTTTGTTGTTGTTCAGCCTCTGAATGTTTTACAGTGGAACATACAGTTTTTGCCTAACAGTGATGTTCAGTTTGAATGTTTTCTAGGCCTAAGCTGCAGATTCCATTTTCTAACTTCCCTCTGAAGAGGGGAAGTTGGTGAGCTCAGGAGATACTTTGCTGGCCAACATCAAGCAGCCGGTGACCTATTTAACATAAAATAGATTTCTGTGTTTGAATGGTATTTATTTCCCTAGTCAGTTATTTATAAAATAATTAAAGAGCAGAAAGTGTTCATAAAACAGATTTTTGAGTAATTTTGATTAAGCAGGTGATTCAGAAATTTGAGAAATAAAAGCAAAATTAATTTAACGAGTCATTTAAAGAATGCCTCAAGTTCTGCTCTCAGCTTTCCTTGACTATAGCTATTTTACAGATACTCTGTGTGTGTTTGAAATATGGTTTAATAATTTAGGAAATGCAGCTATAACTTCCAAGTAAAATTCCAAGCTGAGCAGTGCAGTTGACACACCAGAGGGACAGGATGTCATCCAGAGAGACCTAGACAAGCTGGAGAGGTGGGCCCATGTGAGAACCTCATGAGGTTCAACAAGGCCAAGTGCAAGGTCCTGCACCTGGGTTGGGGCAACCCCCAGTATCAAAACAGGCTGGGGATGAAGGGATTGAGAGCAGCCCTGTGGAGCAGGACTTGGGGATACTGGTGAATGAAAGCTGGACATGAGCCAGCAATGTGCGCTTGCAGCCCACAAAGCCAACTGTATCCTGGGCTGCATCAAAAGAAGCATGGCCAGCAGGTCGAGGGAGGTGATTCTGCCCCTCTACTCCACTCTGGTGAGACCCCACCTGCAGTGCTGCATCCAGCTCTGGAGCCCTCAGCACAGAAAGGACATGGACCTGTTGGAGCGGATCCAGGGGAAGGCCACAAAAATGATCAGAGGGCTGGAGCACCTCTCCTATGAAAAAGGCTGAGAGAGTTGGGGTTGTTCAGCCTGGAGTAGAGGAGGCTTCAGGGAGACCTTATTGCAGCCTTCCAGTACTTAAAGGGGGACTGTAGAAGGGATGGGGGCAACCTCTTTAGCAAGGCCTGTTGTGACAGGACAAGGGGTAATGGTTTTAAACTAAAGGAGGGTAGATTTAGACAGGATATTGGGAAAAAATTTTTTACAATGAGGGTGGTGAGACACTGGAAGAGGGTGCCCAGAGATGTGGTAGACACCCCATGCCTGGAAACATTCAAGGTCAGGTTGGAAGGGGCTCTGAGCAACCTGATCTAGTTGAAGATGTCCCTGCTCACTGTAGGGGGGGTTGCACTAGATGACCTCTAAAGGTCCCTTCCAGCCCAAACCATGATTCTATGACTGTGTGCTGCAGTTCTTTACTCATAAGTGAAACACAGAACATAAGAATTGTTTAAGTCAAATTGTTCTGGCTGTGTATTGTGTATTGTGTGTTCTGGCTCTGTAAGTCTCATTCATCAGCTAATGGGTAACAAAAGGTATGAAACACCATGTTTATATCAGGAAAATCTCATAAACATCTGGAAAACTATTCAGATCTTATACTGTATGTGGCAAAGGGTGCTGTGTAAGTAATCTTCCCAGGGAGAACTATGCTAAGGCAAGTGCATTGGTGTACATTGTATTTTCATGTTCAGGTATCATTCCAGGATTTTGGCCTTGTATTCACAAAGCCAATTTTACTTCACATTTTAAATAGTTGGCATGGGCCTCAACTCCCCTGTACAGAGAAACCCCTTTACATTACTTAAGCGATGTCAGAATATTTGAGGAAGGTGGCTGTATCCTCTGTAATTGTTTCTAACATGGTGCATAGGGGATGCTCATCTAGACTGTCTCCACCAGAGTTTCAGTAAAATCCATAAATAATTTTTACTCTCCCTGTCCCCTTTCTCATCTGGATGCAGCCCTCATCAGCCTTTAAAAACTGCCACTAGAGTTTGTGGTCTTCTCAGAGCACTGTTTAGACTTTTTCTTGGAAATATATGAGGAAGCCATGACTATTTCTTAGCTCTGGTAATATCAGGAGCATTTGGAATAAAAATAAGAATGTAAATGATTCCCATGATATGTCCTAGCACAGACCATACTGATTAGCTCTCTTCCAGAGTGACTGCAAGATTGGTTCAGTTACAGGCAAATGCTTCTAATCAGTGTGGGTGACGTGGGAAGGGAGGGGTTAACCTTTATTCTTTACGAATCATCAGGTAGATATTTTATTTTTAAAGTAAATGACAAAAAAACCCCAACCTCATTGTATATTGTGGGTTTGATCAGAAGGCCTATTAATCAGGTAATTCAGTTTCCAGTTAAAAGATAAACTAATACTGATAAATTTGCATTTCCCCCCTCATTCTTTAATCTGACTTTTATCTTTTGTGAATGACATTGGACATATATAGTTATCCAAAATGAATATTTTGTTTATGTATATGGATTCTTCAGATTGCCCGCATTAACGACTCTTAACCTTTAAACTGATTTATAAACATGTAAGAATAAAATGTCAGCATTCATTTGTCATCTCACAGTAAACTGTCAGCATTCGTTTCTCAGCTAAAATAGAATATCTGTCTAAGAATTTACATTAGGCTTTGTAATCAAACTAGATTAACACCAGTGCAGCTCAGCATGAAAACTTGGTTTCAAGCATACACACTCCATTAGTCCTTTAATGTGCATTCCAGGCTACATCTTGCCACGATCTAGTGAATTCAGTAGGACTTGTTGCTGAAAAATATGACCGACTCATGCAATCTCTTTGTCTAACATGTCAGCATAATGCTGTACTGGTCCATAAAAGGGAAGGGACAAAGTTTCAAAGGATAAATACTGGACATTGGCAAGCAATAGTGTACATTCATGAGGAGTGAGAGAGAAAACTCCAACGAATGGATCTTGGCTTGGAAACTCACACTGTACTTCTGTTGACCAAAACATGAGCAATAACAGTTATTTGTTGCTAGTTGAAAGGGACATTCCCCAAGGAGGTTTATGATATCATCCATTCAGCTGGATGGCAATCAGATTTTGGCAAATGTTCTGATAATCGGTTAAGCTGAGTTACTGCTACTTCAGACCTGTATTTTATCTCCTGGAACAGAGCTGGAATGCTTACTGAAATGGTGGAAGGAGCATCCCATTTCATGAAAAGGGAAATCAGTGTGGATATACCCTGTGTAAAGCTACTGTTCTGACTTTCTTGGATGCAAAGGAAGGATCAAAATCAGTGAGAAAGAGACATGGTTTTCAGTGGTAAAACCCTGTATTTCTGTACAAAACATGGAGCAGAGGAAATCACAAAGGAGGATCCAAGCACCAAACCGAAATGGATGCTATATGGCTGGTGACGGTTGTGCTAAGCAGTGGCTGTTCCTGCAGGTGCGGAGATGTGTTTCCCAGGGTGCTGTTTCCTCATAGTTCACTTCCAGTCATCCTCTGTAAGACAAACCAGAGTGCAGTGCAGAAGAGTTACAAATGCTGGTGTTAAGAGGCCTGTGCATCCCCTGTCTAGCTGAGACTCGACTGAGAGAGGAAGGCATCACACCCCAGTACCTTTCCTGGCCTCCCCGGATCCTGCATTGGATGCACAGACATTTCTTGTTGGGTGCTGGGAGGGCTCAGTGCTGGCGTGGCGGTCCCAGCCTCACAGCCCCTGCCTTCTGCAGGGCCTGGAGAGAACTTGCTAGCTATGTCTTACCGTTGTTCTGAAGAGAGGGGAAAGTAATCTCTGAGCAAAGATGAGGGGAGAATGTGTTTCTAGAAATGTGTTAAAGTAGAAGTGTTAATGTTATGCCAAAGCCTTGCATTTAAATTTAAATATTCAACAGCTACAAATACAGGGGAGAAGTCTAACAGCTTTTGTTTAAAGCTATTCAGAGTATTGTAAATACATTTCATAATGTTTTGTATTGCGTACAATGTTTTTCTGTGGGTATGCAGTGTTTGCTTACTCAGAAACTGTACAGAATTCTCTTTGAAGAGGATGGGGAGTTGTTAACATTTATTTATCAGTGTTTTACATACCACCATTCATTCCTGATTTTTAACTGTGTAATACTTTCTCAAAAGTCATAAAAAAGCCTGGCTTATAATTGAACACAGAGCTAAGTTTTGTTGCAGGAAAGTTAGGTCTAAAAACAAAGTATAAATATTATCTCAGTTCCCCTATTGTGTAGCACAAATATTTCCAAGTATTTAGTCTCAAGTCCAAAGAAATATATTTGGGGCATTTTAAATACTGATTTTTAAATTAGTCAGAGCTTCAGCCTTGTGGTGAGAGGCATGATTTTTTTCTCCATTACTTCTAGTGGCAGGCAGTCTAGCTGCTGCCACTCTTGATGTATTCGTGGGTCTTTCCCAGAACAGGGTAACTGGGCATTACGATTCCCCTGGCCATGTACAACATTGCTGCCTATGGATCTTGAGTCAGTTACAAGAAGGAGCATTGCCTCCTGCATGGCCAGTGTTACTGCATGCAGATTTTTATTTGTACTTCATCCAAATACAGACCTGACCAGAACTTTCTTGGCTATTTTGAAGAGATATAACATTTCCCATAGGCAATTACCCAGTTTTTTAAAAATCAGTATGAATATTGGAACAAGCTGTCTTGTAAGTATTATATCCACACTACTTTGTCCTAAATGCTTGGCATGGTCCTGCTTCAGCAAACTTTGCTTAAAGAAGGGTAGTGTTTGGCAGGGTTTTCATATTCCTGATGTAATATTTCACATTTGCTCTGAGGAATGAACTTCTGATCCTGGACCTCCCTCTTCTGGCAGCTCAGTATATTCTTCAGTCTTGACTTATGTGACTCAAACGCCATGTGACTTGAGCAGTCAAACATAACTGAGCAGTGTAACCTAAGTGATGAATACTGAAGACTCAATATGAAAATATGAAGTAAAAAGAACAAGAAAACTTACTTCAAATTCGGTGAATAAATTAAAATAATATCAAGAAACATTATATATTCTTGCACACAGATATTATTCGTCATCTGTTATTGATTCAGTATTGATAAAGCGTATTGATAAAGGTAGCTTTCCAGGATATATTTGGTATATTCAGAGATCATTGTAATAGAGCAAAATATTCTTTACAATTAGCTGCAACCCCCTCACTCCTAATATAGCACTCCTGACCATGGGCAGATTAGTGTGAAATTTAATTTGTGCTAATCTGTCCAAGACCAAGGAAGCACAAAATATATTTTATGCAGTGTTTACCCACTTTACCATATATAGATAAATGCATGAGTGACAAATCATGCAGCTTCAGGTTTACTGGAGTGAATATCTATAGTGCCATTAGGCCTGGATTTCATTATTTCATTTTTGTTGCCATGGAAAAACAAGGACTGGACACATATTCATAAGTAAATACATAAATGTAAATCTGTAAAGTTTTAAAATAAGTTTAGACATACCAGCTTATATCTACAAAGTAGCTGTAGCTTTTCTATCACTTTCATATGGGTTATATAGAAAAGATTCCTTTTTTTCCTTTGTATAGTATTGCCAGTATTTTAGAGAACTTCTCTAAGTAGGTCTATTTGGAGGAAAATCATGAATAGCTACAGATTTTGTGACTGAAACCAAGAGTGTAATTTGTTACATGAACATCTAAAAACAGCTGCTCCTCTGTTTTTGACTGTAGTAGGAGTGCTGCTGGATTTGCAGGCTCTTGTTGCGGGAATTGGGTCTGATTTGCTTTAACATGTTAAAACCAGTTGTGTGGAGTGAGACTGCTGGTGCGCAAACTGCTGTGTCTCCAAAGAGTAATGCAAAAATGTTGTTACTGCTCAGACATTGCAAAGCTCTCTCAATAATTCTCACATAGTTCGAAAGTACACACTTTGTTCCCCCAGAAAAAGCCTGCAAAACAGTGGGATGAATGCTAAAATGCGACATGGTTTGACAGTTATTTATAAGTGATAGTTGGGAACGTGTTTGCTGTAAAAGCAAGGGCCATCTAGTAGCTTCCAAGAGTTGTCTGGCAGTTACGAATTTTTTTAAAAAAACGAATTCTTCTCCATGATTTATGTTTATGGCCAAAATGGAATTGAGAGTCTTTCCATTAGGAGTCTGGCAGGGTTTAGCCCATGTTTTGCTATCCATGGACAAGTCTGTCTCTAATTTACTGATGCAGTACAGTAAAGCAAGGCAAAGGTTGTGAGCTTTCTGAGCAGTGGCAGGGATACTCGGGGTGGATAAACAGGTGCCCGGTATTTCTGCAAATTTGGACAGATTTCTTTAGGGTTAGATCCAAATTGGACAACCAGGACATTGTGAGAATTTACCCATTGTGTGATTGCAATCTGCTGTGGACTTGCTTGTGAAAGGCTGCACTGCAGTGTCCCACATGGACTTGACTTTGCAGAAGTCATTCAATCCGATCAATATGTGCTTCCCAATAGGTGGAAGCAAAATCCTTGTTTTGTGCAAGTAGCTAAAAGAAGAGGCAAAACATCATCACATTCGTAGGTACTTTCATTGCTGGGCCGTGGAGATGATTTTGACAGGATAACAGCAGTTTGCATTCAATCTTTTATAAAGGCAGATTTTGATGGGGGTTTATGTAGCAAATGTTCTTTCCTGGTATTCACTGCTCCCTTTTTATGACTCCCAGTGTCCACATTTGCCTGTTAATCATGCATAGCCAATGTTCAGGTGGCAACAACGCCATGCTTTGGCAGACAGCAGCTCAGGATTCTGTTTGGTTTTTTGTAACCAAACATAAACAACATACCAGTTCACACTGAAAACCTTTGCTGCTATGGTTCAGCAGCTGAGCTACAAAATTAAAGGGCTGGAGTGTTAATGTGTCATATGAGAAAACAGTGCATTCTGTAAAACATTCATATAGTTCAAAGAAAAGACGTATATTTTGCTGTTGGACAGAACCCTCATAGTTAATTAGTCATTATTATATATTATTTATTGTTCATATAAAATCACAGAGGCATGGCATATTTTTATAACAGGTCTGTACCTCTTCCTGTGCTAGCCAGCTGAGTGTGCTCATGAACCTCTCCAACTCAAATATCAATTCGAATTTCCGGCATGCAGAGAGGAAACATTTTGCCTTCTCAAACTCAACCTGTTTAAGGGCCAATAGACTTCTGGCCTGATTCAATGTTAAATGTGCCTTTGCCTTCCCTGCTGTGGTCCCTGATGCCTCCCTGCATGTTTATGGCCTGAGTTTTCTCTCCCTTGGGTGCAATCCTTCTGAGGCTAAAAGCCAAGATTTAGTTGGAAACTTCTGTGCTTATCCTAGTGAAGGATTTTGTCCATGAAGTGATGCACGTGGCCAATGCACACCCCTAACCTGAAGAAGTCAGCCTAATGACTGAAATTTTTTAAAACCAGGCATTATGTAACTGTGTTTTTCCTTACGATCTTCCTAATCTCAGACATGCCCAACCTGTGGGTTTTACATGTCCAACTGTTCTCCATGTGCTTTTAAATAAGATGTTGTCACCCAAAATCCTTCTTATCACCTTATCTCATGCAGACACTCTTGGAAAAATCTGGCCTGCCAGGCCCAGCAAGGAGCCAAGAGAGCATGTTGAAGTGAACTGCTCTGTACCATTTCCCCACTGTATAAGGGACACATGAAGATACTTCTCCCTCTCTTGGATATATTCTCTGACAGTGCTGCTATTGACCTAGCTCAAGAGAACAGTGAGTGATAGGAAAACGCAATCAAGAATCGGTATTAATATTATTACAAGCAACTCCTAGTCTTATCACACCTAGTTCTGTCACTAAAAAAAATCAAGCCCTTCTTAGAAGAGTTCACAGAGGTTGACTGGCTTCTAAAATAGATGTTAACTGCCTCCACTTAACTTGGTTACTAATACACAGCATTACTTTGACTCCAGCTATTTGAACAATACTTTTGACAGTGAACGAGACTCAAATACATCTTTTGTAATGTGGGGGAGAGGGCAATGCACATTCAAGTGAAAAAGGAAGTTTCTAAACTGTCATGTGCAGACGTGCACAAAGGAAGAGCAAAGGAAAAATCCAAACATCATCTTCTAATGGATTCTTGACAACCTTATGTTCTGGTCAAACTTTAGCAGCAGTTGAACCAGTATTCTGGGTACTCTTCTGTCTCACTGATGAAAGGAGATCAAAAGTGTAAACTAGATCAAAATCTTTCCTGTCTGGATTGTCAGGTAATTTACACATCTTTTTTACTTTTTTCAAGGTAGCAGGATGGGTTGGTAAGAGCTCTCAGTGAAAAGATCCTTGATTACATTTAGGACTGTCTTATTCTTCACCTTTCAAAACTATTTTAGTCTCTTTCTCAAGTTCATTCAAGAATTGTGCCCTAAAATTATTTACAATAACTCACTGTGTGTAAAATTTGAAATTACAGTTCAATTCACTTTCTTACTCCCTTACACAGAAAATATATGATACTTGTGCCTACACATTGCAGACCCACACTCCCAGTTGCAGCTGGCATTATAGATTATAGACTAATATCTGTGCCTTTTTACAAGGTCATCCATTCCTTTCTTGTTTCCTTACGAGTTTTTCTGCTCTTGTCATTTAAAATGGTATCATGTCTATCGATCATCATCTTCATGTCTTCAGTTTTCGTGTCAGCCTCTTGCTGTCTCAAATTGAAGCTTTAAAAATTCTTATCCTGTGCAGGCATTGTAACTGGAATCACACCTAACCTATTACTACTGCTGTAATATCTTCCACATGATTACTGTAAGTACAGTATGTCTGATAGGATCTGGAAAGCAAAGTACAGACTCTGTAGTCGATAGTGACTTTTCTGCTGCCATTGGAAAACATATTTATCATTCCTACCAGGAATCATTATCATCAAGGGAATCTAAACACCTCAAAAATATAATAAAAGCTAAAACACATCTGCCAACTGTTTCCACCCATTTCACCTCTCAATTTAAGTATAAAATTATAGATTTCCTACTGAAAGATTTTGATAGATCTAATGATTGGGTTTAATAAGGAGAACATGAAAACACCTGAGCTACACAAACAATAACAATAAAATCATACCATTGGTGTTTTATATATTTTTATTAACTCCATGAGTTACATGGACTTAAGCTAAAGGAAAATCAACTTTCTAGCACTTTTGTGTCTCATTTGCAGCAGAGTTGCATAAGAAGATGCAAATACTTTTCTTCTTCCCATTATCCATCCCCAACTTTCATTTAAAGGCAACTGAGTTATCAATAAAATGTTGCAGAAAGGCAAATAAAGGCTTAAATTGATATAACAGCTTTAAAAGTATTAAAAAGAGATGTCCATTAATATTATCCATATTAGTGGATATTTACTGTACTGATAAATTGTTCTGTCAAGGCTGAGTTCAGAGCTGAATTGAAAAGCTTGAATGTTTATGGTGCAACTAAGCATTAACACATCTGCAAAGCAGAAACTCTGATAGTTGAGGTTACAGACTGAAAAGATTAAATGCGTTTTAAATCTCTAGAGAAATATTTATCATACTCTAATGATAATTACAATTGTTCCAGATGCCTTTTTACTTTATTTATTGTTAACGACTGTCATTAAAAAGAGTATTAAGAACTATTTATGTATTAGTTTTTATACATATATATTTAATAATGTCAAATTCTGTGTTTCTGTGTGTTTCTTCTATAGAGTAGAACCTTGTAAATAGGTCTGGACCTACTGTAGTACGAAAATAATTTATATAGTAAATATAAATGCCACATCAAGTATTAATCCTTTTAAATATATGCAAAATATACCTCACAGCAACAGCTTTATTTCTAAACTAAGCAGAACCGGTTTAAGGTCAAGCCGTGTGCCATGACTGTCCATTCTGTTCAGCTACCAGCATGTCTCCTGACAATTTTAGCCCATGTTAACTAGCTTTCTTACAGGCAAACCTGAGCATAATTTGGTCTTAATGACATTTACTGAGCAACTACCATTCTCGGCCTCCTGCAGAGTGCAGCACCCTATTGGATCCTAAAACAAAAAGACTGGAAATCCAAATAAAAATGTTCATAGAAGTCTTCCGAGACAGAGGTCTAAAATCTCACTTAATTTTTTATGTTGCAAAAGGATGGGGAGGAAGAGTTGCGTGTTTGTTTTGAGAGCTCTTCTCCCACCAGAAAAAACTATAAGGAACGCAGTATTTAATATTCAAATCCTTATGTGTTGAGAGCACACTAATCTTTCTTAAGTTGAAGACAAATAAAGCGTCTACACCTGATTGTGACAGCATGATACATAAGACTGAAAGATTTGGCAGAAGGAGGAGATTTTAAATTCTTCAGTTCTGTCTGGTCCTGTATAGAAACATCTCTAGGTGGTTGTGTATTTAATGATGACGTCCTTTATGAATTAGGTTCTGTAACAGCACACCTCCTCAGTCTGTTGTAATAAATGCTTTTGTGTCTTCAAACACATAGATACAACTGGTTCCCAGCCTGTTGCTAAAAGTGAACTGATTACCTGGCTGGGGGATATGTTCTTAACTCCAGGTACCTATCAACTGATCAATTTTTCTCGTACCTTCTTAATAATGTTAATATGTCTTGTCTCAGAAGTTCAATGGTTCATAAACAAAGTGCATTTTTTTCACTAGATGCATAGATTAATGAAGAATTACATTATGAATTACTACACGAAACCAGAAATTAAGGAGAAAATATAAAGCAGTTATTAACACAATTAAAATTAAAACTCTAGCACACATATATACTCAAGGTTTAGAACTTCATAAAATATGTAAATAAATTCTGTAAGTAGTCAAACTTTAAATTTACTTTGTTGAGGGTCCCTACTCTTCTCTTCACATTCTTATTAAAACATTAACACCTCAGGCAAGCTGATTTGTCAAAGTCCCTAGGCTTCATTTACGCCATTGGGTTTGGAGTGATCCTGTAACATTTTGAGGGAAGTTCAGGCGCTCTCTCCATGTCAGAGCACCTCAAGACAGTACTTCCCTTGCAGCTTCCTGGAGTTCCAACACGTCTGAGGCTGGTGGGCACCTTGGAGCTTGTCCCGTGCAGCCTCTGCTCGAACAGAGTAAGCCAGAGCAGGTTGCTCAGGGCCACGTCCAGTTGGTTTTTAAATACCTCCAAGGATGGAGATGCCACAGTCTCTCTGGGCAAACTGTTCCAGTGCTCCATCACTCTCACAGTAAAAATGTGTTTTCATGTGTTCAGATATTCTTTCCTTTGTTTCAGTTTGTGCCCATTGCCTCTGGTCCTGTCACTGCGTGCCGTTGTGAAGAGTGTAGTTCTATCTCCTTTACACTTGCCCATCAGGTGTTTATACAGATTAATATATTTGTATATGAGTCTTCTTTGAAGGCCAAGCTATCAGCCTCTCACTGGATGTCTAATGGCCCAATCCCTTAATCATCTCTGTGGCCCTTTGCTGAAGTTACTCCACTATGTCCATGTCTCTCTTGTACTGAGGGGCCCAACGGTAGACATGCCCCCCAGATGTGTCTTACCAGGGCAGAACAGAGGGGAAGGATCAGCCTTCTTGCCTGCAAGGGCTGACTGCTGTCAGCTCGTCCACCAGGACATCCAGGGCCTTCTCTGCCAAGTTGATTTCCAGCTGGTCAGCCTCCAGCATGTATTGATGCAAGGGATTATTTTTCCCAGAGGCAGGACTTTGCAATTCTTTTTGTTGAACTCCAGGAGGTTCATCTTGGTCCATTTCTTCACCCTGCACAGATCCCTCTGAAAGGCAGCGCAGCCATCTGGTCTGTCAGCCACTCCTCACAGTTTGTATCATCTGCAAACCTGGTGCAGGTGCATGCTGTCCCAGCATCCAGGTCATTAATGAAGATGGCGAACAGTATTGGCTCCAGCGTTGAGGACCCGACTAGTGACTGGCCTGCAGCTGGACTTTGTGCTGCTGATCACAGCCCTTTCAGCCCAGCAGTTCAGCTAGTTTTCCATCCACATCCCTATCCATTTATTTAGCTCATACTCCATCAATATGCCGCTGAGGATGTTTAGGGCAACAGTGTCAAAAGCTGTGCTAAAGTCAAGATAAACAATACCTATCCCTCTCCCCTTATGCACCAAGACAGTCACTTATTTGTAAAAGGCTTTCAGATTGTTCAGGCATGATTTCCCTTTGTAAATCTATGGAGACTAACTCACATTCCCCTTCCTACCCTTCATATGTTTGGAAATGGTTCTCAGGATTATTTGCTGCATCACCTTCCAAGGAATTAAGGTGAACCTGACCACCCTATAGTTTGTTGGATCCCCCTCTTGCTTTTCCTTAAGATAGGAGTGACATTTGCATTTTCTTGGTGCTCAGGAGCCTCCTCCAGTCACCATAGCCTTTCATAGATAATCAAGAGTGGACACTCAATGACACCAGCCAGCTCCCTCAGCACCTGTGGGTGCATCCCATTAGGTCCCATGGACCTATGTAGGTAAAGTTTGTTTTAAAGTTGCCTGACCACCGTGTCCACCAAAGTTAAATCTTCTGTGCTTCAGACTTTCCCTCTAGTCTCAGGATTATCTTGGTTGTCTGCACAGCCTTTGGGTATCCCACAAACCCTTTCAAAGGCAACATCAGATAGACAAAGCAGAGGGGGTCACCTCCCTGGAGCACTTGGATTTTGTGCCAAGAAGCACAAGTGAGCTGTGTCAGCAGCCTGGGCTGAGACTGAACACGGGATGGCTACAAAGCGTGGCTCATCTCTGGAGCAGCCCTGGGTTCAGGTGTCTCTGGGAGCAATCTGTCATACACCCCTGAAATCCAGCACATAGGATCTTAAAAGGAGTTCTTCAAATTAATGACAGCTTTGTATAGGAGAAACAGAGATCAGTCTGACAGGTACACAATCAGTTCTTTGTTCTGGGCTCTGGCACTAGCCAGCCGTAAGGCTTAGATTCCAGTATGAAGTTTCACCTCCAGTGAGTGACATGTCACGCAGATTATAAAAGTCAATGTGGGTAGAGCAGTCAAAGTTTGTATAGCAAATGTAGACTACAGCAGCCCAATTTACAGAGTCACACCCTGACAAATAGATTTCTCCTTTATGAAGGTACATTTTTCCACATTTGCTTTCCCCTTATGCCTTTGAAGTTGGGGAGGCATCGTATCTTTTGCACCAAAACAGGAAAAAGTACCTGATTTCATTTCAGATACTCTAAAACAGCTCATTGCTGAATTTGATGAGCAGCTAGGGCATGAGTTATTAATGAAGCTGGCATAAAGCAGATAGGAGGTCAATAGGATACACATAGTAATTAAAATGCAAAGTTTGCATTGTTTTTAAGTAATGCCATTGAGATGCAGGATGCTGGTGGTGAATACAGTTTAAGAAACAACCCAATAACATCTATAAACAGCAGATAAAGGATTTTTTGGCCATTACAGATAGTGAGAAAAACCTAATAAAAGAAAAAAGGAGATGAATATTTTTTGGCTTTAACATTGTTATTTCTTTTTATGTCAGTTTTTTATTATAGTAAAATTGATCTAATCAGTAGCCGATCAAAACCAAAATGAATTATTACAAATATTGTCAATATGCATGTGTGGATGTGTTTTTCTGTGAATGTAATTTGTGTGACATAATTTAACTGCTAGTCAAAGTCAGTGGGGCTGTGATAACCTCCTTTTCTTCCACCCTGACAGCCATATCTTTCTACCATAGCATATCACGGAGACTAATTACCTCCCATTATTTTTCGATCATTTATAATTTGTTAGCCTCCTCATCGAATATATAAATGTTCTTTTTAGATTTTACTGGGTTAGATTTTACTGTTTCAGCACACATAATAGTTAAAACGACAATCTACTGAGCCCTTTCCAGATTGAATATATTCTGAATTGGAAATACTACCATGGCAATGGTGAACTGCTACGAGAAGGAGCTTTCAGTGTGTCTTCAAGGAAATGCCCAGCATGATTACCTATGCAGTTAGGTATTTGCATGAATATGCACAACACTTGCCTTGAACCTCTTTGCAAACCAAATGTTTTTCTAACACAGATGTTAGTGTTGAATTAATAAAAAAGGTGTTCAATATCATGAAGGAAGAGAGCTTTCATTCTGGTAGCAGCTCACAAAACCTGTTTCAATTTGTTCATTAATTTACTCCTTTCCAGAAACAACCTCCAACATATGAAAGTTCATAAGTGCTGCCCCAAGATGATGTCTTCTCCTGTGGCCCTGCACCAAGGGGAAAGAGGTCTACTGCACCCAAGGGATGCAACAAGTGTTTCCAGTTCCCGTTCCTTCCCTGGTGCATTCCTGGGAAACCACAGCTTCCAGATGCTCAGTGTTAAGGCTTAGAAATAGACTCTCAGTTTATACCTGAAGAAATAAAGTGGCATGTGAAAGAGATTACATAGATCCAGAAAGAACCAATAAAAGAAAGTTCTCTTGGGAAAAAAAAAGTAAAAAGGAAATAGAGAAAAGAGTTTCCAACAGCATCTGATTATAAAGCTGGGTAGCACTTGTGTTGCCAGTTCATTGCATCGCTAGGATCACCAAGTTTGACAAGAGAATATTTCAGCCTCTGCTCTGGTTTCAGGCAAAATCATTACAATTCTCGTCATTTTCTACACAAATTACCCATAAGGGAGGGCTCCTTTAAACAGTCAGCAGCAATCCAGCTCGTGCTCATTGTACAGTGGTTGCTGTTGCTAAGGTTATATCTACACAGCAGAGTGCATAATAAATTCATAGACTGTAGCGTGCAGGAGTATTCATGTTGAGTATCTGCCAGTGCATCCGCAGTGTTTGAGCATGATCGCAGCAGGCGGTTTCCTGGCTGGCTCAGAGATTCCAATGCACTGTTGCGCTCGATGCGCCTGTCTACACAGCGGATGAGATTAAAAAATAAACACCAGTGGAAAAATAAAAGGCTACCTTTTGCCTTGGGGACCTCCTGCACTACCTCTTTACATAGGTGTGTGAGACAGACACGGTGGAAAGACATGAGGTACAGGGATAGTGGCAGGTTTTCCTTTAGATAGGTTGGGTGTGTATTCAGTTGTCCTATAGGAAATGTAGCATGCCATAACTGGATCCCCTAGTTTAAAAGACTTCAGACTGCAATTAAAGGTGATACTTAGATGCAAGAGGGGAGTAAGTGTAACTGTATGCCTGTAAAAGTGCAAAACATATTGATGAGTAGGACTGGGGAAGGGCTGCTGGCAGTGATGGTGAACACCATCAGTAAGGGGTTGTGTCTACAAAAGGCAGCCAATGTATATAAATAGGGCTAGCCTCTGCTTTAAGAGATCAAGGTTAGGGTTTTTTTTCTGGTTTTGTGTTTTTATCCTGGACTCTCGGCAACCAAACCTAAGCTTAAAAAACCAGATGATTCAATCAAAAAAACTGGATAGGTAGTAACCACACCAGAAGTGGCAATTTTCAGTTTCTAACAGTCCATGTCCAATCCCTCAAACTGAGGCTTCATCAATCCCTTTTTTTTTTTTTATTCTTTTTAGACAGCATAGACAGCAGAAAATCCTCAGTAGCAGAAGCTATTTAAAGTCCCTGGCCCAATATCGAATCCTCAGATTTGGCAGTAGCAGGTTTCAGCTGGATTTTCTGGGCAGTAAGTAACTCAGCAGCAAATTTACTCTTTTTAATACAATGGCAACAGTCCTTGGAAGTAACAGGAATGACTTCAGATGGTGCCAAAATTTAAATGAAAAATCTAACTATAGCTGGCCTTGCAGCCTGCTGGCAGCACACCCTGTGCTTCTGTGGGAGCCCAGGGTTCAGGAGCAAGCCCAGGGCTCCTGCCTGGCTGCTGCAGACACCCCTGGAGGGCAGCCAGGTGATGGGCCCTCACACCGCTACGGGCTGATGTGCTGACCTGACACGATGCCTGGAGCATGGGGAGGTGCAAGGATCAGCGGCAGAGTATGGCAAAACATGTATCCCATTGGAGATACAGGTATGTGTATGTCCAACAGGAGGACTCAGAAAAGCCTGAAGGTCCAGTCTAGGCTGCTTTCTAGTCCACTGCTGCCATTTAATTTTTATTTCTTATTCCTTTACACTAATGCATACACTATTCCTTTACACAGAATGGATGTAAAGATGACAAAAGTATCTCTCTTCAAGAACAACTGTTTCCTTTGGGAACTACAGAGGTACGTAGATACATAGAACTGCAGAGATAAGTAGTGTGTAAGATCTGTAAGATTTATTTTAAATGCAACTCATGTAGGCTTGTTATCTCTACAGCAGAAGTGTGCACAGTCATCACTTCCTGAGAAAAAAAATATGGAAAAAATACCAATGGAGAAAAAATCCTTATAGTTGCAGGTAAACTTGCCTTTTCTTGTGCCCAATAGGAAGGTTCTAGACAGGCTAGTCCAGACTGATACCTGCTTGGGATAAGCCTTAGCTCTCTCCTGGGAGATGCGATGGGTGTGCAAATGCATACAGCAATATGTATGCAGGCTGTGAGAACAGTCCTAGGAACTGGGAAGCTATCTCGGGTTTGTAAATACACACGTAGCTGTGAGGCTCTTCTGGCAATGAAATCCCCCAGCAGCGCAACAGGGAAAAGCAGTGTTTTCCAGGGAAAAGGCTGAGGGGCAGCACACAGCTCCTAGTCTCTCTTGGCCTGCCAGGACCAGTGCTGGAGGAGCTGCACATTTTTACAACAGCTCGGTCTAATCAGTACAATTTTTAAATATCTTCCACCACTCAGAAATAAAATATAGGTTGGCCAGTACGTAAGTGAGTCCAGGAAAATAATCACAGCCCATATGCTTAAGTTAAGCACATGCCTCAGAGCTTTACTGTAATGTGGCTTGAGCAGAAGGACTAAGACATGGAAAAATTGTATTAACACAACTGCTTGGATTAAATTGCACTGTACTCACCTGCCTGCTTCTGTTGAGAGGATATTAAAAGAGACTCCTTTTAAATTTACTTGCTGTGATGCTGGGAGGTTTTTTTACCTACTTTTGGGAAAAAAAGTCAGTTTTCAATCCAAGTTGTAAACCCTTGAGAAAGAATAGATCCCCCACTGTGACTAGAATAAAAACATACTAGAAAAAGCACATGGTGGGATGGCTGCCTCATAAGAAACAATGCCTTCTCCCTCTCCATTACATCATGATTGCTATTCTTTTACTATATCTCAGCCACCTAGCTAGACATCTTCCTTTGCTTCTATATGAGGTATTGCAAGTTTTGAAATACACCCTGGGAAAGAAAACACAACAGTAAAAATGCCTAATAAATCTGAAGTAATCACTTATTTTCATTGTTTTAATAAACACAGAAACAAAATATGGAGTGAATACAGATAGCAAAGTAAGAAAATACAAAAAAATATTCTTGGGAATCATGAATAAGTCCCTAGACAGAGGACAGTCCGGTAGAAGTTTGTAGTGCAGTGCAGGTTTTGAAACGTTGGGTTGAGCAGACTTTGCCAATAAACTTTTACTACAGGCATTCACTGGCACATTTTGCCTCTTATTTCTCACCCCCACTCTTGTCAAACACTTACGACAGAATACATTTCCCTCCATTTTGAACACTGAAATATTTAAGTGTACAAGCCAAGCTTCTACACAGCTTCTGCTCTTGTAAGTCCTCCCTTCAGGATCTTAACTTTGCCTAGTCTATCTTCTGTGCATGTACTGTTGGAGCTTTGAAATTATTTGAATGTAAATACATTTAATTGTTTAAAAGCAGAAAATTAATAAAGATCACTGAGATATTTTTCCTGTCTGTGTATGCGATATGTATCCACACAGTAGTCATCTGCTGGTGCAATGTATGTTTCACGAAATACAGTGTCTGAGAGAAGAATCAAAAGAATAGTCCACAGCAGGGCTCTGTCACTGAGAAATATATTTTATCTAAGTTAGGAGATAGGATGAGGAATAATCAGACTTAATGGGAAGGATCTATTGTTAAAGTCCATAGCATAGTAACATGCTATTGCTATCCAGAAAACACATTCATTGCTCATTTACTACAGAAAACTCATGAGCAAAAGCTGTTGCAAAGTATTTTCATGAGGATGAAGACAACTTCCATAGGTAATTCTTTGGGCAGCATGTTCACTTAGACTTGACAACATTCAACCTTAATTACTCTTAAGAATATAAAGCTTTTTTATTATAGGGATCCTATACCAATTTTTTTGTCCAAGTTTCTTCCTGTCCTTTCAGGGGAATAGTAATGGTGATTTATTACAACATAGTATGGAATACCTCGTTTGTGTGCTTGAGAAACAGGCTCAGTAAGCCACCAATGTGATCAGCAGGCAGTTTACTGACTGCCTGAAAAGTTACTTAATTCAATGCAAGTATATAAAGAAGAAACAAAGGCAGCTAGAGTTCACAGTCTACAGACACCTGTCAAGAAATTTAATGTTAATGACTCCTCTCCATTTACATATTATGGAGAAGGAGGTATAACGGAGGAAGAAGTATGTTGATCTCCTGTCAAAGTCATTTAATATTTTCTTGGATTAGCATTTTCTCTAATAAGGATTTATGTTATCTCTAAACAGGGTTAATTCTAGATAAATCTAAAACATATTTTTTTATTAATTTATATAATATTTCAGGCTGTAAAAACTTATCTTCTCCCGGATTTAGCTGGTGGAACTAGCTACCAGCCCAACTTCCCTGGCTGTTCGTTATCAGCCATAGGACTGAAGTTATCACCTCTTCAGACCTGCTAGTGGAACTGATTGTATGAGTGCTCCCTAACCCATTTCACTCAAAATAAGCAAAGTTTGCAAAGCCCTCCTAGATAGGATAGTGCACATTTGACATTCTGAGAAATGCAGGTATGATATGGACCATTTTAATCACTTTTCACATGCATGTGTAGAAAGATTAAAGAAATTGTTAATAATTCTCACACTTGTGTCAGTTGAACACCTAGGAAATAAAGTTGCAAATGTTTGTCAGGAGGCTCAATAGGTCTAGGATAAGTGAGCAATGCAGAGCAGAAAAAGGAGTCTCCATGGGGCTAGTATTTGTATTAGCTTATTAGGTCTGTGTTGTAATCACAGAATTGATTACATGATTCATGAGAGAATAAGAAAGAGAAAGTACTTTTTCCTAGGAAAAAAGTGTTGACCTTATGGAAGACTGATTACAGAATGATCTGTGTGAGTACCACATTTTTTTTCCACTTCTTATTTCTCTTGTTCTTGTTATCATCTTGATAATAACAAATCCGAGACTGGATTAGCATATCCTTACAAAAATGAGGTTTGTGGTTTTTTTCCAGTTATGTATAGCAAAGGAGGAAGCATTTGTTTGGTGTTAGGGAGAAGTGGATTTTATCTGAGATTTTTTTATTATTGAAGAAACACAGACTTCTCATTTGAATGTTTTCTGCTGATGAAAATGTTATAAATGCCTTTGCAGCTTGGAACTGAATGTGGTGGAGCCAGAAGAGCTGGATCACCACTGCCATGAACCCTGCATGAGCTGTCTTCCCAGCACAGTATGAACTTGTGGGTTGACTAAGTGCCTGCCAAATCCTGCCAAAATTCAAGTATTATATCATAGCACTAATATCTCTTACTGTTTTGCAGATAACCCCTATGTGAGACATAGTGAGTAGTTCTCTGAAGAGAAAAAACCTATTGCCTGATCATAATCTCTGCTTCAAGTCTGACTTTTGTGTTAAAAGAGGGTGTGCCAATATAGGTCTTTTATCATCTGGAAGTACTGATCTCCTGACTCCCTTCCTTCCAGTTTCAGAGGCATAGATGTGGTATAGAAGTTGCACAAGTGTGTTCTTTGGCAGGTGTCGTCAAAGTTACCAATGGCCTTTGATGTTGCTTTCCAGCCTGAGTTGATAAATTTGGCTTTGGCTTTTCTAGGAGAAAGTTGACAGAAAATTCCTACAAGTTATTTTTCATTTGAAGCACTGATTTTAAACAGAACTGTTCTCTTTTTTTTTTGCTCCAGCTTCAGCATGTTATGATGTCCCCCTGCCTGGGGAGGGACAATTTGTGGTGTATGTGGAAGGTGCAGCCTCAGACTGAAGGGGTGAGGGCTCCTGCCCCAGCAGGAACTTTGCAAACGAAGTGCAGAATCACAGGGCTAGTTGGCCTCCACCAGAGACAGTCTCATCCATCCTGCTGTCCCAGAACAGACCATTTACCACGTTATCCCTAAGAGAAGTTTATCTAAGAGATCTTTTAGGATATCAGTGCTAAAAACACTGGGACCTTTCTTGCCAATCTATTCCAGTGTCTTCACCATTAGAAAGTTTTTCTTAATATTTAGCAATTCTTGTTGTAATTCGTGCCAATTTCTTTCCATCCTACTCACCATGGACATGAAGGACAGATTTATGGCCTTCCATACCGATGCAACCTCTCTGTACTTGTTAGCCTGTTCCCATCAGTCTTCTCTTCAGACTAAGTAAACCCAGGGTATTCAATTTTTGATGTTGTCACATTTTCTAAATTTCTGGTTTCTGATTTTTCCTTTTGCTTCCCTTTGGATTGTCCTCATTTCCTCTGATCTTTTTTAAAGGCCTGCATTAAACTATACAGAATAATCCAGCTGAGATCGTACCAGAGTTGGAAAGATCAAAAAGATTGACCCTGTGCACCTCGTAGTCCATGCTCCTATTTGTACGTGCAAAGTTTACAGTTTGCCTTTTCTACAACAGCACAGCATTGTTGAGATTCATTTTGAACCATTGTACAGCCAAACCTGTATACGAACTACATTAAACCAGTCATTTTCACCCTGCATTTATGTAGGTGAGCAGCTTTGCCTAGCTGTGGTACCATTTACTAATTCTTAAAGGCTGTTCCTCCAGGATTACGTGATCGCGAGCTCAAGTGCCACAGTGAGTGGTAACAATGAGTAGGGGGTACTGTTCTGGAGGAAATCTGTACCTTGCACTGCGCACAATCAATACTTCTCAGCCAGGTTTGCAGCTCAAGGCTCTTGTTAGACCTGCTGCTATCTGCTTTTTGGATGAAAACTATATGAAAACCATTTCCTTCTATTTGCATTTGAAAAGTAGGCCATTAATAAATATATTCACTTTGTCTTTCATGTCTGCTCCTATTTCCTGAATATGAGACTGCTGTTTCAAGAGCCAGTCAAAATTTTGTTCAATGGTTATAACATTTTTCTTTGAGACAAAAATGTTAATGGAAAAAAATGAAAATTCCTGTAATGATTTTTCAGATTTTTTGAATAACAAAAATTAAATTTAGGGTAGATCCATGAGCATTTTAAAATACTTTTATTAGATTCTTCTAGTGGAAACAATCTTATTTGTTAATCTGGTGCACTTATGATAATTAACTATTTTCAAAGAAAATATGAAAACTTCATTTAAAAATTAGGGACATTTTCTTTATCTTCCTGCCCCCTTTTTGACATTGTACTTATTTTAATATAATAAAATTAATTGTGTTCATAAAGCACGTGGACTATTTTGAATTTTTATTTATATTTTTCCATCTTGTAACATTTTAAAAAAAATCTGATTTTTTTTTTGTAACATCTCACTGAGGTGCAATCTTTTGCTTATGGGTCAGTTTGTGGGAGAAAGGAGCAGGAGAGCTGTGGGATTCCTGCAACTGGAAGGCCCCCCTGACACTTGCTAGGCTGGGCAGGGACTCAGCTTGCAAAGGCTGAGTCCTGTCTTGTTGAGCATCAGCCACTGAGTATGGATGACTCTGAATATGGATGGCTTTGGAAGTGGGACAACGGGTTCAAAACCCTGCCAGTCCCTAATCGTTGCTGAGGAAGGTCAGCCAAGCTATGTGCAGAGTTGACTCATAGAGGAAAGGGGCTAAATGCCCCAGCTGCTAAAAGCTGGAGAAGCTCAGACCCAAATACCAAGCAAGAAGGAATCACAAAATAAACATCTGCCCAAAGGGGCTGAAAGCAAAAGCAGGGCTGATAATGTTTTAATTTCTGGTGTGTGCTCAATTTGAAACGAACCATATCATCATGGCTTTGGGAAGGACTGATTTACAGCAGAGTCGCGATCACTGTCGTTCATTGTCTAAAGGCCCCAGACCTGATTGCTGGCTGGTAGGAGATTTCCGAACACTGCACAACTTGTACCACGCGGCATCTATTTCCAGTCCCCTGCCTGAATGAGCATCTCTTTCCCTGAATGTGAGGTATCCCTTTTGGTTTTGAATAAACAGCTTCTTCGTGAAGACTCCATTACATTGTGAACCGCAAGCACTAACCAAGTACTATCTCCTGGTCTCAAGTGAAGCATGCCAAGAATTGCTGCCCAAAGCTCATCTGGTCAAGCGAGCACCTAACTTCTTCTGTACATCCTCTGAAGTGACTGTGGATACGCTGTTTTTGCTGCTTCATGCTTAATTCATGCATTGTTTTTAAGTTCATAAAATACCCGCACATGGGTGACCTCCCTGTCGGCTCCTGGGACAAACCACGTGCTCTTGGTAAAGTCTCAGCTTCAGCTAAAGTGAACCTTCAGCCACAGGAGGGCAGCAGTTCAACACACCACGCTGAAACTTCAGCCTCTAGTGTAAAATGCGATGGAAACAGCAGAAAAAATAAAAGGGTTATATCGACAAATACCAGCCACAATAACTGGTGTTATTCCCTCCCCCTGCAGTGTTAGTTACCGTGATGGGGTGCTCTGAGTGTAGCATAACATCATTTGTAGACAAGTTGCAGAAGAACTTTTTAAAATATATATTTCTTAAATTGTATATAGATTTATAGAAACCTCCCAACATTTGTTTCTTCCCTTTCTTGGTACAAATCATATGTAGTAGGCACATATGCGATACTGTGGAGGTTCTTTGTCAGACTACTTCTAGTACTGTCATTAATTTAATTCAATGATTCCTGTGCTGTTTGGTGAAGGATATGTGACTTAACTTATATCTGTGTTTAAATATTTGTTTTCTTACTCTAGACTGTATTACAAATCCTACTGAAATAAATAACAGAATTTATTAAAACAATAAAGTGATTAACACAGACTTCAGCAAGAAAATGAAAATATACATTACTTTATTACAACCTTAATTGTAATTAAATTAATTTAATTTTAATGAAATTTAAAAAGAAAACTATGTGAGAAGTAGCATATTCAGTGAGGATTTAGAGGTGAAAACAAGCTTTCATGAAGCAAGTGTTTGAAATGCAGCCCTATTGCGAAGCCTAAGATGAAAACGGGCTCACTGTAGAAGAAACACTGGTTGTGTTTGCCTCACTTGCAGAGCACGGGCTGTGGGGTGGCCCATTCCATGACCCTCGTGCCAGGCCTCCCCACCTGTAGCTCCAGCAAGTTGCCCTCATCCCACTCTCGCTGCTCCTTTGGCACAGAAACCCTCCCTATCGCTTACTGCCTTCATGCAAATGAGGTCAGGCCATCTAGAAAAGGACACATATGATGTATTTTTCCATCTATAACTCCATGGATCCTGGTTGCTGTGGTTTACAGACGAAGCACATGTTGGCGTGGCTGTATTGGTGCCACCCATGGTGCTGAGTGCATGCAGTAAACCTGTGCTAAGACATTGCATCCCCAGGTTCCTGGGAGAAGTGCCCAAAGCTCATTCTTGAACACAAGCTTGCCATCAGTCACTTGGTTTAACTGCTACACTTGAAGTATAAACATAGTCAGCTTGATGAACAACCCAAGACAGATATTACTCTGTCTTTATGTGCCCTGTGGTAAACCCAGTAATTTTCACTTTGTATTTTTAACCCCACAGAATCTTTTCCATTCCTGACTGTGGCATTCAGATGTTCCCCCATAGCCCAGTATAATATTGTTTTGGCTGATGTTAAGCCAACTCTAGTCTCTGGGTTTTTGAATTGCTAGGTTGGGTTTTGGATACTTTGTGAAGGAGCCTATCTCACAAATCCCCACTTCTGCAGGCAGTTTTTCCCAGCTGAGCTCTGCGGTGGGGTCACTGCCCTGAGCAGGCAGTGCCAGACAGTGCTCTAAAAAACCCACCTACCAGACTTCTTTCTTTGATGATTTTGCTGCTGTAATTATTTCAAGTACCCACGAGATGGTGCTACTATGTTTTGGTTGAACCTTGCAGCGAGGCTGGAAAGACAGCAAAGAAAAAGTAGTGGAGAGCTTGAGTCGGGAATGTCAGAGGTGTTCCATATATTCACATTGCACAGTTGACGTTTTTTGACAAGTATAGATGGAGCTTAATTGCAGTGAACAAAACATTCATAAAAATATCTTAGTGGAGGACAGTAGAGTACAATAGGCGACCATTGGTATCTAACACATCTACAAGGGGAAGCCTAATAGCAGGTTTTAAATATCAAATTCAACCTTTCAGTTTATAACAAAAGATTCCTTTCCAACCAGATCTCATCTGGATTAAAGCTGTCCATTGTGGACCCTGCAATAAAGCAATACTACTGTTATGATAAGAGGATATAGCTTTTTTTGTTGCTTGTTTGTTAAAGATCAGAAGGGAAGAAGCAGTCGCTTGCTCCTGTCATTTATATAGACACCAATGACCCATTTACATAGAAACTAATGGTGTTCAAGAAGACAAAAAAATTAAACTACTCCCTTTTTGTTTTCCATACATACAGCTTTGAGGTCACTGTACTATGCCTGTAATGCAGCCAAAAAAAAAAAAAAGCCTAAGTACGAATTTAATCCAGTAGAAAACATTTGTATTAAACAGAAAGAGATTAACTGGGCAAGCAATATGTGGGAAATGTCATGATTGTGCTTTAACACCCAGAAGAGATGTTGAAGCCTGCCAGCTCCTGCACTCCTGGGACAACCTCTTGCCCAGGATCTCTTCACGCTGGCAGTTGGCACAGGTCAGCAAGTTGTGCCTCTGTCCTAAGGGCGGGTAGTAACATCACAGCTAGTGACTCCACATTAACTGCAAAGTGGAAACTCTCAAAAGTAGGAAAAATGAACTTGTGCCTTAAGCAAGGGACAGTTACCATCCTGCCCTTCCACATGCATCAAGGCAGAGGAGTTTTGGCGCGATAATTCATCCCAATATAAAGACTGAGAACCTCAGCTATGAAGAAAAGAAACAGAATGTGGACACTTCTCTCATTCTTATGGTGAGAATTGTCTTTACTATTTAAATACATAAGGGGAAGCCAACTGTGACTTAAACTGCACCAATCCAAACCACAGATCACTTCTCTCTGTTCAGTGAGGCAACTGAATTCATAACTACTGTGCTGGGGTCACCATGCTATGAAGCGCATACAAATCCCATGTCAGTCACCATGTAAAAAGCAGAGCAGGACAGTCTGTAATAAAGCAATGGACAGAAGCACCTGCTTATCTTATCTGCCTCTCATAACTTTTCCTGCAATACTCACGTAAGACATACAGTAGCTCTTCTGCTCTTTCAGCATATACAGATAAAGGGAAGCATTAGACATGCCAGTGGCCTATGAGCCATACACTGCCTGGTTCATTAAAATTCAGCTGAGGTGAGTAATGCCCCTTGACCAACACCAGTGCATAGGCTGGATGCTGTCTCCATCATCCCACATAGCATACTGCTGCCATGTAGCGAGTGATTCTCCCAGATCACACTCCTGTTGGTGGAGCCAAGAGGCATCATGACTCCTACCTGCATTCAAAAGACATTTGTGCAATTGGCTGTTGCTGTCAGATGATGCAGGCATTCAGTGTCCCTGGCAGCCTATGAGAGCCATGGCATCGTGTATGACCACGTTTACTACTGCTGATAGGGCTGGTCACCATGTGGGTGTGTTGTTGCTCATGTTTCTTACTGCCTTAGTAAAGTTTGACCTATAACCTGTTATTAGACTCCTTTACTGTTCAGATCACATTACAGACAGGATGGAGTCTTTACAATACCTGCTGGAAGCTTTAGGAAAGGAGTAAGGTTGGAGCTCACCATAATGGGCTGTAGATTGGGTCAAAGGCAATTGGATAAATCTGCAAGCTATCAGAGAAGAATTCGAATGGTGGCATAAGGCCAGCCATTACAGATGGGGTAAGGGCAAAGGTGTCTTGATCAGCCTCCTGAGTTGTGCTCTAGATACAGCCTGGGCTGAAATCACCAGGCAGCATGACAACCTCAGACAGGCAGGAGAACCTAAGCAAGGGACCAAGAGGGATGCAGCAGCATGGCAACCCAACTGCCCAGCCTCTTAAACCCAGGTATCAATGCTGGAGTATAAGTTAGCCCCCTTCACCCAACAGGCCCTTGAGACACAGCATTATCATGCTGTTTACAGCCAAACTTAGGGCTGCCATCTACAGAGATTATAATCACAGAATCACAGAATCCCAGGTTGGAAGGGACCTCAGGGATCACCTAGTCCAACCTTTCTAGGAAGAGCGCAATCTAAACATGATGGCCCAGCACCCTGTCCAGCCAGATCTTAAAAGTGTCCAATGTGGCCAAGTCAACCACTTCCCTGGGGAGATTATTCCAATGGTTGACTGTCCTCACTGTGAAAAGTTTCGCTCTCGTGTCCAATCAGAATCTCCCCAAGAGCAATTTGCGTCCATTCCCCCTTGTCCTCTCCATGGGACTCCTTGTAAAAAGGGAGTCTCCATCTTCTTTGTAGCTACCCCTGAAGTACTGGTACATGGTGATGAGATCCCCTCTGAGCCTCCTTTTCTCAAGGCTGAACAAACCGAATTCCCAGCCTATCCTCGTATGGCAGGCTTCCCAGTCCTTTGATCATCTTGGTGGCCCTTCTCTGGACCCCTTCCAGCCTGTCCACATCGTTTTTGTACAGCGGGGACCAGCACTGTACACGGTACTCCAGGCATGGCCTGACAAGCGCTGAGTAGAGTGGGATAATGACTTCTTTATCTCTGCTGGTGATGCCCTTTTTGATGCAACCCAGCATCCTGTTGGCCTTCTTGGCCGCAGCAGCACACTGATCGCTCATGTTGAGCTTTCTGTCCACCAGGACCCCCAGGTCCCTTTCCACAGAGCTGCTCTCCAGCCAGGTGGATCCCAGTCTGTGCTGCACTCCCGGGTTATGTTTTCCCAGGTGCAAGTCCTTATATTTGTCCTTGTTGAACTCCATAAGGTTCTTGTTAGCCCACTCTTCCAGCCTATCCAGATCTTCCTGCAGAACAGCTCTCCCTTCTGGAGTGTCTACTTCCCCGCTCAGTATGGTGTCATCAGCAAACTTCATCAGGCTACACTTGATGCTGTTATCCAGATCACTTATAAAGATGTTGAATAACATTGGGCCCAATATCGATCTCTGGGGGACTCCACTAGTGACAGGTTGCCAGTTTGGAAAAGAGCTATTTACCACCACCTTTTGGGTGCAGCCTGTCAGCCAATTGCCCACCCACTGCACAGACCACTTGTCTAGGCCATAACGCATTAATTTCTCCAGGAGGAGGCTGTGGGAGATTGTATCAAAGGCCTTGGAGAAATACAGGTAGGCAATGTCCACCGCCCGCCCCATGTCAACCAGGCAAGTCACTTTGTCATAGAAGGCCACCAGGTTTGTCAAGTACGATCTGCCCTTAGTGAAGCCATGCTGGCTTTTCCCAATCACGTGCTTCGTTTGATTTGTGATGGCCCTCAGGAGGATTCGTTCCATAACTTTCCCAGGGGTTGAAGTAAAGCTGATGGGCCTATAGTTACCTGGATCCTCCCTCGAGCCCTTCTTGTAGATAGGGGTAACATTTGCCTTCCTCCGGTCCTCTGGGACATCCCCCGTTCTCCACAACTTCTCAAAGATTATGGAGAGTGGCCTTGCGATGATTATGCAATGATTATGGAGAGTGGCCAGCTCTCTCAACACCATCGGGTGGATGGCATCAGGGCCCATCAATTTGTATGGGTCAAGCTCCTGTAATAATTCATGTACTAACTCTTCCTTCACTGATGGTGGGTCGGTGTTTGGATTAACCGGCAATTTCGTTCCCAAAGCCTGGGACCCAACAGTGTTGGTGAAGACAGAGGTGAAGAAAGTGTTGAGGACCTCTGTCTTTTCATCATCGTTGGTGATTGACTCTCCTTTTCTGTTTAACAGTGGGCTTATTTTTTCCTTCTTTTTCTGCTTGTGGTTGACATACCTGAAGAAACCTGTCTTGTTATTTTTGTCATCTATGGCCAGTTTCAATTCAAGCTGGGCTTTTGCTTTTCTAACTGCATCTCTGCACGTTCTGGCAATGCCCTTGTAGTTCTTAATGGATAATCCTCTACTTCTCCATCTCTCGTATGCTTCCCTTTTGGATTTGAGTAGACCCAGGAGGTCGTGGTTGAGCCAAGGGGTCCTCTTGCTCAACTTACCTCCCTTTCCTTTGTAGGGGATAAACTGACTTTGTGCTTCCAATAGAGAGGTCTTGAAGAACTCCCAGCACTCACTAGCTCCTTTGTCTTCCATGGAAGCTTGCCATGGAATCCCTCCCAACTGAGTCCTGAGTGAACTGAAGTTTGCTCTTCCAAAATCCAGAAACCTTGTCTTAGAGCTGACCTTCAGCATACTCAGCAAGATCCCGAACTCCACAATATTGTGGTCACTGCAGCCAAGGCTATCACTAACCGAGATATTACAAAGCAGGCTTTCTTGGTTTGTGAACAGCAAGTCCAGCAGTGCCTCATTCCTTGTTGGCACATCTAACATCTGTATCAGGAAAGAGTCTTCTATACATTCCAGGAACTTGGTGGATGACATACGAGCTGCCGTATTGTTCTTCCAGCAGATGTCTGGGTAGTTGAAGTCATCCATCAGAACCAGGTTCTGTTGGCCAGAAGCTCGCTTTAGCGCCCCAAATATTGCTTCGTTGGCTTCGTCATCACGGTTAGAAGGTTGAGAGCAGATGCCTACTGTGAGATCCTGCTTGGAGATGACCCCTTTGACTTTAACCCAGAGACATTCGATAGAGCAGTTGCAATCACCATAGTTGACTTTGATACATTCAAGTTCTTCCTTAATGTAGAGTGCGACTTCTCCACCTCTTCTACCCTGCCTGTCCTTACGAAAAAGCCTGTAACGGTCCATTGCGATCCCCCAGTCATTTGAGTTGTCCCACCATGTTTCAGCTACTCCTATGATGTCACAGCCTTCTGAGTGGGCACGGAGCTCCTGTTCCTCCTGTTTGTTACCTAGACTGCGTGCATTCACACTTGAGGTGATTACTCTTCTGTTTCCCATCTTGGGAGACAACTACAGAACATTTGTCACCACACTGCTTGGTGTGGTGATAATTGGGATGGGGACCTTTTTGGCCCTGGACCAGACCCTGACTCATACTACCCCTCCATATTGCCCTCCACTCTCCTTATATCCTATGATTAAGGAGGAAATTACAGACCACACGCCCCAGCCTTGGCCTCGTCATAGCTCAGGAGCAGAAGCCCCTTCCCTACCTGCCTTGACCACTTCTTAAGTTATGCTTCCTAGGTGACTGGTTTCATTAAAAACTGGGGAAGGCTGGTGGAGTAAGTCAGGAGTCTCCAGCACACTGGGGCAGCTCTAACTTACCTCAATGAGGGAGAAGTGGCCATCTGCCCCTTGGGCCTAGGGTGCAGGAGCAAGTAATGTTTTCAACCTGTGGGATGCCACCCTGGCCATGGTGGGGCTCTGCCTCATGATGAGTGAGAAGGCAAACCCACATTATGCACCTATCATGGTTTAACCCCAGCTGGCAACTAAGCCCCACAGGATCACTTGCTCACTTGCCCCTGGTGGGATGGGGGAGAGAATCAGAAGAGTAGAAGTGAGAAAACTCATGGGTTGAGATAAAGGCAGTTCAATAGTTAAAGCAAAAGCTGCGCACACAAACAAAGCAAAACAAGGAATTCATTCACCACTTCCCATGGGCAGGCAGCTGTTCAGCCATCTCCAGGAAAGCAGGGCTCCATCACACGTAACTGTTACTTGGGAAGACAAAGGCCATTGCTCCAAATGTTCCCCCCCTTCCTTCTTCTTCCCCCAGCTTTACATGCTAAGCATGACATCATATCCTTTTTTGGTCAGTTGGGGTTGGCTGTTCTGGCTGTGCCCCCTCACAGCTTCTTGTGCACCCCCAGCCCACTCGCTGGTGGGGTGGGGTGAGAAGCAGAAAAGCCCTTGACTCTGTGTAAGCCCTGCTCAGTGATAACTAAAACTTTACTGTATTATCAACACTGTTTTCAGCACAAATCCAAAACATAGCACCCTACTAGCTACTGTGCAGGAAAATTAACTCTATCCCGGCCAAAACCAGCACAGTGCCACAGTCAACAAGTATGAAACTAGAGTGACACTTCGCCATTTGTGATTTACTCAATCACGGTGGCGTTGAAGGGAATCCCCTGGCCCTCTGGACATCTGATGGGGGACCTCCCACAGCTGACACCCTTGGGTGTAGCACTGTGGCAGCTACAGGCTACTAATGGCTGATCCCCCACATGGACAGAAATTGTTAGATGGGGAGGGGATGGGTCGTCAGTTTTTGACAAGACCCCCACTTCCTGAGTACCTCTGTGGCAACAGCTTCTGTGCCTGAAGCTCTAGATGTGGAGGAACCACCACGTGGACAGAGGACAGGCCACCTCTGCTGGCCCAACAGAGAGGGGCCACCTCTGGCAGCTCCTGCTGGAAAGGGACTTTAGCCCCTCTAAACAGATCGATAAATTGCAAAACAATGCTTTGTTACAGCTTTTGAATGGCCATCAGAAGGTGGCTCCTGTGAGCCATGTACTGCCTTCTTGCACCCTCGTGTTAACCCCTTCTGCCCATCCTTCTCTCTCAAAAGCACTGCCGCACAACTGGGTTGGTGGCCACTGGGTATAAACAGAACACCAACCTTACCTAGCTTATTATGTAGCTAACAAATCACCAAATAAGACCCTAGCCTAAAACTCCAAATGATGTGATGATTTGAGAGAATCAAGGGGTGGAAGTGACACCCTTGGCACCTTGCCCTTTGACCAACACCATTGCACAGGCAGGATGCTGCCCACATCATCCCAGATGATGTCTACAGCATGCTACTGCCATGTAAGGTATGATTCTCCCAAATCACGCTACCATTGGTGGAGCCAAAGGGTGGCAATGCTTACCTGCATTCAAATGGCATTTGTGCAATTGGCTATTGCTGTCAGATGACCAGACATTCAGTGTCCCTGGCAGTCCAGAAAAGCATCACTTCCCATCCTGTGTTTCCTATCAGTGAGAAGGTGGGTCGCTTTTCCTTACTGCTTTGGTAAAGTTTGATTTACAACGTGTTTTTAGACTCCATTACTGTTTGGACCACATAATGCCACAAAATTATTCACATCTGTTGGCTTCAACCTACAGAAATTAACCCTAAAAACTTGCACAGTGTGACCTGGATAAATAGGATAAGGGAATCTCAGTATTTGCAGTGTTCTGTGTTCCTTTCCTACTCAGCTTGGACAGCATGTGGAGAGCTGCAAATATCAAGTTCATTTTACTTCATTATCTAATGTATACAGCAATTTTCCATAGGCAACCAGAAAAAGAAAAAGGTATCTGATAAAAAGTAAAGTATAATATACCTCATAGAGACTCCAAGAATTAAATGGATGCAGAGCCTGAGGCATCATGCTATGATGCTGCGAGCTAAGGATCAGCTTGTCTTCCTGGTACACTTATTTGTTGAACAAACTTACAGCATACAGCCCAAATATTCATATGGGAATATTTGAAGTTATTTATCCAGTTTTGTTATTTAAATACAGTGTCTGATTTTTTAAGTCCTGAGGCCCTAGTTACCATCCAGAGTGCTCAGGGGCTTCATCCGGGCTTTGCTGGGGTCTGTTGGAGGCCCCTGATGCCCTCCAGAAGTCCCCCCATCCTAAAAAACCTAAAAGTCTTAAAAAAATAACTTTTAAGTACAAATTCACTTCTGTAGATATGCTGAAGGATCGTATGGGCTGCATTTGTTTGTGCTTTTCAGCCCCCAGCACCTGCATCTAGATCCTCTTCATCTTCCTCCAAAACAGGTGAGAGACCAAAATTGTAATATCGGGGATCATTCCAGTTCTTGTTTTCCAGGTCATCATTTGAAACTTCTTTGGCAAAATTAGAGGGGATGAATCCTCTTGTGCCATCTGCCAGCTCTCCCACATACCAACCGTCTTCATCTGCCTGTCCATAAACTTATTGTCCAGCAGTTAGAGGAAGCTCTAGTTCAGGCTGCTCACTGGGACCATCAAAAGAATCATGGCTGTATTCAGCTATAAATGTTGAAAGCTTTCCCAGTTGCTGTTCAGGAGCCTGCAGGATGACATCCTGTTTTTCTACTACTGGTTCTTCTGAATCACTTGTGGCATCCTCCTCTGAAAGAAGGCAGGGCCCAGGACTGTCCTCTGCCCAAGCTGACTCTGAGCAGCTCTGAAACTGATTCTGTGGTTCAATCACCTGGGCTCAAAACAGTTTCATCGCTTCTCCGTGGTCCCGTTTAACTTCTGCCCGAGAACTTTCTGCCATTTCTCTCATGGCTTTCAGTTTGCGCTCTGCATCTTCCAGCTGGATTCGAAGACAGCTGATGGGTTGGATGACAGAATTTCGCTCCTCTGCCACTTGTGTTAGTTGCCACTTCAGGTCAACATTTTCATCTTGAACCTTTTCTGCCCAGCACATCTGCCCATGGAGATGAGAAATTTCTTCAGCCAGTCTGGTGTTTTCCTCTGTCATCTCCGTAAGCTGCCCTGCAACTCCTCACACTTTTGGCTGAGGAGTTAATTTATGTTCACATAATATGAGACCTCTTCCTCTACAGCCAGTTGGGCCTGAAGCTTCTTAGCTGCCTTCTGTGAAACTTCATTCTGCTGGTCCTATGCCAGCAAAGCTCCAACAGGCTCTCTCTTTTCTCCAGCCCTTTGCTGAGGAAACAATTTCATGAACAGTTCCTCAGAGGACCTTTGGATGGGCAGTGGCACTGGAGTGTTCATCAGGTGCTTGATGGTCTCCTGCAGATGCCTGCACCTTTCAGCTGCTCAGTGAGGGCAGCTAGCTGAGTATTTTGCTGCTGGAGCTTCTCTGCCTCCTTGCTTGCTTCTGGAGAGCTTCTCTTTCTCAGGAGGCAGTTCTCCAACTCAAGGGCATGGTGTTGTCTCTTCAGTCTTCCAGAGCATGCTACAGGCAGGCGTTCTGCTCCAGCAGCTGGCTGCTTGCATTCCCAGGAAGCACCAAATCTTCCCCCACAGGCTCTGGCACAGGGAGCAGTGCATCCGCCATAGCCTGGGATGTTGTCTGCTGCCCAGCACTATGGCTTTTGGGGTTTTTTTATGTAGCACCAACTGGAAAGACCAAGGCTTGATCAGTGCCTGGCCACTGCCTGGGTCCAGGTCCTGTTTCCCTCAGGGCAGCAGGAGCTCTGCACCTCCTGATGGCCCCCGGTGACTGGGAGGGCTTTCGGGCAGGCCCAGCAGCACAGCTTGTGGGAGTGGAGCTGATCACCCTCCAGCTCAGCCTGCAGAGCCTCCAGCTCCTGCCAGTGCTCCTCCTTCTGCACAGGACGGCTGGGGACCTGCACTGGGCCCCAGTGGGGTGAGAGGCAGCTGCGTGCCTGCCGCAGTTTACCCCAGTCAGCAGCTTAGCACGACACAGCTGCTTGCTCAATCCCCCAGAACTGGAAGGGCCAAAGTAAGAAAACTCGTGGGTGAAGATAAAAACAGTTTAATAATTAAAATAGTCATAAAAACAATAGTAATAGTAATAGCAATAGCAATAACAATAGCAGTAATAGCAACAACAACAACAACAACAATAATAATAATAATAATAAATGAAAAGGAAAACAATGAGGGAGAGAGAGACAAAACCCAAGGGAAAAAAACAAGAGACGCAACTGCTCACCACATGCCAGCAAACACCGCCAGGCCCCAAGCCACGATCGCTGCTTCCCCTGGCCAACTCCCCCCAGTTTATATACTGAGCATGACATTATATGGCATGTAGTATCCCTTTGGCCAGTTCGGATCAGCTCTCTTGGCTGTGCCCCCTCCCCTCTCGGCTTCTTGTGCACCTGGCAAAGCATGGAAAGCTGGAAAAGTCCTTGACTAGTGTAAGCACTACCCAGCAACAACTAAAACATCAGTGTGTTATCAAAATTATTCTCATACTAAATCCAAAACACAGCACTGTACCAGCTTCAGGGAGGAAAATTAACTCTATCCTAGCCAAAACCATGACACCTTATGGTGTGTCCTGGCACCCCTGCACAAAATGGAGGGTTGGGGCAGCATGGCCTGACATGGTGGATTGACCTTGGCTGGCTTACTGACCTTAGGAAATCTTCAATCAATAGCTTAGGGTAACAAACTCCAGATTTTATCAAGAGAATGAGTTTTAAATAGGATTCAGCTCAGTGTGCTAATTTCGTTTTATTGAAGGCAGTAGTCTTTTGAATTGATTATACTTTGAAATTGCACTTTCAGACAAAGCAAATCTGTAAAAGGTCACAAAAACCTGCTCTTGCCATCAGTTTTCAATAGTTTGCAGAGTTGCAGATAAGTTTTGGCATTTGGGAACTTTATAAAGAATATATCACCTCTAAGTGCGTATCTTGGATGAACGTAAAGACAACTTACAGAACATTTATCTTTGATTTAGGATGCAGTGTGAATTTGAGCTAGCCATTATTGAAGTAAAAATTGTTTTTGGTTTCACTTTATGCACAAAATTGCACTCATCCAGAGAATATAACCCTTTGGGATACTCTGCAAAAGGCAAGGCGGTACCAGGAGAACCTTCCGAGTTATCTCAGACAGTTGTGGTAGAGTAGCCTTATCACAGCACATTACCAAAACTAATAAACCTTTTCTGTAAGTAACACTAATTCGCCAAGTCTGAGTGCCATGCTTTTCAGTCGTACTAGCTTGTGCTAACGTATTCAGGACTATCACGAATATCTTTGCATAGCACTACATTTCGTTGTGTAGCTATACCCAAATGTGAGTCTGTACCAATGACAGTAATATGGACCTCTTCTGCATTCAGTTGTTTTCTTGCCAGGACACTTTGCAGAGCCATTAAAGAACATAGTGTACTTTAAGGCTATATATTGCTGGCAAAGAAACCTGAGATCACAAACCCTGTTTCTGACACATCTTATTTGTCTGCAAATGTCAGCCTACACCGAGTCCCATTTAGGAGAGATTAATGGCTATGGGAGTCTGCAGTAACACTGGCTTATGAAACACACTTCATCAGGCTGTACCATAGCTCAGCTCCTGCTTGTATGGATTATGTTGGTCAGGACTAAGATCTTAATAGCAGGCTGATGACACACGTACCAACATGAAATATAGTTACACAGAGATTTTCCAGAGACCACTCTTTAGAGACATCACTCATGTCTGATGCTGCTGGACCTGAACCTGGTAAACAATATGTCTGTGAGGGCAAGGTGTCTTACTTATTCTGTACATAATTTGTTCACCATGGTCTGAAAGCTGATACAATTTCCAGACTGTTCTTAAATATCTCATCTGTTAGGCGACCAGGAAAGAGATGCATCCATAGCACTCCGCCAGCTCATTCCCGGTCTCTGCTAGTTAGTGCACTGCATCGCTTTGTGATGAAGATTTATTTACAAAGAAGCCATTTCAATGAAGGCAGGACAGATCCCACAAATTCAGATTCTGAGATTAGTTCAGGCAAGGGTCTTTTGTCAGTCTATCTGTGGTGCTTAGAGGATCCTCGGTGAACTCACTGCTCCTGGATCACTCTTCTTGACCTAAAGCTTGCCTGGTGTGAAGTTCATGCCATTCCCCTTCCAGCGATCAAGGTTCACTGATGGCTGTAGGATTTGTTATGTACGCAGCTGCTATCAAGTGGGCCTTCTGCAGAGAGGCGTAGCTGTGTCCTAACCTCCCCTGGTGCAGCTGTGCTGGGCAGCTGCTCTGCCCTCCAGCACTGTTTCCCAAGATGGACTTTGTGGGCTACAAGAAACTGATTTCAGTGGAGTTATTCTATATTTACATAGAGTTTGTCCTGTTCTATGTACCTATCTGCTCATGGAAGAGATTTTTCTCTGAGAATAATACAATTATTCTCTGGCTTGCTGTTAGCAAACTGCATATAATGATGCTCACAAAACTGACACTTATCCTTTCTGATGGCTTTCAGTACTGTTTTCTTCTTTTATTTACACCAATCTTTTCCAACAAGAAGAAATATAATTCGAATAATTGGATGAAGCATGCCATACAACTACATAGGAAAAGTTCTGAGCATAGTAAAAATAAGAAGGGTGAGGTTTAAGTTTTGAAACACGATGCTAATATTTGCCACAAATAAGGTGTTTCTTTGGGCAGTGCAAAAAATTTATGTCAGTCAGGACTTCTGTACAGTGTTATAAGATATGGTGGTGGTTAAATATTTGCTAACCAAAAGGTAGAATGGTGGAAGAGAAATAAATAGCATATCAAAGTTGGTAGAAAAGCAAAGGGATTACTCTGATGAAAGCTGTGGTCCTCAGTTTGTTATGCTTAGCCCAGTAGTTCAAATCCAGACCACGCAAGCAGCAACTGAAATCTTCTCTTAGCACCTAATTGGTATTCATCAGTCTGTGTGAAATGAATGTGGGATTTCAGTCCATTTTTAAGTGAATAGGAGTTTTAGCCTGTGAAGATAGGGCCCACCAGATATATCTGAATCAGTCTCACCCTTCCACAGCTTCTTGAACTGCTGGATATCCAATGTTTGTTGTAGGGACACTGTCAGCAGCAGGATGGATTATAAATTAAGGCTGCCCACCCACAAGGAGACAGATATCCCATTGCCATGCCAGGGAGAGTTGTGAGGGAAAGCATGTGTTTCCATGGCACAGGATTACCTTTAACACTCAAACTGCAAATGAAGCCTCACTGACTTTCTTCTGTCTCAGACATCACAGATTTGACACCAAATGCATAGACAAATGGCATCCCAGCACGTGAAACTGTCTCTGTGCTATGCTGCAAGTTCATAAATTGTATTTTGGGGACCAAAAGACTGTGTTTCAAACTGGCAGGTGTGAGCACTCCTCCCAGACCACAGGCAACCTACAGTCAAGTTCAGAATACAGGATCCCACTCTAGAGCTCCCCAAGCCATCCACCTTCCCTGGGAGTGCTGCTTTCCAGAGCTGACACCCTTCCATCAGTATTCACTGCAAGAAAGAAAGTAACAAAGCATAGCAGGTGAGTTAGCTCTCCTTTGCAGAACCTGCATACAATCTCCTGTATTCAACAAGCATAGGAAGTGCTGGGCAGCTCAGCAGTTATAGCTATAGCTGGGCCACGACATCTTAGGGCAGACAAGACAGACCTAGATGATAAATTTTTTATTAGACTCTTAAATTAGTTATCATTTATCTTCTATAAAACATATCCTATGTTGACTAGAGACATGGATGAAAAGGACAAAAGAGAAGCCAAATAACACTGAAGAACTGAAAAAAATAATATAATGGCATTTTTTGTGTTGAATAATTTGATTATTGTTCCGAATTTGGTGATTCTTCTTTTTTTATATATAATTCATTACAGGCAATTAAGAAGTAGAGGTTAAAACACATGAAAAGCCTGTTCCTGCTGTAGCCATATTCTAGCAAGTTTGACAGGTGACTTTGTTTCAATCCTGTATTATATGCATTTGCAAATAAAATACATTTCTTTGGCTAAACTCAAGTAAGTATCAGTACTATATTTAAGGTTTTCCATATTGTCAGACTGTACCTTGAACCAGCTAGGGCCTCATAACATAATAGCCCCTATTTTTCCACTATAAATTCTGTGATCCTTTAGGATGGCAAGAAAATTGGATAAGTTGCTGGGTACAAGAGATAATACATTTGTGCCTAAGGTAGCACAGGCCTAAATAGAATTAATAAAATTTTAGACTAAAATGATAAATGATATAGTATCCCCAGAACAATTTAGTGCTTCTTTTTCATTTTTCATTTCTGTGTAATTCTTGACCCTATGCAGTCAGATTTGTCAAAATGAGCAATATTTTAGAAATCTGGATGAAAATCTGAAGAGAAGGTAAGGTGCCGTGAAAACTGTAATCACATTAAGAAGTCATATGTTAGCAGCTATATTTCTGAAGTAACTGAGATTAATAGTTAGTAAACCTTATGCCATGTGCATCATTGCACAAAATTTAAATAACCTCAGAAACTTGTTTAAGAAAAAGAAAACTTTAGAATTAAGTGAACTAAGTTAAGTCTATGTTTACTGAAAGCTACCTTCATGATGATGTTGGTAGCAGTGCTAGGGATGAAGTGTGCAGTCCCAGGCATGTGCAGAAATGGCCGGACATCACTACAAATGGGCAAGTATATAGTAGGGGCTTTGGGGAGTTACAACAGGGATTTAGCTGTGTTGCAGTTCTAGCTTTTGGCTCCTGAAGTCTACTTAAATTCTCCTTTAGGTTTTAAACTCCTCTGAAATTCCTGGTTTCACACAGTTGTTACAGACTGAAACTAGGCCAAACCACTTTTTCCTTTCCACTACTACACAGAACACAGAGAATTATATTAATAAGGATCACCACAGTGAGACCAGCAATTTTTTATCCACTTGATCTGGCCCAAGGAGCCTCTTCCTGCTAAAGTGAATATTCTGATGAATGTAGCAAAGCAAGGAATGTCAGTGGGAAGTGCTGCTAACCTGCCCTACAGATGTGTAGGTTTTGGCTTCTAATGCCAGGCTTCTTACAGCTGAGATATTAACTGGTCTTGGCTTTCTGGAAAGACATAATACTTCAGTAGTAAAACAGTGTAAGGATCTTGTCCTAAAATTCAGTAGCTGGAGAGGATTTTGTAATACTCAACTGGCAAAATCACAATACTTTTTTTCATCATTATTATGAAAAATGAAAAATTCATTATTAGTCATATACTAGGTGACGTAGTATTAAAGGCTGGAAGAGAAAATGCTAATTCTCTAATGCATGAGGCTACAGGAAAAAATCCAACTCACTGAACTAGATAATAGTTCTCAACCTTCTTGAAATACAATATTAAAATACCTCTAACAGCAATTGAAATGCAATTATCCTTAATTAAATGTTGTTCTGTTGATCTGTGATGTTGCATGTTAAATTTATCAACATGCTCATTAGGTAGGGTTTGTTGTTGAGTTTTTTTGTTGTTAGTGTTGTTTTTGTCTCCCTGGTACACTTAAATTAAGGACTGTAGTTATAAGGCAGGGCTGCTGCATACAGTGAGACTATAACTTTCAGTGCAAATCCCATCTTTCACTGTCTTCTTGACAGGTGAACAAACCCAATGCATGGAGCACAGGATTATGTATTAATCAAGTCCACAGATTAACTAACTGGCAAATGCTATAAAGCAATGTATGGAAATCTATGGAGCTTAGACTGATTTATCATAAATTACTAAAAATGTATTGAACTGGGAAGAGTGTAGCTGGCTAGGAATAGCAAAACATACAGAAATGCACACTTCCCTGTAAAAGAAGACCCTGGAAGGCAGCTCCTCAAAACTACCCCTGACAGGACTGAGTAATGTAAATATCATATGCTGCAAAAAATGGAAAATGAATGAATTGTCTTTGAAGAAACATAACTTCAAAACAGAAGAAAAATGTTTATCTCTATATATAGTCCTTGATTTGGCTATCTTTGAAGGCAGAACCATGGAGGCAGGCTGAAAATCGGGTGAAACAGTTGTGAGAGAATTGGCCTCTGGGCATAACAGTTCTGAAGATGGTGATTGAAGCTCATGCCAGTTGATGTCTAATGTGAAATCTTGTTTGGGAGTAGGGGATGTCAACTAATACAACCTAAAGAAAAATAGCCTGGAAAGGATGAATTCAGTGGAAAGGAAGACAGCTTTGACAGACTCTGAGCTAATGGTGAATCTCTTGATTCCTCTGTCAATAATTGCCTTTCAGTTAGTTTCACTCACCACCTTTATTCACCACCTGTGTTGCATACCTTTTGACAATTCATGTGATCCTTATGGCCCTTCCAGTTTCCTGTTGCAGCTTGGAACATTAGCATCTTTCTGATAGAAATACGGCATTTACATTAGCTCTGTGAACCTGCTGTTCTAGGTTTGAGTGATAATGTACATGTGTATTCACTTTGTTATGTGTTTTATGATGCATGTTGCCGCAGGAGAACATAATTTGCTTGTAGATTGTAGGTAATATATTCTTTAGTGTCAATGGGATCCAGGTTTTCCTATGGTCACCTTTAAAGCAAGATGATGTTTCCAAAATGCAGAGACCACAGGAGCCATAACGATGGCCTGAGGGGAAATTCCCTATTCAAGACAGTTCTGTGTAACTTTCAGTTTTCTGCTATGGAAACTGGTCAGTTAAAGCTAGTAGTCAGCCTGTGCTGTACCTGGACCTGTAGCTTGCATCTGTGAAAAAGTCCTTGCATATGGGAAAGCTCTGGGTCGGTCCAACAGCTGAGATATTTGTGTGCTCTGTTCTGAGCCAGAAATATCTGATATGCACTTTATGCCCACTTGTTTCTGAATTGGACAGGGCAGCCTTCACCTTGTAGCTAACAAGTTCTTCTCAGCCCTCTTGCATGTATGTGGTCCAAATGTTCCCACCTCTTCATCTACTCACATGTACCATAGCTAAATCATAGGCACAGGTGGTGAAAAGACAAGGTGGTCATAAAGGTTCAAAAAAGACTGGGTTATTGACATGGTTAATCACACTGTGCTGGCTGTAGTAAAGGCTAATAAAAGGCGAAAGAAAAAAACAGTAATTGTGCATCAGGGTGACATCTTTAATATGGAGGTTGAGAAGGAGGTCTCATGCCTTAGTACAGATTATTTCCCATCTCCTCATTGCTAGAAAAAAGACATTGGATTGGACCACTGGCCTTATCTAATATATCCATTCCTCTGAAATGGGATAAACTGAAGATCCTCAAGCCTGCCTACATTTGCAAGGGAAGAAAAGAAGGTTTTTACTTCACAGCTGGTAGTCTGAAGAGCTGTAATAAAGGCTGGATGTCTCTGTCCACTAATGACACACTATTGCAATATTATCTTCCTTCACAGGTGAGTGCCTGTTTGTGGTGATGAGGTTCCAACAGCTGTAGCAATGTGCTTTTACCCTGGAGAGCTGCATACTCCTTTGGTGGGAGCTGTGCTTTAGCAGACACCAGGTATAAGGCACCAGTGATTGGCTTGGTCTGGGAAAATTGAAGTGTTGCCCTCCAAACTCGATGTACACTGGAGGATTGTCATTGTGGAGCAGAATTTGATTGACGATCATTTTGTATGTTTCAGGGAGCTAGTGTTGTTTGTTGACTTTGACTAGAATGTCATGGTGCCCCACAAAACCACAGAAGCTGTCCTTAAAAGCTCTAATGTCGAGCTCCCATTTTGGGCTAACTGGCAACACATTTTCCGATTACAGAGTTGCTGGATATCCTACAGCCCTAAGAGACAACTTCTCAAAGGAGGCTGCCAGATAAAAATAGGTGCAACCAGTTTGACTGAAGTTTTAAAGCAGTTCTAAAATTTTATTACTTTATTTAAGACCCCCAGCTAAAGGAAGATTTATCAGTCTGCAGTGAGCAGCATCTTCTCATAAGAGCTCAGCAGTAAGCAGACAGCAAACTGCATTACTTGAATGAAAAAGTGAAGTGTCATATAAGCTCTACTCTATTGGAAATGGATTAAAACAGAGCCTGTGGCCTTCTCACTAAATCACAAAAGAGACTTGCTGCCGTGAATATTATTTTTCTCAGTTTTTCAAAGGAACCATTCCTATTAAGATTCCTGGATTCTTTCTTTCTCCACACAGCTCACCTCCAGATAAAGCAAGAGTGTCTCCAAGGGACTGAGAGGCCCAGGATATGCAAAGAGCTCTTGCTCATGTTCTGTGCTCAGGGGTCGAGAGGGCTGTGCTCTCCTTATGAGCAATAGTGCCTGCTGAGTGTTCTTCATTGCAGAGAGAAAGCTAAGGGAGGAACGACATAATTTGTCCCCTCTCTGCCCTCAGCAAGATGAAGCCTCTGAAGAGGGTATACAGTTTTGAAGTTGCTCCTGCTAATGCAGCACCTGGAAAAGGAAGTATCTTTTTGAAACATTTGTAAAATTCTCAAAATGATAATCAGCAGGTGAAAAGCAGGAGATTCAATGCTTCCTGCCTTACCAGCAATATAAACATCTGAGCATCTACATTTTAAAAGACAGAAAGAGTTTACTGTCTTTTTTGAAGTCTAATTGCTTCCAAATACACAGAAACACAGACACACACCACCCAGCCCCCAGTAATGTATCTTTATCCATTATTTAGGGGACACACAGCCTGACTTGAAACTAGCATGGAGGTGGAACATGTTGCATATGCTTTGCCAGCTGAACGGTGAGACAGCACAGGGCAGTACAGAGTCAGTAAACACCTGCAGCCAGACCTGCGCTGAACGACCCATCAGAGTACTAATTAAAGCACAGGCTCAATCACCATGCAAAGTTCAGATGTGACGTGATTACAGCTTTGCGAGTTTTTCCACAAGAAAGAGATGTGCTTGACAGTGCTTTGTCATATGTGCCCTGTCACTGTTTAGCTGCAAAAGTAGTAGGCAGCTCAGGGATTTATTAATTTTCTGCATATGGAATGCACCAGATTTTTCTGGGCTGGTTGGTTCTGATCCAGATAGATGGGTTTTTATAGGGATTTTTCTGGTCAATGTGATTTCATCTTGAGCTGAACAAAAAAGTACAGGTGGCATTGAACAGACTTAATTCTCATAGCTTTCCTTATTTCCAGTTTATGATAGCTTTTATACTTTTTCAGGGTCAACCTTATATTGCGTTTGTGGCCCAGCAGTCTTAATTTCAAACTAAGTGGAAAAAAATTCCAAAAATTAATTTTGTATGGGACAAAAAATTAAGGTAATATCCTCTACTGAAAATCAAATTGCTTTTTAAATCTCACAACTGAAACAGACACTTCCCTCATTCTCATTTTTGTCCTGAGTATTAATTTCATCCTACAGCTGAAACTTTTTCTTGATGAAAGCTTAATTGAAATGACTGAATTCCAGAGAAGGTCCAATTTATGAGGTGAGTCATATTCAAGCTCTAAAAATATTGACAATGTTTGATTCTGATTTTGATTTTAATCATATGCTTCCTCTGTATTCCATTAGTGAACCGTGTCAACGCGTATTGATTTACATGTAAAAAAGAAAAGTACTGATTCACAGAAAAGGTCACCTGTGCTGAAACAGATTTCCCTGACATGCAAAACTGCTGGTTACTGTGAGTAGACTTTAGAAGATCTTATAGGACAACGAGTATGGGGAGAACATTTATGTAATCTGCTGGATTTTGTCCATGATAAATGAACAATAAAAAAATGAACGATAAAAATCAAGACAAACTGGTCATCTACTAGCCACCAAAGCTACCTTTTTGTTCTAGAATAAAATATTACATGATCCATCTATAAGGTCTTAAAAGATAAAATGGAAGAAGTAATCAAGAAAAAGCAATGTTAAAACAGATATATTTCCCTATGTGACAAAGTCTGCTCTAAGGGATAAGGGAGAGAGCAGAATCTGACTTCAGAAAAAACTTCTGACAGTATCCCGTTTGACAATCCTGCCCCAAGCCAGAGATGCATTGTCTGGATGGAAGCAAAGCCAGGTGGAAGACACAGTCAGTTGGAAAGCTGCTCTTGGAGGTTTGCTGTCAAAAAGGTGTCTCAAGTAGAGTCCCAGGTGAATATGTCCAGAGCTGATTCTATTTGATATTTCTATTAGCCACCTGGATGATGGAAGAGAAAGTACACTTATGAAATTTTCTGACAGCTCCAAGCCAGGACAGATGGCAAGCGGTATGTGGGACAGGATCAGAATTCAAAATTATCTTGATGCACTGGATCTTGGGGGGGAGAGAGAGGAGCAAAGTGGAGACTAACTGGGTAGCCATTACCATAGCAGGAAAGGATGTGGAGCTAACAGTGGATCAGAAACTGGCTGCAGGTCTGGGTGTGCTAAAATTCTGTCACAGAAGAGGCAAGTTACATACTGGGAACTATTAATGGGAGAGACAAGGTAAACCTGAAGGAAATCCATTATTGTTAATCATGCTTTTATCTCAGAGAGATTTCTCTAAGTACAGGTGGAAGGTTATTTGAAATGTTTCAGTTACTTCTTTCAGGAGCTCAGATGGTCTTTTATATCTGGAACATCCCTACTGAAAAGCATGGATAAAATGCAGGGTTGTCTTTATGCTCGGTCCGGTAGCAGTGATGCTGTTAGCTGTTAAGAATTATATGGCTTCCATTTCAGAGTCTGGTTTTCAAGAGTTTATGTAACTTGGAAATATAAAGAGAAAGTGGCACTGAGGTTAAGGAAGAGCTAGTTTTCCTGGCACACTTCTCTTCTAATTTCTGAATCTTTCATTCCAGCCACCCACACACCTGGCACTGTCAGTACTTAAAGCATTGCTTTTTTGCAGCTGCATCATCTCTTCACTTATATTTTCTATTAAAAACAAACAAAAAAAAAAACCCAGCAAAACAAAACAAAACAATAACAACAAAAAACCCAACAACAAAACCCCTAGGGATCCTGATTTAACATGCTTTAAAATAATATGGTAAATATTTAAAGCTAGCTTAGGCATGGGGGAGTACTATTTAATTCCCTTCAGTACTTGCATCAAGGAGAATGTAGCTCTGCTTTCAATATGAAAGTGATGGCTTTGTTATTGTGTTCTTTTCTGAGAGAGAGACTTTTTCAAATCTTCTCAGTCTCCCATCAATCTCTGGGTGCAGCTTATCTTGGCTTTGTCATTCAGAAACTGTAAGTCGATGTATACTTGATAGTGACATTCATATTCATTGTAGCAGTTGAATCAATTTGTTCTCTGTACCCTTAAAAAGGTATAAAGCAACATTTATAACCTTCATGCCTTCTCTTGTCTACATAAATGAGCCCTGGAGGCAATTATTAATCCAGGGCAGGTAAGGCATCCTTCTTTTCACTGTCTTAACTCTCTATATAGAAGAAATCGTACCTTCATCTATTATCCACTATGCCCGTGTACAGAAGCTGAGAAGTCAATATGCCTGACTTGTCAAAAGCCCTATACAATACTGTCCTTTTGTTTGTATAGAACTGCAAAAACTTATTTAACATATAAAGACCTGTGCTGGTTTTGGGTGGGATAGAGTTAATTTTCCTGCACAGTAGCTAGTAGGGTGCTATGTTTTGGATTTGTGCTGAAAACAGTGTTGATAATACAGTAAAGTTTTAGTTATCACTGAGCAGGGCTTACACAGAGTCAAGGGCTTTTCTGCTTCTCACCCACCCCACCAGCGAGTGGGCTGGGGGTGCACAAGAAGCTGTGAGGGGGCACAGCCAGAACAGCCAACCCCAACTGACCAAAAAAGGATATGATGTCATGCTTAGCATGTAAAGCTGGGGGAAGAAGAAGGAAGGGGGGGAACATTTGGAGCAATGGCCTTTGTCTTCCCAAGTAACAGTTACGTGTGATGGAGCCCTGCTTTCCTGGAGATGGCTGAACAGCTGCCTGCCCATGGGAAGTGGTGAATGAATTCCTTGTTTTGCTTTGTTTGTGTGCGCAGCTTTTGCTTTAACTATTGAACTGCCTTTATCTCAACCCATGAGTTTTCTCACTTCTACTCTTCTGATTCTCTCCCCCATCCCACCAGGGGTGAGTGAGCGAGCGGCTGTGTGGGGCTTAGTTGCCAGCTGGGGTTAAACCATGACAAGATCTTACACTTAAGAGGCTCTTAGCGTGGCACTTGTGCTTGGAGTATGCATAGCTTTGGTCTGTATTGTTGGTTCTTGAATATTTACTGACTTAAATACTCATGTACAGAAGTGGTAGAATTTGAGGTATTACTAGGTGTTATTGATCATGCTATAACCTGAGAAGAGTCAACATCTGTGGTGAAATAGAACTCAAATATCTGTATAATTCAGTCTGAACCTTAATAATCTTTTCCCCAAGTTCAAAGTATCTTCCTAGCCTTTCCTGCTTTTCAAAAGAAGAGAAGGCAAAGAAGGCATCTAGAAGGTCAAGGCACTTATCCTTCTTAAAGGTAAGGAGGCTGATAAACTGAAGCCCAAAAGGAAGAAAATTTATAAGAATATTAATGCTTTAGTTAAGGTGTTTGTCTACAGGCAGTATCAGGAGATGTTCACCTATGAGGTCCTCTCCTAGTAATCTGTAGATACATACAGGCAAGTACTGGCTTCACAGTACTTGGGCAGAATTACCATACAGTGGGAGATTTTTTACTCTATTCCATGACAGTTCTTCTTAAAATTTAATTTTCTGATTTACATGAAGACATAAACATGTACAGGAAGGCTCACTGTGTACTTCACAAACACACTGGCCAGGCTTTATATGAAGTAAAGCTTTCATTGTGGCAAGGCTCCTCTTGCACTGAAGATTCTTAAGAAATCAGGAAAAGCAGATGAGAGTGAGAGAAGTATGTGCAGTTCTAGTCCAGCTCCTTCTTCACCTCTGTTTGTAGCAATACATCATTTTCTATGAAATATCCTTGCATTTTCACCTATACATTCATCATTTTGAAGGGAAGGCATGCCTAACTTCCCTGTCGGTACCCTGCTCTGTCAGAATGAGTGACGCTCTTTTAGAGACATAAATAAGTGTCCAGATTCTATGGGTCACAGTGATATTCCTGAGCAAAATACAAGAAATTATGATTATAATAACTTTGCTGGTGAGCAGCAGCAGCTCCTGACTCAAATCTTAATAAAGTAGTAGCTCTTTCCTCACATTCTCCTTCACCTGTCCCCTAGTATCAGTGGCCAAATTTACCCTGTTTTTCACTAATCGTTCCTGACTCGTGGCTGTCAGAATTATCTGTGAGAGCCTGTTTGCTTGGCTGGTGTCTTTGAATCATGGATCTGGAAAGATCGCTGAGACATGTTTCTCATTCTTTAATGAACATTATGTGAAAGACCTCTTCAATTTTAGGTAACCTGCTATCCAAAAGGAATGAAATGACCTTATCTGTCAGCTGTATGTATTTTGTCTCACAGAACATCGGCCTCAAGCGCAGAAGTGGTAGATGTATTTACACTGTCGCCACAAGGATGGCTGTACAGCATTTGTTCTGACATTTCCAGAAGGTCTTGAGAAGGATGACACACCAGCTTTCCACTAAGTTTAGTAGGTGATAAAGATGAAGAAACGTGGCCTTCCATCGCAATTGTGATTATGCTATGGAAAGTGCCTCATACTCTATGAGGTGGTCTTACACATGCAAGCAATGCATCTTGCTTGGGTTAAGTGTTATATTTGTTGTCCGCCAATGATAATTATCCCTTCAGTCTTTTGTAGTTATTTTTACTTTACCTGTTAGTGCACACTAAAATGGAAGCACTCCTCTCCATGAAAAGCAGATATACTAAGATATTTAGTCCACACATTTTAGGTTACCATCAGATGGTAAATGAAGGGAATGAAGACAGTTCTTATTTCTTTACTCCACTGTATATTCCTTAGAGCGGCCAGGCGGGCACTGACGTTAAGCTGAATACTTCTGAAGACATTTGCTCAGTCCTGAACATAAAGTTTATGATGATCTAGATAAGCTGGCTCAAAATATTACAGTTATGGAAATATCTGTAAATCCACTGATCTATATGGATCTACGTCCCTGTACATTAACTGTGAATCTGCACATGATCTGCAGACTGGTATTTCCCATATAAATTGGTTTAAAATTCACTGTCTTCCCTAGTTCTTCATTCATTTCTGCTATGTGTACTGCAGATAATAGCAGAGCTCCTTGTCTTTGGCCTTATTTTCTGCACAGTCATTGTCCATAGAGGGTTTATTCTTTGAACCTACAGCCATACCAGACTAGCACTATACTCAGATAAATTTGCTCATAACTACTTGAAATATCATACAAATTACAGTAGAGGAAAACCCATAGCAAGCAGTGGGAACTTGTGTGTTACAGCCTCACCAAAACCTAGGCAGAAATTCATGTAGCACTCAGGAATTAAGATTGTTTTATCAAAGCAGGATCTGCTGTTTTCCGGGCTTTTGCTAAGTGACAACAGCTAGTAGCTGACAGACCATTATATTTTAGACACCTACAGAAAATAAATCTTGAAGTTTTAAAGCTAGGAAATATTTTACCCAAGATGCACTCTGAATTATCCAACACAATCCAATAGAAGCACAAATAAACTACCAAAAATGCCGTTTGGGAAAACAGCCTTTTAAAAACTAAACAATAAAATCCATTAAAAAGAATATTTAAGAACCTTGTCTATCTTAATTGAGTTTGGTTTTTATTATGTTTGTGAGAAATGGAAGCTAAGCAATTGCAACCATATTAAGTGACTCTTCAGAATCACTTCTGCTTTGGTTTACAACTATCTAGGAAAATACAAAAATAACTAATGGAAGAGACTGCCTGCAGCATTTTCAGCTTCTCTGTGTAGGCAGCACAGACCATCTTAATAGGACAACTATTTCAACAAAGTTATCTACAGACTCACCCCTGAGCCTAAATGCATATCTAACCACCCAGAATGCCAAAATTCGAGCTCCTATCCCAGTCCCAGCACCCAGAAGCTTGATTCAAACTCTACTCTAAATGTGTGATGAATCAGCATTTTTTTCCTAATTTCTGCTAGACAAGTAGGGTCTTCAGATTAATTTTCTTCCAGGACCTACACAATGTTTTGGAAACTGTTTCTTTTGTCTGTAGAGCTATTCATTTTACCAATCTCTGCCAGGCCTCTCATTTTTCCTGTGCCCCCAGCAGTATTTCTGGAACACTGCGGTACTGTATGGACAATAAAAGTTTCACACAAATCACAGAATCATAGAATCATTTCAGTTGTAAAAGACCCTTAAGATCATCAAGTCCAACCATTAACCTAGCACTGCCAAGGCCATCACTAAACCATGACACTAAGTGTCACATCTACACATCTTTTAAATACCTGCAGGGATGGTGACTCAACCACTTCCCTGGGCAGCCTGTTCCAGTGCTTGACAACCCTTTTGGTGAAGAAATTTTTCCTAATATCCAATCTAAACCTCCCCTGGATCAACTTGAGGCTGTTTCCTCTTGTCCTATCACTTGTTACTTGGGAGAAGAGACAGACACCCATCTCATTACAACAATAAAAAGCTGATTGTATTAGCTTTATGTTACCCTGAAAAACACAGAAGTGGGGAAGAAAACAAGAGTTGCTCATACTATCATCTTAGAAAATGCAGAAGAGCAAGCCAAGTGGCAGAAATCCCATTTCTCACTAAGAATCACCTTAAGAAAAGAGTTGTGTTAGCTGGAGACCTTGCTGACATTCATTTTTGGTGAGAAATACTTTGCCCGATATGCACCTAGACAAACATACATGAAAAAGACTGGAAGATACAGTATTAGAAAATAGAAATAATGGGATTACAATGTAGGCAGTGGGGAAACTCTTTTACTTAACTATGTCTGGAATTTAATTCACTTAGTGTGTCTGAGTGGGGCTTGTGTCTTGCTTTTTAATTTATAGCTAGTAGTAGACCAGTTGGGTAAAATGTCATGGGAAACACAGGTAGAAGTATGAGGGTGGAAAGCTCTTCAGATCTTCAAGGGCTCTGTTTCATCCAGTTGCAGCATTAAGATTCTCTAGGTGTTAGAAGACAAATTCAATTCTAAATTACCAAATCTCAGCAACATTATAATTTATGAAGAACTACAGTACCTATTCAGACCATGTGATTTTTGGCTCTCATAGTATCTCACCTCCCCACCTGCATAGAATTGTATCTTTTTAATCACCTCTCAAATCAGAATTATGTTCACAGAAGTTACCTGAGAAATTATTCCTACCAAGAGAGGTTATTTCCAACTATCAAATCCCATGCCCTGAGGGAAAGTGGGAGTCATGCATATTTAACTTACTGATCAAATGAGCTGTTCTATGTAATGAGTTGTTTGAAAGTTAGAATAACCCAGATTTGAAGCTCACTTATCTTCTAAAGTCAACTTGTAAGTCCTGAAAAATGTGAACTGATCTTGTAAAAGGTGTCTTGTGTGTGTACCACCTATTTTATATGGAAACATGCTAGCATGCTTTTTAAACCTTTTCATTATCTGCATCACAAAATGCTAAGTAGTAAATAGTAAAGTTTGAATAAATTTGAAAGCCTACAGAGAGGTTTCCCAGCTGTGAACAAGACACGGAGCCCAGGAAAGCTATACAACTTCACATTTGCTTGGACATTCCTTTTATCTCTTCTCTGATAGGATTGCACTGAAAAAGAAAGGAATGAGGAAGATCCATATACTGGATTAATTTTGCTACTTGAGCCTGGAGTAGGTATTTAAATAACACTGATAGAAGAAAAGGTCTTTCTACTCCTTTCCAGTATTCCCCCTCTGTCCTATTTACATATTGGAGTCCCGGCTGTGTGCACAAATGAAGTATGCCAGTGATAAGACTGATGTAACACCGATGTTATGAGAGGGATTAGGAAAGCAATCTGGATGGCTTCCAGCAGAATGAGATAATCAGGATGCAGCACTTCACATGTGAGTTTGTAAAACCCAGTTCAGCAGACAGCATACGTATGTCTGCAGGGGGGCAGACATACAGTGCAGAGGCTTTTCCTACAGTGTCCTCACAGTGCATGGAATCATGCTGAAAAATGCTTGGGAGAACCTGAAAGTGGTTAAAGCCACCTTGTTCGCGTGTGTTAATTTACACAGAGATAAAGTATTTTATGTTATCATACTAAATCTACTTAATCTCTTTAAGCAGAGATTTTGTCCTGCCTTTGTGATTCCTCAGCCGAGCCGTAATGCGGGTGTTTGCAGCAAGACCCTGCCAGGTAGCACAGCTGTGAGAAAGTATCACAGCTCATCTTTTAGGTACAAGACCAGTTTTGTAAGCTCAATACTACTACTACTTCAAGGTCTCCTGTTTTCTTACTGACATCTCAGTTCTTGGTTGCTATGCCTGCAATTTTCCCTTGCACTACAGATCACGCACGTATCACCTGTGCCTTTTGACTCCAGCAGCATTTGTGAAATGTTGCTCATGTAGGATGTCAGACACAAAGCTCAATATCTTTTCATTCATTGTACTGCTGTGTTGCTGGTGGTGGTCCAGACACCTAATTATAACTGTCTTTCCAGATTTCTGCTCCACTGACCATTTGGTAAAACCTACTGGATGAATAAATTTTGGGCCATCCTTAATTTTGGGTTGCATCTGCCATTTCTCCTGCTCCTCTGCCAGAGGCACACCTCTCTTCTGGGGGCCTGTAGAAGTGTGATGCTCTCAAGCTTTGCCTATTCTATGGATACACTGCATTTGCATGCTGTCTCCTCCTGTAGGTTTTACTTTGCATAGCATGCAAGTTGGCACCAGAATTGTAATTTGTTACGCATACGTCAGTTTCTGAAATGACTACCCTTGGATACCTCCACGCAGCATAGAACCGAAGCAGGAGAGGGCCAGTGTGGCAGTATTTTATCCTTTGGCACCATGTTCGCACCCATAGAGAACACATGCATTTGAATGAGAAGGCATCAAAACCTGAGATAGCCAGGAGGAGAGAGGCACCGCTTATACCTCAGCCTTTGCTGCCACATAGGCTTCTGGAATGCTGTCCCTCCCACCATTGCTGATAGCAGCTGGTCTTTCACACTGATGGATGAAAGCTGACTATTTACTTTGAGATGTGGAGTCCATCTGATGTGATGGCATTGAGTCCTCTGGTGTTGTATGCAGAGGTATCGTAGCTTGTTAGCAATAAGGTGCCAAACTCCAGGTTAAAACTGGCTAGGCTTTTGCCTGAAATATCCTATTCAAAGGTTATTCTTGCACCTGGTTCTGTCAGCTAGGTGGTTTCCTCCAGTTTCTAGACTAATTCGTGTTTCCTTAACTCCAGATTTCCATTAAAGTCTTATCTTTGACTGTAATTTTTTCAAACTGATGTTGAGGTGGCAATCAAAATGTAGTAGATGCTTTTATAGGTCAAGACTTATTTGTGGCGTGTCCATTTAAATCAGGCTCCAATACCATCTTGATTATCTAATTGAAGTATCTTACAAAATGTAGTTCATTACTATTAATTATATCACTGTATTAAGATGCAACTGATCCATAAGGCAATGCTCAAAAGTGATTCATTTCTGTGCTAATATATGAAAGTTGCTTAGCACAGAGCCCTATGAACCCATCATCTCCCTTTTCATTAAAGCTGTCAAGTTAAGTTGTATCACAGAAACATTATTATTTATAACACTCTACAAAATAGCTAAGACATTGCAAATCCAAATATCTTATAAAATCAAAATGCTGGAGACGCTCTATGTTATTATTTTATTAGCATGGAGACACTATCATTAGGCTCTTTCAGCTTAATTATGTATTTGGGGGAATCAGTGTAATTTCTATTCCTTTTGTTTAAACATAAAGCCGTAAAACCTGATCTGGAGAATGCAAAATGTTTTGTATGAGGAGAGACTAATGGAATGTGCATTATTTAGGTCAGTAAACAGAAGGCTGCAATGGGGCATCATCGCTGTTCCTATAAGGAAAGTGCAGACAATGGAAAGAAAACAATTTAATCTAATAGATGATGTTGACAGAAAAACAAATGGGTCTAGACAGGACGTTTTTACAGCTAAGATGGAAATCTGAAGAAAATTCCTGAAGTCAGAGCATCAGGGGTTTGAAATATCTTTCCCATCACTGCAATAACTGAAAAAGCTTTACTTTTAAGATGGAGCTTAAAGAATTTGTGGAGAAAATTATCTGATGCTGTTGCTAGTGATAGAAGGAGAGTAGACTTGTGACCTTGGGAGTGTTTTTCCAGTCCTGTGCATTAGGTTATCTTATTAAAAGTTAATCAAATCAACCACAGAGACTAGGTGATGACCAGAGGAACAGTGACAGGCCAAGAAGCTCAAGAAACCTGAGCAGGCAGCACAACAAATCAGCACCAAAAGAGAAGGATCAGGCCATGGTCCCGCATTTGCAAAGAAATATATGTATTTTTTTAAAAAGTTAGCTCAAAGAAAGAAATCCTCTCTCCAGAATGCTATGCAGATGAAGGGGGATTTTTGTGCAAAAAGGTGTAGGATTTACTATGGGATCCATAATAAGCAGAATGATAATTCTGTGTTGGAGCAGAGACAATTTTGGTATGGTACAAAACTTATTATAGGATGTTTAAGGGATGGATCAAAGGCAGAGAAGAGAGATCTAGATAGATGAGGGAGGACCAAGCATGAGAAAATGGAGGAGGGATGTAAAAGGGGCCAGTGGCATTTAAGCCACCAGCTTCTCAGCACCCTTGTCTTGCTGAGCCCTGCGCATGATCATTGCTGTAGATCCTATATTCTCATTAAATGCTGTGTCTGACCATCCTGTGTGTGTGTATGCTTACTCTGAGACTATTTGTCTGAACTGCTAATGAACTTCAGTCTAGGTTAGGGGGCAAATAGAAAAGCTCTGAGTGCCGTCATCTGGAGAGGTTGGAGTCAGGAAGAGAAGCACATTGTGGATCACAGAATCACAGAATCACAGGTTGGAAGGGACCTCAGGGATCACCTAGTCCAACCTTTCTAGGAAGAGCGCAGTCTAAACATGATGGCCCAGCACCCTGTCCAGCCAGATCTTAAAAGTGTCCAATGTGGCCAAGTCAACCACTTCCCTGGGGAGATTATTCCAATGGTTGACTGTCCTCACTGTGAAAAGTTTCCCTCTCGTGTCCAATCAGAATCTCCCCAAGAGCAATTTGCGTCCATTCCCCCTTGTCCTCTCCATGGGACTCCTTGTAAAAAGGGAGTCTCCATCTTCTTTGTAGCTACCCCTGAAGTACTGGTACATGGTGATGAGATGCCCTCTGAGCCTCCTTTTCTCAAGGCTGAACAAACCCAGCTCTCCCAGCCTATCCTCGTATGGCAGCTTCCCAGTCCTTTGATCATCTTGGTGGCCCTTCTCTGGACCCCTTCCAGCCTGTCCACATCGTTTTTGTACAGCGGGGACCAGCACTGTACACAGTACTCCAGGCATGGCCTGACAAGCGCTGAGTAGAGTGGGATAATGACTTCTTTCTCTCTGCTGGTGATGCCCTTTTTGATGCAACCCAGCATCCTGTTGGCCTTCTTGGCCGCAGCAGCACACTGATCGCTCGTATTGAGCTTTCTGTCCACCAGGACCCCCAGGTCCCTTTCCACAGAGCTGCTCTCCAGCCAGGTGGATCCCAGTCTGTGCTGCACTCCCGGGTTATGTTTTCCCAGGTGCAAGTCCTTATATTTGTCCTTGTTGAACTCCATAAGGTTCTTGTTAGCCCACTCTTCCAGCCTATCCAGATCTTCCTGCAGAACAGCTCTCCCTTCTGGAGTGTCTACTTCCCCGCTCAGTATGGTGTCATCAGCAAACTTCATCAGGCTACACTTGATGCTGTTATCCAGATCACTTATAAAGATGTTGAATAACATTGGGCCCAATATCGATCTCTGGGGGACTCCACTAGTGACAGGTTACCAATTTGAAGAAGAGCTATTTACCACCGCCCTTTGGGTGCAGCCTGTCAGACAATTGCCCACCCACTGCACAGACCACTTGTCTAAGCCATAACGCATTAATTTCTCCAGGAGGAGGCTGTGGGAGACTGTATCAAAAGCCTTGGAGACAATGTCCACCACCCACCCCATGTCAACCAGGCAAGTCACTTTGTCATAGAAGGCCACCAGGTTTGTCAAGCACGAATGACTGCTACAATGGATGCTACAATCCACAGGATTCAGCTACCTCTAACACCGTATTCCCACATTCCAGTTCAGTTATTTAGCTTTTTTAACTCTTGTATTCATTTTGTCTACTTTAGCATTCTTTAAATTCTCCTCCTTTTTTTAACAAGTTGGGACTTGCAAATTTTGTACCATTCATGGACATAATGTAGAAGATTTTGATGGCTTTTGCTTAGTCTTACATTTCATCATCCTTTCACTCCACTGTCAATAGAGTGTACTCTACTTCATGAAATGTTGAGACTACAGGACTTTATTTTGGATGAGAAGGTCCTTGTTTTGGTTAAGAAAGTTAAATGCCCTATCTTTCCTTCTGGTCCTGGTAGTAATTTTCATTACTTTTTATTTATGTTACTTTTCTTTTTAAACCTCTGAAAGTTGTTAAAAAGTACATTTTAGGTGATTTCATGCTGTTGCTCATTGAAAATGAACAGCAACCCAAGTATGACACTTATCTTGGGTAGCTTTTAGAGGAAGTGTTGACAGGCTTGAGGCTGAGTGTTCAGAATAATCCTCAAGATTATATTTATGACTAATTGCATGCACTGGAACTTTGGTACCACGTCTGTCCTTTCACTGAGGACTTACAGACGACATTTTCATGTGTTGATGTAAATGGCAATCACAGGTTCTCTTCTTCTGGCAGTTTTATTCCAGGTTTATCTTGAAGTCTTGTAGTTTTACCTTTGTAAAAGACAGACTTATTGAAACACTTAGATAAGTGTAAATAGGACAAATCTCTTGTTTCAGCAATACAGTTTCCTCTCTAACTTCTCTAATAAGGTCTTAATCATTTTGGGAAGCAATGCACTAGATATTGTGTTTAATATTATATCTGTTTATCTTTGCTATTCAGAAAGAAATGCTGGGATAGTGCCTCATCTTGAATAACTCACCTCGATTGGCAGGTTTGAGTTGGCCAGTTTATTTGAATCAGTGGAGTAGTTAGTGACCTGGGCTTCAACATCATGCAGACAGAGCTACCTGTTGAAAGAAGTGTCTTTTTTATCTTTGAGGTTTGAAGCCACTTTTCTTTCACTCCCCTTGCCATATTTCACAGCTGCTCCAGCTGGAGAACAGTCTTCCTTATAGCAGTTGGTGAATCTCTCCTAGAATTTTGTATGTTACCTCCACCAGAATTAGCTCTTCTTTCTATTTTCTTCCCACAAGCTGTCATTTGTTATTAAATAACATCACCTTTGGTATCCACAATAAATACAGCCCTGTGTTTCAGACATATGAAGAAACCCACTTTTAACAGAGACTGGTAAAAGAAAGGTTTATTCCACTATTCTGTCAGCCTTTGGCCAGGGACCTCCAGCTTGCAGCTGCCAGTTAGAGTTTACTCCCACTGAGAATGATGATAGAAGCCTTCTTTAAACCTGACTTGGTAAAAAGAAATTCAGCTGCTTTTTCTTCATGATACACTGGAAAAGTCTGAAATACTTTTGAGGGCTTTTGGTGCTTGCTTTTTACATTATGAACTCAGATCTATGTCACTGAGTCTATCAGATTTGAAAGCCTGGTAATTTTAAGGGAAAATCTGGAAAACTGGAGGCACATTTATGAGGTCTTCATATATTATAGAGATGCATTAAAAAAAAAAGGTTACTTTTAGTTTAGGTTCAACCAGTAGCCCCAAATAAGCTATCGGAATAGTCAGTCTAGTATTGCCTGTACCTACAGACAACACAATTAGTAATCCAGTTCTTCAGAATGGTTATTAAGACTTTTCTCTTTGATTTGATTTTAAAGTATAATTTATCCTTTCCAGTTTTCATTCCTTATATATTTCATCAATGAATGAATGAACAAACAAAGCATCATTTTTAAATATCAGAGGCAAATAAAAAAATGTCAGATTTATTCAGCTTAATAGTCAGGCTGTTTACTACCATTGCATGAAAAGGCAGTAACACTAACCAGTGACACCGCTTCATTCTGTGTATTGAGTATTCTAACTGCAGTAACTTTTAAATATAATTAGATTATTTGAACAATATGATTTGTATTTTACTTTACTTACACAAGTGAACCTTAGAGCATTTTAGTTGTTGTAATAGCTTCCAGTTATTTTAGAGAGTACTATCATTATGTAATACTAGGCAAAATATTTTAGAGGCACTCAACTGACTAATCACAGACTTAAAAATTTATCTGAAATGAATTTTCACTTTAAAATGTATCACGCATTAACAGCAGTAGGACTCCTCTTTTAATACCTGGAAAAAAGGAAAAAATATGTTCTCCAGAGGTACATTCAATGCACCAGGAGCTGGGCTTTGAAATGCCCTTTAAACAGGATTCTTTCTCACCCCTGACAATAGAAGTACCCCTTTAGGTTCAGGCTTGTTATTTTAGGTGATATTTAGTGTCTAAGTCAGTCATAGTCACTGAATAAATCCTGTCTTTCTCTTAATGCCTTCCTTCCAGGTTGGTCCTTGTTCCAGGCAATACAACTGCTATTTATGAGTTCAAACACACTTGATAATTTTCTGCTTGCTCATAAAATGCCATTATTTGCTTATTAACATGACCAGCTTGTGCATCTTGCTACTCTTTTGATGCTTTAAGTATATAATAGCAGAGCTGTCCCTCTGTCATCTTCCATACAGCACATTTTTAGTGTTTCTTCTGTTTGCAGCAAGGAAATCTAAAAACTGTTAACTCATTGCATAGTCTGTAACGTGATTTTAAGTCAGATGATTGTTTTCCTCAAATCTCAAGAATCTTGAAAATCAATAATCTAAATAAAACCACCCTATATTAAAGACATATAATAAAAAGAGTAACAGTAATACAGCTGATGGTCTAATTAGTAGTTCCTTCTTTGCGTTTTGTTTAAAAATATGGCCAGAAGAGCTACAGACAGACAGAAGAAGAGAAATGAGACAAGATTATGAAGGACACTGAAAATAAAAAGGCCCAAGTTTGTTCTGACAAGACAAAGTCTGATGTGTAAACTTCAAAGTGATTTATCTCAGCGAGAAGACTGGTTACCATGCAAAGTCGTGGCATATGTGGCCATACATATGGGCAACCCATGACAAGTCTAACTGAACAATGTACTTAGGGTATAACACCTTTCCCTACGTGTATTCATATCACATGTAACGAGGTAATTACTTCACACATGCTACAGGTTCAGAGCCTGAGAAGAAAGAATCCCTAAGACGCAGTCTGCCTTGCAGTAGCCTGCAGTATTCACGCATGGTTTGCTGCTGCTGCGAGGTGTTGCTAAGGCTAAAAATTGGTGTGGAAACAGCACCTCTAGATTAGGCAGTCCCTCAGCTGCAAGTATTTGGGCATAAGAAGAAGACTGTGCAGAAGAAGCACTGCATGTTGCACCATTTGCAGCCAGGGCATTGACAGTCTGTTGTCTCTACGCTTCTCACCAGTATAATCCAATAGAGGATGCACAAAAATGGCCTCTCCACTGGAAGGGAAAAGAAAAAATACCTATGGATTACTGGAGGATTATGTTGAATAAATAGTATTCTTCCAATTTTAAGGCAATTTAGTAGCTACCTAACTTTCTGAAAAAGAGAATGTCACTGACCTTTCCCTTTTAATATATGAGCCCCTGACCATGTCTGAGCTTCATAAAATTTAATTGCACTAGGGACCTCATTATTTTATTACATTTCAGCATTGGTGGACTCAGGCATTAACTCAAGAATGTGATTTTTCATTCCATAAGATCTGTGAGAAATATATCTTCATCTTGGGAACGGAAAGAATATAGAGAGTAGTTTAATCACATACCTCCGAAGAATCAATTTTGAATTGTTTTGCTTTTTCAGAAAGTCTGTTGCTTTTCTGAGTTTTTACTCTACAAACTAATGTGAACTATGGCAAGCTGATTTTATGTTGGTATGTTCAATAGGGTGTATCTTTTAATATATATTTATTAAGGATACTAACAAATTGAAATTTTTCTTCTTATAAATGTAGATGAGAGAGCTTTCATCCTAAGGACCAAATACATTTCTTCTAAAAATGTAGGGAAACAGACTGCACTTAAAATAGGCTTTGACTCTGCACAGACGAGGTGAGGAAGTAGCAGGGGGATAGATTTGTCTCTATTGCAGACTTTTTCCGTGTAATTATTTGCATGAATATCATTTAGTGTTCTGAATATCATTAAAATAAAATACCTGCAGTAGCAATCTGTTGTTATTCTTCTCATTTCCCTCATGCACCCTTGCTAAGCAACAGGACAGAAGAAGCACTAGCATTTAGAGGTGATAGATGAAATTACAAATGAATTATCATTAGAACTACATATCAAGACCAGAAGCAAATGAATGTAATATTTTTAAAACATTTTTTGTGCCAGAAAAGTTAATCTGAAAGTGTCTCATTGAAAACTACCAAAATTTTTCTTTCACACATAACCCTGCAATGATGTTTCTTAAAAAACAAATCCTTTCATTAATTCCTCATTTGCAAATGAACAAGACTGTTTATACCAGCAAACACAGCACGTACCATTCTGTTGTCATCCTGTTTCTCCTCCTTCAGGCTGGTCCCCTCATTTTCCCTGAGTGCATCTCTGAAGAGCATATTATATTTACAAAATCCTTATCTATTCAGTTAGCATTAGGTACTGCCAAATATTGTTGATAATTCTTACACTGTTTACTGTCTGATTTCCTGCTCCATTGCACATGAGGAGCAGCACTAACTTTTAAGTAAGTGAGCCAACACAGATGATGTAGTCTGTTCAGTATTAAAGTGTTTAAAATGTATCCCCTGAGAAAATACTACAAGTAATGTTTTTTTTTCTTGTGCTTTGATTGCTCTCTAATCATGTGAACAATGCTGAATATGCAAAATTTTACAGATATTCATTTCTCTCTATTTGCTGCAACCAAAGTTTTTGAGGTAGTACGCAATTTGCCCGTCTAATGCTTCATATTGTAGGATCTGAATCACGTTAGCATGAAACAATAATTTGCTATTAAAACAGTGCAATTACAAGAGAACTCAGGCATTAAATTTTAACTGTATACAGTTTTGCTCCTTAAACTAGTAGATGCCAGCAATCAAAACCTATAAGATGTTCTGACACATTTTTTCTTCATTTCCGTGCCTAGACTTCTGAACAAAAGAGACTAATGAGATTTGCTCGCCTTAATTTCAACTGTAATGTTTGTTTTGAGAAATATATCTTGCCATGAGATAATTGGATATATTTTAAAATAACTGAATTAAGAAAAAATATTTTCTGAGTAATGTTCAGTGTGTAGAACCCCAAACTAGATTAAGGAAGAGACAGAGGAGCCCATTCAATGCCTTCCATCTGTCACTGATTTGCACCTGCCATCGGCAGGCACAGGAGCATGCAGGCAGCTGCCTGCAAGGGGCTGTCTCATATTTCAAACAGCAGGAATCTTCTGGCATTTGGCCACTGACTCACCTTTGCAATGACTGAAACTCCACATGTGGTCCTACTGCCAAGATGCCTCTGCCCATCCCTCTCACTCCAGAGTAGGGGAAGATTGAGAAGCCTTTTTGCACTTCCTAGCTAAAGGCTGCTGAATGGAAAATACCAAACAGGTATTCAGTATTGTACAGATATCCAGAAGAAAAACCCTGGTGATGCTAGACAGTGGAAATCTAGTTGAGCTGAGAAAAATACTGGAAAGTCTACTTGACGTTATACAGATACTTTTCTAAAATAGAAAATGCCATGCAGAATGTCTTCATTGTTAAACACAGTCTTGCTGCTTGTATAAGAACATCCGCAAGGAGTTTACTTCAGGCAGGAAGCAGCTCACTTGCTGAACTGATCCTTGACACCATGCTCCTCTGTTAGGAAATATTGTGCTTGGCACTTCTACAGAACTGGGAGAGTATAAATTTTATCAAATACTGAAAACCCCTCAACTTAGACTGAAATCTCAGATTCTTCCCTTTGCATCTGAGAACTCTGTACAAGTTGCCTCTCAAGTAAGAGATTTCAAGTCAGGAAAATTTAAAGCAATTATAACATTTACGTACGTCATCAGACTCTGCCTGACAAATGAGTATGACTGCAGTGACCTCCTCAGAGTTTCTCCCGGATACTATCTTTCTCACCACCAGTACCATTAATCAAAGATGTGACGCACGTATCTCTGTATAAAACTGGAAATGAGTCAGCCGCTATAGATATATGTGACTCCTCGCAGATGCTCAGGCACCACTGAGTCGTGACTTGAGCAACTAACTGCTTCAAAGCTGCACGTTATTTGAAGTATTCTTTCATAGAAAAAAAGCAGCAGGAACCTTGTTCCTAGTTTAGTTCTATTACATAACATGTCGGTGCCACATATTGCTGCACATAGATACTGCCAGGATGAAAATATGAATATGTGATTTTTCTCTTCCTTCTCCTACTATTTGCAGCTAAGATGACAGAATCATATATGTAAATTTTAGATACCTCTGACCATGAGATTTTCAAGCTTTCATTAAAAAGAAGTCGACTCTTACTGTGATAAGCTTTTCTTTTTATCTTTCAATGTTTTCAGTAAAAACAGATACATTGTTAATGAAGACATCGAGCAACTGGACATTATGGTTATGGGATACAAAGGCTTTCACTCACTGGTCATGCAAAACGGGTTAAAAAAGGCTAAAAAGTGATGCTTGGCCGGCTGACTTTAACCATGTAACAGTTAAGCTTCCAGTCCAAGCTGGGTATTCAGGATCTCTCCATAATCAAAGGTGAGATATCCTACAGAAACTCTCTGATGAGCCAGTCACTCATGCCACCTATTTTAAAATTAAAATGAAATGCCCTTCTATTTGCCTTTGTCTGTTGATTAGCTTTATCTAATGTAGACTAGACACTTCATGTTTGGATAACTAAAATTAGTTGCCATGAACCCTAGCTTAGAAATTATGGAATACGCAGCCAATGATATGCTTTAAAAGGGTGCTTGCCTCAGTCCAGTTACTCTTACCAAGATGTTCCTGATTAGATAGCCCATTGCTTTAATATAAAACAGCCTTAGAGAGATAGCAAAACCATAGGCAAAAAGTTATTCTTCGTACTCAGTGGACACAGATTTCCCAGTTCAGAGTAATACTGCATTAAGCATCCAATATTTATTTCTGCTCTGAAAGAAAGAGAAATGCTATTCTTTTCACATGTTTCAATGAGATATCTGTTGGCAAAGATAGTAAATGTCTAATGCATCATTACTTTAGACTGACAGGAAGCACAGCTCATCAGGGCTCACTGAGGATGTACGATGTCCAAGTTATCCTATCACTGGAGTGACTGAAAATACTGCTCCTTCTCAATATACTTCTTTGCAAATAGGTTGGCCAAATCTGTATGTGCTTTTAATCATCCCTGTTGGATTTTCTGCCTGAGCTTATATAAAACCAAACCAAGTCTGTATGACCAGCTGGAGAACAATAGTTAAGACAATAATAATAACAACGTGTTAATTAAGAGCCTGTTCACCTACAGTATTTGTTTCAGTGCTTTGCCAATGCTGCAGTAAATATCACTACTGGAATTAATGCAAAACTAATCGGTTCTTTTTTATCTTGATGGAAAAACTATGCTTTAACAAATGTAACTGAATGTCCTCAAAATAACTAACTAGTTAGTAGAACCTGATTCTCTAGGAAGTAATGAAACCATCTTGTTCTAACCACAGAGCAAAGCAATGCAACAATATTGTAGGGATTTTATAAAGGGCAAAGTGAATAGAAAAGCTGTGCTGATGCTGATGCATAATAGAGAGTTTTTCAGGCTTCCTGATCCTGAAAAAGCTGACAGAGAAACTAACCAAAGAGGCACTATAACTGCATCTAACAACTAATGTTCTGAATCTGTTTCATTCTGGAGTTATGACAAAATTTGGGTATAAAACCACCTTTATCAAACCACCTTATTTTCTAACAATAGACAGAGGGGAAAAACCATTACTGTTTTCCTGAATCTCATTGAAAACTAGTAAGTATGAGACACTGACATTTTATCTAAGAGTACACCAAGTATAATGTATGTTTGTGATTTTAATCCATACCCATAGAATACTTGTCCCCAAACAGCTACATCCTGCAGAATGCCATGAATCCAGTTCCTATGTAGCTATAAGGTAAAGGATAGGATCATAAACCAGCAGGTGTCAGGCAGCTTTCCAAAATGTCTCACCACCTGTGTTTACCTCATTATGGTGAAAATTACTCTGGAGTAAAGAACAGATCAAGTTCTGGTTGCAGAACGGTTGGCAAAGGATGAACCCAAACATGACTCAAGTGCGGGTAAGCAGAGGAAATCATGAGACGGTTTCCCCAGCCGTGGTGAAATCATTGCTAAATAAAGGTGTCCATCCACAGTGAGCTCAGACTGTGTTTACATGTCTTCCAAGATTTCTCATTGAAAAAATAATTCTCGTAGAACAGAATTCCTATGTATCACTAACTGCCATTTCTTGCAGGGAAAATCTGTCTTATTTTGTCTGCCAGTGAGTTGGTATCAGTTACTGAGTCTTCATCGCTTCTCAGCAGGATCTCATCGATGAGATGAGTATGAAACCTTCAGAATCCAGGAAATGCCAGCTAAGGTGGAATATTGCAACTATTCCAAACATATTTAATCTTCCTTAAGTTTTTACAATGGCTAAACATAAAATATTAAACAAAATACACACTTAGTCTAAGCCTTTATCAAGACACTAGGCTCAAGATTTTTAAAAGGTCAGCTAAAGCACAAATATACCAAGAATCCTGACATGCTCTGAAAACTGATTTTTTCATCATCGGATTGAGTTCTGTCAGAGCAGTCAAAATTTTGATCATTTTCCTAGTCACTGCAGTCAAAAAAAAAAAAAGGAAAATCAGTCTGCTTTTCAAAGGAAAGCTGCCAGTTTGACCAAAATATGGAGAAATAAAGCCCATTCCCAGAACATGTAAAGTGATGCTGCTGAGCCAAACGAAATATAGGGTAGGATTACCTTAAGTAACTTCAGACACATGCATCTCAGTCACTTAATGTTTTTTACAGCTTATGTGAGAAATAGAAATCTACAAAGAACATACAAAAGTACTATAAAATACCTAAAGTTCGTTTAGGTACTATAGGTACATTTACCTACTTTATATGTATATTGTAGGGTAATATCAATTGCATCCTATAAACATTTTTTTTTTTCATTGACTGTCAAAGGAGTATATGGCAACCGCTCATATAAGGTTATCTACTTTACAGGTATCTGTATTTTGTCAAAAGTATACCAAAACATTCATGTCTTAGCCCCAAAAGGAAAGTCAGCTGGTATTATTTCTAGACAGTCTCATCAAGAATTCATTTTACATTTACTTTACAGAAAGTTATCCAAAAGTAGTTTGGTTAAGAGAAATAAATCATATTTGTAAGCATGCCTGACTTGGACTTCTGGTGCGATTACCCCTATTGACACAGGGCTTGAAAGTGCCTTAAAGCTTGGTGCACCTACAAGCGCACCAATGACCTCAGCTGTGGTATCTGTAAGCTTCAGTAATCATTACAAGTTTGTACCACACAAACCGAGGTAATTATCTCACCGATGTTTTTCAGCTTCTAAGTAACTATCTCATTTCAAAGTTGGCTGATTCCCAAACATGGACTATCTGCATCTGAAAGGCCTGTCAATCAAGACAGATAGGAAAATGAAACAGGAAACCATGGCTGATTTGGAGAACGTGAGTAAAGAAATTCAGCCACACAATTCAGCCTTACGAAGTGAATATACGCACTAAGATTTTATGAACATATGTAGTAAGGTTTTACCAACTAGAAACAACTAGAAAGTCCAGGGTTTTAATCACATAATCACTAATGGCACATAAACATGGGTATGATCACAGGATTCAAAATAAACAGAGGTGCACCACAGGATGCGTTTTTACTAGAAACAGCGAAGTATCAGTACTATTGGACAAGCTAATGAGTATAGTGCATATAAAATACTCCACAGAGCTCTGGTCCAGAACGACGAATCCCTCTGAAGCAGAGGGCTGGTACAACTGAGGAGGGTAAGAACCTGTATAATGAGTGTATGCTAGAGAATCTTGATTAGTTTAGTAAGTCCAAGGCAGCTTAACTTCTTAACTAAGAGACAATGTTGGCATAAGATTAATAAATTCATTTAGGTTGAAAATTTAAGGAAGGCTTATTAACCACCTATATTTTTGAACAAGACTTTCCATAGAAGTAACTCTTGGGAACTAGCAATGTCACCCATTTTAAATGGAGCTAGGTAAGTTTATGGAAAAGAATCTATGAGGCAGCTTTTTGAAGTAGCAGGGAACTTGATCTAATGACCCTGCTAACCTGTGTGCCTCTTACTTATCTTTTGAAAAGTCAGACTTTTCCTTACTTCCATGTATTATTAGGTATTCCGTGTTTCAAAAAAATCAATAAAGAACAACTGCCTTGTTCTGTGTAGTGAAATCTTTTATTTTGAGGCATAAAATTCCACAGACTTGAGACCCAAACTGAGACAGCTCACTGTTAATGAAAGATATTACATATCTAACAGTTTTCATAACTGCATCTAGAAGTCAGGCTGCTTTCACCACTTTCATTTTCATCTGTTATATTTTTTTCTGTTTTCATCTTTGCTGAGCGTTTTAATCCAAAAGCTAGAATTTTCTTTTTTTTATTTTTTATTTCTGTGAGTTATCAGTGTTTTCTCTTCCTTTCTCACACAAAACCAACAGGAGCTTTAGGGGTTCTCTTATCTTTCAGGAACACCAGCCTGTCCCTACGTCCCAGCATAACCATATTTTTTGTTCTTATGTCTTGTTTTCCTCTCTTCAATGGGATACTAGTTTTAGATTAATACTTTTCATTAATTTTAACTGGAATTATATTAATAAGATATTGGAACAATCTACCTCATGATTAACTCAAAAAAGATATGTAGATTCACAAGCTTTAGGTGTAACATAATTCAGGTTTGTGTCAAAGCCAGAGCAGATGCAATCTGAGGTAGCCACATCTATCGGAAAATACAGTTCCTTCATCTCATACCAGCTACATCCCACGCTATCAACAATTTGATCTTTTTTTTTTTTTCTTCCCAGGAGGAAAGACCAATTTTCCAAGTGGCATCTTACCAACAAATTTGCCTGAGATATTTGCATTCATTATCCTGAATTGCAAGGTGCCTGGAAGTTTAGCAATAAAATGCAGGTTTAAACTAATAGACAAACTGGTATGCACATTAATCCTTGTTCAACAATACAGCTTTTTTAATTTTTTTTTTTCTACTGTACAAGACAGTGCATTTTGGTCTACTGATTTTTTTTTTCAGCTCTAGTTCCAGCTGCTGCTGTAGATGCACTGTTTGGGCTTGGACAAATCACTGTCCTTCCACTTTCCTCTTCACTCACATTAAAAAAGTGAGCCCCACTGGGTGCCATAAATTAATGAAGAAAACAGCTGAGACACGGTCCCAGGGCAGTGATGAGGTTTGTAGCTAACAAAAGTGAAATGGTAAATATAAACCAACTTGTTCTCTTCCTACCCTTAATCTCTGTCAGAGAATTACAGTAGTTCTGGAGGTGACAACAGAAAGCCTGGAAAGTGCAGAGGAACATTTTTTCTCTTTTTGGCAAGGTTAAAGTATATCATTCGCACTGTTTTATAGACAATTCCTTAAACTGTGTTCCTTAAATTAAAAGCCTAGCATGTACTGATCTTCTTGTATCTAAATAACATATGTTCTAAAGATCTTCATCTACTCTAGAGAAATAGATCCAAATTTTTGGAAATAATGTTTTAAAATTAGATTTATATAATTAAATTACACAAAACGCAGTCCAGAGGAATGGTGATACGTATTTTAACATCAAAGATTTGCAGATCTTTTCCATTGACCTTCTCTTTAATTACTTTGTCCTTTGGTAATAAAGTTAGCAGGAACATTTTATAGCAGGATATTTGTACAAGATTAAAAAGATCCCCAGGAACTTGCACACTGTCAAGAGTAAACTAATATTCTCTTCCTCTTGCTGTAACTGGAAGCATGGCAACTGAGTCAGACATTAGCCTGTAACATTTTGACTTTCAGTAATAGCCTTTAAATGGATTTAGTATGCTTCAAGAGTGCTTTGGGAGACCTTAGTCCTAAACTGTAATGAAACTCAGAGAAATGTGGGTGACATGGACATTATACATGCTAAATATGTTTGTATACTTGCGTCTCTGGCCTTCTTTCGCCTTCTATACACATAAACAACAACCCCCCACTCTCTACACCCCTTCCCCCACCCCCATATATGAAAGGCATATATAATAATGAGAAAAGATAGAATGCTAAAATAGACTAAAATATGTGAATATGAACAGAAATTAAGAGGGATTTTAATTTGGTTCCTTTGCTGCATCTTTAACACTGTATATTAAAATCCAGGACTAAGTCTATCTTGGTTGCAAACAGTAATGCAGGCTGTCAGCTAGTACTGCATTACTTTCTTGGGATCTAAAACTTTCAGGCATTTCTCTCACACACATTTCTCCCCTAAAACTTTGCCATGACCCAGTTACAGGTGGAGGACTTGCTGGGTCCTGTGTGAATATTTGTAGTGAGGAATGGGAATCATCCATCTGGCAGCAACCACTTTGGTATAGTATGCTCGAGGACAGAGAACTTCTCAGTCGGAAAAAAGAGAGGTGGGGATGCTGACACTGCTAAGCGGAGAGGTTTGGTGTGCTGGTGTGCACACTGCAGGAGCTCGCCCTAGGCACTGAGCCGGGGACAGTCTGAGCGGAAACATCTTGGACACCCCCCCTCACTGAGCAGCTTGGATTCATGAGGCCAAACAAAGCCATCCTGAAAAAGAGCTACCAGTTTAGGGACCAAGTCGCTCAGGGGAAGTGAGATTATTCAGTTCCCAGGTGAAGGCTAGGGTCTGTTACTCTCTACTCAGCAATTTCCAGAATGCACTAAATATGATGGTAGAAGACGGTGTCAAGGGGTGGAAGTGTGGATTCGGCTCTCAAATTGAGAAAATGCAGAGTTTGTCTTCACAACTTTATTTTGACTGCCAGTCATAGTCTCTAAAGATAAGACTGCTTGTTCTTTGTTCTGCAGCGTTCCTATTTCATTTGCTCTACAAGGTACTGGAGAGCAAAAGCATTTTGTTTTAGCAGCTCCTTGGATTATGACCCTGGAAACCTGGGTTCTGCTCATGGTTTTCTGTGCTAGAGGGCCTATATCACCGGCCACAAATGAGGGGCCTGTAGCTAGTTTTTTCTATTAATTCTGACATTTCCGCACTTCTTAGTATATAACTTGGAAACTGTAGCATCCTTTAAACATAGTTGTATGTAATACAGCCCATAGTTTAAAGGAGATATATTGGGAGTGGGGTGCAGTCAGTCCTTGGCTTTATTTTTTGTGTCTGATTTTCTATTCCTAATTTATGAGATTTAAATTGTCCATCTAGCTAATGGGATGTGAATAAACATAAAAAATTGCTTAATAATCTTGTGTTTAGTCCAAATGTATCTATTTGAATCATGTAAAATTATATAGATTATAAATTGCATTAATGTCAAGGATTGCTGCAGTGAATTGCCCCTACCTTCAAATCAGCATAGGTACACACACAGGGTATTAACATAAACATTTGTGCCAAGGAACACCATGGAACATTTATTATAGACTGGCATGTTTTGCCATATCTATGAAAGTCTTACAAATATAAAAAGTGAAAACTACTTTCTTCTACAGTCCACAGGATTCTTCTGGATGCATTCAACAGAAAGAGAAAAACTTTCCTTGTGGTCCTACTGCCTCAGACCACAATGAACCACTAGATTATGTCCCGTGTGAATGAGCCATTCATTGTCCTAAAATCCTTCTTACCTGACCAGTACCATATCCATTAAGTAAGCAGAGTTTGTTTTAAGCAAAGGTTGTTGGTTAATCTTACTACTCATAACTTTGCAAAGGGAAGATTGTTACTTAACCGCAAAAAACGGATCTTGATAAAATCATGAAAGAAGAGAGCAGAAACCTTTCAAATAGAAGTGGTCACTAACTACCAGTCCTTGCTTTTATTCTAAAACATTATGATCAGTAATATCAAATTCTAAGAGTATCTGTAATATTAAATACTACACAAGCATGGGAAATACAGGTCATGTTGAGAATATTGCTGTTTTCATTGAATGAGAGATGGACACAACTATTTTTTTGTAAAAAGATCTGCAGTGAGCTGACATTGCATTAGAGGTATTGCAATGATTTATTATGAGATTTCCTCAAGATATTAGGGTTTCATACTCTTTAAAATGTTACACAATGCTTAAGAGGTTGCTCGTATTATTGTTTAGCTTTTAAAAGCACATGAAGACAGGCAGCCAGGATTGTGGTTAACGCATCAGGCTGCAACCTGGGAGACTGGAGCTGAAGTTTGGTACTATCTCTGTATTGGATTCTTCGTCTGAAATATCATGGCTGACAGTACTGCCTTTTGCTAGCCCTTTTCTTCTTACACCCATTTTAATTGTAAGCTCTCAAGAACAGAAATAGTTTCTAGCTCTGTGTGTGAAAGTTATATGGTTTGTAATAAAGTTCTATTCCTGACTGGTCCCATTTACTCTAGGATGTCACAAGAAACATAATAGTCTTGCTATTACTTGTCTGAGTTTAGTATTTACAGTGTTAACAGTGATTGTGTTTATTGCACTATTACCTGCAACACCCTGGTGCTTTCTTGGACTTCTTTCTATAGGTATTGGCAGGAACTTTCTCCTGTTGCCAAGTGTCACAGACTAATGACCCGCTATTTAGGCATCAATGAGAGGGCATAGAACGAGCATTGCCTATACTGTTTTGAGTACCAGAGTAGTACAACCACGTAACAATTTTGCTCACGTTGATTTTCACTTTTTTTTGTGCGTCCATCTTGCTTCTACTTGGATTAGCTTCTCTGTATTTGGTGCAGATTTTCTTCTGAACTGAGTCCCTGAAAAGTCACAGATTATTGCAAGAAGAACTTCTGAGCTGAGATGAGGAAAGAAATCAGAGAACATGCATAAGGATTCACAGTTCAGAACTAATTCCACAAGGACAATTGAAGCAAACTTTTATTATTTGAAAATAGCTCTAGGGATGTTAAAATATTAGAAATAAGATGGTTTGACCTTAGTGCAGTGAAAGTCTTATATGCAATTTTAAGGAACAAGAACATTTCAAGAAACGTGGTCTGACTGAAGGTGTATACTCCCCTGTGAATTGTTACCACATTAGTCTGTGGAATGCAGCACATTTCAGCTGAGATGCACTTACATTTTCAGAATGTTTCTCACATAGGGTCTGAGCCAAAGGTCCTTCGAAGTCAATGGCATTCTGCCTTTTTAAAATTATGCATTATTAAATCAGTAGAACTGAAATCACAGGCAGGCCTAAGTGAAATAGTAGGTTGACGTTACATCTACAGTTCCTACCTTTGGTAGAACTCAAAGCCTTTAATTCTAACTTCGTATTACTCCTCCCTGAATAATAAAACTTCCAAGAAATTTATTTGCAGAGTTTAAGACTGGAACCTCTTGATCTGAAACTGAGGCTTCTATTGCATGAGCAGTAGGCACATGCATTCTATTTGCAATAGGCAAATGCAATCTATTAAATTATCCAGGTCACTAGGGGGAGACACATGCTGGACGTGGGTCAAGGTCATGTATGCAAGGAGAAAAGCAGGTAAAAAGAGGTCTACACCTACCAAAGGAACCCTTCCTTGCCCCTTAAACCAGGTCGTGGCTGTACCTGGTATGGTGTGGGTCGCATACAGTGTGTCTGTATTGGTTACTTGGTATATTTCAGAGGTTCCTTTGGTGGACAAATTTGTTTTATGTCTACACTTGAGGAACCACGTGGTACACTCTCAGGTGCAGCACTGGTGTGCTCAAAGCAGGTTCCTTTCTCACAGGATTAAGGTTGAAGTTGCACCCTGTGGAGAAATGGATGCAATGGCAGGAGTGATCAAGTGGATCGTCAGGAAGCAGAAAAGACGTTTCTGTCCCTCTTCCTACCTCAATAAGATGTTCTTCTTAAGGATAGCAGTGCACATCTATTTTCTTATTTTGAGTTTTCTAACTATGGCTGACTCCCTAATTAGCTAAACTGTATGTAAGAAGTAGAAGTCCAGAGGGGAACTACCAGTTGGAATGATTAAAGTTGTTTTAGAAGCTTTTTCACAAGAAAAAAAAAAATATGAGAGAAAACACCAACTTTGGTTCAAAGCATAGACAATTTATTTAAGGGCTAAGGAACTATTTATAGTAGCTGCAGAAGACTGGACTGAAAGGAATGTAAAAATTCCATGTTTGTAAAAATTCCATGTTTGTAAAAGTATAGAACTTCAAAGGAAACATGAAAACCGTATAACAAGGACTCTGCTTTTGCAGCATTCACAGTGTAAGTAGCAAGAAATTCCTATGCAAGAACCTGGGATTTTAAATAAGAAACCTTACTAAAGCTACTAGTAAAAATAACTGGTTTTCAGAAATTGTTTTCTCTCAAAAGAAGGACTGTTTATGAAGAAAGTAAGGGATATTTTAAAGTGAGGGAAGATTTTGGTTTTAATAAAATTTATTGTTTTCCACATTTTGTAAGCAAACCCACAGGCATTTTTGTGACTTTCATGGATCAAAACTTTCAAGTGGAAAACAAATCAAGCCCATCCTCTTCCATATCTTGCATAGCTCTAGGTATTAGCAGCCACAAAAATGTTATTTGTTCCTCATTACCACAGGTAAGACTTCCTACAGAGTATATTGAAGTTCTTGGAAGCTGCAGCAAAAAAAAAATCCCTGTAGTGGGAACACATGAGCACGACTTCATACCCTGGCAATATGTCAATACGTTATGACATTTCACTGTGATGGCAGGAAGAGTGTGAAGTCTCACTGTTATTACACTGACCCAAATACTTACTTGCTTTGTAATTAATTGCAGGAAGTGAACTTGCTGTGTTTCTATATTACCATACTTTTACCTATTGGAGGATGGACACTCTCTTAAGAGAACAGACATAAATTTATTGCAGAAGTTTCATTTTCTAAGGTAATTTTTGTAGTCTTTATTTAGCACTTCATGTTTTAGTAAGAGTAGAGCTCCAGAACAGCAGAAGAGTGGATGCAGATGGAGCCTTTCTCCCCATTTTGAGACCTACTGAAGGAGTGTTGAGAGTAAAGCCTTTGCTCCTGTTATCCTTATCAAGCTCTATTTGAGCTTCAAATAGCTATTTACTGTCAAGCCCTCAGCCTTCGCAAGCCCTAAATTACTAAATTTTAAAGACAAGGAGTACTTGGTGATAGTCAATGGGCAATGTCCCATTAGACAAATCAACCTTGTACTTGAAGACTTGGTAGCACTGAGTTATATCAGCTATTTTTAAGTATTGCTGCCTTGAAATTAAAATAATCTTAAAATAAAGCAATCTAACAAAACAAAAAACCATCCATGCAATTAGGCATGAAACAGCTGAGATGGCTGGTTCGAACAGTTACGTCAGAGCCTATGAAATCCACCTTCTGATGCACACCTGAAGGAGGGTATTAATGACAGCAATCAGAGCAAGAGCAGCCACAATGGTCTCCGAGCCACGGAAACCCATTCTCATTAAAACCTGTGGCTGCATCTGGCCACCAGCAGTACAACAATATAATCATTGCACGTAAAGGCTAAAGGCAGAGCTAAGCGCAACACCAGCAGCAAAAGAACTTTAAAAGAGACATATCTTACCTCCTCATGCAGGAGCAGTAAGCTGAAGTCTGAGAGGCCCCTCCACTTTCTTCTTTAGATATTTCTACAGAGGATATCTGAAGGAAGGATTCTCATCCAGCAGAACCAAAGCTTAAAACCAGAGCTATCATTTGATCCAGAATCCAGTGGGTAATTCTTACATCACTTGAACACTTCCTTAGAATAAGAAATGCTGATGTTGATTCAGCTAAATTGTCGGCAGCTACTAAGAATGTACTGATAAATGCATTGTGCTACGTGTTTAGTTTTTGGTATTATTACCCCTTATTATGATGTTCCCATTGTGTTGTTCTTGTGCCATAGTTTCTTCATACTGCCATCATAGCAATGCCCATCTGAAATGGCAAACTGGGTAGGAAAACATGTGTCAGGAGGATTTTTGTTCAACTATTTGGACTCTAATTCACTTTATATGGACACAATTCTGCCATATGTATCTAACACCTCAGGATATGTGCTTTACGTTACAAGTAATGATTATGCCAAGCATCCAAAATGACAAAAAAACTTTAATGAAGGTCAGTATCAATTTGCCTCTAACATCTCTCTAATTTGAGTATAACTTGAATTGTCTTGTGGGAATTCTGCTTGTTTGGATAAAATCTGAATTTGTTTTGCCTGCATAAAGGTATAGCTTAAAGAAAAACTGCTACATTATATAATATCAAACAGCTTAACTACTAATTATATTAAAGACTCAACTGCTGGAAGCAATAAGAACATTTCAGATATTTTTATAAATGTGAAAGCAAATGGGAAAGAGCAAGTTTCCATAGACTGTGCTGTAAGTACCCTTGAAGAATATATGTCCTTTCCATCCTTTCCAATACCAAACTACATTTTTTAGGTCATACTGTAAACCGTACTTGGAAGAAACCTCAGTGGAGGAGATTATCAGAATTGCCTCTAGCAGTTGTCACTGCCTTTAGCAGCAGTACTGCTCATTTTTGAGAAAGAGTAAAAGTGCAGTCCGATTTTCTTTCCTTCCAAGCTCAAGACTGAAATGTTGCCTCAGTTTCCTGCAATTCAGCTTGAAATGTTAAGCTCTTCACAAGAAGGATTAGAAAATTAGTCTTTATAAAATGAAATCTGAATTTTTAAGATTCAGCACCTCAGACCTGAAGATTAAACAAAACTATCAAGTGTGCTGAATTTTTCAGCAGACTAAGCATTGGACTTGCATGGTGGGAGATGCAGTCATTTTCAGTTCAGCAGCTGTAGCTATGTGGGCAGAAATACTCACAGGTGTTATAGAGAATGAAAGCCTGAAGGCTTGCAGTACCTGGCAGACTTTTAGAAAATGATTAATCCAAAGAGAAACATAACTCAAAAAAAAAATTCCATAAATCTTTTCTTCTTTTTTTCTTCAATTCTCTTGTCTTAAAATTTATTCTGCCAAAAAAAGTGGTAAGGCAAGGTACATGATACATGTCCACTACTAGCTGGAACTGGAGTTTAATGCAGGACGATTTACTGTATGTTGATTTTCTGAGGGGGTCCTTCAAAGTTAGTGAGAAATGCAGTGAAAATAGTGCAGTGTAATTTGGGGACAAAAGGCAACAATCATAAATTAAAAATTAATAATTTTTTCTTATATTATTCTCTTGTGACCATCCATTGTATACCCTTTTTCTAGAATTTCTTTACTACTGGCATTTACTGTCATGAAGATTTTACTAAAACAACTTACAGGTTGCGTTGGTTCTGTTTATTTGTGTGTATCCTTCACAAGCGCTTCCAAGAGTTGTTCATTGATCAGTATGGTCTGGCCATACCCTGTGCATTCGCTTTGCTACATTTCTGTTGCAGCAGCCTTTCCTTGTTGTACAAGGTACTAGGTTTTCTGAGAAGAAGCTCCTGGCTTGCTTGTTTCCCTGAGGTTAGTTGCATGATATTACCACACAGCGTAAAGGGCATCTGAGGCTAGACTCAGGCTGAGCAGTGATGGGGGCTCCTGCTCCTCCAGGCTCCTGAGCCTGAGCACAGATTTGTGCCCAGGCAGTATGACTCCAACCAAGCAGGAACTCAAGTTCCACTGTGGGCCTGTGCTTAAAGCACTGTATAGACAACCTCTGTTTAGGTGGCTGAGTGTACTGCAACCTCTGTGATTCGTATGCTAGGCTGCATCATTAAAAAGTTTATATTTAAGGGATCAGATGAAGAAGTGTAACTGTTTTGACAGATGGCTATTTTGGCAGTGAAGAATTTGCCATATCAAGTGATCTAAACACTTACTTAATTTGTCAGTCTCAGTGACGGCAGTCATTGTCAGCTATTTCAGAGATAAACCACTAGAATGTTGTGCGCATGGAGAAATATCCTCCTTGTACTAGAAAAGTAATTTTTTCAGAGGCTTAAGGATACTGTCTGTATAGGTGAGTTTGGGAAGCAGGTATAACGTTACAGTCACTGTGATATCTGAATGTAATTGGGAAGTAATATAATTATTTAGTTTGGATATTGTTTTGTTCCTTTTAAAAGTTGATCAAAGTCTTTCCTTTTGTGACAGTGAGTTTCACAGGCTAATTGTGTACGTATGAGTATGTGAATGTGTGCGGTATTTATATACACTCTAATAAATATGCTGCCTTTGTATTCCTTTGTTCCCATATTATAAAAGATAAATATCATTGTTGAATTAGTTTTGTTTGTAGGAATAAGTGAATGTGGGTTCTTTGCACTGTGTGTTGCTTTCTGCCAGTTTTTCTCCAACATCTGTCCCTTCACTATCCAAATAACTACCAAATTGGGAATTCAACAAAATATTTAATGGCAAATATTAAGTCTGTGAAGAACATCCTAAGAAACAATTAAGTTAAACCAGAGCTGTTTAAAAGATGATCTGACACAGTTTTCATGTAATTTCATACTTCTGCCATGGTGTCCTCACTTGGGCAACTGTTCCTAACTACCATCTATTGGTGAAAACTTTGTGAATTCTTAATCACCAATCCACTTTAAAATTACTGCTTTTGCATTGTATAGGTACACTGATCAAAAGGAGATAACTTACTGAAAAATGAGAGCTGCAAATGTTTTAACAGAGCTTTCATGCAATAATTAGAAAGAATCGAGTTGTTCATTTGATGACCCAGGAGAACAGAAGTTGTTCTTTGAGCATTTCATGTCTGTTCTTAGATGTTCTTTTATACATGACCATGGATGTAGAAAAAAGGGGTAATAATTTATGGCCTTAGAGAGACGAGGTTTCCCAAAATTTGTTCTATTTTCCTAATCCATGCATAAACCTAAGAATTCAGCCAACTCCCCCCCCAGGTTTTGAGCCAATTTGTGGTGGATTGCCCAATATTTATTAAAATACTTGTAGAAGAAATGTTGGGGGGTGTAAGGTTTTATTTTTCCACTTCTGCTGTTGGTTTACAGCAGTGGAAGAGCTAACCTGCTCGGCTAACATGAACTCGGAGATCTGCTCATCCATTATAGTGCTGCTTTTTCAGTAGTCCTGTAACAAGAGAGAGACTACAGCTTACTAATTTAAGCGTTCTATAAAATAAATTAGCAGTAGTGACATAGCCCTGCATTCTATGTCTGTCTTGGAGTTTCATAGTGGGAATACTACTGACATCTGTCTCCCTTTCAGAAACAATGCATCCTCACATCACGGCTACAAAAGACACAAAGTGAATCAACTCCCCAGGTGGCAATTAAAACTTATATATCAGAATCTAATTTTTCCTAATAGTTTTGCAGAGGTGATACTGTATTAATTTCAGTGGTGTTCCTCCTGCTTCAGTCTGGAATACAGAGATAAGAATCTATTACATGGGCTTCAGGAAAACAAATGATCATGAGTCATGTGCAATGAAATACCATAAAAAATATTTTCTGTCAATGCTACTATGCTTAAGCAGACAGTATGTTTGTGCTTATTTCTCTCCAAACACTCATGTTAAACTCAGAAAGAATTCCATAATACTTAAGTACTCATAGCAAGAGTTTTGACCAAAGCATAGATTTGCATGTTATTTTACATAGTAAACTATCTCTGATATTCTTTTTGCTGTTATAGGTACCACCAAAAATATAAAAGCAGATCACTTCCTAAACAGTGCAAAAACACCTGACTCCATTAAGAACTATCCACCTGTTTCTAGTATGAAATAAGTCTCAAAATAATTGATTAACTTATGTAATATAAAATGTGACTGAATCAAAAAGAGTAATTCTGTAAGAAGTGTGTGTGTTCAGAAGGAAGTAATTGCACAAATGCAACTGGGCGAATCTCCTAAACCAAAGTACAGTCAGATTTTAGCAGCCTATGTTTACTTTATCTTGCTGCCTCTACTAACTATTATATTTCAAAGTAAAAGATGATAGGTTGTTACTCTAAAATTCTCTCAAGTAAGTCTCTAAACCAGGATACACTCTTTTCTCCCAGCAGGAATCCATTTGGTTTAACTGATCTATGAGTCAGTGAACTTTACATCAACATTGGAAGTAAAGAAAATTCATGACACAGAGTGTATGAATAGCAAGAAAGGATACAGAACTCTGTTCAGAGATAAATTGGACAAGCAATAATGTGTTTTTCTTCTTTTCTTGGCATTTATTCCTGCTGAGTTTCTTGTTAAACTTTAATGGCTTATTAAAGAAACTTCAACAAAAATAATGAATATCAACTACTAAAATAAAGTGAATAAAAATGGCAAGAAGTTTAAGTCACATTTTTTTCTTAAATCTTTATGTCAAAGCAAAAGGACTCAATGTCTATGCAAAATTTAGTTGCAGCATATAGTATGAAAATAATTATTCCTATTTATTTCCTCCTAAAACTTTATGTTACAGGATATTACTTCAACAAATTTGTTCTCAAAAGATTTGTTTTATCTAAATAACAGATTTATCCCTTCTTTCTCAAAACAGATGCACAGAAATTAGCCTGAGAAAGGTTTCATATTTTACTTGTCATCATTTTGTTGTACTTTCCACACTCAGTGTAGGAAAAACTGCAGAGTTGTATATACCTAATCCAAGCCCTGGGCTTCCAGTTTTCTCAAAAATACGGAAGAGTTCATTTATTCCATCAGGATATCTACATGAAAGAGTACATTTAACTCTCTGATTTAGAGATCTGGAGAATGTTCTTTAAACATTTAATTCAAGACATAACAGGTTCATCCATTCATTGCACTCTTTCAGGTGTATGTCTAAGAAAGGTTCACAGAAGGGCACTGAAGCAAAGCCAGAGGAAGAACACACAATTCACGTCTTTGATGCAGGTCTTTTGGGGAGCTCCCTAGTTCCCAGATTTACCTTTTCCAGTCCCTGGACCGGACAGGCTTTCTAGTGCAAAAGCTTTGAGGGGGCTTGTATGGCCACACAGGCATATGAACAAGACAGGCATGTGGGTAGATGACTGTCTTATGAGCGTTTACCAGGTTGCTGCAAAGACAGGTAGGATACCTGTGGGGTGCCCAATGCAATGTACATGGGTCCAAGGCAGTTCAGCTTCCTCGGCTGGGCACCAGTGGAAAGCCCCGGCCTGGGGTGCTCCCACTGGGCCAGTCCTCCCTGAAGGACTAATGCTCCTCACACCATAGAGAAAGTAACACTTGCTTTCGACTTACTCTCCCTTACATGGGATGCACTGCACCAACCCCACCAACAACAGTAATGGCAATGACCAAACTACCAATAGTGATACAGGCCTTCGCTTGCTGCAGTCAGTCTCGGAGGAGGGAAAAGACATCTGCTGATGCAAGTCTTAGGGCAAGCAAAGTTTTAATGCACTTCTCTAGCAGCATCACGATACTTGTCTCTTCACATCCTCTCACATTTCCTAGCAGATCTCTGTAAAAAGGAAACTAAGTTATGTCAAAGAGCTATCTATGGCCTACAGTAAGCCATCTTAGGAGACAACATAGATGCTTTAAAGGACAGCTATTTGCCACTAGCTTATGCTGACACCAAGTGCTGGTGTATTTCAAGTGCAGAGACAAGGCATACTGCCTTAGCTCCAACTTCTCTAACTAGTGATAAGACAAGAGGAAATGGCCTCAAGCTGCGTCAGGTGGGGTTTAGATTGGATATTAGGAAAAATTTCTTTACTGAAAGATTGGTCAGGCATTGGAAGAGGCTGCCCAGAGAGGTGGTGGAGTCACCATCCCTGGGGGTGTTCAAAAACTGTGTAGATGTGGCACTTCAGGGCATGGTTTAGGAGACATGGTGGTGTTGGTTTGATGGTTGGACTTGATGATCCTAGAGGTCTTTTCCATCCTTGATGATTCTGTGATTCTATGATTCTACGCTGGAGCAGAAATATTGGGCATACAGAGACCACTTGCTGTAACATGCTAAGTACTAATTTCTGAACTGTATCTGACAGCATAAAAAAGGGTTTTCTTCATTTACTGTGCATACACGTTTCAAGTCACAGAGCTTTTGTTTTGTGTTAGTAGGACCACACAAACCAGGGGTGTTGCAAAGTACATATTTCAGCCACCCTGGTAGGCTGGAGCTAGTGGCAGAGAAACAAGATGTATCTTCTTCTCACTTACAGGAGACATCTTGATAAATAAAAAAATAAAGCCGGCAAAATAGAGGTGGCGCATCTCAGGAAAAAAACATTTCCATTCATAAATGGAAATTTACCTACTTTAGCTGAACCAAAGTAATCAGTCTCATAGGTGCCTTGTTTCAGGGCCTGCTGGGACTGTGCATGAAATGAGCCAGTTATCAAGCTACACTGAAACTAAAATGAATGAGTGTTAAATAAAGCTCTAGTTCCTCTTGGCTTGTTTCAGTGACAAATTCCATTTTAAACAGTTAAATGATTACAAGCTTTGAAATTAAATTTCAGGATGAATAATTAAGCAGCACTCTCCAGTGTCTGTGAGAAATCACGTTCCCTGCTCTAGAAACACTTAGAGTAATAAATACAGGAGTAGATTGGTAACAGACTTCTGATTAAATTTGGTCTGTGTAGAATGACTTCTCATATATTACAGGCAACAGTACAGTGAAGTCAGCTGCACGTTTTATATAATTTAGTTTAATATTTACAAATTATAAGAATAAAAATTCTCCAAAATACATTTACATGTGAAAATTAAGTATATTTGGCTACTTCTATGGGAAGTAGCCAAAAGTATAATAATTTAAATCTGAAATGTATCTTTAGCTGAGATACGTAAATAGGCTGGGGCTTTGCCTTTGACTGCCAAGTGGAAAATCTTGTTAGAAGGCATTGTTTACATGTTTGATTTGTAGACAAGAGTTGTTCCAGCTTGGGACAACCTTTCTTTTCCTCCTGGCAAAACTCAAGTCATTTACTCATGGAAGTTTAAATAAAAGCAGAAGAAATTTCTAAATCAAGAGTTACCTTTCTATCTGTTCCCCTTTATGTCACCCCTTTCACCTGTGATATGAAAGATTCTGTTTCAAATTCCTCTTTGGTAGAGTCAGAGCGGGCACTAGAATGTGGTATTTCTTGGACCATGACTCCTTGTTTTATAGAGGGTCTCCTGTTTCTACCAACAAAGGTCCCTGTAGTGGTAAATATTCCCAAGGCCTGAGAGGCTTTTAATCTTGGAGGCAGGAGGCTTGTATTCTTGTCCATGTTAGAAAATAATAATTTGCTGAAAAGTGCTTTCCCTTGTTCTAAAATGGAGAGGATTTATGTATCATAGAAAAATTACTGAGCACTGCAGGCACTTTTGCAAGCCATCTAAATAGATATTTTTGTGACATCAGTGGAATTTTGGCATGGTTCTGGAAAAGAAATTTCAGACAAAGAGTCTACATTTTAACTTCTTGAAGGAGACTGGGCAGCAAAAAAAAAAAGTAAAGTTGAAAAATTATGATTTTAAACCAGTAAGTAATTGATGATTAATGTCAAGAATTTGCTTTTCTCATGTGCATAAATACTTTATTTCAGCTTTGGAAAGCAAGCTTATCAGTATTTGCAAAACATGGATTCTCACATGATGCAGCCATGCAAGCTGCCAAGAAACTTTTTGCCAGTGATAAGAAATTCGTTTATTATACAAGTTACTTATTTTATCCTTCCTTTAAATCACACAGATAATATTTCCAAAAATCACGGTGACCCACCATGATCCAACAAACATAACCACCAAACATGGCATTAAGAACCATGTTTCTACAGCTACAGTTCTACTACTCCATACAATAAACTTTCAAAAGGGAGCAACAGAGCCAGCCCTCCAATGAGTGTTGTTAAGTCGGATAAATTTAAGTGAGAGCAGCCATAGATATTACCCTTAAAGCCTAATGAGTTACGTGTCATGATAGCAATAATGCATGTGTAAATTAGCAGCCAAATATATAATTCCTGTTGCTATAAAACAGCAAATCTAAGACCTCAAAAAAGTCCTGAAAGCTTCATCATTCCAACCACATTTCTTTAAGGCAATGCTTCTAGAAGTGATTCCCTTTGCTACGGTAATTCTAGAGTCTGTGGAGAATGTCAGACTGAAGAACCCTCTTCCAGCCTTAAAAATCTATAAACACCATGAAACACCCCAGAGTGCCAGGTAACGGATGCTTGGGAAGCTGTCTGTGGCTGGCATTTATCTGCATTGTTTCTTAGAGCGTGATACTGTATGTTTGGTGGCACCGGGTCAACTCAACTTCTGATGTCATTAAAATTTATTCAGTATCTCTAACTCCTCTGCATCATTATGGAATTAATATTAGTTAAAAAAAGCAAGGGACTGCTTGTCACTTGCTTTGCATGAGAACTGGATATGATAAATGAAGCACAACAGAAGAAATAATCACAAGGGTGAGTAGAGCATGTTTCTCATAAATCATACATTTATTCTCCTAAGTGTTTCCATGAAATGCAGTTGTCTTGCTGAACCTATGCTATAAAAGCAAAAAAGCTTCTTTCCAACAAAACTCCAAAATTGCTTTTGTCCTTCTGTATTGTTGTTCTTCTCTGGAAACCACATTACTCAATAAACCTTTTCAATAGATCGGAGTACTGACCTTTTTTTCTATCTTTATTTCTTTTTTTAACAAGTTCACATAGTCATGAGTTTCAGAATAATGGCAACCCAGCTGGAAATTAAAAGTGAATGTTCTTGGCCCAGCGATTACTGAGTTCAGCGACTTTTATTGGTTTTGGATTACACCCAGATCCAAGGAGCAGAAGGATCTCATTATGTGGTCCAGCTTTTCTGAAGCTCACCTCTCATTAAAAATTAAAACAGTAACCAAGTTTTCAAAAGATTTTAGCACTTTATCTACTGAGCTGTCTAATGAGCCTGACCAGAATGTCACAATGTCACAATGGGACCTTCTGGGCACAGAACAGATCTGAAAATGGGCCTTCAAATTCTGATCATATGTCAGCGTATTTCCCTACGCATTTATTGTAATGAATAATCTATACCATCTCTTTGCTTCTCTAAAGCAGTACTTTTATTCTCATACTTGCCTGGAAATCAGCAAATATTGCTGCTCCTTTCAGTCACTGTAAAGAAAACAGGGGAGTACTTTGTACTCTGGTATAATATTTTAGTGTCAGAGATTCATAATCCAATAACATTTTTCCGATTTCAGTAGTCCAGTATTGAATCATGCTTTATTTCCATGTACAGTTTTTCAATGGTTTATAAATAACACTTTAAACTCTTCCAGTCATTCTGTAGATAACACCATTGTATCTGTTTTGTTTTGCTGTTTCACTTGCACAAAGTATTGACCTGCATGTATGTGTAGAATGCATATGAGTGCCAGGAACTAATTACTAATTTTGTTTAATTTGAAATTATGACTAGACCTCGCTTCCTGGCATGAGAACACACACTGGTTTCAGAAATAAGCGGAATCATTCAGTTCAGGTAGGATAGTAGCCCCGATATGAAACATTTTCAAAGGAAAGGAAAGTTTGGTTTCATGCTGACAGTCTGCTGGAGCTGGAAGACAGGCTTTTTCTGTAATGCATTAGATAGGATTTAAACACTGAAAATACGTTGACTGATATAAAATTTATTTAACACCTTGAAAGTATAAAGTAGAATGCCATTTATCAATAAAAGGGGCTCATATCCTACTGCAAAATGCCAGCAAGTCCCAATGAATCCAGACTTAGCCTCTCAAAGAGAACAGCGACAGAGGTAACCATTATATCCAGGAAAACTTAAATGTAAAAGTGAACTCTAATACCTGCATGCAGACTTGTTAGTGAGCAGCAGTGTGAGCAGATAATCAGGGCAGAAACTCTCGAGGCTTCAAACAATCTAATCGACATCTTAAGCCAAAACAGCTCACAGGGCTGGAGAGGTTAAAGCACCCTAGTTTCTATGGGCAAAAATGCATAAGAAAGCAATATGACAAATATCACATGTGGCCATCTTTTTCTTATTAAACTGCTGAGTCTCACTTCTTCAACTCAGGCTTCAAAATTAGCCCACAATAAAATTAAAACGCACAAAAACCGATCCACAGCTGAACTCTTTCATGGCTCTGCCTTGACACCCTGGAAGGCTATGTCATATCAATTAATGTACTGCTTTGTAGAAAAAAAAAAATCATAAAAGGCTGTTTTTCTATTAAGACCTTGCAGAAATAGACAGATGTTCATGCATCAAAAGAAATTTCACTGATGGTTTACATTTGCTGCCAAAGGTAATTCCATTACAGTTAAATTTTTATGCACTGAAGTTTTTTTCCATTCATGATTATTTTCCTGTAACGTTTTTGCTTTAGTTTGCATCAGCAGGAAACCCTGCATAGTGTTTGCATATCTAATCAATCTAAAATCTGGTATTATTGGCATTAAGTGTGTTTTCTGGCTTCATAAAAACAGCAACAATTCCTCTCCATTACAAGTGTATTCCATTTCTGTTTTGCATATAGAAAATATGAAAAAAAAAGTCAAGAATGTTGTCAATACATAATTTGCTTAACTTTCCATCACTATCGAAATAACTTAATACAGATTCAGATATTTGCAAAACCCAAACTTTTTTCCAGAATTAATACATCCATATTGAAAATTTGTGGTAAGTGTTTTTCAGTATGAAACTTAATAATTTCTGTTGCAGATTTTTAAATCTTAAATTCAGCTAAGATATCAGGCTGAGATTTTTATAGAAAACAGAAATTCCTGTCTGAGAGGCTGCTTTGAAAAGCAACAATAGACTGAGTTTCAGGTTTCCATTCAACATAGTTCAACTGAAGCATGAGGTTAATCTCAGAAAATAATGATCCATCTTGCTTTTGCCATGTAATTTATTTCTTGAGCCTTAGAAGGTGGAGGTGCTTATTGCTACTACGTGCTTCTGAAAGTAAAATCAGCCCCAAAATTATTTTATTTATTGATCAGCATTAATCTAGAACGACTATTGTTCCAAGTCACAAGAGGATAGGTTAAAAGGGGAGGACTCCCTGTGCATACGGTGCAGCATCCCACACTTCCACAATGTGCCATGCCCAGGATTCTGCATGTAGTGAAGGCCACCATTTCTGGAAAGTCTCATGGGCATTCACATGAGCCGAGGAGAACGGCATCATGTCTTCACAAGAAGTAGCTCATCAATATGTACAGAGGGTGATTAATTTGCATAAGTGTAATACCCAGAATTCATCTTGGGAGGAATTGAGGAGTATCTGTACCTATACACCGTATTCATTGCTGACTAGCAATGATTTTCAAGTTAGTAGCTTTGATTTGCTAAGAGTACAACTAAGACACAGTCCTGATGATGAAGGTCTGAAAACTTGGTTGATCCCCTCTACTAAATCAGTAGCTATTATCTCTCAGTCAAGTTGGTTTTTTAGCGCTTACTTGCACATCTATTTCCTGGACTACACAGTCAACAAGGAGCAGCAACCTAGAAATATAGGTACTTAGGTACTGCCACAGAACCAACAATCATCTCAAACACACTAAAAAGCCAATCCTTATCTGGCCATGGTTAGTTTATCCAAGTCTCTGCCTCAGAAATGCAACTGCTCTGAGGACGATACTCCATTTCACAAGTGGTGTGTATGCCCCAAACGATGACATTCTCCCAGGGAAACAGATTAATCTTTCAGTACAGAATTTATGTACAATCTCAAAAAGTAGAAAAATTTTCCTTTTCAGCCCAATCTGTGAGATACCAATAAACACAGGGTTATATAAAACAATGATCCAGCAATTATGATTTATACTCAAAATGAATATTACCCAAATGAAGTGGCCCCAGTGTATCCTCTTCGAGTCTTCAGACAACTTTCCAGACTCTCAAACTTCTCATACATAGCAAGTTTTCCTAAAACCAATAATTTAAATGGAAGCAAATTGTCAAAGCAGCAGATTCATCATTTGCAAACACATCTCATACACCACAGTAAAAGCAACCCACACAAAATCACTGACATTGTAGATCTTACACATGCATCCCACAATTGGATTTTTTTCTTCTTGCATCAAATACCCTTATGGAAACTCTCCAGATAAAATCAAACAATCCTTAAGCAACAAAATGAGCTCTCACAAACACAGTCATAGCAAGCAAACTCCCCCACCCTCAAAAAAGTAACCAAGCCACCTCCAGTCTGTCAGTGACGATCCTCTGGAGAAACCCACAGAATACAGAAGTCTGTCTTCTAAAGACAAGTCTTTCCAGCTGAATTTAATTAGACTGTGAAAAACATTCTTCTGTGGCCCATTATGGTTTTCCCCAGACCTTTGTATGACTAATCTCACACTGTTCCAAAGACGCTGTTCCTATCTTTGCTCTAGAGGCTCTCTTAACCTGTCATCTCTCCTTTTACTAATTTTGTAGTGTATTTGCAATTATTCTCAAACTTTAAAAGGCTTGATGTTTGCTTTGTCCATGTCAGATCTGCTTGTGTGGCTAAGAGATTTTGTTTGCTCTTTTTCCATTAAAAATATTACCTTTACCTTGTCTCCCTAATAGCTTCACTTCTGCTTCATATATCTAATAAGTAATTATTGCCCCTTATTTTTTGCAACATAACCTCCTATGCTTTAGCATAATTTCCTTCTGTAGAAGGACTTCAGAGGGACTCTTCAGAACCAGAACTTTAAAGCTGTCTTGCTGCAGGCTACAGAAGTCACTCACAATATCTGTCTATACCTTAATAGCATTTTCAGTTAATCCATTAATGACAGACATGATTAAATTTTTTAGCACCGACCTATGATAATCTGATTCAATTTACTACCCACGTTTCACCAAGTAAAGAAGCACTTTTTCACCTGACTTGTTAGAGGGAATCTGCAGAAGTGAAGTCTTTAAATGGTGCCATAATTCTGTAAATCTGAAGACAAGCTCAAATGGCTAGCAACATTAACTATCACAAACACATTAAATCTTGTCCAGTTCAGGCAATCTGGACATTGACAAACTTGCAGAAACTCATGTGTGACATTAACAGAACTATCCATGTCCTTAAAAAAAAAAAAAACTGATCTAAGAGTTTCCCATTGACTGTATGAATTCTGTAATCACAGACTAATGAAATTACTCCTATGCTTATCTGATTTGAGAAAAAGTAAGGAGAACTTACCTTACATTTCCCATCCTCTGGGGAAGGCAGATCCATCTTCTATCTGGACACAAGATGGCAGAGCTTCCCAATGGAACTAGCACAGCTCTTTGAAACTTTTGGTTATGCCTCCTTTCTGATTTTAAAGGTTTGTCATCCACCCCTGCAATCACTCATGGGAATGTGAGTGTCTTCTAGTGACTTACTGTGAAATCAGATTTTTGCTGCCACATCTGAGCATCTAAGCTAAAGCAAATTGTATTGCAAATCCTCACCCACTCACCCATTCTGACCTGATATCAGAGTTCCTTCCATCAAGCCAACCAGCTGACAATTTAGATGGACAAAACACAGCAGGAAAAGAGGGATTTTTCTTGTGTCTAATATTATTGTTTGGGGGTTTTTTGGTTTTTTGGGTTTTTTTCCCAAGACATAGTTCCATCCACCTCTTAGATTTCTAATAAAAGACCCTGTTTCATTTAACTGAATTATACAATACAATTTCTTTGGCTGCAATGATACACCTGTTCTCTGAAAAAGCAAGAGGTGGAATCCAGGTGATCAAGATTTTATTTCTAGCAACCTGCTAAAAGGAATTACATTTTTTCTCAGTGAGCAGTTTGCTTTTCTTAGAAACACCACTATTTAAAACAACTGGAGACTTACTAATGTAGAACATTGTGAGAATGTAATATTAGTATATCAGCCAAATTATGTGTGACAAAAGAGGTTGACTGGTTCACTCTACAAAAATCACATGGTGATAGTAATTTTACCTTGAGATAAGCAAATAGGGTCCATTCTCTTAAATATTTAATATTCATTATTTCAGATGTATCATATTGTACCTTGATACATTGTACTAGTATTCCTTTTGATTCTGGAAGACATTTTCCAAAAAGCCCGAATGTCTTTGATTATTTCACAAACCTAGCTTTAGGTATCAGGGGTAAAGAGTTACAGATCACATCACTGCAGATCCTTTTCAGGTAGAGGATGCAAAAATGATTACCAGAAGGAAAAGTATATTGCATAGGCAGATTTCCAAGATCATGTTCATTAAATTCATAGCTGTTACTCAGAGTTGAATGAGATAAAAATAAGAATTTTAATCTAAATTTTTCAGATATTTCAAGCTAAAGAAACCCCACTGATGCTGTAAGAGAAAAATCTGTTAATAGATGCAAGAATGATACAGAAGACAATATTATTTCTTGATTCTGAAGTTGGAACTCTCTACATGAAAATGGTAATAGGTACAGCCTATTTTTACCAGGGAGCATAAACATTGTAAGGAACTGATTACACAGATGACAAAAAAAAGAAACTTGTCATATACCATGTATACATTTTAAATACTAATCAATAGAAACACTTCACCACTCTTAAGAAGTTAAAAGATGACTCACTCATCAATATTTATCTGATGTTAGACCAGGCAAAGAATGTCATTCACTATGACAAAGCAATTTAGACAAAAGGGTGAACATTTTTATTCCCTTTACCAACCTGCATTTTTTTGTTCCTTACTTTTAAGTTAGCTTGCTGTTTTAGCTATCAAAATTGAAAAAAGAATTTTACTTTGTTTTGACCTGGTCTATGAGAGCAGGGTATCAATAGATAATGACAACATGAGTGTGAGGAACTATTGTGTAATTCAGGCAATTTGTTTCTGTGACCTTGGTATTGAGATTGGGAAATTCGGATGCTAACTCAATCCCTCCTAGACTCCTTTCAACAGGGTGTGTGCATTAGTTACTCTAATCTCTTCCTTGCTTACTACAAGGAGGATTACATCACAGTAAGAAATAGTTGGCTGTTTCTGACTATGAATGACAGTCTCTTAGTGATCACTAAGTGAAACTCCTGGTCAGCGACAGGAACCAAACTCAGAGACCAAACAAACAAAAAAAGTGTTATAAATTTGCTTCCTTCTAAAAAGGTCAATGACTAGGTTCAATTCAGCCATGCAAACAGCTAGTTTACATGCATTTCATTATTCCGTAACCTTCTTCTAGCCTCAGGTTGTCTTTCTTTTTTCTTCCTTTTCCTTTTTTTTTTTTTTGAGAGAAATATTTTAACCCAAATATTGTAACTAGAACATTAAGCATAATCTGAGTTAACTCTGCAGCAAATGCTCTTCTGCGAAGCTTCAAACACACAGTTGTCTCATCTAGGAGCAGGATTTTCTGGTACAAGGAAGGAATTAGTTCTGTGGCTCCCCAGGAGCAATTACATCCAGTCTAATATTAATAAAATTAAGGCCATTACAGGATTAAATTAAGTAAGTGCTTTTCAGTTTTCCTTGGCATGACTGCATTTGACAGCAGACTTTTCATCATGATCTCTCTGACATACAGGTCTATCCAGAGACATAATAAATATCAATGAAACAATCTGGACAGAGATTTTTAATACTCTATACAGGCCAAGTTATAGTTGTTTTATAAGCTAATTCCCATCATATACCCAGTCAATTCTATGGAAAATGAATTATTTGTGTGATTTAAAATATTTTATTTATAAAAGAAAAAACAGTGATCTGGGAAGCTCCATACCAACAAATACAAAAAGCTAATATATAGAACTGACACATTAAAAGATGTCTAACTTATCTGTCAGAGTTTATACTAATCAGATTTCTTCACTTGGAAGTAAAAGAAAATGGTAATTGCATAAATTTTACCCAATAAAGGAAAACGTCTGGTGAATAGAGAAGCACACTGCTTCATTGGTGGGTTTAAGACACAAATAAGACTCTAAAGTGAGTTTCCTTTCTCATAAAGTTCATTTCATGAACTCCACAGTGCAGCCCATGTGACAGCAAACTTTAGAAGTGGAATCTGTGATCCTCCAGAAAGGCAGCCGTGTTGAAGGTACAACTGGTGAACGTGACAGAGAATAGGTCTAAATAACAGACTGCTTGTGCAGAGGTTCAAAAACTAAGACTTAAGCTACAATATTGCTTCAAAATAGCTGGATAGACACTTCTTCACTGTCCAAGCAAAATAAATCTGAAAGCAGCACAAATGCTGAAACCCAGACATGATATTCCTCTGAGAAATCTCTATACTCCTTAAATGGTATATGGAATACACGATTTATATGCCACCTGGAATACTAATATTTCTTAATTAATTTAAAACCTTGCCTCTCTGCAACTGAGATATTTTGTTTCAAGCAACATTTGCTTTGTCTTTCTCATCCACATATTTTCACCTTTAGTTACGCCAGGTTTTGAAATTGCATTAGATTGACTAGCAGGTCCCAGAGAGGGTTTTCTGTCAGAATGACAGGATAAATGAAAATGTGGCCCTTCTATTCAATTATCTTCATAAATGAAGGAGACAAAATAAATCTCATTGCACCAATAAAGAAATAAATATGAAACCCATCCTGTAAAAGACAATACATTCACTGTTATATTACATAGGAGACTGCCTAGAGAAATTCCATTGCAAGAGTTCAACACAAAAGACAGAGAACGAGCTTTTTATTAGAAGGTTTCTACAATACTTTTTGAATGAAAACATGAGTCGATCATGAAAACAATTATCAATTATTTTTTTCCTCATTCACAATGTTAAAGAGGGATGACTTTTTCCCCCCAGTGTCTGAACTGTGAGGTAGTAATAAATATTTTGGATCACTTTAGAAAAAATCAGGTCTGCAGTGGCCTTTATTAAGTATATCATAAACTCTTAGTCTAAATTCTGCCTCTCAATAATTCTGTATTTTGTATTCTTCATTGGCCTTTATTCTTCGAGACCGCAAAGTCTCTGCCCTAGTATTAATGGAAACCTTATATGCTTGGGAGCTGGGCTGCGTGCACTGGGTGGGGTGTTCTCACAGCCTCTCACAGCCTGCAGGGATCATAATTTCTGCTAAGTTCTGTAAGTCATCAAGACTGTGTTATTTCTTCTCCAAATCAATATGCAATGAAAATCACCCTCTTCAGATTATATTGTTTCTAAATACAGAACTAAAAATTCCACAATTACTATTCTCTCAGGAACTTGTTCGCCTACTCCTGTGATGATATCACTTGCTTCTCGTCCAGAACACACATTTTTAGGAGAAAACTTGCCTGGGTAGCGCACAATCAGTTTATTCATTTCTGGAGGCAAAGCTGCTTCTTATTTGGAGAAGTAGACATAATAAAAGTAGAATAGTTTGACCTACTCCTTTGGCCATTGAATAATGAACTATTGAATAGTTAATTTTGACAGATATGATGACCACAACACATTAAGAAAACTGCTAAGTGATATTGCATACACTAAACTGTTATTAGCTGTGGCTTAAATCTAAGCCAAAAACAATCATGAGAGTAGCTCTATTGTTAGATTCTGTTGTTGGTAGGACAGTTTGCACTGAACTAGCTATCATAATTTCAGGAGTGAGCATAAACATTTTTTCTCCAATATGCCCATAAAAATGCCATTCACTTGCATAATTACTGGCCTCTAAATGAAGCTGGTTTATTCTAATAGAGAAACAAAATGTAAAACATAGGCCGCCAGGAATATCTATGTGAGACTAAATGTGAGTGGTAATTGGAGAGTGATTGCACAGCTGCTGAACAGTGCTCCTTGTTTCTTTGAAATGTAAATATAATGTAGAATGTTGATTACATTACAATTACAAAATAAAAAAGGACAAGTGATACTCCTAGCATTTAGCTTTTAGTGTTTATTTGAAAGACTCCCTTTTCCCACTGGAAATCGCAGGATGTTTCACTGTGTGTAGGAACATATTCTGTGGCTCACAAATGACTCAAGCAGTGTAAGAATTTCTATCACAGCTACCTGTACATTTACACATGCACACACACACATATCAACACACACACACAAGTTCAACATTCATTAGAAGTAGACATGACAATAGCAATCTTTTGAATTTATCAGTACAGCTAACAAAGTATTCCATGATGTGACTGGGAAGGCTATATTCAAAGAATTCTTCCCTCTCTAACAAAAGATTTTTTTTTCAAATTTTCCCAGAGTCTAGGAGTGCTGAAACCCGTTCAAGGCCACTAGAGAAAACAGGTAGGAAATCAGTTTGGTGGAATAGACGCATCTAAATGACATCTGGATCACTGCTTTTCATCACCTCATCTTATCTCTACCACTGTGAAATAGCTGAATTACTAGGGAAAAATAATCTGTAAAGACCAGTGCCTGTATATGCCCCTAAGAAACAAAGTATTGGTAGGGCTAAGACATATGTTGCTGCCTACCTTCAAAACATAATACTCAAACAACTTGAGCTGGGTGTCTTTTACTACACACAGAGTTTCTGAAAGCAAGTTCATACACTGTTTATGAGTATATAGCAGTTATTTACACAGTAGAAAGGCAAGACTGAAATTATATAAGGCTAAGCATCAATTTCTCCGACACCCTGAAAAAGGCACCTGAGGAATGCTTGCTGGTGCCTGGTGGCTGATGAGTCAGCGAGGAAGTGTTGGCTTCCATTGCTCATTGGAATGGGTTGATCTTCAAAACCTGAGCTAACCCTCCTATTCTGTTTTTTTTTCTCATGATTTTATACCTTTTTCTCACTTTTTCCTGGGTTTCTGACTTACTAATAACTAGCTCAATAATCACGTCTGTCTTTGGTGTTTTTTTCCCTCTCTTACACTGCTTTAGTCATGAATTCACTTGCAGCTCAAAAACATTTTTTTCTTCAGGAATGCAAAGTCAAAGCCACCTAGCTGGGCTTTACCAAACTGGGCCTTGCTCATGGACAACTGAAACCCTGGGTTAGCAACTGCAAAATGGAGCGGCCAGGCTTCGGTTAGTACCCATGTTTGTTCTGGTGCTATTGTGGGATAATGGCTTCAAGGAATTCACACAGCTGAAAATTATTAACACAAATACTGTACATTCACCTGCATGCTTTTGTTATAGAGATAAGACTTTTGGAGGCTACTGGGTGGGTACTTTTGCATGTCTACTGTGCTTTAACTGTAGGGAAGACTGGAAAACTACCAACTGCGATAAGCTATAGTATGACCGATGTCTACCTGCAGAACTGAAAATGTGATATGACACCTATGAAAAACTGTTGGCCTGTTAGAAGCAGGAGTCTAAAAATCTGATCTACTGTAATAGTGAACAAGGTAGACAGAAGTTTAATATACAGTACAAACCTTACATCTGTATTAGATGTATCGATTTAATATATAAACAGTGGGTTACATAATGCACTTGTTTTTCATTCCTGCACTGCAGCAAAGGTTAATTTGTAGTTACCAGGAAGACAGGAAAGGAAAGTATGCTGGTTCAATGAATCTCTTCCAGGATAAAAATATATTCTTTAAAAAGTACATAAGTTTTTCAGATGACAGATATGTCCGTGAAAATACTTAATACGTGAGACAGCACCAGCTGCATCAGAGCCCTATAGCTAGAAATATTTTGATTGGTATAATTTATAAAGAAAAAAATGGCTTGAACATTTGACAGACTTTCTAGTGCTATAAACAAGGATATAGAGCACTACTGAAATGTATGTGCGTTAATTTGCCCTGAAATACTATATTGTGGGTAGGGAGGGATTCTGAAATGAGGAGTATCATAAGTACAAAATATTTATTTGGTGTGATGTACACTGTACTTTGTGTCAGTTTTTCCACTGCTACAAACCTCAACTAGTTTCTAGAGGGGTGTTTTCTGAATGTGAGGCATTGACTGCCATTGAGGAGCTTATTTCTTAGGGCTCACTTCTACAGACATAATGTGCCTGAGCAGAATCAAGGTGTGGTTTGTGATTCAAATATTTCATCGTCTTAAAGTGGAGGTAGAACACCAACAGAAATGGTAAACTGCCATAATGATGAGGGCAGACCTCATGGCGCTCTGCAGCTGCCTCCCAAGGGGAGGAGGAGGGGCAGGCACTGATCTCTTCTCTCTGGTGACCAATGATAGGACCCGAAGGAATGGCAGGAAGATGTGCCAGAGGAGGGTTATGTTGGCTATTAGGAAAAGGCTTTTTACCCAGAGGGTGGTGGAGCACTGGAACAGGCTCCCCAGGGAGGCCGTCACGGCACCAAGCCTGACGATATTCAAGAAGCACTTGGACAATGCCCTCAGAGATATGGTGTGAATTTTGGGGTTGTCCCATGCAGGGACAGGAGTTGGACTTGATGATCCTTGTGGGTCCCTTCCAACTCAGGACATTTTATGATTCTATGATAACTCGAGAGACTTCTTCAGGAGATGGACAGCTCTGCAGGTCTCTATGGCCCTGTTGCACAAGGGGATCCATGCAAACAGCATGCATGTTAGAATAGCCAAATACAAAATCAAACATCCACAGCAGACTGGACATACTTTCGCATGAACAGATGTAGCATTTGAGAAAAAATGAAGAAGATTTAGGAATTCTGAAGGATCTATGTTCCCAGTGCCTGAGAGACCTAGTGCAACTATGAAGACATATGAAGAGGAAACAGACAAGAAACTGCGGGTACCTACGTTGCATTTCTGCAGCATATGGTACTGTGGAAGCCATTGCTGGAAGACTGTTTTCTGTTAAGCTGTCAGCATTGCAGAAAGGATATTAGAAAAATAAAAGAGATTTTCAAGGGCGATACAAGGATCATTTGAAGACTGGACAATTTTCTTATGAATTCCATTCTGGTTTACCTATATGCAAAAGAGTGACAAGATGAGTTGCTAGAAGTTAAAGTCAAGCAAATCCAGGTTACAAACAGAAGTGATTATCAATTGGCATAATTTATCCAGGAACATGATAATTCATCTAACATTGAAATCTTGAAACAGCATTTAGATTCACCCCACCCACTACCTCAATAACTGAAGTACCTAATTTAGGAGTTTTATAGTAAGTACAGAGGAATAATCATCTTCAAGGAACTATTGAAATGTTAGAAAGCCTGAATCATTGAAGGATTTTCTTGATTTATCATAAATTCCTAAACTGGGAACCTTAGATGCTTGAAATTCAGTGAGATATATCAGTCTCACTCTCCCAAGTGAACTTGCACAACTAACTAAATACAGTAAGGAGAAAATTAAAGGAAAACAAGGGGGAAATCAGGAAGCAAATGGGTATGAAGGGAAATCAGACAGAAAAGGAGAGGAAATACATTTTTAAAAAACAGACACCACCTCCTCCTCAAAAAAGTTGTTTCAGGGAAAATGATACTGGTGGTTGCTCTTGAGAATCAGTGGACCTGGGAATGTAAAGCTGATCAATGGATACAATAATGGATATTTAGGTAAATAAGTAACATGAAATGCATAATTTAGTAAAAAGCAGTAGAGATGATTACTTTTCTGCAGATATATGAAACCCAATTTTTTCTGCCTTTGCACTTAAGATAGCCTATAGGATGCCAATTGATTTCAATGGAAGTGAGTAATAATGGAGTAAATGACTGCTCATTTTAAATAAGGCTGAGCAAGTTAAAAGGTCAGATGAGTGATAGAACCCAGGAGGAGGTTCTGCTGGGAGAGAAGAAAAGACATGGTAAAGAAAATTAAATGCAAGCACAGAAAATGTAGTCTTGCGAAACTGTGGCTGATGCTGAATTTCAACACAATAATAAAGTCTATGTTATTTTTACCCCATAGAGGTAGAAACAAAATGGAAGTAGGATCTATTTAGAGTGCGTTCACACATGTTCTGCACACCAGTCTCTTTAGCACAAATTTGAAAGCCTAAAGCTAACAATTCCTCCAGCATTGATATTCTGTCACTGGAGAGGTGGTCTGTCAAAAGTAAAATGAAACACTCAGTTCTCACCACCTACGGGAGGGAGAGGGAATTAAGTAAAGAACCAAATCGAATGGACATGACAATACATTAAGATATCAGAAATCTAAAAGAAAGATCAAGAAACACTCATACTGCACTGCATAGCCAGAAGAAAAAAAATAGACAGAAGGGAGATCACATGCTTACAGTGCTAGAAGATAGACAAATTCTTCTGAGAGAGATAAAGCATGTTGTAAACCCTTGGCCATTCCAATTATGTAAATCCTTGAAAATAAACAGCTTTCAGAAGGCATTTATCTAGCTGTGGAGGTGATGATAATGGTAGATAGCAATGATGAGTGACAGACTTTTGTATTTCATCAACATTTCATCTCCAATCTTAAAGACTGGCTCATCTGACCTGAAAAGTAGTTAAGGGTTTCTGCACTACTAAGTATATACGTATTTGAACGACTCTGAGGAGGATGCTATGTATATAAATTCAAACACAGAATTGGTAAAACTGGCTGACATAAAATAAATATTTCTATCACTGTAGTTACCTTAGAGGAATTTTCTAAGTAAGAACTACATGCTACATATCATTTCCAAAAAGTTGCACTTGAGAGACATTGTACGGAATTAGCTGATACCATACTTCAGAGTGTATTATATCCATGTACGCTACCGAAAATATTCTGCGGCAGCCTGAGCTGCCTATGTGACAGATTTTTTCCCCCCATTTGTTCTCACCGCAGTTTTACGGGCCTGATTCTCCATCTTATATTGGATAAGAAATAATTAGCCTTGCAGAACAATGGAGGCAAATTTTGAAATGTCATCACAAATATACACACTCTCATGCATGGTTCTTATGACGTGGTCACTTGTGATGCACAGTTGCAGATTCAGCGAAGTGCCTTTACAGTCATGGCAGAACATTTGATCATACACGCCAGCTACCTCGCTGCTACCTATACTGGCCTGCAGACACGTGGTATGCAACTCTGAGCTCGGGGAAATCAGCGCACTCTGGTCCTGTGCTTGTCTCGGTTTCTCACACTGCCAGTCTGTTGCAGAGTAACAGTTAATGCAGTGCACTTCCCTGGCACACTGTAAGACTAACAATGAAATTTTGTGTCATGCTCTACTAAATGCAAAAATATTGGCCTTTTTGAAAACCCACTCTAAAAAGTGCTCCTGGTTTTAGGATTTAGCTGGTAACATAGACAAGAGTTTCACTCCTAGAAACAGTTCTCTGTGCTTTCTTCTTTTTCCTGGTGCAGCTTGTTTAAGAAGTTGACATCTCCTTTCCCTGACTTGACTTAATGGTTATTTGTTCAGATCACTGCAAATCTGCCACTGCTGTTGTGGAGCTGTGCTGGTGCTGGCTGGAGGGATGGAGCACGTCCATGGCCCTGCCCTCCCTGAGCTCAGTCATTTGCCTCTGTCTACCCGCAGCCTGGAAAACAAACCCTCCCATTAGCTTGTGCTTGTAGTTAAATAATTTGAAGTAGGTATAACCTTAAAGATGGTTAAATCCTAAGAAAGTCAGGAAAATCACAGCATAAAATATGACATTATTTTGTAGAGTGCTGCAGCATATACCTCTGAGTACATTAATTCATATTTGCAATGTATATACCCATACAGACAACACATATGAGCATATTAATCAACATATGCGGAGTGCTTCCCAGTCAGATGCACCCACAAGACTTCATTAATTTAAGAAGACCTTGCTGAAATTATACCATGTTCAGCAGGTTGGAAAGAAAAAGAATAAATGTTCGTATTTGTTTAATTGTTTGAGCATAGGCTGTCAGTTACTTTGCTGGTACAGATTTTCAGTCATAACAACTAACCGTCCAGGTAACTTTTCCTTTGATTTGTTTTAGAAGTTTATAATTTAGGGCTGGAAAATAAGTAATTTCATGCTTCAGGTATAACAATATATTGAGACTTCTTATCCTCTCCTCACAAAGGGAAATGTGCTGTTATTGTCAGACATGGTGCACCCAGTATGCACTCAGTCTACTCCTGCTAACTTATATGACTTAATGTCACTAGGTTTTGACTTTGAAACCCATAATTTATTCATTCTTGCCAAAGATGACTGATAATGTTAGAATGGATGTCAAATGTCTCAAAAGAAATTAATTTTTTTAAACTGCAGCATTACTTTACACATATTTGCAATGTCTTTGCTATGATACCACTGGCAATCCATATGAAAAGCAAAGCCACAGCCTTTGCCTGCCTACTCATAATGATTTGCTTCTCCAAAATGATTGGCAGCATTTTAGCTCCTGGAACAATAAACTTGAAAGTCAGGCTAGATGTATTTTCCATTTATAGTAATTATAATAGAACATTTTTATGGAGAAAAGGAAAATAGCCTTTTCTACAACAAGGAAATAAAATCACTCTTCTTTCAGTACATTTTCCCTTGGCCACTGATTTTGTCTGAATCATGTTTATTTCAAAATTTCAAATATAATTTTCCTTTCAAACTGTCAAAAATAGTATGCATAAGAATAAAAGTTGTCAGCAATTCACAATCCACCTGTTAGCTGACATCTGTGGCATCACATCATTCTATCACTTGCTGTGAAAAAAAGGCTATTTAGGCAACGTGACATTCCCTGATGCTAAAAGTGTGGAAGAAAGAAGAAACCTAAAGCTTCTTATTTGTTCCTCTGCTTAAAAATATATGTGTGTCTGTGTGTGTATAGTATATATATAAATATATATAACTTGCTTGGATGGGAAAGTACAAGGGATTCCCCCCTTTCCAAATTAAAAGAACACTTCATGAAACTGTATTCCACTGTCTGAGGAATAAAGGAATTGTAGTAAGCATGGGGAGTCTGGTGCAATGCATTGGATCAAATGTAGCTGGCAGACTGGTGGAAGCACAAACAAACAAACAGGTGGCTATGCTGACATTCTTCCTCTAATGTGACTATTTTGTCTGCCTGTTTATATTTGGCTGTGTAATGCTCAGATCACAGCAATGACTGATCACGAATATGTGTCCTCTCTAAGCGTGAGCAAAAATCATAATTTCATGTTAATTTAGTCATGTATTTAACATACTAGTTTGCACTATATTTCTAAAAAAGGGCTCCAAAGCTACAATGGCAATCTGCTAGTTCACTACATGAAAAGCTAGTGCCTCCATTTTTCCTGCTTTCATGAGAAGTCACGAGTGACATGCCAAGGTGATGGGGACGTTGCAGGTTTTGCCTTCCTCATAATTACGTGTGTAAAATACCAATCAAGTTGCTAGTATCTTCGATCTGTTGTCATCAACCATGAACATAACATACAAACCTGCTGTAAGCAATGAGAAAGGTAACAGCCACTGTCATGACTGCAGATCTTGTAACCTCCCTGTGCTTCTGTATACCATGGAAATCTGTTAGAAAGACTTGATGTTATTGCTTCTTTCTCTCCTTCTTACTTTTTTTAGAACATTAACAAGGGTTGTGTATCAAAAGAGTATCTTCTATGGAGATCATTCCTAGATTAAAAAAGGGGTAGTTATACTACCAGTTACATATATTGTGAATTTATCCTGATAAGGTATATTTAGTTGACAGATTTTTGTACAAATTTCCCTGAGTAAAAGAAGTAATTCTGGTTTTTGCAGAGTTTGATACAAGCTACTTTGAAGAGGAGCAGGCTGTGATAGAAGATCTAATTTATCTCAGTCTCCATACTGCCACAGATCTGGAGATAAACCTAAAAGCAGCTAGTCAAGGCACCACGGGCTCAGTACCTGCAGTGCTTCTTCACTCAAAAAAGAGGGATCAAAAGTCAACAAGCCAAGGAAGATTCTATTATACTGGATGCACTAAATCTTCAAAGCCTCGTTTTATCTGTAAGAATGCTGTAAGACAAGATATCAATTGTTGTACCTCATCCTTTCCTTAGATGTTTTCGGAAAGCTGTCTTTGGAGTGCCAGCTGAAAGTTTTTATTCTCTTACTTTGACAAGTCTTGACCAATGCTTCTCATGGGCCTTTCTCCCAGAATCACTTTTAGTAATTTTTAAACTTAATCTTTGAAATTTCTCTGATAGTTTTGGAGCTTATAGCTCAATTTTGTTCCCATTTCCTCCCTCCATTCAGGCTAGATGTTGAAATATTTACTTCCAACTTTAGGATATCCAATGAACGAAAGTTCTTCACCTGACATACAAACCTGTGGAATTCAGGCCATGCATTCGCTTCAGCCCAGCAGAACACTGGCTGTACCTGCTCACTTGTCTCTCCTAATACATAGGACTGACTCTGGCCATTTTCTTTGGATGACAATTCAGTTCTGCCTTCATTACTGAGAAGTCTTGAACTGCTTCTGGAGAGTGTTTTGTAAGGTAAAGTCAGAAGGCCTTATAAAATCTTTGACCTAGCCAGCGCAAGCTGTGGGCCCACACCTGGATCCAGACATGTTCCAAACTTTACTGACTTTAGCACAAAGCTACAGGTAAAAAGTTTAGTAAAATTCTCAAGTGCTTTTCAGCCTCTTCTCTTCTGATTGCAGTTGGCAGCTGCCCCAGCAAATAGTCAAAGCTATTCAAGACCACAGTATGGTCCAGATTTTCCAAGCCATGAAGATCACTTTGGGCTATTTATGCTGTATGAAGTGAATTTGCAGGGCACTATGGTGCATAGATTTACAATTCAGAAAGATGCTGGAGTCTGAGTTCTGTGCAGCTGTGAACAAGACACTGCATTAAATAAACCAGTGGCCTAATCAAGCCTGGGAGCTCTTGTATACCTTTTTGTTGATTCAAGAGGTTTAGATTAGGAAATATTACTTCACTGAAAGAGTTATCCAGCATTGGAACAGGCTGCCCAGGAAAGTGGTTGAGTCTCCATCCCTGCAGGTATTTAAAAGACATGTAGATGTGGTGCTTAGGGACATGGTTTAGTGGTGGCCTTGGCAGTGTTAAGTTAATGGTTAGACTCAATGATCTGAAAGGTCTTTTCCAACCTAAACTATTCTATAATTCTAAGAAATCTAACATATAGAAAAAACAACCCTCTCCTCACCTTTGTAGATCATCTAAATGCATATTCACAATTCCCTTAAATCCATAGCTGGAAGAGAATTATTAGCTACGATATCACTAAAGTGATGCTGTACAGTATGGCAGGGTGAAGAGGTTTAGGGATAAAAAATAGAAGTGCCTTGTTAGTATGAGAAAAAAGTTGTGATCCTTTCCTGCTGTCACAGAAATCATTAGCCTAGCCATTTTACAAATATTTGTACTTTTTTTCCTTACAGTTATGCCAGCTAACACAAGTTATATCACCACCTTTACTGAGTGCTCAATACCTTCTATGCTTCCAGTAATAATTTTGGTTAAAAGTCGCACTTCAGGGTGTAAATTAATCACCTGTATTTAGGGACTGAGAGAGAATCAATAAAAACCCTGTAGTACTGCCTACTTTGACAAATTTCTTTCTAAATACGCTTCAGCTGCTGTTGTCTGGTTATAATGAAAGTTTTCACTTGTAACTAACTTGCAGTATCTTTTTACCTCAGACTTTGCCAGGACCCTGAGTGCATAGCTGGTGGGCAAAGGCATGGAGCTGGTCAAGCCCGAGACCCAGCCTCCTTGCTGACAGGGAGCTCATTGTAGCTCCTCAGTGCTAACTCTGACCCATATTACTGTGCTGGGCTCTCTCACACCTTACCTGGAGGAGGACCCAGCCCCCACAGCACCCTGATGGTGCTGGCCTTATCCTTTGATCTTAAGAGGGTGACAGTGCTATAGAAATCCTCAATATAAGCTTATGGAAGTCAGGAATTATGTTATAAAAATGGCAAGACTTCTTAAATAAATAGAGCTTCTGAAAGAACTGTAGAGGATAGATGACTAGTTCTAATAAGCTGGTTCGAATTTAATCTGAATAAACATCTTTGGTTCACAAAATACTCTGAAGTAAAACAATTACACAGCATGTACCAGTGTTATGTAAGCTCAGAAAATAATATAAATTATAAGGTGAATTATTAATTCACACGTGTCAACAATTCCTGAAGTCAGGATGAGTTCAGGCAGCAATGTATCTGTAAATACCTCAACTTTGTTCCTTTTTTCCTGGGAAGCTACAAGAAAAGCTAGTGAACTGTAAGGATTGAAATGGGCCTTATTTTGTTTTGTTTTTGAAATGTTATTCTTCCTTTCAGTCACAGAATCCCAGAATGGCAGGGGTTGGAGGGGACCTCTAGAGATCATCTTGTCCAACCCCCCTGCAGGAGCAGGCACACCCAGAGCAGGGGGCACAGGACTGCATCCAGGTGCGTTTTGAATGTCTCCAGGGAAGGCGACTCCACAACCTCCCTGGGCAGCCTGTTCCACTGCTCTGGCACCTGCACAGAAAAGAAGTATTTTCTCATGTTGAGGTGGAACTTCCTGTGTTCCAACTTGTGCCCATTGCCCCTTGTCCCGTCATTGGGCACCATCTGGCCCCATCATCCTGACACCCACCCTCCAGATATTTATAAGTATTGATAAGATCCTCCCTCAGTCTTCTCTTCTCCAGGCTGAACAAACCCAGGTCTCTCAGTCTTTCCTCATAAGGGAAACACTCCAGTCCCCTGGTCATCTTCATAGCTCTCTGCTGGACTTGCTCCAGCCGTTCCACATCCTTCCTAAACTGGGTGGCCCAGAACTGGACACATTACTCCAAATGTGGTCTCACTAGGGCAGAGCAGAGGGGGAGGATAACCTCCCTCGACATGCTGGCCACACCCCTTTTAATGCACCCCAGGATACCGTTGGCCTTCTTGGCCACAAGGGCACATTGCTGGCTCAGGGTCATCTTGTTGTCCACCAGCACTCCCAGGTCCTTCTCAACAAGCTGCTTTCCAGTAGTTCAGCCCCCAACTTCTGCTGGTGCATGGGGTTGTTCCTCCCCAGGTGCAGGACCTTGCACTTGCTCTTGTTGAATGTCACGATGTTCCCCTTGGCCCAGCTTTCCAGCCTGTCCAGGTCTCGCTGGATGGCAGCACAGCCTTCTGGTGTATCAGCCACTCCTCCCAGCTTGGTGTCATCAGCGAACTTGCTGAGGGTACACTCTGTCCCTTCATCTGGGTCATTGATGAATGTGTTGAACAGGACTGGACCCAGCACAGACCCCTGGGGAACACCGCTACTGACAGGCCTCCAACCAGACTCTGCCCCATTGATCATGACCCTCTGAGTTCTGTTGTTCAGCCAGTTCTCAGTCCACTTCACTGTCCACTTGTCTAACCCACACTAAGAAAACTTGCCCGTGAGGATGCTGTGGGAGACAGTGTTGAATGCCTTACTGAAGTCAAGATAGACAACATCCACTGCTCTCCCTTCGTCGACCCAGCCAGTCACGCCATCATAGAGAGCTATCAGGTTAGTCAAGCATGATCTTGCCTTGGTGAATCCATGCTGACTACTTCTGATAACCTTCTTGTCCTCTACATGCCTGGAGATGACCTCCAGGATGAACTGCTCCATCACCTTTCCAGGGATGAAGGTGAGGCTGACTGGTCTTTAGTTACCCAGATCCTCCTTCTTGCCCTTTTTGAAGACTGGAGTGACATCTGCTGTCCTCCAGTCCTGGGGCACCTCTCCCATCCTCCATGACCTTCAAAGATGGTGGAGAGTGGCTTGGCAAGAACATCCGCCAGGTCCCTCAGCACTCGTTGGTGCATCCCATTGGGGCCCATTGATTTGTGAGTATCCAGTTTGCATAGGTGATCTCTGACCCAATCCTTCTCAACCAAGGGGAGGTCCTCCTTTCTCAAGATTTTTTCCGTCTCCTGTGGGGGCTGGGATGCCTGAGGGCCAGCCTTAGCAGTGAAGACTGAAGCAAAGAAGGCACTAGTCAGTAGTATTGAAATGGTTAAGAAACAAAATCCCTGCAATGCCTCTATGATCTGTTAAATTATTACAGTTCCCGTGCTAAAGGTAAAGCAGTGAAACAGAAATCTGTCTACCTAAGACTCTGTAGATTCCTAGGTTTATTGGTAATGTTAAAAAACCTAGCCTAGTCTTAGAATAAGGCAAATCTCACCTTTCCCTGAACAGTCAGCATGTGGCAGGGAGATACATGGGCCAGCATCTCCCTGGGACTGGGGGCAGCAGGGGCTCCAAGGGGTGGCAGGGCAGAGAAGTTCCAGCCCCAGCCCGGAGCAGGCAGCCAGGGCCAGTGGGGCAGCCCGAGTGTTGGGCACCTCCCTGGGGACAGGCTGAGAACAGGCTGGGACATGTGCCCACGGATGGACCCTGCTCAGTGGGGCCCATGGCCACACAGGGCAGAGCTCTGAGAAGTGGACATCAGCCTTGCTGTGGGATCTCTGGGGCAGGAGCTGATGGTCAGGGGAGCTGACATGAGTTCCTGGGCCCTGGGCAGGGCAGGAGACACCCAAGAAGGCTTGGCAGGGACAGTAAGGCCCATTGGTACATTTAAGATGCTGACACAATGATTAATTAATATATGTTGATCTTTTAAATATGATTCAGTTTCCTTTGAGTTGTATGGAATTGACCTACAGGAATTAAATAGTTTTAAATTGAAGTGCAATAAATCTTTTTTTTGTCCCAAACTGCTGATAATTCTTTTTCTATCAGATGTTGGCAAAATAAGGATTTTTAGTAGGTATTATTTTCGAAAGCCTTTTTTAATCACAGACTTGTTTCCCTCTTTGGAATATTTCCATTTACATTTCTGGAAGGCATGCTGAAAAGCCCACAATTTAAATATTAACAGTTTTAAAAGTCTTAATTTTTCTGGAACTATTCCCACACATTGTTTAACTTCAGGTGATGAAGAGACTGTTCCGCAGGGTAGTAGTTAATAATCCTTTCAGCACACAGAAGCTACTGCACAGGACTCTGCATTGGTGAAGCTGGGGAAGCAGTGGATGGCTAGTCTTGTTCTGACATTATACATTATGCACTATATTGTAATTTAATTTACTTATATATCTATAAATCTATTTTATATCAGCCAAGTTAAATACCCAGAGCTTGTCCTTGCTCATACAATGGCTTTCTGGAATTCAAACCACATCACCAGGACGCATGGCTTTCTGGGAATGTCTCACACAACCCAATGGAAACAGGACGGAAGGAAAGTAACAGTGAACAACAGTAGTGAAGCAATCTGGCAGGAGCCCAGTGCACTGAGTGAAGCTGGACTTCTAGTTCAGCTTCACAGAATGAAATTTTCTCATCTTTTTGCCTATTTGTGTAGGCCAAAGAACCCTACACAAATTGTGCTACCTTACTGTGGCAGTGCACTGCTCCATTGTGGTGACCTGGCATTCATGTGCTTCTGAGCAAAGCACAAGGAATTTTAATCACTGTAGAGAGGTGGACTCCTTTGGAAGGAGATTGAGACAGACCAAGCTAAATTCCTTTATAATGACTTCTGCTGGCCTAAAGAGCTCCACATTAAGAGGAAGGACCACTTGGGCACTTAAAAACCTAACCATTCACATTCTAAGTCAGGCATCTAGGCTGCCAACAGAACATGCAGGGAATGTGACGTGATCACCTTCTGTAAATTAGTCACAGCAAGCCCTAAGAAAGGGTGTGTGATTCAGATGTAACCCAAGGAACTAGGCACCTTCTACCCATCGGATTTTCTAGCGAGGAACCAGGGATTTTAATTCTTCCATTTGTGGTTGAAAATTGACATTTCAAATACTGCACAGGTGTTTATTAACTGAGGAGTACCAAGCCCAGAGGTTTTATTTCCTTGTAAAATGCCTTTAAAACATGTACAGAAAAGAAAATAATTGTGTCACCTGCTACAGAATTCTGTGTCTGAAACTTGTAAATTTAAAAAATATCTAGTGGAAAGAGTCAACAGCAAGAAAAGCTGAGTTTGTCTGATCTTCTAGCTGCTAAGTTCAAAAGCTGCATGAGCCTAGCAGTGAATTCAGTGCTTGTAAAGTATTAGAAAGAAGTAAAAGGGAATCTGTTCCTCTCATAAATATGAACAGGAAAAGCAATTTACCTTCACACTCAAAAGATATTGGGGTTTGTTTGGGTTTTTTTTTTCATTCTCAAGCCTTATATGATATAAGATCTTTTCATAGGGTTATTTTTAAATATGATCTGCTCAAAGGCAATGTGCTCAGCTCCAGGGTAGGAAATATGCTTCATTTAAATCAACAGCAATCTGTACTGCTGATTAAAAAACAAGTGCTGATGGGCTTCACAGAGAGTGTCATCCATCTTGCCTTAGCTAAGCTGGTAGAGAAAATCGTGGCGGGATGCAGGGAGGGTTGGTGGACAGTGTACCATGAAACATTGAACAACAACAACAAACCATGAATTATCTGTACTTAAAAGTTCTACCAGTGTGGAAAAGTGGTTCTGAAAAGAGAATTTCAAACTGTTTGATGCTTGCATATCCTGGGAATTCAAATGAACTTTGTCACTGCTGCCAGTTTCATAAAAGAATGAAGTCTCCAGCAAGGCACAGATGGTATTTCTGAATGAGCAGATGATTATGCCAAGAGAATATTATGCTTGGAAACACATTTTGTTGATATGAGTAAAGCTGTTAGAAGGACAGCTATGGAAAAGAGGACCTAACCCTTTATGCAACACCTGAATACAGTAAGAAATAAGGCAGAGGCTAAAGGTTATTTAGTGCATTCTTCAGTCCTACTTATGAAAACCACAAGAAGATGCATGAAAAACAACATTTAGATAGTAATCTGTATTTACCTAAACTGAAAAGAGGTTATGGGCTATATATCAGATTTCCAAAAAGCACCACTGTGGAGAGCTTAGAAGAGGGGCCAAATTCCACGCTGATTCTGAGTATAAATTTATTTCAGTGAAGCAAAAAAATTCATGCTCTTTCATGTTTACAGACTCACAAGACAGCATATGCCATGAACATATGCCCAAACATATCAACGATCTGATTTGATGAGCGGTCAGAAAAAGGGGTGCATGACCTTTTGTATTACCAGGTTTGAAAATGTTGGCTTCATACTTGATATGACTATTTCTAAGTGAAGGCTGCAAATGGCAGATTTGGATTCCGCACCAGGTTTAAATCTGAGGTTGCTCCCTTGAGATCAATCAGCTCTTTCTGGTGACTTCAGGATCACAGAATCACAGAATCACAGGTTGGAAGGGACCTCAGGGATCAAGATAGTTCATGTAAGGGGTGAAAAGTATCACATGAGATTTTTCTCAGGGATGAAGGATATTCAGCAGTACATCTTGCAGGGCCTGATAATAGTGTCAGCCTCAGATTTTTCCATATATTTTCTTGAGCACAGAGGGCAAGCCTTGGAGGCAGATGACCCTGGTGAAATAATACAATCTCTGTATCTTGCAGGAAACTACATTCATCACCAACATGACAGCAAAAATAAAAAATGTCCCTCAGACAGCATTTATCCTGATGATGGTGATAAAACTATATAAGGGATTACCTGAGCTCTTTAAAAACTCCTTGTGTTCAGTTACAAAATTATTTACGAATTTAGGAATAAACAAGAGATTTGGACTAAAGAAAAAGAAGAAAAAAAGGGAAGCATAATCTTCCATGTTTCTTATCCAATGTGAGACGAATACAAATTTTAGTAAGGGAGCAATTAGAAGGAAAAGAAGAGATTACAGGAATTCTGTCCTCCCACGTGCTCTTCTGTTGCTGTAATTGAGTTTTTTGTTTTATTAAATGTAATCCATGGGTCAGGTTCCAACTCCATTTTTGCAGTGGTGCAGGTTGATTTCAACGCCAGTAAAGTCACATTAGTGCAAAGCAGTGAGACATCATCCATAAATCCATTTTGTACGTGTGAGATGAATACATTATCTTCTCAGCAGATGGCTTTGAATTCTTCCAGACAGAGCATGTCTCAGGCTTTCTGGAACCATTTACAAAAAGGAACACTGAATTGTCTTCAGTTCTGCAGCAATCACTCCAGGGGAGCAAGTGCTAAACGGCTTAAAAATAAGAGGCAACTATACTACATGCCGTTGTCAGCTCCAAATACAGTGCCCATTGGTCTATGCATCACACCAGCTGGAACTTCATGGGCACCTATGACTTGTTGCTTTGTGATGCCAGAGGTATATCTCTTTACATATTCCTTTAGAAAATATTCTTTTAGTCAGTGGGTGGCCTGGGATAGAGTTAATTTTCTTCACTGTAGCTGGTACAGTGCTGTGTTTTGGATTTAGTATGAGAATAACGTTGATAACACACTGATGTTTTAGTTGTTGCTAAATAGTGCTTATACCAATTCCAGGACTTTTCAGCTTCTTGTGCTCTACCGACTGAGAAGGCTGGAGATGCACAAGAAGCTGGGAGGGGGCACAGCCGGGAGAGCTGACCCAAACTTCTATATTCTATATCATATCATGTCATGCTCAGCATATAAAGCTGGGGGAAGTTAGCTGGGGGCTGCTACTCGGGGACTGGCTGGGCATTGGTCGGTGGGTAGTGAGCAATTGCATTGTGCATCACTTGCTTTGTATATTCTATTATTATTATTATTATTATTATTATTGTTATTACTTCTACTACTACTACAACAATTTTGTCTGAATTATTAAACTGTTCTTATCTCAACCCATGAGTTTTCTCCCTTTTACTCTTCTGATTCTCTCCCCAGTCCTGCTGGGGCGGGGTGGGGGCAGTGAGTGAGTGGTTGTGTGGTGCTCAGTTGCCAGTGGGGGTTAAATCACAGCAGTGGGGTAAAGAGGGTGTGTAAATTATATTCTGAATATCCAGAATTATTCAGTAGCTCCATTTCTTATGTTACTCCTGTGATTCTGCTGTTTTGAAGTGAGTAGTGACCAGTCAAAGTTACAACAAAGGACATCTGCATTATATAAACAAAGAAAATATTTCCTAGCTTTCTAAACAGAACTTTTCAGAACTTTTTTAATGGAGGATACAGAAGTCTATTTGAGAAAAGGTTGTCAGAGTTCAGCTAAAGACATTCTGTATAATATAGGTGAAATAATAGGAATACCATTTCTGGTTTTAGAACACTTTCCATTGAATACGGTCAATGAAATGTGCAGACCTAAACTTGTGAGGCCTCCCAGCAGTCTACTGAGGTAGACAAATTTACTGCATTTCTCCTACTTATGTAGGATGAAGGCACGCAGCGCATGGGGAGGTGAGTGCTGAAACTCGGGGAACAAATAGTAATATTTTTACTTTGGATTTTCATGGAGTCAGAACAGGATTTTCTAAGTGGCTGATGTAATGCCGTATTTTAAATTTTAGATAGCCCATAGCAGACACAGTATGTGGGGAATGTATAATGAGCCATTAGAAAAACTGAAGCCTGTAAATATCTGGAGGGCACCGGTCAGGTTTGTTGGCTGTCACTTAGGGAACAGGAGACAGCTGCTATAGTACAAAGTGAAATGCCAGAATCTTTTAATCAATACACAAAGGAGGAGTATGCAAACTCTGGAACAGACACAAAAAGGCAAATCCCTTTCCTAATCCTACCAACCCCGCCTACAGTACTCTGTCACAAACACATTTCATATGTATTTGATGAATACAGCAGATATCATGCTGTAATGTACTACAAATGTTAATAGTGCAAGTACCAATCATAGTTTATTTTTGCTGTGTCTAAATGTGTAATTACACTTAGCCAAGTGTAAAAAACTTGGCAAAGACCAGACAAAAATAATCTGAGAATGGCATTACCAGGCGAGGTTGTAGGTCCATGTACTCAGAAATGTGTACTGTTCTACTGGATGGAAGTGTCAGGACAGTTGACATTCAGGGAACGATGGACTGCCCAATCCTTCCCAGTTTCTTTTTTTCCCATGTGCCAATTCAACTGCACGGCATCAGCTGATTTTGGTGACAATAGTAGAATTAGTGTTGATTTATTCGTGAATAAATAAATGAAAAATCAGATTTTTTTCAATACCAAATATTAATAGCAATTTCATTTGTAGGCATATCTTACTGTTTGTGTATATAATTTTTAATTGATAATTAATATATACCTTTCTGATTTTAGAAAAAAATCAAATTTTTCTTGACAGAGAATGATCATCACAATTTGTCTATTGTGAAAACCTAAATTATACATCAAGATTTCTATTGCTCACCTTGAAAGTAATATGATCAGATGTTCAAATATCCAGCAAAGGAAACCCATATTGTAAGTAATTGAAAAATACTTCTAGTGCCAAGGACTAATACCCTAATGAAGCAACAGGAACAAGATTCAAGCTGGGCAAAAGGACAATGCTCAGAGTTCTTTTCCACACAGTTTTGTAAGTACAATTGGTTTATGCAGAAAAGCATTTAATGAATATACATTTAGCTATTTCAGTATGCAAATGTACAGAACCTAAGGCCAGATATTTTCTATGTAAGAGCAAACAAAAAACTACTCATTTTCTGCCCATTCCTTCCCCCCCAGTGGTATGGAGGAAACAGAAAACAAAACTTCTTCATTTTACACCACCTTATCACAGAAATTATAAGAAAAAAAGTCTGATCCTTCATGCAAAGGAGTGAAAGTACACAGAACCATCCCATAGAGAAGGAGAAAGAACAAATTTAAACTGTGTGTCTTCACTTAGTGGAGAGGAATGACAGTTCATATCCTCTAATAAACTTCTTTCTTGTCAAGAATGAAGAATATAAAGTTTTCTTACTATGTAGTTTCTGCTCTTGTAGGGTGGAGTATCTATGAAAATGTACCTCAACACTTGTTGGAGTCATACTTTAATTCTTCACTGTTTTTTTTTTTCCCCTCAAAAAAATGGAGTTGGAGGCAAGAGGAGGTTGAAAAGCCATACTGTCAGACTCAGCGCTAGTTGCTCCCAGATCCTCCTAAGCTCATTATGGTACTTCTAGTTCACACTTATCAAAAGAGTGTCAGCAATCAGGAAGCCTTTCAAGATCAAGGTCTTCTCTATTTGGGAAACTGAGTGAGTCTAATGGATCTGTGTACATCTGGCTGGAATTGGAGTTGATTATGATATGAGGTAAGTAAAACAGCAATTAAGTTCAGCAATTAACTAACAGCATTAGTTCCATAGGAAATTAACACATCAGTTCAAATTATGTGGGACCCACTCTGATTATTACCTTTTGTTTTCCTATTTGTCTTCTTTCAACTGCATATCAAGAAAATGTATATTGATTTTTGAAATGCTGGTCTCTAAAACCAAACAATATTAAAAAATAATACTTGGTCAAAAGGTCTAAAGTAAAATCTTACTTTCTGATTTATCTTGGAGCAACAAAGTAGTGTACTAAAATGTTGACCTAAAGCAGAACACCTTCAGAATTCAAATGCAGAGGATGAAATTTATATATTTGAAGAGAAAGAAGCAATGACTGGCATTAGAACAAGAGTGTCAGCATCTTTTCTGTAAAGCAAGGAAGGCAGTTTTTGTACGTTGTTGCAATAGTGTTTGCTCAGTTTAAACAGTGACGTAAGTATTAATTTGGGATTAGTGATCTACTAGACAGTGGACTGGAGATCTGGGTTCTTAACTTCCCATGCACACTTCCTGAGCATTATCAGCAAACCTCTTAATGTATCTTAAGTACTGGATTCACTTCTGTGCAAGGAACAGCTTGCCGAGCTTCTCAGATAACGTGGTGATCGTTGATTTGTCTTTGTGCTTGAGGAGAATTTTTTTTTTTACCATGAACAACATTTTATTTATACTGCATTGTGGAAATATGACAAATACTGCAGGTTATATAAAAGTAATGTAAGTGTATGAAGTTGTAACTTGTGCAGCCCAGACTTCATGAAAAAGAGAATTTTCATTCTGCACATAGCTATGCACAAATTTGGAAAATATAGGTAAGATATCCCTCTAGGAGTCTTTGTGCAATCTGTCCTTAAGAGATTAATGATCTGCTGAATATTCCGCAAATATTTATGATTAGCAAACTAACATGGACCAAGAAAAGAAATGCATAAAAATACATACCACTAACACGTATTTCTGATGTAAAATTAAGGCTTGTGACTGGTGTTCAATAACTAATTGGAAAGGATGGTTTGCCTAACTTGTCAGCTAGGCCAGGACTTTTGACATGACAAATAATAAAGCAAAAGCACTGAGACAAAACTAACTGTTATCAGTTTGAGGTATTCATCCTCTACAGAGGATCATGACCTGATCATTAGGGATGAAAAATTAAAAAAACAAAACAACAATTTTAGAAGCTTGATGGAAGGAGAGCAATCACCCTCTTTAACATATCTGGACACAATATTTGTAGAATTGAAACACTACTGGCAGAGTAACATGCTGGAAACATCAGGAAGCAATTCTGGAAAGGAACAGTGCAGTTTAGGCCCTGACCTAAAACGTTCTTTTCATATCTTAGCTTTGAACCAGTTGACCAGGTAGAAGAGATTGCGACCTCTTCTGCAGTAGACCCAAAATACAATTAGAGAGGCATAACTGAAGTTAATCAGCCACACAGCATACATCTGTAGGGAGCTGCTCACAGAGTTTTAGACTGTTTAATAAAGACATTCAGTGCACCTGTTATTTTCATCTTTTAAAACTGCATTTCTAAAGTAGTATGTTCAAATATATTTTTTAAAGAGTTATTATTAGTTGAAAATACAACTTATTAAGCTGAAATATTTTTTATGTGTTCTGTACCTTACCAGGTTGTGCTAACGGCCACATTGCATTCTGTCTTGATTAACTGCTTCAGAGTTGACAGCTTCTTAAGAAAGTGAACTGGAATATTTTTTCTTGTGAATTGCCAAATAATTGGTTATGTATTACAAACACGGGGGCTTTATTAGCACCCATAAATGATGTATGTGTGTCCCTGTACAATTTGACTTTCAATTCTGAAATGAGGCATTGGCTGAAACACCTTTTCACGTGCAAGTGCTGTGTGTTTGTTATGGAAACAACTGAAAAACAATACCACCCACAATGCTGTTACTTGCTTTGCTACTTTTCAGAGTAGAGCAGCATCTTAACGAATCTGCTTCCCAACAAGTGAATGGAAGGCACAGCCCTGTAACTGTCACTCTTGTTTTCCCCTTCAGTTGTGCCTGCATTTGGAACTGTCATCTTATGATGAAATAATTTTACTGTGAAGTCACCCTGCTGCAGTATTTCTTCTAATGCAGTATTTCTTCTTAATGCATTATACAAAGGTCTTCGCAGGTGTGTCCAAAACACCTGGATGTTAAGACTGACAAAATCACTTTCCATAGCATTTTGTCTGCCTGCAGCAACTCTACTGAATGCAAAAACAGGACAGAGATTTCTGTGATGAAGTCAGGAATGCCTGGCACTGACCACAGGTGCAATTCAGTCTTCTGCTTGTGAGGGAAGAGGCAGAGAGGTGCTCGGGGAGCCCTTCTCTCTGAGTTTTACATTTCTTGGAGCTCGAGTCAATGTCAGAATTTCGGATAATACAAGAAAGAGCCAGGTAGCAAGTAGCAAGCAGAAACTATGCACGTGATGTGGAAGAATACAGGGTGTTTGGGTTAGGGACAAAGCTCCTGCTAAAATAAAAATATACCAGTAGATTTCAGGAAGGGATGGACTGGCCCCTGACAGAGGGTTTGTGTGATAGTGTGTGGAATAGAGAAGTGAAGAAAAGGAAAGTTTCAGCCTGCTGAGCACATGCAGGCAAAAATATTTAAGTGGTTTACTCACAGTTAAAATGATTGTCCTGTCCCACAGTAGGCAACTGGCGAATCATAAAGCATGCTGGGCACATAGGATAATTTCCACAGCTACAAAAAAGACGATGTGTAAAAATACGGATTTTGGGACTTGAGGGACACAATTCCAGAACAGAAGACATACCTTAGTGCTGGTCCTGCGGCTAGTGTAACACCATCAAATATTGAAGAGTAATATAAATCTCACAGGGTTTGGCTTAGTGGGATGTTGTTAACAATAGAATAAGATTGCAGTTTTCAAGAAGGAAGCCTGCACTACTTCTCAGAAATACTGATATCTCAGTTCTGGACAAAACTTTGTAAATATGGAAAAAAACTTATATTTCACACACAAAGCTCGTGATAGCAAAATTTAGAGCTGCTTATTGCAAAGAGTTCTGCTCATTTACGTTCCCTGAAGCCTTTATACTGACTTAGGTAGTGGTGAATTAAGCCTTGTAGTGACCTTGGGAAGTAAGCTGACACTAATAAATTAGGATTGTTTGTTCTGTCTTCAAGTAAACCTTTCACTGCTTTTACTGGATGTTAACAATGAAAGGCTATAAGGATCTCTGAGCCTGATTCATTGGTAAATTATGCCAATCTAAATTAGGAATAATAGTACTTCATGAATAACAATAGCAAAACTAAAGTAAATAAAAGGAAGGCTTGCCCCAAACTTTAGAAAAGTTAGTAAAGCCTAATACAAGGGAAAAAATGGCATTTGAATTTTGAGACCCTTCTTACACCAATAACAGAAATAGATCACTGTGGCTTCGCTTATTTTTCCCTATAGGACAAACCCCAGATCTTTGGCAGGAGATTTTTATCTCATCTTCATTGATTTCCTGTTCAATTTGTTAAGTAAACTATTTTATGTTGGCTCAGAATTATCTAATTTTCTTCCTTGGTCAGTATTTGTTACATTGCCATATAATCAGCTGTTGATGAGCAATTTTCATTAATGAAAACTGTGATGAACTCAGTGCATTGAAATTAGCTATCTGGGGAAAAATCCTGACAGAACTGACACTCTCAAGCCATTGATTGCTGTGACTGTGATCTCCACTGAATGACCAGATATTTCTTAGAAGAACTAAAAAGATCAAACATAGCAGTTTTGTGAACTCATGAGGGATCTGTACTCTGGCCTTGTGGCTGGCTCAAGGGCATTCTTACTAATTACTCTGATGAGGCTTTTAGCATTCTTAGTGCTGTTATTGAAGATGAAAGGCATTAATCATCAAGCCAGATGGCCTGTTCTTGTTAAAGAGGTACAAATGAGTAACGCACATTCCCATCCAGTAGAGACAAAGAAAGATGACACAATAACTATGTAAAGACAGAATAGCAAAATTATATTTGGATTTGAAGCAGGCCAGAAATATTCAAACACTACCAGTCTGAATTTTTAAAGTAACTTTGAATAATTATTTGACCCTGCCCCATGTCTAAGTTAAAATGAAAGAAGAACTGGAGGTAAGATCTTGATTTCTTCAGGTCAGCATTTTAACTCAAATGTGTTTCCAGACTCTAAATAATGATCAGTAGTTATTAACAGTGCTGTTCATCTTTTCTCTAAAAATTTCAAATACCTGCAATCACTGCAAAGCAAGGATACTATTTGACTAATGTGAAGCTTGCCACAATATGGATTATGCCATTTATTTGATGTAAAGAAAATAGCGCTGGAAGGAACTGTGAAAGGTCATCCCTTCCATTTTTGTACTCCACTGGTCCATTTATTCTAGTACCTTGCCTGTGGTAGTTGCCCAGTCTACCTGACTAATTCCTGATTTTACCAGTTTATACTGTTTACATGAACTAACAAAAATAAAAGAAAAAAAAATTGTCAGTCTTTTCCTTTCAGAACTGTGATTATTTCTACTCCTATGTCTTTACATGACAAGCAGCACTTAACTCTATCCTTAACTAAAATCTGTCATAAGGGAAATTGTGTTGGCAAATATGCTCATACACTTTATTCCAGCCCCAGAAAATAGCAGGTTTCCAAATCAAGGCAGTCAAGATCCTGTAAGGATGAAGAGGGGAAAATTAAAGATAAATATTTCATAAAGACTTTAAAATATTGCTTTTTAGACTGGGCATTACAGGGAGGGTGAGCGGCCTGGTGGTTGGTTGTACCAAGTAGGGAAACTAATTGCGTAGAACAACATAATGACTGCAAAAACCCCTGCCTCTAGTAATTTGGACTTTTTGCTTCATGCATCATTTAAAACATGTTGCAGTGAGGTTATTAAACCAGAATATACCCTTAAAACAGGACTGAAAGAAGTGAGTCAGTGCTCTTTGATGTTTTGTGAACTCCTGCAGTGTTCCTGCCTAGACTTACTGGGTACGATTCAGTTGTCCAGGCATACATGTGTACTTTTATTTGAGATGCCTTACGTATGTCACCCTCCATCTACACCTTCTGACAGGTAATGGTCTGCAGTACCAGGTCTACTGTCATTTCTGCCAGTCCTGTGCAGATGTCTTGAAAAGCCTACAGCATGTCAAATGGCTGTAGACCGAACCCGACCCACTGTGTTCAGCTGTAACTATAAACAACAACTTGTGCTAGAAGAGTGAAAAACAGCCAGAGTGCACTATTGGAAGGGTTGAGAGAGCACCTTACTTCAGCCCTTTTGCACGGCAGGAGATATGGAGACATCTCAGATTTGCCTTGTGTCTTGTCAAGATTTGACAATGTTTTCAGTAGTGGGGGAATCTGATCCCTGTGTCCTTCTATAATGTACAGTAGTTCAGGAAATGTCCCTGAAGTTAACAGTTTGGCAGTCTCCTTGGCTTCTCCTCCACCTATAGTTGCTCGGTTAGATGGGCTCCCAACAGTAGTGTGATAATTTTGTTTCATTACAGTGTGTAAAGTAATTGTCATTCCACAACAGGTTTCCAGCACCTTCCAATATGCTCACCCTTCATTACAGCAGATCTCTGTACAGTATGGCTTTCTAGGAACTTTATTCCAGCTATTGAAATAGACCTTGTCTGTAGCCTGAGAGGCTTTGACGAGAAATATACTTTAGATTATCCTTGTAATTTTTTTTGCTTACCCGTAGATCAGTTAACAATTATCAGTGAAAAACTGACTAAGGGTCATATAAACACACGTATATCAATAAAGTGGTATTCTTCATTAAATCATGAACTACTTTCAGACTACTGTAAATGAATCTGTATGGAAGATTGATTCAGACCCCTGTTGCATGGAAAAGGTCTCTCTTCAACTCTAGGAATTAGCTTCTTGCCTTTACTAATCTTAAAAGCAAAAACAGTATTTTATTCCTGCATGAGTGTTTTTAAGTTTTTGTCAGTTTTTTTTCTGCCTTCTCACCTTTCTTTAAATGCTCTTTCATTTCCCACTGAAGGAAGATTCTATTAAAACCCCTCAATGTAGGGGTGGTTAGAATCTTTTCCATAACATGATTGCCTCATCGATAACAAAGTTAAGAAAATCTTTTAGAATCCCTCTTGACTGGTTAAAGCTCAGAAGTCCTTGTGGTATCTTGGAAAAAAAAAAAACAACTATCTAATCAAATGTATTGATACAGCAAGAAAAGGAATTAGGTGTCAATTTAGGTTTGGTATGGATTGAAGAAAATAATAGGTAATCCTACCCTTTATTGAACTCATTTTCATTTGGATTAGAGTTTGCCTTGCTCACCATTCTGGCTGATAAACTCAGAAGTATTGAGCTACCGTTTAAAACATCATTAAAAGATGAGAATCATAGAATCATAGAATATCTCAATTTGGAGGGCACCTGTAGGGATCATTGAGTCCAACTTCCTGCTCCTTGCAGGAATACCCAGAAATAAACCGTATGACTAAGAGTGTCGTCCAGACGCTCCCTGAACTCTGACAGGCTTGGTGCTGTGACCACTTCCCTGGGGAGCCTGTTCTGGTGACCGAACACCCTCTCAGTGAAGAGCCTTTTCCTAATGTCCAACCTGAACTTCCCCTGACGCAGCTTCATTCCATTCCCTTGTGCCCTGTCACAGCACCTCCTTCTCCACTGCCCCCCTTGAGGACACTGTAGATAGACTGCGATGAGGTCACCACAGGTGAAGAGGAGGCGACATATAGAGAGGTGAAGAACATATAAATACAAAATGATGGTAAGTAGGCAAAGTTGAATTTGCAGTGTAATTGCACACACAAGGCAAGATTCTGTTTTCCTTGTGCTTGTTCCTGCTTTTATAACTCTAAGTATATAATCCCCCAAGTGAATACTCTGTAAATAGTGTGCCAGATATCTAGCTGTCCTAGGGGATAAATGCAATTATGCTCATAAGGTGAGGGTGTTTGGACTGGTGCCAGTCATGTGACATGTAATGCATGCTGACCCCAGGCGGCAGAAAGGAAGGGGGCTACAGCCCTCTAACTGTTCCTGGTAGGTCCTCTGCTACTCACATTTTATGTCCCTTTTTCTTCCCATAGTGCTTCAGATTTATGTCTCACAGTTTGCCAACAACAATATGCTTGTATCCAAAGACATTAAATACACCCGCATAAATGTGGGATGCTTAATACTATCTTATCTGGAGTAGAGATTTCTGCTCTGGTAAATTACCTTTATCTTTGGTTTATTGCCTCTGCAATGCCATGTAAGTGCTCCTCTATAAATAGCGTGTACTTAGAAACAACAGCTATAAGCTGTTTATTCATGAGTTCACTCTATTGGAGAGGTCTGCTTTCAGAAAGGCAATGTATAATTAATTCTCTGTTTATAAAAAGGATTATTTTCACTGAAAAATAATGTGTTTTACACAAACAAGTCCACTTCTGAGAACGTGATTAAATTAATCAAAAGGAGAGAAGGTTTTCCTTCTGTATATCTATATTTCCATCCAGTTTTCCTTTCAAAACATGGTGAAAGCTATGTCAGACTCAGTTTGGGTTAAATGACACAAAACTCTGGGTTTTTCCAGCCTTCGCTGAACACTGTGCTCTACAGGCATGCTCTGCTACTTGAAACACCATGATGAAGATTTGGTCCCAATAATAGTAACAGCTTAGTACATCCATCGTCCGCAGTTTGTGCACCATGTTTCAGCAGACTCTTCTTCTGTATGTCTTCTAGTAAAGGATGGAGGAGGCAGAACCACTACCTTAGGTTGGTCCCTTGTCTCTTTTTCTCCTTATGTTTTTTAGTTGTTTAGGCGGGTGCTATACCTCTGCTAGTCATTTCCAATTTTATGATCATTGTTAAGGTACCTAGATAAACAAAGAAAATAATGAACACAAGGGAGAGACAGACAGTTAGGAACTCTTGTTAACATAAAGGATATCTTTCACAAACAGCTATGCCAATTTCTTTCCACAGAAATTTCCTAAGGAAGTCTGAAGGGGTCAATTCTCTTTGTGTTCTGCTGTAAATGAAGAGTTACTCCACCACATAAAGTGATGCAGCTGGTACAGTTAAGTGTAGGATTAGTCCCAAGGACTTTCGTCTCAAAAAAAAACCCCAGCTGAAAATACAACTAACAGTTTAATTCCTTCCAGGTTTTTTATATGTGACCTGCCTAATACATCTGTGCTTTTTAGCTTTTTAGCTTTTCAAAACTACATATGACATGCTGAAATCTAACAGGTTTCTACAAGCTCAATTGAAGTAACGCTCATAGCCTCCAAAGAACTCAAGAATGAAAAATTATGTGAGACAGTCAGTGGAACTGATGGAATCCAGAGGAGGCTAGCAATAACATGGGCCAGCTCCATCAGCGCTGATGGGTGCACCCCATCCGGTCCCATGGACTTGTACGTGACCGATTTGTTTAAATGCTCCCTAAACTGATCCTCCCCTACTGAACCTGTCTTCATTGCCACAGCCTGCGCTGTGGGAAATCTGTACTGGAATGCTGGGTTGGTGGTGAGACCCCAAGAGATATTGGTTTATCATGTGTTCTGTAAAATGGAAATAACAATACTGATCACCTTTTCAAAACAGTTTGGATGCACTTGTGAATGCTATATAAGAATGAGCTTTTTTTATTGCTCTCAGTATGTACAAGTGAAAATGCCATTAGAATTAAAAATCACATGTGCTAATTAGTCATGCTAAATTTTTTTGCCTTCAAGTCTGCTGCGGTCCTGTCTTCCTTCATGTGAACCATATTGCCAACACACCTCCAGGATCCTATTATGTGTAATGTATCAAGTGTAAGCGTTTAACAAATGATCTCCTCTACACTTCACCTATGTTACCAGTGCATATTATTATGTAAGTACAAAGTGGAGATTGCACTTCTATTTTTTGCACTTGGGCATACTCCCATGAATATATTCCTTTCTCATTTTACTGTGAGAAAAGCTTGGCATTATTGTCACCCTAATGTAGCATAGATATTACCCTGATACTTGAGAAGACTGGCAGCATGTTATTTCCTTCCAAAGTTTTCATAAATCCACTAGCAAACAAGCAGACTCTGATCCCCACAGTTAGAAGTTTCCCATACCAATGTCCATAACCAACTGGTTCTAACCTGTGGTGAAGCAGGATTGCTAGTAGCCTGCTGCTAGCATTTCTCAACATCATTCCCTGGATTCCTACAGTACTGTAGCCAAAGTGCTATAATTTTTGCATAAACTCGCATAAGATTTGTGATAATGCAAATATTTGCAGTGCAGCTCTATGAAGCATCTATGCTAAAATTCCCAAAGGTAATTAGGCCTAACTGCAGTCTAGGTGAACGTCTAAGCCAGAGCGAAGTGCCAGGCTTCCCACAAAACACAGACAGCTTTAGTTTTTAAAAGAAGGTTCTTCAGAAATCAGATAGTACAGGATGCTGCCTGTACTGTCTCTGAGTGATATCCAAAGAAGGATGTTCTGATGTGACACTGCCTACAACAAGTGGAAAATACGGCATGGCTGTTTGAGCAAAGCACTCTGCTTGTCTTTTACTTCTTTTGTTAGTGTGTGATGAACAGTCCCCAACATTAACGACTTGGTGAATTGTTCAGCTGCAAAAATATTACAAATCCAGGCCAGAGTTAGTCAACGCATATTATGCTGCCTAGAGGGGAGGGGCTAATCAAAGCAGAAGTTTTATGGACTCCTTGATCATGAATGCGAAAAGAGAGGGGAAAGTCAACATTCCTAAGAAATCTTTGAATACCATGGATAGCCACCCCCTCTACTGGTTTGAAGGCTATATTTCTATTGTTTAGCTAAGGGGCTCCTTCAATTAATATTTTATTTCACTGGAGAAGGCTGAGAAAGGTCCTTTGATCTTAAAATATCATAAATTATGTACTCTTTTTAGGCGCTATGTCTTATTCAAGGGAAAGAAAGGAAAAATAAACACACCCCAGGACAGACATGGTTATTGGGTGCACGTTCATAACTTACTAACCGTCCTTTCCTATATTTCCTATAGAAATTCCCTAAGGATAATGGCCAACATGGTAAAATACTTGTCATCAGCTGCAGCAGTAATACAACCAAGGCAATATAGTACCTGCATCCTAATGTCTACTGAGGCTTACCTAGCGCAGTACCCCATTCAAGGAAACATTTTCAGAGGGCAGGCAGATCTGTGTGATCAAATCTGTATGATTCCAATCAGGGACCTGAAATCACATCCTAGGTCGGTCCCCTAACCAAAGTATTTAACACATTAAACCAGGTAATTGTCAGTGTCAGCTAAGCAGTTTTTATTCTTATGCATCTTTATTGCAACACCGCTCCTCAGTCTTTTCACCCCCTAACTGATAGGTCAGCTAGTTAGACACAACCTCTTACTTCCTCCCTACCTCCTGCCCTGCCTCTAGTGTAATAAGAAATTATCTATACAAAGTCAAACAGGTTGAATGGGTAAAAGAGAAGACGTTCCCCCTTAGCACAACCAGTCCTCTTGGGATCTGTGGGACTGAGACTCAAATGCTATTTCTGAAGGTGATATAGTTATAGCTGAACTTATCACCTGGAGAATATATGGAGTTGGATGTTAATTAAATTTAAACCAGTTAAACAGAATCATAGAATCATAGAATTAATAAGGTTGGAAAAGACCTCTAGGATCATCAAGTCCAACCATCAACCCAACACCACCATGCCTCCTAAAAAATGCCCTGAAGTGCCGCGTCTAGATGTTTTTCAAACAACTTCGGGGATGGCAACTCCACCACCTCGCTGGGCAGCATCTTCCAGTGCCTGACCACTCTTTCAGTAAAGAAACTTTTCCTAATATCCAAGTCAGAGAATGCGTATTTTGATAAAACTCCTTTGGAATTGTGAGGTTTCAACTTGAGCCACGGCTCTGCAATGCTTGTTAGTTAGCGTTGCAGTAGTATTTTCACAGCCTGATCCTAAGCTAACAGACAAATGTAAATAAATAACTAAATAAATAAATGCATCTTCCACCTTCTTCTCTGCTTTCTTGAGTCAAAAAAGCAAAAAAAAGAAAATCAATCAAATGCTGCAGTACAGCCTGTGTGAGTTACATAAGGAATGCATAAGAACAGCAGAAGATTCAGAACAAGCCAAAAGGACAGATATGAAGAGTTCTGAATAGGTCATATAATTAAGCGTATGTCTAAAGTGAACAGATTATTAGTGACTTGCAAAAGTCATTAATGAATATAGAACATTGTAGTTAGAATCTCCAGAAAGTAAGGAAAAAAGCATGTATTTTTAGGGGTTTGTGGTCAATGAAAGTCTATCCTTTGGTTTTTGATGGAAGCTGTTTCACAAGATTCTGTCACCCTGAACCTGTAATTCAGGATAGACAGTGAATGCACAACACTTAGAATGAGGTATCATAAACAATAATTTAAGTCTAAATGGAGCTTTATGCACGCTCACAAATACCATGCTGTGCTAGAACATTATTTAGCCAACTCAGCTGCTAGGGCAATACAACTACATTCAGTGCTGTGCCGGCCCATTGCATACCATAGCAATACATAAGGTAAGTTACACAAATGCAAGAAGAATGCAGAAGGAGACCTGAAAAACCAGAATTCGCAAAACAAGTGTAATTTAAGAGACAAGATTTTATTAGGGATGTAGAATGACTCCTGCTGTGGAGACCATTTCCTTGTTAGCATACTCCAGGCTCTGACTGCAAATAGATAATAACAACTGTGGAGTACCATCAGTTCAGCACTGAAGACTGCCATTTCAGAAAGCATTTGGGAATAAACTTTTCTCACTTTGATCCTTCTGAATCCTTTCTATCTTTTTCTATTTGATCTGCCTCAGGCCTATGTTTTTTTTTTTTTCTTATAAGTGCTTAGGAACACATAAAGAGATGAATCAGTTACAGAAAAAACTTTCACTTAGTACTCAGTAGGCAACAGTGCCAGTTTCATAACACTTGTCAATGGAGGTGATCTGATCCAGCCTGTCCAAACCTAAAATGGAAAAGACATTTTGTTCTGAGTGGTGAGCTGCCTCATGATGAAAGAGGGCCAAAGAAATAGAGATTTATGGGTCAGCAATAGACCCATCCTCAGAAATAACTGTTGGCCAATTTTATGTCTTGAGTAATTTCAGTGATGACACATCAATATTATCATTAGCACAACTGTTAGCACAAGACATTAACACAGTGTTATAATTGTATTTCTGCCTGAGTAGGGTTTCAGCCCCATGGAGGTCAATGGTAAACTTTCACTTTCACATATGCTGATTCAGGTTATTAAAGAAGCATGAGTATGCTGTTTGAATTGGATTCATCTCATCTAACTTTAGAAATCTAAAATTTAAGCATTATATCTAAGCTACATTGCTGTATTTCCAGTGTAATGAATGGCTAGATGCATCTCCAGAGTACGCTTTGTTTCATTCTGAACTTAGTGTCTAGGAGAGGTGGGAGGAATCACCCACTCTTCTCCCCTTGACTATAGTGAAGCCTCAGTCACTGCCTTGACTTGCTGCCTAAGTTTTAGATGACTAAAAGCTGGATGATTTATGTGGAATTCAAATCCAATCCCAACAGCATCACAGCCACACCATTGTAACCATACTTTTCTTCAGACAGCAGCAGAGGTAGACAAACAATTTTCATATTCTCTTTGGCTTAGTCAAGTTACAAGAGATTAATAGGAACAATATGATGTGGCAGAAAGAAAAAGTCAGTATTAGAAAAGCAACCAAAAGTAAGACTGATGTTATGGATTTTTTTTACTTACTAAGATGAAGGTCATCAACTCATCTGTTTCTTGGCTGCTTGTGGTAGCACTTACTTAAAATAACAGTATTTGTGATGATATATAGCCTTGAGAGTTACATTAGTACATCTCACATCCATTACACTTGGTAAAGCTCTATAATACAAAGAGAAGGTTGGTATTAGGTCAAGTTAGTAATATTACATCAACAGTATGTCTCTAATTAACAACTGAATGAGTGCCAAGCTCTGCAAATGGAGTCAACACCAAATGGATCTCTCCATTGCCTGCACTTATTTTATTACCAGATAGCACTAGCATAATGTGTTTACCTGCAACTCTACAGTCATGATAAAGGTCAAAGTAAAAAAGAAGGAAAACTCAAAAAGGTTTAGAGGTTTGCTTGGAATGGAAACCTTGTCAATTTGTCCGCTAGACATATGCCAAAGTGCTGTGATCAAGAGGTGATGTATGAGGGACTTCCGTCATAGATGTATAGATGCAAATATAAAGCTTTAAAATACGATTATTAATGCTTTATATGTTCCTGGGGCAAGTCTCTCCTCAGCTCTGAAATGAACATCAATTAAAGCACATGGAGGAGATCAAGCTGGAGTGTGAAAAGGAGTGGTTTAGCATAGGAGTGTGAGATGGTGGGGACCGTAATGACAGGATTATCACAGTCTGCTTCACTTTCTCCAACAAACCCTAAGAGGGCAAAGCCATGTACTAGGCTAAGAACAGACAACAGAGCTTCTGCAGGGGCAGCAGCATCAAGAGCAAATGGAGCTCTTTGTAAATGTTTGTTGCAGCTGGTTTACCAGCTAACAATGATTTTATGGTCTGGATCCAGAGGCAAAATAATTGAAAAAGTATGGGTCCCATAGCAAGGAAAGGTATGAAGGAAGGTAAAATCATTTTATAGATTATTTCCTCCATGTTCTAAGGCGCCGCTCATTCATATATATATGCATCACATATTGTATTCTTTTTAATATTTTTATCAATAGAAATATTTTGTAAATTCTTTTTCAAGTATATAACTGCAACGAAGAGGGAGGAGATTATGTTAGAAGTTGCTTTAGCCATGGAAGGAACATACATCTCCTAACACTCCAGGCAAACTTGAATGTCCCAAAAGAGAGGAACAGTGTAACATCAAGAGAATTAAAAATACCTCCCAGTCATTGCTCGAGACCTTGCTGGTAATAAATAGTGACGCCCTCAGTCTGATGCAAAAGGTAAACCACCAGCATGAGACAGGAAGAAACTGGCCACATGACAGAGAAAAGTAGATAATATGTTTTCTTAAACACAGGTATTTTTAATCTGTAAAACACATAGTCTTACCACTAGGTGTACTCAACTTCAGTCACAACTCCTTCCACTCCGTGCCCTCCCAACACAGACTGCTGTTAGTACTTCTTTAAAATTCCTACTTTGTATTTTTCCTCTCAGTAGACATCCCTTTTTAATGTACCTTTATATTAAAAAGATCCATTAAAGCATCTGCTCAATATTCTAAAAATTGATTTATAAACCTTTATTCTGTTTTTTAGAACTGTGCAATGGTAGGCTGGAGTCTTTCAAGTATAACATTCTTCGCCCAAGTCCCAAGGGATAAAAATGCTTAATTCATGTTCAAAATCTAGTGCTATTTTTTTCAGTGTTCCTCTGACTTTTGATCTAATTTACAGAGAGAGCAGGCTTTTAGAAATGATGCAAGCTGACAATTGATGTCTAGCTTATTGACATTTAGAAGGGTAATGGTTTGCTGGCAGCTTGTCCAGAAGAAGTTTCTGAAGTCTCAGTGTACACATCACCCAAAGCTCTCACTGAAGGCCAATCTTCAAATGTCACTGGTTGAACATAAACAGATGAAAGGTTATCCTAATTAAAGCTGTGAAGGGATAGTTCAAGACTATTAAAAAGAGAAAAAGAAATATTACAAAAGTAGTCTAAATAACATCTTTGGTAAGAAAGAGGAGGTTTCTGTTACTCTTTTTTTTATTTGGGAACAAAGAATTTAAGACATATATTTGCCTTTTTTCTAAGTATGTTCTTTTAAACCTGTATTAATTCTCATTTTAAACAGCTCTTTTTAAGCTATTGAAGGTTTGGAAAATTTTTTCTTTTGGAAAAGAAATTTTCATTTGGGAAAATCTTGGCAAGTCTTGCAGCAATAAGCAAATTTTGGCATTATGAGGAGCACCAGAAGAGGCTACATAAAAAGACTCTGTAAAGAATTAGGACAATACCAAGAAGAGGACTGACAGCCTCTCTCCCTATTCACTGCTGTGTTGGATCCCTGTTCTGTGTTGAAATAAAGCCTTACTACTGTGTGTAAAGACTCATCTGCCTCATCATTCCCAGTTTGTCATAAATACTTCTTCCTTCTTCAGCCTCCAGCATTGAAGGTAATGTGTGAATGAAGCTGTTCTAACATTATGACATGAGGGTACTGTATATGACTTCTGCCAACTTGAAAACTCAACGTCTGTCTAATGATCTAAAGAGGCCTGGCCTGAACAACGAAGAAGCACTGAAGACAAAGATATTTGGTTACTTTTCCCTTTGTGTCTGAACAACTCTACAAAGGGGAGTGAGGAAACATCCTATATGAACCTATTGTCTTCTTAAATACATCTTGCATTATGCAGAGCTATATGAATCACTATAAAATCTGTGAGCTGCAAGACAAGAGACATCTTTTCATGGCAGTCTGTTCCCCTCTTCCCCAGCACTGCTCCCAAGTGAGTTTCTGTAGCTCCCACCACACACTGTTGCACTGTCAGCAAAGGGCTTCCGTTGCAAGAATTGAAGTTTTCTTTGTTGTCAGCTAACTGGCTTGTTGGTGTTAGCTTTGGATAGTCCGTAGTAGAAATGAAGAAGTTCACAAGATAATGCCTAATAGCACAAAATAGGAGCTCAAAAAGGGAACAGAGATGACTGAACACTCACTGCACTTACAGTTTCCACATCAGGGTAGTTGCTGTCAAGTCCCCAGCATGAGTGATTGATGCAGTAACCACATTTAGAAGAATTAGAAAAATTAAATATATGTAGATTTCCATTCATACACCATGATTAGATTTAAAATAGCAGTTAAAATAAGAAGCATGTCAGCGGTGTGTAGACTGATTAATTCCTCACCACTACCACTCACCATGTGGTGAGTCAACAGGAAATACTTTCTGAACTACAGCCATTCCCCACAAGGACAGGGCAATGGTAGAACATTGCTCTATGTTGGGTTCGAGCACAGGATGCAAATATAAGTACCGTTTCTGCTGGTATTTTAGCTCTTGAATACATTCCTCAATGCATATCCTATAACAATTCTGGAACAAATTGCTTCAAAGGAGCAGAAGTCCAAAAAGTGATTCCTGAAATGGCCTGAACTTAGGCTTTAAAACCTGCACAATCCACCTTAGAGCTCTAGCTGTATTCTCAAGAGCATGTTGTTACGCACAGCCATAGAGCAGCAGTTCCCAGTCTTCAATTAACTCTTTTAAACATAACCACAGTGCGGAACACACTGTCCTTCCCATTCCCAACGTGTTATACCATGATCAAACATGTCAATACGTACTTTCCCTAGGCCTCTCTGTCTGTGTCCTATCAAGATCTCCTCCTCCAGAATTGTCACCCACCTCCTGCCCCATTCATTTCCCCACTCTCTTCCCCCAGCTGTCAGTGAGGTCTCCCACAGCTTCACCTCTGCTCCACAGAAGAAAGCTGCAATGAGGCCCTTCTTACTTTCCACAAACCCTACCCAAGTGCTAATGGTCCCCTTACCCAGTATGCTACTCATTAGAGGGAACTGGCCTTGTGCCTCCATAGCCTGCTGCTTGTTGAACCTGGCACTGTTCCTCTGCCTGTTCCCTTTGGAAAGCCTTCATCTCCTGGTCAGACACCTGAAGCATCAAGGTGGGGAGTGCTCAGCAGCAGCAAGAGCGCACTGCGCTCTGTGGAGCCACCCCAGAACTTCCAGTTGTTCTCTCAGTCTTCAAAAAATCTGCTTATTCACAAAATCCTTCTTCATTTGTGAGGGTATCCATGGGGTTAAGAAAGCATGATTATTGCAGTTTTATAGAAGACTTGCTTTGAAGATACTAGAACTGCAATCGGATTTCAGAACTTTGCCTTCCTGCCAAAAACTCCACCTTCATCCTCTCCTCCAAAATCCGGAGTTGCTTCAGAGCTGACAGTTATATTTTTATGGACCTTTCTGTATCCTGTTTTGGATCAGGGATTCACAACACGTTTTTGTCAAATATAGGTCTGCTGCCTACATAGCGACAAAACATTTGGAGATTTGACATGAGTCAATATAGGAAGGTGCTTAAAAAGACTATGAAGTTATGACAGAAAAATATTCCGATCAAATACTGTCCATGTAACTTAATATTTTGGGCTGTGCTGGATTAGACAGCCCACAGTGAAGCTAAATTGCTCATCTATTAGCTTTTATTTCCATTTAAAGATAGTGTAAGTTTAATAGGAGGAATTCTGGGCTATCAGATACAGACGACCTCACAACAAATGTATGACATCACCCCTGCACCTCTTCTTTTGAAAAAAAGGAAAGAGCTAGAGAGGTTATGCCAGTGACAAGCACAGAAATGAGCGCGCAGCAGGTTTGCAGCATGAGCTCTCTGTGGATTTTGCCATGAGTCTGTATTAAAACAGAGCATTCCCATTGTCACAATTTTAGTTGGCTTTTTGTGTGTGTGTGTGCGTGTGTGTGTGTGTGTGTGCAGTTTCTTCTCAGAAGTTGATCCAAAAACATTTACAATGACTTCTGAATAACAACCCAACTCCACCCCTCTGGAATTCAGACTTTCTTTCTTCATAAATTGTAACATTTTAGAACCTGTCTCCAAACCTATTGAAAGCTATGGCTAGTTTCCAACTAATATCAAAAGGATCTGGATAAGTACAGAAAGATCCACTTCAAAATATGTATTGCCATTGTTTTTATGAATTGCTTCACAGAAAATAAGATCCTCCTTTAATCCCCTACAAGACTGCAATGACAGTTATTTTATACATTATATGGTGAAGCTGGACATTTGCTGAAGGGCAGAAAGGTCTCTTTTTCAAAAAATACTAGTTTGCATGCAATTTTTCCTGTCAGCTCAGAATATATTAGAATGTGGAAGAGCACTAGGTAGGTCTACAGTGCTATTAAGAATCTGAGAAGAAAAGGGATCAGTGAAATGGCAGACTAACGAATATGAACATCATCTGTATTTAATTTGGCAAGCTTAATACCTTAATTAATAATTTAAATTAATTTCTTCTTCTTCAGTGATATTTCTCAGGAAATATTTATTCTGCACCTGCTAAAAGCTGCCACCTACACAACTTCAGCTAAATGAATGTTGTGAAGCAAAATATTCTGTTCTTCCACAGAGGGTTGGTAACACAGCCTATCATTAAGTTTGCCTGACACTTTCCATTATAAGACTCTGCTTCCAATTGCATATAACTTTGTTAGACTCTCACCGGTTGCCTGCCAGGTGCTACTTCAAGACGACATTCTTGGAAGATTTCATTCAAAACAGTTTGGTCAATTATGAAATTAAGATAAGAAAAGAACACTGATTTCCTGCACTGAAAGTTTTATAGCAATATTATTCTAGGAGTTGCTTTAAATGAAGACTTAAGTTGGCAGAAAGCCTTTCAGTACTTGAGCAGATTTGCACGCAAAGTTGATGGAGTCAGTCTGATATTACTGGTTATGTGCTACAGCAGTGACAGGTAATTTCTTAAAACTGTCTTTTTTTCCTACAAAATATTGGGCTGTCAGACAGGAAAAGGTGTGGTCTGCAGTATGATCTTTTTTCAGTAAGTGTATTTTTTGTTGCTGAAGGCCATATTCCCTGACCATTTATACTGTTTTCATTTTACAATGAGCTGCCTCTCCCTGTGTGGGTGAAAGGAGAGTGGTCCAGATGGACTGATAGAGCAATAGATCTTGCATCCACACTAGCTGTTTGGTTTTCAGATGTGTTCCTTTCCTCAGGGACACCACAGGGTTCTGGCCCAACATTTCTAGCTGAGAAGTGTAAACATCATTGCTAAGCAACCCAAATTTACCTCATAAACAGTTGCTGATGAACCTGGTCAACAGGAAGAATTTGCAGGGTGTTTTGATGGTACAGAAGCACATACTGCAGCTTGTTCAGATGCCTCTAATGCCTCTTTCATCAGTCAGGCCACACTGGCTGTTTGGAGAAAGTAACTGTTCTTCCCATGACCATTTTGTACAAATGCACAAGTGCACAGATAGCAAAAAACCTATGGAAATCATCCTTATTTGGATACCAAGCATTCTTATAGGTATATATGTCTTCCCATACCACCTCTCAGAGGCAGCTGTATTTACAGGTCCAACCCTGGCCATGCTCTGTTCACTTCTTAGCCTTACCACCCCCCAAGCTGCACTCATTTTTCTCTACATGTGTCACAAGCTGTGCAAAGCTCGCCCTGCGGGCAAGGCTGGCAGGCTGGGCAGCTGCAAGGGAGGACTACGTGGGGAGGAGGGAAGAGCAAGGAAGGCTTGTCACCGGCTTCACACTGAGGACATCTGCTTTGTCCCCTTCCTAATCATCAGTACCTGGCAAGGACCCTTGCTTCCCCCTTTCACAGCTGCAGCACAAACAAATGGCCCTGCACAAACAAATGCCCACAGCCTTTTGCATCTTCTTCAATTCCTGCCCGGGAGCATTAGCAGAGGTGGAGTGCATCCTTCTCTGGTGATGTCTTGTGCTGTTTAGAAACTACAACTCTTGATACCAGGTGGAGTTAATCTACAGGGCTTTTCTTTGGCACCATAGTCATACGGGATCTTCATAGCACCTCCTGCCTTTCATTATCTTCACTTCAGGCTTCTTGTAGCCCCAGGTTGGCTGTGTTAGCTGTCTGGTTTCAGAGTGTCCCAGGAAGGCGAGGAGACAGAGACTGTGGAGGGGGTTACTTTGGAGCAGTCTTATCTGATCCCACAAAAGCAATACCCACACAGGCCTTCAGGAAGGCAGACCTCTAGCAGCAGGTTCTAGGTGGAAGTTTTAGATACCCATGCACAAAAGTGGGACAACATCTATCACAGAATAGGCTCTTCTTTAAAAGTGCTCTTCACCCTTGACTGTGCCTGATGGAGCTATCAGAATGACCCTGTCTGTCCTGACTTCTTTCACCACCAGTGATAAATACAGTGTCTCAGGGTGGGAGCAGCACTATGCCTGTCCCTGTGTACTGGCCAGCTGTGCAGATGATGTCTCTTTCCTAGAGAAGCTTTCCCCACAGATGATGAGTACCAGACAAAATGCTGGATCCTTCCAAAGCAATGGTCATTGCATATGTGGTAGCCAGACTGTGTGGAAGACAAACTAGTCCAAGGTGAAGACAAACTAGTCCAAGGTGAAGACACAGGGGTGACAGGGTCTGACAAGGGAGAGTATGCTGGAAGCTGGGGGTGAGGAGAGTTCACAAACATCATGTTGCCCACACTTCATGCTGCAACCTGTACTGAGCTGTGCTTCTGAAGTACGTTCACTGTCAGGCTGACATCTGCCTCAAAACCAGGGCACACCTGGGATTGTACAGATGTGCTGTCCTGCCCCATGGCCGAGCCTGCCTCCCACCGCTGCCGGTGGGGCAGGGGCAGCACGAAGAGGCTGCGGGACTGAGGCCAAGGGCCCTTCAGACACTGCGCTGCACAAGCAGCATTTTGGATGCAGAGAAAAGCCATCCTTGTTTCTCTACCGATACATTTCTGTGTATGTTTCCAGTGGCTGCAGGCTGCTTTATTGCCTGTAATAAACTGTAAGGCTGGTCAGGCTGTGTACGCTGGCTGGTGGGGAGGAGAGGAGGTGTGTGGGCAGCTGCTGTGGGAGACAACACTGCCTGGCAAAGCTGTGCTCTGCAGGCAAATACTGTCAGCAGCAGGAAGGGCTCATCGAATTTAGTTCAACCAAAAGCTGACCCGCAGGCAGGGAAGGAGGAGAAGGACCTGCAACGTGGGTGCAGTTCTGGTGTCAGGAGGGTGTGGGGAGCAGACCAGGGCAGGAGCCTTTGTGGGATGAGCATTGGCAGGCTCTCACCCTGCTCCTGCTTGTGAAACTTTCCTGATGCCATGGGGATCTCCTTGGGGCCCTTCTGGTTCAATGTGAGGGGTCTCCTGATGTTGCCCCAGGAGTGCAGCAAAGGCAGGGCATGACAGGTGACCTCTCCTGCTCAGGTTATGGTTAAGGTTAGGGATAGATTTAGGGTTAGAGTTCAGGTTAGGGTTAGGGTCCTCTCAGCTGCGGCTTAATGAAGATTACTTAGGGATCACTGCTGGATAGTGAGGAAGCTTAAGAAGTTCTTGGAATATATCCAAGAAGAAAAACTGGAGCAAGAAAATCCTTTAGGAGATACCTGTGCAATTTTTAAGGGAGTGTGAGGGAAGTCATAGTTTAAGAGAAACTGAAGATTATGGATCAAAGCAACAAAACTGAAACAGCATGAGAGAGGTGTTAGGCTGATCTAAAATCAAGTTTTCACACTGGGCTTAATGGCATCATTATTTCCCTGTGACATGTATGTGGGGTGAGGTGAGCTGGTAGATGTGTGTGCCCTGAAGCTACTTGTAAACTGATCCTCATCGTGAGATACATTAACTGATGCAATATGTCATAGGTTAATGCAAGTAATCAAAGGGAAGACTGTCCACAGGCAGAAACAGCTGGTCCCTGTGAAAAGCCCAGACTATGTGATGACTGCCTTTATCTTCCAGAAGTACACAGCACCAAAAGGAGTGGCTGCCTTGCCTGCCTGGCCCTGGCTTTCTCGCTTTGGGTAGTGCCAGAACACAAGTATGTTCAGTGGATATAGAGCTGAGAGGAGAGGAAAGGAGGTTACTACACCTTTTTGGTGGGAAACGTTACACTCTCGCAATGGTGTTTCAGCTATATTTTCAAGCTGAAAAAGGGGGAGGCTGTGTGCGTTAAGACTGGAGAAACTGCAGGATGAGGGAAGCAGTGTAAAGTCAATTTCCAAGTTTCTGTTTTCATGTTGCTCCTTAAAGTCATAGATTCTTCTGCTTTTTACATCATTCTATACATTTGGTAATGACTACACATATGGATTTCAATAATTAAATAAAAAAATCTCTGCCAAAGGAAAAGTTATTCAAAAGCTTCTTAAAGCAATACTGGTCTCACCTAATATCTGTTACTTTTAGTTTTTTCGCTTGCTCTTTCTGTAGCCTATTCTACTTGGATTTATATGGGATTTTTACACTGATTTCAGCTGCCTGCTCTTTATTATATGCATTATTCTAGCCATGTCCAGTGCAGAGAATAAGTTTGTTCAAAGTCCAGTTGTTCTGTCACGCCAAGGGCTATTTGTTACCCAAACATCTCCATCCAGATGCACTTAATGACAACCCTGTCATACGACTGGTATTTGTAGTGCTCTCAGAACCACAGTACCGTGCTTAGATTCAAACCAACTTAATTGCATGAAGCAAAAAAAGATGCATTAGATGGGATTGTAAGTGTAAGCTGAAGTTGGAAACTAATTGTTTAACAGGTCTCCACAATCTCTTATTAGAGGAATCAACAGATGTTAAAACAGCCCTGTACCTAATATTGATTTGTTTTCCAGCTGGTTCTTACTTAACTGTGTCTTATGATACATCAGTGAGTCATCAATATATTATTTATGAAAGCAGGATGCATTTAAGTTATATTTAGAATACAAGTGTATCTTACCAGAAATATAATATTTAGCAGCTTGTGCAAGGAATACAGAGCAGAGCAATTACTACTTACGGGCCTAGTTTTCACAAGGTGAAAAAGAGGGTAGACATTTATGTGCTTGTACAGAGAGTGCAAAATGCTGCCAGAGCAAAGTGGAAAGAAATTACTTTATCTGCATTGGTGTTTGTGACTACAGAAAGTACACGCATTCTTTTTTTTTTTTTTGGTTTATAAGATTATAAGTGACTAATAACAGGTCTCTGAGTTATAGAACAACCAAAGAACTATGCTGCATGGTGAATTATACAATGCTGAGTTGTATTACAGGAAAACCCCTATGCAATTTTAGGCATTTCTGTTACAGGATGCTCAGCGGTGACTTGTCTCATCATTTGCTGTACAGAACCACTAAACAAATAGTGCTGGATCAATTATTCTTGTATTCTTCCCATTTAACTGTGACTCTGGCAAGAAGTTGCCTCTGAAATATATTTAAATGCAACATGAAATTTATGAACTATGGAAAGGCACATAAAACTTGAACATTATATACGTAATTCTGCTAGTGTACTTCAAGAGTTACAGTGAGTTGTGACTCTTCAAAAATAGTCTCCCAGTAGAGCAACCTTCTAGTAAGGCACAAGATGAAGGCTTAAATGAGAGGAAATTGGCCCAAAGTGTGTTCCTATGCACGGGACTGAGGGTGAGGGGAAGAAGGAAGAGTTGGTTGGTTCTTTGTCATTGTTAGTGGTGAAATAAAACCTGAGAGATCAGCAGTCATGCAGAAAACATTTCTATAACTTAAAACCTCTAGAGGTACTCAGCAATAAGACAGTACCTTCCTATATTTGAACCCTACATAGAGCTGGCAAGGATTATTCTGCATCGGGGGTAATATTTCTGCCTTCAAGCCGCATTTTGTTGCTTAGAGGAATGTCAGTCTGAATGAATGAGATCTGGTCTGGAATGTGCTGTACAAGGGCAGGGCAAATGCATCTTTCCTTCTAAAAGATTACCTCTGACAAGATTAAAAAATGAATGAACCTTCATTATCACCAGAACCCTTTTTTCCTTACATACTTCTATTAAGAGTATCTCAACAATATCATGGTTATTTAAAATTTGTGTATTAGAAGGTTAAATATATATTCCCTTGGCATATGTCAAGTAATTCTCGTTACTGAAAAGAAAAGACTTAAAGCTATATGCAGATTTCAGAGCAGACCATTATTGGAAATTATCAGCGTCTCGTAAATTCCAGTCTGAATTATTCACTAACATTGTACCTATGTAAAGTCACTTTACGTACTTCTTCCACTGATCAAGATAGTTTAAAATTACTCTTATAGGAGTGAAATTTGTTATTTATCGAATAGGTCACTAAAGCTATGAGAGATGATTATGTATTGGGATTGTCATTCTTTAAAGTAGTCCTTCAATAATTAAAAGTCATGCTGTAGCACTATCTGTCCATGGTATGCTACTGTCCTGGGTTTTACATCACTGGGTTTTAAATAACATGTTGTTTTCAGTTTGTACCATTTGCCAAACTTTAACTTCGGTCTGAAACTATATACTAAGATGTAGGGGGAGGTTGTTTTCTTTTCTTTTTAAATTAAGATAATGTATCTGCTCTTGAGAACAAGGGCAAGGGAAAAGTATATATTTCTCACACGTAAAGAAATCTGTATCTAGAATTTAAAAATGGACCTGAAACTTGTCACAAAAATGTTTGCATCAGCAATATGCCTTTAAAAATCAGCCCAAACCATCCTAGTTACAGATCATTCAAAATTTTGTATCTCATATATTCTCTGACTGCCAGTCACTGGCTACCTGTAAATTGTCCCAGTATTTAATATCACCAGTCAAACTCTAAGAGAGACAGATCATGTTAAACTTCTCAGATTCATTCAGAGTTCTTGGTGCTGCCATCTGTTATGACTCCAGGGAGACAACTGGGAGCAAGGGACTTTTTCCCCAGGGTGCTTCTTGTGTCTTCCAACCATATCTAGAAACATGTTGAAGGATGCTCTCTTAGAAAAAGATAAATGGGATAAGACTAGGAACTGCAGAATAAGGTCAAAGAGCAATCGTGGGATGGATAAGCAGCTGTGACTTTAGCATGTGAGAGCCTCTCCTAGAGAAAAAGCTGACAAAAAGGGTGTCTCCCACCTTTCTCCTATAAATGAAATAGAAAACTAGTGTTTGAAATTTTTATGTTCTCCTTGAAGGCAGTTACATGTATTCACAAATCCTGTGAAATATTATTTGTTTGTAACTCACCCATGATACTGTCTCCAGACATTCCTGGAAAGAGAAAGGAAAACCCTTTAGACTGACACTTACTTGACATGCGTGAAGAGTTAAAACATAATTTGTCAGTAAGTAGGAGACTCTCATAGGGTGGATCAGTTGCTTTAAACTACACTGAATTTGGGAACATGTTGGGCTTTGTCAAACTATCTGTACTGAGGATGGAGAGAGAGACACAGCATTTGCTGTGAGACTTCACTAAAGAATGCAGTGAATTAGATTCATGCTTCAACTGTGTGATCACCTTCATGTATGACATGGAAAAAGCATGGTATTTCATGAAAAGTCTAAAGTATTGAGAGCTTAGCTTTAAAACAGGCACTAGATAAAGTTCGAACTGTAACTACTGTAAGAATGCTCTGAACTATGTGTCTTTGTATTGGTGTTTTGTTAGCATTAATAGAATTTTAACCTTCAGTAAATATCAAGTTCATACAAATGTATCTTATTGCCAAAAAATAGCTTATTACTATGCAAGTTTAGTATTTGTGCTACAAAACTTACCAGGCTTTTAAAAATGCAGGCGTTTTCCTGGCAACAATGTAAATATGATCCTCCCAAATTTGACTACAAAATGTTAGTTTTGCAATGTCCGTTCTCATATTTTAGGTGTGCTTGATGGAGCTGAATGGTACTGAATAAGCTGCTGATCTTTCATCTTTGGTTCACTGATTCAAGCTCACAATGATTTGCTGAGTAAAGTGAAGGGTTTTTCAGGTCAGGCCATATTGCATAACAAAGAAAAGTTGCCCATGCCAGAATCTCTGCATATAAACTGTGTCTAGACAGAGTAAACACAAAGGATCCCTACAGGTTTTGTCTTCTGGTTACTAGCCAGGACTGAAGCCCCATTCTCCCTGCTTTTTCAGTGCTGATGAGAGCTATCACAGCTATGTTGGTTCTGCTGCAGTCATACTTTAATTCTGCTATCATTAGGTTATAGCTGTATTTTCCTTTGTAGCAGTATTTGAGTTCTTACAGAAGGGACTTCCTTTCTTATCTATAGTGTTAAGGGTAGCCAGAGAGCATATCAGATGAGCTTTTGCTGAAAGCCAGTGTAACGACAAAATTAAGCGTGGGAATTACTCTGTGTACATTTGCAGCTGAACAGTGTAACGTCTTACATGCTTACTGCACCTGCAGTCAGCCCCAAGCTGCTCTCAGGATGCCCTTCACAGCCTTCTCCACCAGGTCTCTGTTCCTGCTTTGTAGCAATACCATTGCCATTGGGTTAGGCAAGCCTAGATGAACATGGAGGCAGTGCCCTTAGATCCTACACCACTGCTGGGACACATTAATAATGTTGCCTGAGAAATCAACTATTCCTTCCCTCCTAGTCAAAGGGCTAGTTTAGAGACAGGTTTAGGCCAGACTATTGATTAAGAAGTAGCTGTTCTGAAGGCAGGAGATGTGAGATCAAAGCAAGATGCATGCTCTACGCAGAGTTTACAGACCATGGGCGCAAGTAAAACTTGGTTGTGGAGGGTCATGTTTAGTGCCTTTCTCCAAGACCCTTGCCCTGCCATGCCAGCCTGCTCAACCTCATGCCCAAATGTGCAGCCACCACATGTTGAACTTCGGCTGTCTAAAACTTTACCATAACAGTGGCTTGAAACAGGGAAATTCACTGTTCAGACCAGACTTGAACACCTTTATTCTAGCTACCTACTGTATCTTGGGCTCTCCAAAGCAGTCAGTAGCACTGATGTTCCTTGTGCCAATGGAGGTGGCAAGGTGATCAGCAAAGTCTGTATGCCTAAAAATCATTCCACTGTGACTTTATGGTGTGTTGCTAATGCAGGTACTCCCAGATCACAGTGGATTTGTGGGCACTGGAAAAGTACAGAGTGTTTGTCTGTTTGCCACCTCAGATAGACTGGGGAGTGTCCTGCATTATCTTCCTCCTTACGGACACGAAGTTAGCATCGTTGAAGTGTTAGCATCTATCCGAGCTGATGGTGCTTGTCCTCTGTAGGACTTTAGCATCCCTATGCAGATGACTGCAGGGCACACATAAGTTTTAGTAAAGGGTTAATAAATATGTAGCAGTGAAGCTTCTGGACTGTAGACTTCACCCAAAGGAAGTCTTGGCAACTACTGCTTCACTAGAGTCTTGCAGGAATGGATCAAATAGCAGTTCTGCTGAAGCTAAAAGATGCCACAGTGTGTTTGGCATTCAGATGTACACATCACTGTTTAGCAAGTCTGCAACAGAGCTGTCCTGAATAGTTAGGGATGGGACAAAGAAAGGAAACAGCTTGTGTAGGATGACTGAGAAAACACACACAGTCTTCACTGCGTTACCCTATTTAAGGTGCATTTTGTTGCTTGTGAAAACAACAAACTTGCTCATACCTACTGCTGTTCAAGCAGTGTGTGTGACCCATGAATATCCTGGAGTCCTCAGTCTTCTCTCTGATGGGAAGGAGGGAAGGAGAAGTCTGCCCTGTGGCTTGCTGTATCCAGACTGTGTCCAGGGGACAGCATCTGTCTTTGCAGAACTCAGTAGCACACTTGTATTCACATGCTCACCACAACGCTGAATCTTCCTTATTTCATCCCCACCCCCAACAACAGGCACACACATCACTGGCTCTCAAAGCACCTACCCTACTCACTGGCAAGTCTGGCCTGATATTTGCTGGAGATCACTCATTCACTCACTCACCCACTCACCCACATTCACTCCAGTTGGTGGCACCACGGACACACGAGCCTCTGACCTACAGCCTGACCCCCGTTGCTGCACGCACACGCCTGTCTCTATTCAGACTCACAGAACAGAGAGTCCCTCACCCAGGAAAAGAGTTAGAAATTGAGTTTAATGAGAAGACAGACAGAATGCCCAAATCAGGTTTTTCCCCCCATGTTTGTTCCTCCTCAAACCACCATGTTCAATCCATTCCCCCATTTTTGGTTCGTTCCCTGAACATCGTGTAATAATGCAGAGTGGAGGGAGAAACACACAGATCTGCCCATTTCCTCTCAGATGTACGTGCGTGCCAGCCCTCAGGAGCAATAGCTCAGGAAAAGTAGGAACTTAGATAAACTATCTCTACTTAATTAAGCTTTCAGACCCTCACTTCTCTAAATTTCATAAATATGGCAGCAGAGGTATAATTTCTTTTTTAGCTTTGCTCTTGTGCAACGAACACCTGAGACTAAAAGCACAGAACTTACAGAGCACAAGTCAATGGCATCTTACAGCAGAAAAGATGTGAATAAGAGCTTTCCCATACCGAGGTTCCAGCTATTTAGATTGATTTTCTTTAAATCTATTTTGCTTTCTTAAACAACATTCACATATATGTTGTTTATTCTCTGATTCCACACCACACTCCCTCCCCAAAAATTAAGTACTGGTAAGGTAACAAATGAAGGGGAGCTTTCTCTTTCTTACAAGCTGCACTGAAAAATATCTCAGAAACAAACGTTTTATTTAAATATTGTGCATTCTGTAAGGCATCCTACACCTTTAGGCTAAAACAAAGCTGGGACACATTTATTTCTGTCATTCATAATGTTTACTTGTTAATCTGTGTCAGCTAGTAATTGTCAGGATTGTGCCTGGTCCGGGGGAAAACAGAAAATCTTTCCCAACAGAAAGCACGGGAGAGGCCACCGCGTGGGCACGAGCCGTGCTGTGCCCTGGGCCAGAGAGGGGGCTCCGTCCCCGCTTAGTTTACTGCTACAGACTTTCTGAATTGTATGCGGACAAGCTTGGCTGGGTGGGCGCCTTGAGACTAAGGAGAAGCAAGTTCTAATTCTTGCAGAGAGATGAGGTCACTGAACTTTGTGCTTCCCATTTTGAGCATTTTAGCTCATATATAGACCGGGGGGAGGTCTGAAGAAAGAAGGCAAGAAGTCACCCTGGTGGCAGGGGTAGTGAGATGATGATAGGACAGATGCAGAGGCATTTGGGGAGGTCCCCTGTCCCGCTGCAGTACAGCAAGTGCCTGGTGAGAACACGCGGAATAGCAGGGCTTGGGACCTCTGCCCACCTTCCAGGACATGATATGGCTAAGGTGTAAGCAGGTCCTTTTGTGAAGAAACAATTCCATTTATGCTGGGCAATTTAAGTAAAATATTAATAAGGTGCCTCAGGACTGTACAAGAATTACTTGGACTTTTCAAGATCACAGTTATGCATGCACATGCCTAAATTTGTATCAAACCTTCTTTAGGAGAGGGCCTTATTCTGTTCAGACCCACTGGTTCCCAGGGTAGTCTCTCATCCCTCAGCTGTGACAGCTGTTTGCCCTTGACTCAATACGATTCAATGATCCGATACCAGTCATACTGAAATGCAAATTACTTGCTTTCATGAAGTTACTAGACTAACCAAGTGACTCTTCATTGGTGATAGTCCCTGTTCATTACGTACCATTTTGAAAACTTTTGTGTCATTCATAAGTGGTTTCCACAATTTTCTTTTCTTCCTTTCTTCCCTGACAAAAACGTTAAATAGCACAGATTCCAAACCAAATCCCTGTAGGAAACCTGTAGACACTTTACCGCACAAGCATTTTATCTTTACAGCCCCATTTTAAAAAGCCCTTCGTTAGCAAGTTTTGAATCCATTTAATGTTTTCAGGCTAAGTTTATAATTGTGATTGTAGTTTCCTAATAAAAATGTGAGATGCTATTCAGGCAAGTGCCTGACAGAATTTTAAAAAATGCATATGTTACTGATATTATTTATCCACTAGATGTATATCTAAGAAAAATATTAAGTTCATTTGAAAAGATTTGTTTTTCATAAAATAAAGTTGATATTAAGAAGAGGGGAATAAAATTATTTATTAATGATGATGTCAAACATTCTATTATTTGCCTAGGATTGAGATTTGATGGGTAGTTTGCCCTTTTAAAATATTGGCTTAAGATAAGGGTTTTTTTCAGTTCTTTGTAATTTCCCCTGTGTTTTAAACTTTATTAAAAATCAACATGCATAGCTGAGAAAGCTTATTAGACGATTCCGTTTGGGTTGTTTTCAATGCATGTGTTTTAGGCCTCTTGGTAAAAAAAAAAAAAGAAGAAGGAAAAAAAAAGAAAACAAGAAAGAGCTTTACTAGCTGCTGTTTTCACATTTTTCAGGAGGCTGTTGGAATGGAACTTCTCACTTCCACTCTTTAATCAGCTCAGTCTTCCCTCTCACTTGTGGAGCGATGTTGGGGTATGCTCATTAAAATCAACTCTAGTTCTTCTCTGCTATTACAAACCCTTTCCCTCAATCTATTCAGGCATTCTACCAGCTAATGGGGGTTCATAATTATTCATAGCTTTCTGAAACAAAACCACCATGTACAGATATGAATGTGTGTGCTTCTGTGTATGGATATACGTGTAGTAACGCATTAACTGTGTTATTAGTTTGGACACTGTTCTGTTTGCATACAGCAGACATAATGAAGGCACGATCGCTTGCCCATACACTCTGCTAAAATTTTGCTCCATGATCAATTTCTCTTCATCTCGTCATGCTTTGAAGTGGTACTTCAATAAAATCCATCGGTTGGAGGAAGCACAGGTGCTGCAGGCAGAGTGCCTAGGACCTCGGTGATAAGAACAGAGGAAGAGAAAGCAGCACACTGTGATTGATCTACCAAACAGCTCAGAACATCTGTTCTGAGCCTTCTTCTACATCTCCTAGCTCAGAGACACAGGTCTGATCACTTTAGAGCTATATATATACTTATAAATATGACTTAGATTACTTCATAGCAAAAATATAGGCCCAACAGGGCCTAATACTACATTGCAAGAATATTCCAGGTTAATACAAATTTAAAAAATTATTATTTTCTTCTTTTATTAAGTTGTTTTCTATAAGCAAAAATAGGCAGCTGTAGGTTATAATGGCTGAGGGGCAACATAGTTAAGCAACTAATTCCTTATTTTGACAGAAAGCAAACCCGACTTTTACCTCAAGCATCTACACATTTTTAAAAAGAATAGAAAATGGTTGCCTGCAGAGAAGAGAGGAGGGTGAAACACTACAAACCGAAATGCAGTTACAAATGGGTAGGGGAATGTTTCCCTTTTATGTCTGGGTTTAGAAAAATTACAGGCAACCAGAGTTGAATGCTTCACTCTCCTCTGAGCATTTGACAACCCCCCTTATAGGATACAAATAGACACAATAAAAAAAGGCTTTACCTGAGTAACAGTTACAGATTTTGTCTTTGTCCCACCCTCATCCAAAATCTTGTCTCCCGTACACTGCTGGTAAATACAAACAACCACAGCTTCATCTAACATCAAGCTGGTTTTTTATTTTTTTCCAAGGAAAAGAGATTAACTGTGGCTAACTACATTTTTTATAGAAAAGAAAAAATTATTTTACTCCAGCCAAACACACACAGAGTGAATAACATACCAAAACTAACTGTGCAGTAATTTGTCCAGAAATTGATTATATCACCATTGTATCACTTCATACATCAGAGATCTCATTGTCTGTATTTGAACCATCAAAAATATCAGTAAGGAATATACTTCTGCATTCCAGAAAAGGAATAAGGCTCAAAGAAGAGGGGACCTATAAATGATTTTTTAAGGGGGAGCACAGCACTCTTAGCATCGCCATAAAAGAGGATACATTCTATATATTAGCTAGAAAAAAACACAGGTGATCCTTCTCAGACAAATTTCACACCTAAATCTTATTTCGTTTATTAGGCAGTGTGAGAACAAATCTTGAGACTTTTCTGTATGAGTCTATGTTATCTGAGTAACCTCCCACTAAAATGGTACATCCAGATTACAACACAGAAAGGTGACAGCTTTTTGAAATGCAGTGTTATTTACTCTTTCTGCATGTGCATCAGCCACATGAGTCAGCATGACCTGTGTCTACTCTTATATGCTTTAATTTGGAAGTATCCTGTTGAGCTCCATCTTTCTCTACATTTCTACCCGGGTTTCTGATAAAACAATCTAATCAGCTAAAACAAGATTATTCGGTAACTGTAGACACGTAGCATGAACACTTGATCCCTACAGGATTTCTCTATTAAACTCATTTTGTTTGTCTCATTAATCTTATTGAAGATTGTTCTACAATAAAGAAAGGATGTAATCTGCCACTGACAAATTGCTTCAGACTTTTCAATCCCTGTATCTTTCTTTCCAAAAGGCTTTTCCCTCCATCTTTTTTCTGGTTACTTAAATAAAAACATGCTGAGGGAAAACAGGTTTTGTAGATCTTTTCATCAGCCTTTATAAAAATGCAGTAAAGACAATTCAAGTAACGTCACACATCCTCAGTCATGTTTTTGAGGTTTCAGCTTCCAAGCTTTACGCTCCTCACATTCTGTGTGTTTTGGTCCTGCTGGTAACTTCTTGGACATCATAAAGACCTGTTCCTTTGCATTATCTGTACTTGCTGATAATGAGTCACCCCTCACATTGCAATATTTCAGTTGCCTGGCTATCGAATAAAATCTGAAGCCGTAAGCTGGGAAGAAGGCAGAGAAAAGTAGAATCTATTGAGCCCAAAATGCTAAGAGGCAATTTGTTTAAAATAGCCAATGATGAGAAACACCTAATGTCTCAACTGAATGCTCCTCTGTGCGCTCATCACTCTTTCCGAGTGGATCGGATCCTCTTCCCCACCTCTTGGAAGAGTGCCCTGAGCAGCAGAGGCAGTATGGTGTTCTGTAGTAGGGCTCCTCTGCAAGACTATTTCACTTCCAAGAGATAATTAAATACCCATCTGGTAAATGCTGAAGAGAGCAAGTAAAAGTGAGCTTTGCTCCCCAGCCTGTTGGTAAGGAAATTTGTGCAGAAATGGGAGAGACTTGTGTTGTGCATTTTGCTCCAATGCTTACTCAATCTGAAATACTTGTGGATTCATTAGCTGCAAGTATTCCCCTTCCCAGATGAATACCATCATTAAAGCAGTGAGTGACGTTCACGTTTTCACTGAATAGTCCACTGCGCTGTTGATTATATATTTAATGTGAAATGAAACAGCTTCTGCAAAAGAGACAAACATGGCACTTCACCTTACAGTCTGATTGCTGGATATCCTACGGGGAACTGAGAGACAGGGATTCAAGGGCTGTCAGGCAGAGGAGGCAATTAGCCCTTAGATTTTTTGGGTGAGTTCTCCAGCTGTCTGAAGACAGCAGAGATGACAACATCCTCTTCTCTTCTAACTGTATTCTTGTGTAAACCCAACCTGTTCAGGTTTTAAATCATCCCTTCACCCAAATAAAAGAAACATGCCAAGTCTGTGAAACCTGGCAGGATTTCTGTAAAATAAACTCATCATTGGAGTGACTGAAAAAGTACTTCTAGTCATTGCCAGAACAGATCAGTAGGTATAAGGAACTCTACTATCAGAACCTTAGGTAATTAGGGAGTTTGGACATTACCAGGATGTGGCAGTAGCATAGCGAAGAACATTAAGAACCAAATTTTCTACTTAGTGAGTGCTTTTGTCAGAAGCCTTCCTTCATTTCATCGTACTCCACACTCTAAACTCAGAAATAAAGAAGGGACATGCTGTTTATTCCTACAAGGTTATTGTGAAGTACTGAAATACTTCACAGTAATGAAATTCCATAATGCATATTGTAAATACAAATTGCTAAAGTAAATTCCTGCAGATAGCAGGTCCTATTCAGTGCAGTAAGTGCTGTGGTGCTTCTTTCTTTTATGATAGTTCAGAACTACTTCTTATTGAGAGTCCTAAGTTTGCTTTAAATGTTTTCTCAAGAAATTTGTGCCGACACCTTCTAAATCTTTGGCTTCATTTTTCTCTGTTGAGCTAGTTTCAAATGCTGTAGAATGCACTATGTCTGTAAATAAGTCTAGTGTAAATAAAGTTCAACCACACATATTACTAAACATGTGAAACAATTCCATAGGTTTGTGACTATCAAGAATAGTAATGAACAATTAAATCTCTGGTACCCAGTGTCCAGCATGAAAGGCTGTTGAGAATGACATTCAGAACAACATTTTGAGAGGTTTACAAAATCATATATTGTGCTAGCATGTTCTCTACATTTTAAGATGGGTAAATTTCCTCTCACAGTCTGTTGGTAGGTCATGAATGCTTTATGACTCAGCCACTAGACCGCCTCCCCAGTCTCCACTTACCAGCCACCAGTCATCCTGCTTCTGTGCTGCAAAGATGCTACGGGCCTGAGTGCAGCACAGGAAGGGTGAAACCAGTTTACGTGGCCATATTCTTTCTTCCTACTGTTGAGGATGTGCTGCAGCTCACAGTTCGAAGATGTGTTGTCAGCTTAACTGTAAAGAGTAACTCAGCCTTGCCTAGCTTCAATTAAGCTTCTTTAAAAGGACGCTTTTTAAAAAGCTTCCAAATCAGGTAAGTGCAGATGTACATCAAAGGTAGCTGTTAAAATAAATGTAAAGTAAAAGTGAGGTGACCTCGTCCTTTCTGTGACATAAACTCTTATATAGCATTCCTCTTTGCTCTATCAAATGTTTGTCTGATTCACATTCCTGTACCAGAATGGCATTTGCTAACTGCACTGTGTTCAAACTAGCTTATTCTCATCAATCAGTCACTGGGAAATGTTGTCTTGAAGCATATACTTTTTTAAAATACACGGGGCTTTTGTCAGTAATCTGATAAGCTGTCATTGAATGAATTCAGTGCAATATGTTATATATACAATGTGGTGTCTTAGTCCCTTTGAAAACCATCATCTTTCTCTCCAGAAACAGTGAAGAGTATGGTGTGGAAATGGAAGAAGGACTATCTGTTCTATTCTCTGGTTCTCTGAATATATTCAGTGGGGATTTTTATCTTCAGATGAGTGACAGCATTATGGATTATCTTCAGATGTGTTATCTATTTTACCAGTTCTCCACAGGCAGGACATCTGCATTGTCACAGCAATTCGATATTACATATAGAGGTGTTAAAATGATATTTCAACTGCAGGGACAAATGTTCAGGTGCCTTTTGTTTCCTCCCACTTTGTTTTGTAAGTGAAATTTATGCAACTGCAGCCCTGCTCTGTCCATTTCTCTCCATGCTTTTCAATAACTTCCAAAGCAAGAAGATGCCAGTAGTTTAAGAAAGGTGAGCTTTATGACATAGCCAAGCAGAAAGACTGAGGAGAAAAAAAAATGGCTGTAGTGTCACCTCATGATTTATCAAATGTCAGAGAATCCAGAAAGGAGAGCATAGTTATAATTCTGCAAACGACAGCAAATGTTTCATTTGGAAACTCATTCTTTAGTTCACAGTAGACAGAAATCCATAGGAAATCAGGCTTCGGATTCTGCTTCTGGACTATTTGCTTGGATTACTTTAAAATTTTAAGGAAGCATATCACAAAAAGCGCAAAATCTTACAGAGGCATAGAACCGTTTAGGTTGGAAAAGACCTTTGAGATCATTGAGTCCAACCATAAACCTAGCACTGCCAAGGTCACCAATAAACATGTCCCTAAGCACCACATCTACATGTCTTTTAAATACCTCCAGGGATGGTGACCCAACCACTTCCCTGGGCAGCCTGTTCCAGTGCTTGACAACCCTTTCAGTGAAGAAATTTTTCCTAATATCCAATCTAAACATTCTCTGGCACAACTTGAGGCCGTTTCCTCTTGTCCTATCACTTGTTACTTGGGAGAGGAGACCAACACCCACCTCGCTACAACCTCCTTTCAGGTAGTTGTAAAGAGCGATAAGGTCTCCCCTCAGCCTCCTCTTCTCCAGACTAAACAACCCCAGATCCCTCAGCCGCTCCTCATAAAACTTGTGCTCGAGACCAGCTTCATTGCCCTTCTCTGGACATGCTCCAGCACCTCAATGTCTTCCTTGTAATGAGGGGCCCAAAACTTAAAATACTTGGAGAAAGTTGGAAAATTAATGACAAGTAGTAATTTCAATTTTTTTTTCTCTAAATGTTATAGTTAAGTGTTAATGTTAAATCTGTACTCATTCTGGTCTTCATTGTTATTCACACACAGTGTTTAGGGCCTGCTTGGATCTAGAGATGTGGAGTTAGATTCTCTCTTCCACAATGGAATGTGTTTCTCCCCAGGAAAATTCTCTGCAGGAAAATGATTCTTTTCTCCTGTTTGTAGACATGATACAGTATAATAGGTTTCTCCTTTTGTTTTTAGAGTAATCATATGAAGTGAATTATTCGAAGCTGTGAATATCTAGGCTGACTGAAAGAAAGAAGATTTCAAGACATATATCTTAATACAAGAAGGAAAGGTGAATGGCGTTCTGTATTTCGTTTTTCAGGACAACAGAATACTTCACTGAAAACTAAGATGGAAGTTTGACATTATTTATGCAGTGTTTATTAACTGAATTTGAACAGTACCAGAGAATACACTGGTGCAAAGGACTCTGGAGTCACCAAAACACATTAACTTTGTTACAAGAATATGATGACTACTGGATCTGTGCTCCAGCAATATTAAACAATAAAATAAAACATACCACAGTAAGCCATTGTTGAATGGAGACAGTGTGTGCCAGAAAAAGGCTTCCCCCCCCCCCCCGAGTTTATCACTATCCAAGTAACACTAATTTGACATGGCTGCAACTACACTGGCTTTTGCCTGCATAACTGTGTTCATGTACAGCATAATCATATTTTTTCTCTACAATTTTTTAATACAACTGTGTTTTAAAACTGTGTAATATAGACAAAGTTCTGATGTCTGAACACAATAATCTCCCCAGATAACAAGCATTCCACCACAAGCAGTACACCAGAGTGACAGTGCGCCAACAGCATGGCGATATTGGCAGCTATTCGCCCTAGGATCCTAACACCAGTATCCAAAGTTTCTGCACTCATGATCCTTTTAAAACAGAATAAAAGCTGATAAAAGCAAAATCATGCGCTTATACTCCTGGGATATCTATCTTAAAGGTAACTGATATTCCTTGTAGGCAAACCTTTGGCATAGCCTATGGTAGATGACCGTATGACCTTTATTTGGGAAAAACATCTTCGTTTGCCCAACTTCCTGTTAGTCAGTGCCTGAGTCGGTATCAGGCCTCCAGTTCAGAGCTTCAGGCTTTTGGGCCAGCGAGCTGCCACTGCTCTCATACCTTCACAGCCTGCATGCCCCAAACTTCTGCATGTGAAATGCTAGGCTGGTCTGAAGCTTACTGAAAATTGGCCCTTTCATGGCATTACTTCAGTGAGATGGGCATTTTAGGATTTTTTTATTTTGTCAGGAGAAAAAATTACCACTCCAGAGAACATTTATCTGTTGGTTCAAACAGAGGAAATGTTAAAGGAAACATCCTGAGCTTTCAGCCCTAGAGCGTATCTAATAGAACCATATGCTATAATTAATATTTGTAGAAATGTTCTTAGGAGATAGTATTTCCCCATCAATTAACATACACAAAAAAGAGTAATTAGACAAGTAAGTATTCATACAGCTACACATCTGTGCTCATATTGCCATAGCCTATATGTCTTTTGATAGCTCTTACAGGGACCTCACTACATTCTGTGAGCAGAACTGTAGCTAACTACATTTACGCAACCTACTCATACAGTTGGGAAGTTGTGGTGTTTCACAAGAATGGCACAGAGGCCCAACTCAAGGAAGCCAAGCAAGGCCCTGGCAGCACCCACCTAAAACCTGTATGAGCAAAATGTAAGTATGTATTGGGTTCCTTTGGCAATGCAAGGTTTGGGATGGGGGGGAGCGGGGCTTCAGGGGTGGCTTCTGTGAGAAGCTGCCAGAAGCTTCCCCTATATCAGACAGAGCTGATGCCAGATGGCTCCAAGACAGACCTGCTGGTGGCCAAGGCCAAGCCCATCAGCGACGGTGGTAGCACCTCTGGGATAACATATTTAAGAAGGGGGGAAAAAAACCCTGTGCAACAGCAACTTCAGCTGCAGAAAGTAGTGAGAATATGTGAGACGAACAACTCTGCAGCCACTGAGGTCAGTGAAGAAGGAGGGGGAAGAGGTTCTCCAGATACCAGAGCAGAGATTCCCCTGCAGCCCTTGGTGTAGACCATGGTGAGACAGGCTGTGCCCCTGCAGCCCATGGGGGCTAACGGTGGAGCAGATATCCACCTGCAGCCCATGGACAACCCCACACCAGAGTAGGTGGATGCCCAAAGGAGGCTGTGACCCCATGGGAAGCCTGCACTAAAACAGGCTCCTGGAAGGACCTGTGGACCTGTGGAGAGAGGACCCCACACTGGAGCAGGTTTTCTGGCAGGACTTGTGACCCCGTGGGGGACCCACGCTGGAGCAGTCTGTTCCTGAAGGACTGCACCCCATGGGAGGGACCCACACTGGAGAAGGGGGAAGAGTGTGAGGAGTCCTCCCCCTGAGGAGGAAGGGGTGGCAGAGACAACGTGTGATGAACTGATGGCAACCCCCCTTCCCCATCCCCCTGCGCTGCTGGAGAGGAGGAGGCAGAGAAAATGGGGAGTGAAGTTGAGCCTGGGAAGAAGGGAGGGGTTGGGGGAAGGTGTTTAAGACTTAGTTTATATTTTCTCTTTATCCTACTCTGATTTAATCGGTAATAAATTAAGCTAATTTCCCCAAGTCAAGTCTGTTTTGCCTGTGACGGTAATTGCTGAGTGATCTCTCCCTGTCCTTATCTCAACCCATGAGCCTTTTGTTATATTTTCTCTCCCCTGTCCAGCTGAGGAGGGGAGTGATAGAGTGGCTTTGGTGAGCATCTGGTGTCCAGCCAGGGTCAACACATCACAAGGTACCTGACCTTTAGACATTCAAATTTTGGTATACCCAAGTGATATGAATGTCATTCAGGCCTCCTCTTCAGTGGGTCTCTGAAAGCTGCCACTCATCAAGGCAGCCCTGTCCAGCAGGAGCTTCCAGAGAGACCCAGAGGGTGCAGTATTGCACAACTGACTTCAGTGCTGCTCTGAAGCCTATTATACTCCATTGCTCATGGTTAGTTCACTCCCTCTGAACAGGAAAGCCTGTTTCTAAATCTCCATTCTGCTCAATTTGGACTTTATACTTCCTTATTTGTTTTACTACATTTTTTTGAAATACTGTGGGGAAGATGCTTTCAATCTGTCATACTTAGGCTACTTGTGAAGTTTCCTACTATTTCCTTTCTGAAGGAATGAAGTATTAGGGAAGGAGCCAGGACCTCACCATCTGGTGAGAACCTCAGCAGGGGAGATTCCCACTGGAATGCCGGGCTATTTGTTGCAAAGGGAACTGAGACAGGGGTCCCTGCTCCACAGCACTGGCCAAACACTGTTACTCTGCTTCTTTGGTTTGTGTAAACAAGACACATAGAAACCGCTACATCCAAATTCCAACCTTCAAATTTTCAATTACAAGGAAAAAGCAGGAGATCTCTCACCTGGATTCTTTCCATTACCTAACATTAAAAACCAGCCTAGGCATACAACCTTTTGCTTCACCTGTATTTGATTCATTATCCCCAAGCCAGAGGGAGGCAAGCCAGTCCTGTCACACTTTGTTTCTGTGGGATTTTTAGGTCAAAACCAGTGCCTTTTTACTGCAGTGTGCTTGCTTCCGGATGGCCTGGGATATACATAGGTAAAGCACAGATCTGTACAGGTCCTGTGCAGAGAACTATTTCTTGAATAAACTGATACTTGAGCAAAAGCTGTGAAGGAAAAAAATAAAAATAATTTAAATATTGTGTTAGCATAAGGTGTTTTCCCTCTAGTAAGAAAGGACTGAGCTTAGCCCTTGCCTTAAATAGCTCATTCTAGAAGAGGGTTCACCATTCTGCACAGAATTAAAATTTAGTTTAGTCAGGGACATGGCTTCTTCCTGATACCCCTCCCTGGAGTTTCTTACTTGTTCGCATAAGTAGTTGCCTGCATTTGCAAATCACAGAATCACAGAATCACAGAATGGCAGGGGTTGGAAGGGACCTCTGGAGATCATCTCATCCAACCCCCTGCTGGAGCAGGCACACCCAGAGCAGGGGGCACAGGAACGCGTCCAGGTGGGGTTTGAATGTCCCCAGGGAAGGAGACTCCACAACCTCCCTGGGCAGCCTGTTCCACTGCTCTGGCACCCGCACACGAAAGGAGTTGTTTCTCATATTGCGGTGGAACTTCCTGTGTTCCAGCTTGTGCCCGTTGCCCCTTGTCCTGTCATTGGGCACCACTGCAAGGAGTCCAGTCCCATCCTCCTGACACCCACCCTTTAGATATTTATAGGTATTTATGAAATCCCCCCTCATTCTTCTCTTCTCCAGGCTGAACAAGCCCAAGTCTCTCAGCCTTTCCTCATAAGGGAGTTGCTCCAGTCATCCTCAGTTTGCAAAGACTTCCAGTGGGGAATTTCCCAGTATGGGAATCATGAGAACCTAACACAGTGCTATGGATTCTGGTGGGCAGCTTAAGACTGACACTCCACAATATGAATGCTGTGCATGCACACGTTGAAATAGGACTCAACAGCTTGGCTGAAGACATAAGGGAATACCATGTGGAAAAGAAATTTGGATTCAGATCACCTGAATCCTAAATTAAGCCCTGAACGCCTGTCTTATCCTTTGTTACTGTCAGCCAGTATATTCCGATCCATCTGATCAATGAATTATGTATGTAAATATCACAGGATATTTAAAGCCTTTTGGCATTTCTGGATGAGGGCTGCCTGAACAATTTGCTCCAGAGTGTGTGAGATGATGGTGTATCTGTCTTATCACACCAGCTGTGGACAGCTGATCAACTCCTGGTAGGCCCCCAGGTGCTAAAATGACGGTGACACTCCTCTTTCTGCTGCATGCCTAGAAGACTGCAGCAGGGCCTACACTTTCCCAACACTGTTTTGACAAGTCTTGCATATCTTGTTCTCACTTGCAAATAAATGTAACAATTTTTTTTTCCCCTTGTAGTTTTTGTATGCCATTTTTATCCTTCAGAAGGTCCTAATATTACTTTTGCACCTTGGAAAGTTTTGAAAACTTCATTTTGATATTTTCCTTCTAATGCACTCTTTCAAATTTTGCTGTTAAGATGACCTGGAACCTTTAAGCAACTGGTATTTTACTATCTGAGGATGCAGACAGAAACAGTAGCTGTAGAGATACTCATAGTATCAATAAAGCATTAACTTTAAGTGATGCCTTAGATGAAATACTTGTATGGTCTGTTAACTATATAGCATACAAGGTTTGTGAGCCCTTATCTTTAAATTCTTTGACTGAAAGAAGAAAAGTCATTTCAACCTCTTCAAATGTGGCTTCATGTTAAATACCCCCAGAATAAGGGTGACTTATTATTTAGTCCCAAGCTTTTCAAATATTTATCTATGCAGGGTGGCATAGGTAGCTAAGAATACTCCAAATCAGAAAAGAGGGGCAAAGAAAAATCAAGTTTAACAAAATTCAGGAAGTGATAATATGAGGCATCAACTCATGTTAAAAATGTAGACATAATAAAAAAAAACCCAACACCCCAAACCAAAAGAACAAGAACTGTGTTTCTATTAAAAATTTCTGGGTTTTGTTATTAATTAGTCTTCAATGATTTTTTCTTCTGCTAGCAAAGGTCAGTATTGATGCTCACAAACTCAGTTAGGAATGCACTGTGTCATCCTGTGCCCAAATGAAAAATGCTTATTGCATTTGCCTTCCCACATATTTCCCTAGGAGGGTCTGAAATTAGCATTCTCAATTACAGTTACGGCTGGTGCTATTTATTAGGGTCTGTACAGCTGTGTTATGCTTTTTTCTGTTCACATGTTCTTTTACAGTATAGGAATAGTTTCAGCTTGCTGTAAAATTGCAAGACAAAAGGAATACACAGGAACACATAATAGCTGCCCAGTGTAGCATCGAGATCCAACAGCGAATATTTGAATTGCACCTATCCATCCTTTTACTGTCCTCCCCTTCCCCAGGTCCCTTTTGAGAAAGCAACATATCATAATACTATAATTGTGTATATTGGAAAAGCGAAGAACAGCACCAGAATAAAACCTCTAATTGCACCTAAATGTTGAATTTTTAAAAACAAAACTAATTTGATAATTATGTCAAAATAACAAGGCAGCACCTGGAAGTTTTGTAAAAAGATTCATGTTTTATTTTTATCAACATTTACTGTAAAATACCATTACTAAAAAGTTAACTGCTTTAATGTATTACTTGCTGTTGTGCATAGTGAATTCCTAAGGCAAACAGTGACTGAATTGTTAGAAATGCAACTCTGGAGGAAATTCTTATCACAAACACAATTCCTTCACCATTTATTGGTTTGAAGTTCTAGTAGGTTCCAGGTGCACTATCTGGAAGAAGACAGTTGACTGACATTTTTTTACTTTTCAAAGACATTTGCTATCTTACAAAACCGTTAATAGCTAGACCTTAGATGTATCCTTATACAACAAAGCATTTAAATCCTTGCTGAAGTGCTGCTATGCTTACATTAACAAGTAACTTCACACAGAAAGAGTAGATGAGAATGACTGGTGTTATGGTTTCTTGCCACTTCGTTATATATGGTTTGGGGTTTACCTCAGATTGGGTAGTTGGGACGGTGCTCAGGGCTTTTGGAGCAGCAGCAAACTTCAGTTCTCTCAAACGGGACCCCTCTAGGAAATTTCCTCTGTCTTTTTTGTCTTTCATGCACATGATGGTACCACATCTGTGGCTACATCAAGGCTGATGCCATCACCTCCCTGTTTCTCATCATGCTCTTTCTGAGCGATTCTATGATGTCCAATGCCCAGTCCTTCTCCTTCTGAGTTTGCAGTGCACTTTAGGGAAGAATGCTAGACCTAATAATGCGATGGCTATATGGGGGAGTTAATGTGCATGAACTGGCACCTGTCCTCCTGGACCATTTTCTCCCTGAGGGTAAAAAAGAAGAGAGGTAGAAAAAAGCATCAAAGTGGTGACCAGATTCTCCAAGACCATCCCAAACTCCTATTTATTGCACATGTGCTATGCCAGTTAAATCATCCAGACCTTTGGTCTCTCTGGGTTCTCAAAATATGGAGAGGCTGTGGGTGAGATCCACATGCATTCAGCGGTTACAGCTACATAAATTGCAAGGACAGCTACTCCCTCATCATGTAAGTCTTTGTGATTCAGTGAGACAGATTTATGGACATTCTGGCAGGCTTAGCCTGAAGGAGCCACAATACCCCAGTCTTGCTATTCTGGCTTTGGACATGGTAAGGAAACTGGCACCTTCTTTGCAAAGAAGAAAGAGGATCATTCACAATATCTGGGTGTCCATATGCATGGTGGGAGCTGCAACAGAGCTCCTGCCAAACCAGGTCAGGAGGATTTTACCTGACAGCGCTTATGTTCAGTTTTACAAAGTCCTTAGTGACATTCGTACCCTTGCAAGAGAGACCCTCAGCTTTCAAGACAGACAAGAACTTCAGCCTTGTTTCTCTTCTCTCCAGCTTTCAGGAGAAATCATCTATCTGCAAAGTAATTAAACTTTTGGTTGAAACACTGTATTTAGATAGTAATTCTGTCTTGGATGTCTCATGGCCCTCATTCCTTCTTGTTTTAGTGAGGTTAAAAACCCTTCCAATATATTTGACCACCAGTGGGATAGTCAGGGTCCAGCTCTCACATCCATTATCTGAACAAAAAATAGCAAATAGGAATATCCTATGACAGATTATACAGTCGGGGTACTTTCTGATGTAGGCTGATGAGGATTTCACTTCAGAAAAGAGAACTGAACACACTTTTCCTGTGCACTAACATTAAGTAACACATGAAACATTATTTTAATCAGAAATTATAACAGAATTTAAGGTTAAATTTCTGAGTAGTCTTAGGATGGTAAATAAACGATTTGCAAAAAAGAAAGAAAAATCACTAGTTTTTATGTACAAGCTCTTTTCAACCCATTTGCAAAGCTCATGGGTTCTTTTGAGGGTATATATCCTTGCAATATTCTTAACAAATATGCAAGAAACCAAACTAACAAATTATACCTGGAGAGAGCAGAATATAACTTTACTGAGAGCTAGAACTTGAAGATAAAAATGTTTAATCACAAACACATTTGGTTCCCAGTCCCTCGCCATTGTTGATAAATCTCTTGGGAACTTCAACAATGCAATTTTTGTCCAGGGCTGCTGAAGAGGGCAGAAACACAGGACAGGAAAGCCGTCGTCACTCAGTGGGTTCAGACCCTAACATTATAAGTAGATGGGTCACATAATCCCTTCCATGAAATTTCCTTAATTTTGTTGTTTTGTCATACAGGGATGCTCTTCTCATTTTTATTGTATGTGTATTAGTAGCTAATTTATAGTAATTTCCTCCTCTACTGAATTTGCCTTTAGAGAACAAAGTTGTTCTTCCTCTTGTCAAACTGTTCCTTTTATGTATTTAGGGAAAGTAATCATCTCTCCTCTCAGCCTCTGTTCTACAAAGCTAAACAAGCTGAATTGTTCTTCCTCTTCTCACACAGTGAGCTCTCCATGTCCCTTATAAAACTTTGCAATACCTCTTCCACCTTACACCGCTCACTATTATCAGTGGGTGAGTTGGTTATATTTATGAATTTAGGTGAGAATATACAGAAATCAGAAATAGAGGAGATCTGTTAGGGCATAAGTTCCATCACTTTTCTTTTCAGCCTTTGGCCCCTGATATGTTTCCTACAAATAAGTCTGTCTGAAATACCTCCAAATATGGTAATTTTTAAAATAAAACTTTATTCAGAAGAAATAAATCAGAAAAAAATACGTAATTAGGAGGTAATCCCTCATGGTCATCTATTTACAGATAAAATCACAATCTGCATTTGGAACTCAAAAATGAGCACAGACGGAACACAAATCTAAAATGAAGGGAGGTTTTCTAAGCATTGTAAAAATCTTATAGAATTTAGACTTCACTTTACCCATAATAGCAGAAGATATACTTCAGCTTCTTGTACAAAAACTGTATTTGAGTCAACCATTAATAGCATATGATGTTTTAAGATATACAAGAACAATATTAACACAGGTATTTTTTTCATGAAACCTCACAAATTTTCAATCAGCCCTGTCAGCCCCCTTTTTGGAATTTACAGCAATGCAATAGGTAATTGTATATTATACATGCAAAAACATAATTACAGAGCTTTCTGTCCTAAGACAGACATGTAAATAATATACCTTTGAAAATTCAAGCTTAGTGGTACAAGGATCAGATAGCTAGAGATCTTTGTACTAAAAGAAATTTGAGAGATTAACTTATTTGACAATAGACCTAAATTCAAATGAGCACCAAGATCAAACCACTATTAAAACAATTTCCATCTAGGCAATGTAGCAGAAAGAGTGGCTTAAAGCACAGCTAAAAATATCTACTGTGACTCAGAATCTTTGAAAATCCACAATAAAAACAGTCAGTAATATGCACCTGTGACCCTTTTACTTGTTTTTGGAAACGCTTTGTCTTCTTTTTTAAGAGAAACTATTTGCAATGTGGGACCTGAAAGCAGAAGATGCCAGAAGTTTCTAACCTGCTGGGAAACAGCAGGTTTCTGCTGCAACAAACAAAGAAGCAAACAGAAAAACCATCAGAGATCCTGTTTGCATTGGATTTAATATTGCTTAAAAATATGATATGGGCTGTTTGCTGCATCACTAATAGCAGTCATTTATCTCTGCATCATTCAGCAAAGAAAATATGATGGGAATCAAGAATTTGCAGTAGCAGCAAAAAGTGGCATGGATGTTCAGGTGGCAAGTACAGAATGGAAAAATTTATTGTGGGGGTTGCATCAAACACACAGGTACAGGATAAAAAGCTTTTAAAAATTAAGTTGAATAAAATAAATAGTTCTGTACTTTTCCACCTTTCTTTCCAACACAGAATTGAAAAAATCTGAAATATTTTACTTTTGTCATTTTGAGTAAATTTTTAAAAATTTTGAAATATTTTTTAAAAAAATTTCCTATACCTATGTTGAACAAAAGGTAAACAGGTTCTGAAATTTCAAGACCAAAATGTGGAGGAGGGGTTTCTTCTTTTTTTCAGATAAAAGGAAACATTAGGATATTTTTTCTAAAACATCCCCCAATTATTTCCCTATGGGTTTTTTTTGTTTGTTTATTTAATTTTGGGTTTTCTTATAAAATTTCTATTGAAAGAGAGAAAATGTAAATTATTATTTAAGGTAGTTCAGCATTTTTATGGTAGTTGGAGAATTTTCTTGTCTATTTATGCTTTTTGTTTTAGTCTAGTTTCAAACAACACTGGAGTTGAACAAGAAGTTTTTGGCAGCTGAGACATATTGATGTTGTCTGATAGTAGCCATGTTAGCTGTTCAGTCCAGTCTCTCCATTTTTTTTACCTCCAGACCAAAATGCGCCAGTATTATTATGCTACCTCCATCAGATAAGCAGGGATATGATGTTCCTGACCCTAAAACACCTGTGTGGCTGTCTGTAGCATCAACAGGAAAACTTCATCACCTTGGTGCTTTGGCAAAAGGCTCCCAAGGACACCTATGACAACTAGCAGCTGTAGTTAACTCTTCATTCTAGGTAGTTTTTTCTTAAAGCTTACACAAAGCATGCAAAAGGAATTCTGCCTGTTATGCCCAAAGTGAAATTACCAAATCTCAAGGCAATTTTATCATGGTGATCCAGGAGTGAAGTACTTAAGGGGAACATCTGATCGGACTGCCAGATTCCTTCGTTTTCATTAATATATCAGCAAACTGCAATACATGAATGCTTCATGGTCCTTTTAGTGCCTTCCTTGCCTCTTACCGCCCGCCATGCTCCCTAGCATTGCTTTTGCTGGGTGCTGACCCTGCGTGATGCCTGAATACAAATACTGAAATGCACCTTCAAGTACATACCTTGACCAGCTATTTTTGGGCAGCCTGTACGTCATTATACAACAGCACATACGCTATAGATATAGATATAGATATAGATATAGATATAGATCTTGGCTTAGCTAACATAATTTTCTCCAGTGGCTTGAATTTAAATTTTGCACTTATTCTTAAACCAGCTTGGAAGAAGTTTACCTTTTGGCTTACTGCATCTTTGTATTTTTCTGTCAGAGCGAGAAAAGCAGAGAGGGAATGTAATATTGTAATATTTGAGAAGCAACATTCCCCTTTTAATTTTTCAATTGGTTTTAGCTTGTATTGTTTTGTTGTTTGTTTGGGTTTTTTTAATGGTGGGACCAGTATTCTAGGTGGTTAGAAACCACACTTCCCAGAGCTGATTGGAAATTCATAATGGTCTATCAAACACTGACATGTCTTCCTTTTAAGAATTCCTTAGAACAGCATCTGTGACGTATTGTTAGCTTCAGCAAGTTGTTTTTTTTATAAAGGCTATTTAAGACCTTAATTTTTTTTTTTTTTACTAATGGGTTTTGTTTTATAAATCCATATGGAAATTTCATGAAAGGAAACTTTTTAACTAGTTCCAAAGAAAACTTGCAACTGCATTTTTCCCCCATGGTATATTGCCTGTTGGTTATTGGAGGCCCCCCTTTTTAAGATGATCATACCTTGGTTGCTGTTAGTTTTTACAGTAGTGGGATGTATGTATTCTGTGATATCACAGATGATCTCAGCATACTTGTAGTCTTCATACTGATTTACAGAAGACAACCAATGGCTCAATCACATCAGTGCATGCCCCCAGCCCTGCTCTGCTGACTACTGGCGACCTTGCCTAATCTTCCTTTGTAAACAACCGTATGACTTGTTTGAGATTACTGAGGGAAAATCAAGGGGCCGTATTAGATTAAATATTGGTCCCAAAGTAGTATTCTGCACTTCCCTCTTTTGTTTTTAATAGCAACACTAATAGCACTCTGCTTTTACTGCTGGTCTCTGAGAGACAGATGCTTCCGGCAGCTTCCCAGTGCAGAGTGCTGCACACATGCACTTCTGCCCACATTAAAGGTCTCCTCTATTTATTTTAGGGTTTACAAAGCCTACTGCAACGTGCATGCCCTGCCATAATTAAATAATAGAAAAGTTATGATTTTCTATTTTACAGGGGCACAACTTCAGTAATGTTGAAAGAAGGCTGGAACTGACCTACGATTTGTTTTATTATTCAAGAGTACTAAGAAAACCTTTCTGAAGCATTTAATACATTTATATAGTGATATAAGCCTGTGACTGTGTTCATAACACATTGCTCATTTATTGGTGTCTTTGAAAACAAAGCAAATTAATCTCACATGTACAAATCTGCATAATGTGTGAAAGCAATGCATGAGCTGAACAAGCTTCCTATACGCTACTGAGAACAGCACACACACAACCTCAAAGTAAAATGTTCACCTCCAAGCCCCCAAATGCCTGACAGCACTCTCAGTTAAAGAAGTCAGGGATGGATATTTAAATTCCAATGTCTAAGGGAAAAAAAAAAAACAAACTAAAAAACTTCAAAGCCCACAGAGGGCAGTAAAAAGTAGATTGCTGCAGACTGACTGGGAAAAAAACATTGATTACAGTGAAGAAAATGTCTGAGGGGAATATGGCCAACAAATTTGAAATGCAGGAAATGCTGAACTTACTCTGCATAAAAACCCATTCTGTATTCTTCCTAGGTTAGTATATAAGGTTATTTTCCTTTCAGTTTAATAAGGAATTAATATGAAATCCATTGTTTGAAATTCAGCTATATTTTCAGTTGTTTCTCCTATCAATTCTATTTCTTACATAGAAAACCTTTTTTAAAGAAAGAACCATCCACGGGGCGACACTTACATTGCTGTCAGTGCATTTTCTGTGTAGCAATGGCAGGACAAACCTCCTCGGCTTTGCTCCGATCAAACCCCTCTAGCAGGAGGCTGTGGAAGATACGTTGTTTGTCTTTGTTTCCTCTCACGGACCAAAAACTGCTGCTCAGTCTTCCACTGACACAGACCAACCAGTTAGAAGCAAAAATGGCTGTCTGACATGGTCAGAGGAGAAGAAAGGATGCCAGAATGTTAATGGATTTCAGAAGGATGGGTATCCAAGGGTTTCAAACCACTCGTCTCCACTGGCCATTTCTTCTGGAGTGGATGGTAGCAGAGCCAGCCTTTAAATAAATGGACTGGGGACTCAACGGTAACATTCGCCAGTTATCAAGGACTGTGAGATATGGTTAGACTCTTCTTTAGAAATCTTCTGAATGTCCCTACCAAGATACTCTGCATTCAGGACTTATATGGGAGGTAGGATTTTGGCCATTGTGAATTCCAGTGCAGGGAAAGCTATTTATACCAAAGCTCCAGAGGCTTTTGCCGATCATGCTTAATGAATATTAATAGTGAAAGTGGGATTTTTTATGTAACATCTTGGTTTATCAAAAGTAAAGAAGCTTTTTGCTGCATTACACTTAAATTCTAAATAACACAGCAGGATGCCAATAGCTACCTCTAGAGTTAACAGAGATCACACTTGCGGTTGAAAGCATGGATATGGTGCATCCTGGGGATCACACATAGTGTAATTTGCAACAACTGAATTTATCACAGGTATTATCTGGCCCAAGATACTGTCTCCAGCAGTGACGGAAGGGGACACTGTTTGGAGACAGTGTATAAGCCTAAACTTTTTGTAGTCTGTTCACCTAGTACTGTCCTAGAACCCACAGCTCTTGGATTCCAGATACTGAAGGCAATTTTCGGCCTCTCCATTTACTGTTTACACATCTGTTGCCTATGGATTTTGCCAATTCTTTTCTGAAGCTGCTGATGAGGTCTGCCGACAGAACTTCGTGGGGCAATACTTTCCAGAAGACTACCACCCACTGTGTTTAGGCAAGTACTTTCTTTCATCTGTTTTACAGCCGTAATAGTCCCACTGAGTTTACCCAGTACCGTGGAATTTGGTGTACAATCATTCTCATCCATTTTTGTCTTACCTACTGCTTTCACGATTTTGCAGACCTCAGCCATGTTTCTCGTGCTTCTCTTCGCCATGTGGAAGAGTTCCAGTTTTTCATTCTCCCCTCACAAGGCAGTTGCTTGCTCGCGACAGTTGCCTGTCTCTGTATCTTTTCCAGCTCTGTCTTTCAGGGTTGCAGAGAGCAGCAAGTGCTACCTGTGCCCTGGTGAAGCCCAATGCTTCAGTGGCTTTTTTGGCTACCGCTGCACATCGGCCAGAGAACTTCTGAGGATGGTCACCGATGACTCCACGAGCTCTTTACTGAGTTGAAGCTGCCAACTTTGAGTTCAGCTTTATGTAAGCGCAATTTAGATTATTTTATGTAATTTTATTACCATATGCCTTGTGCCTTCTTCTCTTTCCCCTTCACTTCAGGGAATCTGCGTAATAGTACCAGTTATTCCCTAAAGGAATCCCACCTTTCTCAATCTGCTATGTCTTCTTCTGTTCTAACAAAAACTTCCTTTGCCCTCCATTCCTGTTCCCTCCAAAGGCAGTCTCGACAGCAGGGAGCTTTATGTGCCCTGCATTCCTGCTCCCATGCGCCAGCGATCCCTGCTTTACACCCCAATACCAGCATCCCAAGGTGATCCCTCTCTTGGGGTGTCCCCACTTCCAGCCTGCTGGGGTTCTGTGGGAGCTGGTCCACTCCCAGTCCCTGCTCCACACCCACCTCTGCAGCAGACAGCCCTTACATGCTCCATTTCCTCCACTCAAACCACCCTCCTTGCACTTGTTTTCTATTTTAGTTCCCTGATTTTTCTTAAAATTCAGTGGGTTTATGCCCTCTGTCCCCCACAACGTCTTGAACATTTTCTTAAACTTTGGAATTATTTGGGTGCGGGTTTTGAAAATTATGATACAGGTACATCATAATAATCTGACATACATTTTTAATCAGTATTTCAGACACTACTTATTTTTCTCCTAATCTTTTCAGGTTTCTGGCTGGGCTAATTTTCCTCAGCGTTCTCTCACAATTGTTTCTGAAGTAGTTTAATTTCAGGGGCAATGTAAACCAATGGTGGGGAGAGGGAAAAAAAAAAAGATATGTTTGCTTAGAGCCTGAGATGGTGTTGAGTAAAAATTAGGGTGTCTCTCCATACACTATGAAGCACCAGTCATCTGGTTTTATTTTGTGCTTCTAAACTGCAACCCAAAAGCAGTGATTTGGATGGTATCTTCTAGGAAAATTGTTCCTCTTCCCTTGTGCACAGTGGGACCCACACAGTCATGCCAGCCTTTCTGCTGCTCTGAAGAGCATCCGCCATTTGGGCCCCAGCCCGATGGCTGGATTCTCTCTGAGCACGTCTCTCTGGTCTCCTAATAATATGAACTTTGGTTTGGTGCCCTCTCCCTGTAGTGTTTAGTTTAAAAGGACGTACGAGAAATGGTCACGTAAAGGATTGTAACCCACGAGGAAACAACCTTTACCTTTTATTTACATCTTACTAAAACTTCCAAGTTATACCCCTTGAAAATTAGTTTTGTCCTGTAAGCAATTAAAAAAAAAAAGGCACGGTCTACCTACCACACAGGAAGATTATAGACTTGCCTGCACTTCAAAGGGTTCACTGGGGCGGTGAACTTGAAAGGTAACGGTGCTGGAACGTAGATTTGAGTTACACATGGAGAGGGTAGAGAAGAGAGAATCTGAACACTGCTACCAGGGAGCAAAGTGAGAATAACAATGAGAGGAGAAAACTGAGAGGACCAAAGTGAAAGTCTGAGAGCCAGAGCCAGTCGCTGGTATGTCACAGCCTCACATCATCAGCAATGTGGAATCATAGGAGATATGTCTGAAAAAGAAAGATTTTACTAGAGCCTTCCCAAGTAACACGAAAAGAGATTGGGAAAAAGTGCTGTGCTGTTCACAGAGACCAAAGCTGCACGTCTTCTGCATGCTGAGGAATTGTTCCTCTTCTGTCGTCTGATAGGGGCAGAGCAGCACAGGAGATATTTAAATCTTTGATGCTGTGCAGGAGTGAAAAGCAACTCTATGGATATTTCTGCTGAGCAAAACTGGAAGGAGAAAGGAACAGCATCCAGGTTCGGATGGGTGTCTGCCTCTAAGTAATTCGTGGTTCACTGTTTGGCACAGCAGGTGCTGCCACTGCTGACTTGCTAATGTCCGGTCTGGTAATTTGCATCTGGGTGATGATGGTGTCTTTTGAATGCTGGAATTATAAGAACTTGTTATCTTAGGCAAAAATTGATATAATTTTATGCAATTTCCAACAGCACGGCTTGGGTAAGAAAGATCCATATATGTTTATCTCTCCTTGTAAAAACAGCTATATTAGACAAGTTCTGAAGGAATTCCTCATAAACAAAGACAGACGTGAGAATGATAATATAGCTGTCCCTGAAGAGAATGATAATGCAGACCTCAAAAAAATACATGTTTTCTTCACCATTATTTTAACAGAGACATTTGTTCTCATGACGGACTGTCTTCTGCACTCCCTAGACAGCAAGAGTCCCCATTGGAAGCTACCCTCCTGAGACCCAGGACATCTTTCGGTCTCCTGATCTAACCAGAGCTGTATGCTGAAGGTGCAAACTGTTCTAGGAAATTCTCCAGAGGCTGCCTACAGTTCCAGCTGCAGCCAGAAATACATTAGCCCTCTGTTATCCCAAGTCTGAGGCTGCACTCAGAAAACTGCCTTTTCTATTTCCCCTGCTGTCTATCTCAAGATCAATAGCTCCAGGTGAAAGAATTTCATAATTTATATTTTTTTTCATCACTTTGTACAGTTATGCAAGCTGCATAGCTTACAACTCTTTATAATATATAGTGTGAAGGCTGCTGTTAGGTGTGGACTATGGCATACCTCATGGCTTACCAAGAACACAGAGTGAGGAGACAATTAGCGAACATGAATCATTCAATTTCCAATACTATAATCTTCGTGACATCATCTTTTGCTTCTTAAAGTACTGCAGCAGAGTTGCCTACATATTCTTGTCTAATAATCTATCCCGTTGTATGTCAGTCTGTGAGGAAAATTGCTTCCTTGCTCTCACTTTATTTGACATTTCTGACAAGTAACGTTTCCTTTCCTGATTATACTCACCTACATGTAACTGAGCTTTTTTTCCTGCAGTAGTTTTTGCTGAAGGCTGTGTTAGAGTTCAGATTAAGATGAACTTCAGTGCTCTCCTCTCGTGTCTAGTGAAATGAATGAAACTCTTTAAACATGGTAATTTTGACTGGACATACTATTGTACATTATGTCACCAGAGTAGCAAGTTATCACTATGCAGATGTTGTCCAATCTTCTTTTCTGAGTGAGAACTTATTTAGTATTCATACTGTAAAGGTGTTTTTTGTGCAGCAGCAATTTTCTGTTTCTGTAAAAGCACAATTCAGCAAAAACTCTGACCTCCTGCTGGGTTAATATAATTTTAGGCTTTATACTATGTTTATAAATCTAAAACAATGCAGTGTTGACATGTTTATTCTTACCGGTCTTTTAGGAACGCAGGGAATGGTAAGCCATGGCTTAAAAAATGCATCAGAAACTCCCATTCCCAAATACTTTGGGGGCTTTTAATTTCTAACGATTATCTAACGCTCTCAGGTTTGAAACACGGTAGTGTCTGTGAAAGGAGGGTATGATCACGTCATTTCTCTTGCCACGTAGATCTTCCAGCCTAGAAAATCCTATTTAGGGGGCTGTTCTGCCAGCTCTTTGCCTTGGGCCCGCCACATTCTCATTTGACTGCTCTGGGCTTTACCCGGGGAGCTAGCAAAGGTGTGCCTCTCCCCACGCCTCGTCCACAAAAGCGAACACCTGGAGAGCGGGATGGAGATGTCTCCTCAGAAACACTGCGTGAAAGCGCCGCTCGGCATCCTCTCCCACACTTTCTAGACCTGATTTCTGAAGCTGCCGCTTCACAGGGGGGTGGCGGGGGCGATGCCCGTCCCTGAGGTAAATTGCCCGGCCCGGCGCTGGGGTGAGGGGCGCGCAGAGCGCGTCCGCCGCCCCATGAGGAGCTCCCGGAGCCCCCCCGGAGCCGCGCCGTACCCCCGGCTGGCTCCGGCGGGAGCAGCCGCAGACGGGCACACCGCAGGGCTCCCGCCGCAAAGGCGCACAGAGGAGCCGGGCGCGGGCAGCGCGGGCATCGCCCCGGTGTCGGCGGCTCTCCTCTGACACGGCGGGGAGGACCCGCGCGGCGGGCGGTCATCCCCCGCCCGGGGCTGCGGGGAGCGAGGCCGCCTATGTCCCTTTAAGCTCCAGCTGTTCTTTTTCTGCGGCCCCTATTTTTAGCTCATCCTCTTGGTAGCATCCAGCTCTGCCCCCTATTTCTCCTCGCTCCCCCCGTCTCCCCCCCCCCCCCCCCCCCCCCGCGGTGGTAGGTTCCGCGCGGCGGTGGCGGGGGGACTGAGCATGTCCGAAAGCGCCTGGCAGCGGCCGCCGCGCCGGGGCTGCGCTCGCGCGCCGCGCTCGCAGGGCGGGAAGGGGGGCGCGCGGCTGGGGCCCGCGTGAGGGAGGCGCGTGCCGCCGCCGCAAGTAAGTTTGTCCGCGGGTGCGGGGAGCGGGGTGGCGGGGCGGGGGGCGGCCCGGGGCAGCGGCAGCGGCTCGCACCGCGTTGCGGGGTCCCGCAGCCTCGGGCGCGGGGCGCGGGCCGCGGCCTGGCGGCGCGGCTCGGCCACGCTGCCCCCGCCGCCCGCGGGGACGGGCCGGGACGGAGCGGAGCGGTCCGAGCCCCGCAGCGAGACGCGGGAGGCTGCTGCGCCCGCCGCGCCGAGCGGGCGCGGTACGAAAATAGCGAGCAAGTAGCGGCGCGGCCGGCGAGCGCATCATCGGAATTAGCGAGGCTGTGGCGATCAGAGGAGTTTCTGATTTAACAGATGGTGCCGTAGAAAGTGTTTGCTGAGAGAAACTGTAACGACACGCGTTTTCGCTCCCGCGCCTGACAATTCGTTCCGGGTGTTCTTTTGGTTTGGCGGGGGTCCGGTGCTTGACCTTGCCTGCCAGGGGCAAACAAACGCCAAACTGTGCCCCGAGGCTTTTTTCCTCTGAAAATGGGGTTTTGTTATTAACTTTAAAAATGCTTATGCTACTGCTGTTCCTTTCACGCATAAAGTCAGTTCAGATACTGTTTGTTACCGATATTAGGGAATGTAAAGTTCCTCTCGTGATGCTGAAAGCGGCATGATTTAGTTAATGTCTTTTCCTGTGCTCTGAAATGAGGAAAGGTTTTGGAAACTGCTTCCCTATTCAGAAGCGGCTCGTTGCTGTTCGCGAAGTTGTGTTAAGATAGCCATCTAATTTAAATTATTAAATAATAGGGGAAGGGGAATTTGAGGAGCTTTCTGTGAAACTGAACAGCACTTATGAAAGATTCTGCTGCTTAGCACATCAGTGGTGAAAAAATTGGCCTAAGCGAGGGCCAGTAAGGTGCTCTCGGTGGACCTGTCTTAATTCAGACAGGAGACGATCCTGCCTTAATTTTCCGGTAGCTATTCTCAGTTTAATGACCTGACTTTTGATGCTTTTACAGGCGTGATTATCTTTGCAAATTGACTTAGATTTGTTGCATACTCACAGAGATGAATATTCATATGAGCTTAAATGTCTGCATGTCGAGCCTCGTCAAAATTTAGACGTATTTTAAAGTAGTTAAAGACTTGCCATCCCTACTGTGTATATTCTTGATTCTGTTAATCACTGTTATTGCAGTGGAGACAGGAAGGCTGCTGTGTGATTGTTTCCGTAGCTCTGCAACTATTCCCCTCTCCCAAATGAAACTACCCCTCCGAACATTAGCAATCGATCTGTGGGTTTGTGAGAGCCAGTCAGTGCGTGCGATTGGGATCTGACTTGTGCGTGAATAAGCTGCCGTCCTGATAGCTCTGTTTTTATGAACATAAAATAATGGGGAAAAATGAATTCTTGAGTAGATGCCTTTTGCCTGCTGCACAGACCACGAGAGAATGCAGCAGGAAAGAATGGCTTGTATTACCTATGCTGATGATATAGTGAAAAATAAGGAGGGAAATTTTTGTGCGTGGAAGCGTGCCATTTTTCTCCTATAATTAGATTTGAGCTGAAATAATACCAGGTATTTCAAAATATTGTTCAAAATATCAGAAGCCTTCGAAATGTGAGTGTTGAAAATGCCTTTCCTTATGCTGTTGGAGTAATAATTTGTTTAGTAGGTAGCATTTGTGTTGCATTTTACTGTTACAACATTCTAATACTTCTCATTATAGTTCAAGAGCTCATACAGATTAATAGAAATATTTCAGCATCCTAACCAGATAAGCATTCTTTGGTAGTCAGAGTATATGCAGATAGAGCGTATAAGCATATCCTTAGAATATATGCTGTGGTATAATTCCTGTAGAGTCTTGGTTGATTCTTCTTTTGTTGTCCAGGTTTGAGCCCAGCTACTAGAAATGAGAAAAATTATTTGAGTGGCAGTGGGGTTACACATTAATTGTTTGGGAATCTCTCGTTAGCAGCTGCAGCACTTACACATACTTATTTTTCCCTTCAGGCAGAAAAAAGTAACGCTCATCATCTTTCTCCTTGCATGTCTTCCTTTGAAAACTCTCTCCATTATTCGCTTAATCTAAGGAAATATCTTCCATTTTTTCTTTTTTAATAAAGTGTGTCATCTTGTATTATACGAAATCATATATACTCCTCCTTCTACGACTTTGGGGAATAACAGAACTATGGAAAGAGATGTAGAAATACTTTTTTTTTTCAATATTACTTTAATTGAAAAAAAAAAAAAAAAAAGAAAAGCAGTAATAATACCCTAGGAAATATGCATAGGGAAGTGATTATTCTCTAAGGTTGATAGCTGAAGGCAGTAGTCTAGGATTGTCAGAATTACCTATCAGCTGTTAATTTGCAAGAAGGACTTCTTAGCATTTGTTTTTGTTGATGTGCTGCGGCAAGTTATTTGTTATTTACCCTTTAGTGAGCTGCTGTTGTTTCTTAAGTTACTATGACAAAAATATTAAATTAGGCATATTATTGAAACACATATGGGAGGTGTGCCACATGGACCAGCTAATTCTTGTGAATTCAATCAATAATTTACTCAAAAGGGTCCGCCAGTTTCTATTGTATGGGAATTTATTGCACATGTCCCTCTGGTTTTATAATGTTCATGGTTGTGCTGGGGGAATCCACTTATTCCTTCAAGTTTTAAGTTTAACTCTGCTTTTCAAATCAACCAGTCAGGCTTCCAACATTGATTAACTATTACTCAGTAAGTACTTTGTTACTTCACCAGTCCTGGGGGGGTGGGGGGAGAACAGGACCCCCATCCTAAGGAACAAAAGGGTCATAAAAGCTTACCAGAAATATATAAATCAGCTTAGATTTATCAGTCCAACCCTGAAAACAACTGGATCCAGCAAAAAGAAAATAGAGGAGTCAATCTCATGTCTAGATGAACCCTCAAGCCCCTCGTGGTACTTTCTGCTTGAATATTTTTTGAAAAATTACACTAATTTTAAGTGTGAACGTAAACCACTGATAGAAGTCCCACTCATACCTTCTGTTGCCCTTACTATTTCACCGTGCAAAAATAAATTATGGGGTTTTTTGCATGCATTTTCCATATGCCAGAAAGGATGTTGATAGCAAGAATTAGCTGGTACATGTGGAACACTTGACTGTGAAACTCTTTTCCATATGCAAACTGTCATACCTCCTTTTTTTTTTCTCCTTAATTTTTTTCACTAAGGTCTACCTCACCTGAAAGCATATAACCTGAGTTTATGTTCCACTGAGAAGTTTTACTGGAAGCAGTGAATGACTTAGACACCTCTAGAACAGAAACAGTGACGTAGCTATGTGTAAGGAATTATAAGGGAAGTTTTGAAGTGGAACTAACACTTATTACGGCTTCACTGATTAATCGATTTTTCTATTTATTACTTCCCAGTGTTTTCCTGTATGTTGTGTATCCCCACTGTAAGATCTCTACAGTGGAGCGTGTGAGTATTTACTTGTTTTAGAGGGCTACATGCAATCAGCTGTTTTTTCAGAATTAAAAAGTGTGTTTTATGTTTATCTTCAATTTAAGCTTTTAATACAGATTATCAAATTTGAGGCTCTGAATGTAAGATTTTTCTTGGGTGTCCCTCCTTGCCATAATAGCTGCTTTATGTACTTCCCCAGTGTAACCTTGTGCTTACTTTATCCTCAGACTACCTGAAGTGCTGGGTGTAAAGCAGTAGCAGAGTCGCTGTGCTGTATTGCATCTGAGGATCCAGCTCCAGGCCTGGCTTTCCACTGAAAGCATCCCTGTGTTCAGGAGTCCCAGAGGGCACAACTTTCTTTCAGCTGAGTGTGTGTACTCACATCTAAGAAGACCGTGTCAAGCAGGACTTACCCTGCATTTGCTCTTTTCTCCAGCTCTTGTCCATGATGGTGGTGGTGACTGAAAAAAAGTGAAGTCTTGGTGTGTTGTTTGTGTTCTTAATGTCCTTAAGGCACTGTGGCACTGGGATGTGCCTGGAGTTCAGGTGACCCATATGACCAAGCATCGTGACTAAAATGCTGAAGCAAAAAGAGCTGTCCTCAGAGCTGGGGACCATGAGAGAGGAGGGTCTTGGCTTTGAGCCAGATTAGGGCTTGGATGAGCTGCCTGGACAAAATCTTAGTGTTGGTTGGATGATGTTGTCAGAGGGTGGTGATGGGGTGGGGTTGAGGGAAGATGAGAAAGGTACTGGACAACAGGGAAGGTGTGCAATTAGTAGAGTCTGTGTCTTGTGAGGGCTTTACAGAGTCCAGAAGGAATCCAAAGCTTCTAATTCTTGCTGTCCTGTTGTAATTCAGGCAAGCCTGTTGTTAAAGTTATTTTACCTCATTGTTCTACCCCCTCGCAACATCTTACCTCTTTCTCTTGTTTATTGTTGTAACTTTGTATTTCTGACCCTTGTGGGACTTAAAATATTAGCCGAAGCTGCATGGATACCCAAAGTAAAAGAGGACTTTTCCATTTAATTTCAGGCTTTGCACTTAAAGTTTGGATCTGTAAAATGAAGACAATGCTAGTTGCACAACATAGCATGATGTGAGAAGATAAGTTCATTAATGTTGGCTAAATACTCTAATACTGTGGTGATGATCACCTTGGAGAGGCTCTTGAGGAAATGGATACTTCTAGCATCCTAGTGGAGCTTAAGTAGAGTACCATAAAGCCATGGACTGAACAACTCTGATCAGACGAGACACTGGATACCTTAACTGCTTACTCAGTAAACAGTGTCCTTCCTGTTCTCTGAGCGTTGAAGCAGTCTTGGTGGAAAGAAGTGCTATGTAAACACATAGCTGAAAACTGTATAAAGCTGTTTACGCATCCTTCTTGAGAATATTGCTTAGACACTTGGTGACCTGTGGTTCTTAACTTTGTGAAAACAGCAGCCGTAGTATGAGAGGTGTTGGTACCTACTGAAATCCTCATGAAACTGCAATCAGCCTTCTGAGTTAGGATGCTTTCCAAGGGGAGAAAAGCTCCTTGTAGCGATGATGTGACCATGGGAAAAGAGATCTGTGTAACAGTCCTCGTAACAGTTGCTACATATTAAGACTGGAGAGTAAATACAGACAGGAGCAAGTCCCACAGAAGCAAGATACTAGTTGTCTTAGTTTTGGTGAGGGTGATACTTTTCCATACATGCTGTGAAGGAAATGCATCTTTATGCATCAAAATTATGTTACTTGTCTGCCGGAAGACCAATATGTACGTACATTATATCCAACAGCACCAACAAAGGTCTTCAAAACGGGTGAAACTAGTGATGGTGGCAGCAGGTGGAGTTGCCCAGGTGGAGAAGCTGCATGGGTGGAAGGAGGGTGATGCAGTGGTGAAATGTAATCGGAGACTATCTGCATATCTAGTTTGGCACAGGAACGTGGCACAGTGGACACCAAATTGTTTCACTATGGTTCTGTCACCGTCTCCTAATGTTCTTCTTAGCCAGTGTTGCAGTAAGTTTTGAGCAAAGCTTGTACCTAGACGTCAGCTCGTTGAAGCTTTAAAGGGGAGGTATTGCAAATATACAGTTGTATTGAGAAATACCCAGAAGAAATACTCTTACTTCCCCATATTGTGTATTCCCCAAATTCTTCTACCTTCTGTTTTCCCCAGTTTTCAGGGTCCTATGTAAGAAACGTCCTAAAACTGTAGCACAGGTGGAACGTAAACTTGTTACTGCTTTTTCCAATCACTTTTTATACCCTCAGCCACTTCTAGAAACTTTTGTTTCTCGGCTATACCCAAAGGCAAAGGTTTTGTAAGTTATCTTCATCAATGACATAGACAGTGGAGTCGAGTGCACCTTCAGCAAGTTTGCAGATGATGCCAAGCTGAGTGGTGTGGCTGACACACCTGAGGGATGGGATGCCATCCAGAGGGACCTGGACAAGCTCGAGAAGTGGGCCAATGTGAACATCATGAGATTCAACGAGGCCAAGTGCAAGGTCCTGCACCTGGGTTGGGGCAGCCCCCACTACCACTACAGGCTGGGGGATGCAGAGGTTGAGAGCAGCTCTGTGGAGAAAGACTTGGGGATACTGGTAGGTGAAAAGTTGGACATGAGCCGACAATGTGTGCTCCCAGCCCAGAAGGCCCAACTGTATCCTGGGCTGCATCATAAGAAGTGTGGCCAGCAGGCTGGGCGGAGCTGATTCTGCCCCTCTACTCCGCTCTGGTGAGACCCCACCTGGAGTGCTGCATCCAGCTCTGGAGCCCTCAGCACAGGAAGGACATGGACCTGTTGGAGTGGGTCCAGAGGAAGGACACAAAAATTATTAGAGGGCTGGAGCACCTCTCCTGTGAGGATGGATTGAGACAATTGGTGTTGTTCAGCCTGGAGAAGAGAAGGCTGCGGGGAGACCTTATTGTGGCCTTTCTATTCTTGAAGGGGGCGTATAGGAAAGGTGGGGACAAACTTTTTAGCCGTGGCCTCTTGCAATATGACAAGGGGTAATGGTTTTGAACAAAAGAGGGTAGATTTAAACTATTTATAAGGAAGACATTTTTTACGGTGAGGGTGGTGAAACACTGGCGCTGGTTGCCCAGACAGTTGGTAGATGCCCCATCCCTGGAAACATTCAAGGTCATGTTGGACGGGGCTCTGAGCAACCTGATCTAGTTGAAGATGTCCCTGCTCACTGGAGGGGGGTTGGACTGGATGACCTCTAAAGGTCCCTTCCAACCCAAACTATTCTGTGATTCTATCATGTGACAGTGGGCAGCAGCAATGAATTCCCGAAAGGAAGAACAACATGCCATCCCGTGTGACCTCCTTAGTGGTCTCATATGTTCCCCAGGCTGGAACCCGCAGGGCTTTCTTCAGCTGAAATAAGTGAAGTCTTGAGGAAATCTGAAAGTTGGCATTGATAGGGAGGAAATTGTTCCGTCTCTGAAATATGCAAAGGCTCCCCGTCATCTCTTCTAAATTCTTAAAATAACTGCTAATTGCTTTCTGCTTTCTAATTCTCCTTCCCAGTTATTTTAATTACAGCTCACTATGGCAAAAGTACCCGTCTCTCTTCCTCTTCTTGCATTCACTCAGACAGCAAGAATAAAAGTTAAAAAAATATCTTTTTAATTTCCTTTATTTATTCCACATTCTTGTAATACCCAGTCATGTTGTAGGTTGCTTTTCTGGATTTAGTTTTCTAAATATACATCTCTACGTAAACCAGTAGATCTTTAGGTAATAGAAGTTGGCTTTAAATAACTTCCTATAACAAGCACAGTATCTCTTTTTTCCAAAGGTGTGTAAATATTTTCAAGGTGAATTAATTCATGTTTGCCAGAATGAGCCAGATTTATACCTGTGTGAGGGCAAAAGCAGTCACTGATGTGCTTTAGTGCATATGAGTTAAGTCACTTCAAGTAAGTGCATGATTATTAGAAGGATTTTAAAGAATAATCTGGGAAAAAAGTGAAAATAACGGCTTTTTGGTGCGTAAATAAATATACATTGTGCCGAAATACAGACTGAGATAGTATGAAGCAGTGAAGCTGGTATAAGCAGCTTGTAGTTTTCCAGATGCTTGTACCTGACATTTTATACCGCAGTGCTTACACAGTGGCACCACACAAATTTCAATCCATCAAGCATTCAGTTTCCATGACAGGATTAAATTACTCAAGTTTGTTTGGAGTTCTGGAGCGTTGCAATTTAAACCATGAGTGTTTTGTCATGGGTCCTTGTTTAGGAAGATTCCTATTCCATTTAATAGAAATTGAGTTGTGAAAAACTAATGATTATGACCGTCTCTGAGCTGCAGCAGGTCTGAAGCCTGCAGAGTTGTTTATCCTTAAGATACATGTAACTGATTAACTTGAATGACAGTCTTATTACATCTTCCAGTCTGTCCTTGGTGCATTGTTAACCATACCTTTGTAGCAGGTAAATAAAGATAAGATGATAGTACTTTCTCCAAAGAAACCAAACTAACCATCCACTTCTCGATCTTTGGCTAGAAATGCAATATTGTTCCAGAAGGACTTCAGACTATAACCCTCTGAGATGCTTTTTCAAACTCACAGCTATTGAGCTGTGCAAGAGCACTTAGGAGGAACACAAGAAAGTCATCTTCGTTTGGCTGATAGATCATGACAGCTAAGACAAGACTACTGTCATATTGTATTGATCCTTCCTTAGCATGTGACATTTAGATAAAGTCCCTGTTCTTTTTTTCTTTTAACTGTAATCTTTTGTTACATTGTTTTGATATTGTCTCAACTAGGCTCTTGATGTTGAGGATACTTTTATGGATCTGTAAAATAAATACATCGCTTTGCATGAACAAAAAGTTTGACCCTGTGCAAGTGAGTATTTGCATTTATAACGTGCAATAATGGGCTTATAGATTTGTAAGAGTCCCTGACTCCCAGTGATGAATCCCAACAAAGGATCTGAAGCGACCGTTTGGCTCAAAACTTAATTTGCCCCCCCCCCAACTAAATCATTTAGCCTGCCACTGCATGCTTTCTTAAATCTTTAGACATTATAGGTACAGTTTCAGTATTGCTAATAGGTCACACTGATTTTTACGCTTTTTTTGTAAAAAAATGCTGATGCAAAAAAGTAGTTTATGTGAGACCACTAGGAGGATGCTTTAAAAATTGTAGTAATCTGTGATCCCAGTCATGTAAAACACGACTTGAGTATGGTTGGTTAAAGGTGAGCCACGGGGACAACATTTAATTCCAAGTTTAAATTAAGGTATTCAGTTAATAGAGCTTGGGAGAGGTGATTACAGGCTCAGTCTGTTACAGAGTACTACTACATTGAAATTCATGCCTAAGCTTGTGGACTTTTTCCTCCTTGCATGAGTTATCTGTGTTTGGAAGTTCTGGTTCTGATCCTTTCCTACTAACAGATGTTAATGTTAGAAGTCTTTACTCTGAATTTATGACCTAAACCCAATAAAACTGTACAGAACATCAGCATTTCCGTGTTGAAACAAAGAAATTCAACCCTCCCGTAAATGAGCTACTTCAGCAGGGTCTAGAGTCTAGAACAGAGCCATGGGAGACAGACTTTGACTGACTGATTTTACTTTAACATGTGGAAGATGCTGGATAACTTTCTTTTAATCAGCTCCACAGATCAACAGGTGGTAAAAGACAGGTTCTTCCCATGTGCTAGTGAAGGGTCAGATAGTGCATTGCTAAAGGCTTTGAGCCATTTGTGAAGAATATTCCTACCTTCTGTTCATCAATAGGGAAGCAAGCATTACATGCGTATATTTATATTTAGTAAAATTAAATCCATATATATTTTTTTGCCCTCTGCCTTCTGGCTAATTGGTAATGTGGAACTAAGGTGCAATGGACTGGACATGCACGCTACCAAGGGAGTGAATCTGGTTTTTTTTTTTTTTTCTTAATTAGTTTTAAAAGCACATCAGACTTTTTCTGGTGCAGCACCACTGATTTTATGATATTTTTTACACGTGGCTGGTCCCTAAATGCTGTTCTCCACATTGTGGAATGGGTGAAAATGTACTGCTGTGGGTGGAGCAGGGAGAGGACACAGGCGCTGTGATACAGATCCTTGAATATGTGATTGCAGGATAGGTAGGAACAAATATTTCATCTTTGTTCTTCTGCAGGGAGTCAAGCCAGATGCAGGGAGGAAAATAACTTGCATAAATTAAGTTTTTACACAATAGTATTTTGTGTTACTCCTTTGTTTTGCAGATTTCAAGTAGCTCTACTGTGCTTGCCAGTAGAATAAACAGATTACAGGAACAGAGCAAAAAAACCCCTTCATGCTCTTCCAATTAATTTAATTCCTGCTAAAATCCTGTTTGTGTTTGGAAAAGAATGACCTTGAAACATTCCAGTTCATAGTCCAGATCTTTTGGTTGGTATTGGCTTATATACTGAGTGACCTGAATAAAAATAATGAGTAGACAGTAGAATATTTTGTTGCTGAATTGCTCATTATCTTTTTAAGATGCTATTTTTTTTTCACTTCCCTATATTTATTATATGAAGGATAAATTTAGTATCATGGAGACAATAACATTTCCAATTCCGTGGTCATAGTTCTTACTTAATGCTATCAGTGCAGTCATTTTTGTAGGTGCTCTGCATAATGTATCAGCGTGGGCCAGATTTTCCTCTGTGACTCAGAAGCTGTTGTAATTACATCGGTGTGGGGAACTGCATCTCTTAGGAGGCGGTAGTAGTGGTAGTGAGTTTTCTGTATGAATGGAGAATTCGTAAGTCTGCATTGACATTGTATAAACCTCTGACAAGTGCTGAAATTTTATTTCAATTATGTGACAGTGTTCTGTTTCTGTCAGAGGGCTCTGTTGTTCTTGAGCATCTCCATATGCACTTGCTTTCACAGTGTGCTAAAGGCAATTTGTGCCCTCGTATATTCTGTTGGGATAGTGGTGAAGTTGTCATTTTGGTAAGAACATGCTCTGTCACTCTCTCTTCTCTTATGCCCTGAGTTGTTTTGCAGGTGCCACAGTTGAATATTGCTGGAAAAAACACCTAATGCAGACAGTCTGAGATTATGTGGAAGCTACTTGTAATGGTTGTGATTGTAATACCTGAAACAGAATAGAGGAACCTATTTATGCACAAATATAGATAGCTTGAATTATTCATCAGATGATGGTAAAAAACCTAATGTGTGCATTCTGCCAGGCAGAAAATCAAGTGACTTTAACTGTAGTTCAACAACGCAGCATGGGTTTTTAAAAAAAGTAGCTCTGGGGTTAATTATTACACCGTATCCATTTCACCTGAATTAAGAGACAGAAAGCAGTATGGTTTTTACGTTAAGGGGATGCCCAAAGCCAGACTGTAGCCACAGAGTCCTGTTAGGCATTTGAGAGGCACAAGAGTGTCTCAATTGCCTGTTTCCTGTGTGCTGCCTGTACCTTCAGGATGATGGTGTTCTTTGGTTCTGTGTGGAGATCACAGCTAAGAGGGGTAATAAGATAAGTCCCCTCTGGCTAAAAAAAGAGCAGTGGTGTTAAGCTTTAGGGTCAAGCACACGTAGACTCTCCTTTGGAATTCTACCTGCAACTCCAAGAGTATGTAAAAACTCCTTTCCTCCTCAGCTAATGAGATGTAGGGGGTTCCCATACTGGTCACCTCCTGTTGTAACCAGCTGAGGATAGCCCCTTAAAGCAGGCAGGTTTCTGATGTTCATTCAGTGATCTGTCAAAAGGTTTTGTACCAACGTGAAAGAAAAAGAGATGATCTCTCCTAGTTCAGAATGAATAATTAAGGATTTTTAGACTGCTGTTAAAGTGGAAATGGACAAGCAGGAAATAAGTGATGTCTTCGTTCAATCCTGATTTCAGTTCTGCTCTTGTAAACCTAACAATCAGACTTCTAAACAGTGGACTGGATGTCCGGTGTCACTTTAGCTCAGGTAGCTCTTGAGCAAACAGCACTTGATAATGATATAACTGATGTCATTAAGTAATTTCTTAATTTTTGTTAAATTCAACTCTCTATATAATCTTTTTTGATGTTTTTCATATAGAAATGTAATTATTTTCATTTCCATATTAATAATGACTTGCAAAAAAATACAGAGTTAAAACACTAAGAAGCAACTGAATACATGTTTCTTAGGAAAAAAGTGAGGAAACATGTTAAACCAGTTCTAAGTTTTAATTAGAAAAAGATTAACTGTACAATTGACTTTATTAACAAAGGCATAATTAGGTCCAATTTTGTTTGTCTGTGTTGTAGTTAAAATGTCCCATGTGAGGATTTATAACCCTTAAAACTCTGCAAATGGAGACTCGAATACAGGCACCATATGTTTCACTACTTCTTTCATGTTGATTTTAGGGTATTATCAATGCTCACACCTAGACAGTCCCAGATCCATATCAAAATTGAAGTACTTGCCACTTTCATGATGTTTTCCCATGAGGTTTCTCTCTCTGAGATCTGTCTTTTCAATTACCGTTTGATGTCATCCAGTGCTGCTTGCACTTCAATTTTATAACGCAAATGCCTCTGAATCCATAAAAAGTTATTTCAGTCCCTTCTGTGTTTCCACGCTGTTTTCAGTCCTAAGTAGTTTTTTAGGATTGTTCTCAATAAATGCAATTGATACAGTGAGGTTCAGAAAGCAATAGTAGGAGCTCGTAGTTTCAAGCTTTTCTGAAAAAAAACAAACAACAAACACAACACCCTTTCTCTTTTGAATTTTTAGTGGAATTAACGCTTCACCAGATAGAAGCTAGGACTTTAAGAAAATTTAAGTATCATGGCAGAAATTGTCTTCAGAATAAGAAAACTCTAGTATTGGTAGCATCCATAGTGATAAAAGCAATATATAATGGCTTAAGAGTATGTGCAGTGCTTCCAGCACCTGTCTTATGCCTAGATCTGTAGTTGGCCAGAAAACAAAAGAAATATCACAGTAAAAGATTCATATTTTTGTCTACTCTCTTGCACTGCTAAGGCCAAAGCAGTGTAGAGTGTCTGTGCTGATACTTTTTTGCAGTTCTAGGTCTTGGGGATGAAGCTATTCCTTAGTAGAATTGAATTCAGTCATTGTTATGCTTGGTTTTCCTACAATGCTAAATTCGTACTGATTTTTGGAAGTTCAAAAATACTTTGACCTTTACTGAAGCCAGTAAGGGCGGTGTGTGTTTAGGACTGTTGAAACATGATGAAGTTGCGTGCCAGAGCACAGTATATACAATGCCTAATCTTTCAAGGCTCCGTTGTTTAATTGCTGTATTAGCTAGCTGATAGCTAAATTAGACCTCTGCTCTTGAATTGCCCTATGAAGGTGTTTGTCTGTTTGTCTTTCTACCCGTGAATGAGAAGTAGCTACTTGACATGTGACCGTATTTTCTTAAAATCAAGCTTTGCAAATACTCTGTGTCTTAATTTTTCACTCTAAGTTTGAAAATGGCAATGTTTTCATGTTTTGTAAGTGGCAGTACAGGCAACTCAATTCTCTCTGCAACTTCTTTGTTTTTCATGTACATGGTATAGGAAAATTAAAAGCAGAGAGTCATTCTTAGGTGTTTGGCCACAAAATTGGTAGATGTTAGAAGCACGCTAAGGCACTGAGCATTTCTCCGATGCAACATTTTATGCTGATCGTCTTTGAATCAATGTACCCTGATTTTTAATTTCTCCAGTTGTGTTCTTAAATTTCCGGAGTTCCTAAATGTGAATCTTAATGCCTCCCTTTTTCAAAGTGCTGGTAGTTCTTACTCAATTACTTCCTTGTCAGTGTGGTTCATATTTTTTCTACAGTATCTCTCATCTGACACAGTGAACCTGCATGTTGTTTCATTACTGAAGTGGTGCATTTTAATTGGCTTTATAGTTTGATTTCTTCCTGAGAGTGACTTTATGGCATCAGTTTTATGGGTCAAGAAAGTACCTCTGTGAAATCAGTCTGCTTTTTCTCTTTGAGTGAAACAAATTTCTATGTACATGATAAATGCTGAACTGATTTTACAGGCTTTTATTAGGAAGTGTGATGGTGGGGTGAGGTGTTTTTGGTGTGTGTAGTGGGTTTTTTTTTTTTATAATCCAGCTCTGGCCTTGTGAACCACATTTCCTGAGGAGTTCTCTAGTCTGTTTTTCAGTGAATGGGCTGATGTTAGTATTTTGAGTCATTTGTCATCGTCATTCATCGTAGCACATCCTTGCAAGTGCTTAGGATGAAGAATGTTTTAGGAGGAGCAAGTATTTAAGGTGGTTAGTGCAGCCATAAGTGTTCTGTTCACCTCGGTGCTTCTTCCCCTGTTCAGACTTCAGTGGGTGTAATTTTGGCTGCAAGATTTCATGCTACTTGTTTTTCATCAAGTTGAAAAATCCATCTGGAGAAGGTATTAATCCAAAATGGTATTCTGGTGCAGCTTGTTTTGAAGTTATTTGTTTTGGGGTGGGACCGATTTGACCAGTGGTATGCTAAATAAAGAGTGACTTCTTTGGAAGTCTTTTTTTGTATATTTAGATATGGCCATATACTTTCGGAGTGTTTCATGTCCTATTTGATATATGCTGTGTCTTCAGCATGTCCGTGACTTTGGCTCTCTGTCAAACACGTTCAGTGGATTAATCTATTTTCTTACAACTTTTTTCTTTCATAAAAAAAATTATCTGACCTAGATCTCTTGCAAATTCTTTAAATGCTGTTGCACGTACTACTTGCAAATTATAGTTTAATATGAATGGGAAGGTTTCAGTTGTGATTTTTTTCTTAAATTGCAGTTTAACTATCAGATGAAGTATTGTGTCACTCTTCTATACGCAGAGTTTGAAAGTAGGTAATTTAGAGTCAGCCTTTTGTGAACAATTTTTTCCCAATATCTAAAATTCCTCTCATATAACAGAGTATCAGTGTGAAGTATTCTTGGAGGGAATAGTTTCTTCTGTTGCTAGATTAGTCATGAGACCTTGTTTCTAATTAACAAAAAAAAGCCCAGTAGCGTAATTTCATATGGGGAAGAAAGCTAGGGAAAAATGCGTGGTTGAGATACGGCAAAAAGAGTTGTTCTTCAGCAGCATCTTAGAGACAGTTTCATGAGTTGCAGTTTTTCATTTTAGATTTTATTTTCTTTGTAAACTGTTTAGAAAGAAGAAAAGATAAGACCATTTTTGCAAAAAGAACGGTCTCTTCTTATCTCTAGCCTTTCCCTGCATTTGGCTGCTGCAAAGTACAATAGCAAGGTCTTAGGCATATAGAAGTGAATAAAAATGTAGTGGTTATAAAGGTAATCCTAATCAGAGACAAAATCTGATATTCAGTGGACTCTGAGGGTGACTTGCTCTCTTTCCTCCTAATCTCATGGGAGATGATCCAGTGTGTTCCTGATGTGCAATCGTTCTACTTTCTGGAGTTTGTCCACCTCCCTGCTGCCCCCCACCCCTGGCCTTTGGGAGGCTGTAATTTCTGGCAGGGATGCCTGCTTGCAGGGGCCTCTGGAGGAGGATGTGGGCCCAGAGCATGCCTCTGCCACCATAGTTGCAGGTTGTATGCAGGTACCCCTGCTTGCCATCTGGGCCATTTTGCTCTTCTGTAGCTCATTTTTTTGAGACATACCCAAAGCCAAAGTCCATATGTACTGAAATTTATTTTTTTCTTTTTTAATTCCTGCCCCTTGCCCCTTTGGGACAACACAGGGAATGTGTGTGTTCATAAACAGCGTGACTTGAACAATGTTGGTTTGCTTTCTCTAACCCAGTGGTAGACTAGGGGCTTAGAAAGAGTAATTAATATTTAGTTTATTAAAACCCAAAATATGTAAACTAACATCTTTCTCAAGTTCTGTGTATGTATAGGTACCAAGTGTTTACTTGCTAACATATTCTGACCTCTCTAAAATTAATCTTAGTGAAAGGAAGGAAATAAACCATACTCAGAGCTGTGAAAAACAGCATTTACTGCAAAACTGGTTTCCTGATGGAAGCAAATTTGCTTCTAAATAGTAGTTACTGCCTCTGGAAAGGGCAGGCCCATAGCAATATCCTGTGCTAGGGTGATAGGTGGGGTAATCCAGGCAATCTGCTTGTCTCACTACAGTTTGCTACCTGTGCTTAGTCCTGAGCCACTTAAAATGAAAATCACCATAAAACCCCATAAGTGGGGTAGTATCTGCCCCACTAAATGTAAGCATTTAAACATGGGGGTTCTATTCCGCTCATTCATTGCCGGACAAAGTGGTTTTAATTCTGATTTGCGTATACAACGTGCTGCAGGTATAAGTTATTGATAAAATATAATAGCTATGTTTTCAACCTTTTGAAATCCATTTTGCCAACAGATGAGGTTGCAGTTGACATACCCGGATAGATGAGTTGTGATTTCTATATACTTTGTTTGGCAATATTGTACACATTTTACTGTAAATTCAGGAATTAGGCAGAGCGCTTTTGCTGAAATTTACAGTGTTGAAAATAGGGAGCCATTTGTGTTCTTTGGACCTGAGGTTCTTTAGCTATGTCAGGAAGATAAACAAACTCCACGTTAATCTGACTTAGTAAGGAGCTTTCAGGATCGCAAGATAGCAGATTCATAATCTGACTGTTTGTAAACAGATACAGTTGTTGACCTTGTTCACTGTGGATGTGCTTCATCACTGTAAGTTTAGAAGATCATAATACATTTTCCCCATTACTGAAATTACACAAATAAAAATGGAAGCCAGATCTTTCTGCCATATATTTCTCAGATAACTGCCTTATGCCGTAGCTGAAGACCTACTGCTGTTTTCATGTTCTTACACAATGCTTTTAATCCTCAGTGATCAACATCCTTTAAGAATTAGAGCATCCAGTTTTTCACTCCTATTATTTTTATGGGCACACAGTACACATACACTTGTGCTGCTTAGAAGCCACTGTGTGAAATAATTAATAAGCTGTATTTAAGGGTTCCCCTGCTGGACCTGTTGTCTATTACTTTCTATTCTTGTTTTTATTATGCAAAATAAATTGTGTTCATCATCTAGCTGGCTAAGAAAAGGTGAACAACAAACTCTTAAAATCTACCTCTTTAAAGTGCTGAATGTTAATTGGGTTTCTCATTAGAAACTGTCTTGAGAGGCAATATGACTACAGTATAATTCCTTGAAAGCAAAACATCTGCAAGACTGAAGCAACATCAAGTAGATTTGTTTTCTAATAAGGTACTTGAAAAGAGTTAAATTGATTAATATTTTACATGCCACAGCAATAGTATTTTTCAATCCAGTGGCTCCTATCTTCTTTTTCTCACACAGAAAGCACCAAATAGAAGTTGCTTAGCAGGGATATCTGAGAATTCTCATCCTTGGAAGTTGGCTTGCATGGCTTTTTCCTTCTGAGATTAAGCTGACCAAAAAATTACAGGTTGGGTAATACAGTTCCTATTTTTTCAAGAAAGTAGGGCCAGATTTCACAGACCACATCTGTTTGCATTTTCCTAGACCTTGTTTCATGTGCTGTCAGTCCTGTCTGTACTTGTGTCAGCAGTGCTTCAGCCCGTCTGTGCGCTGATGGTATCTCGTTGCATTTTGTACGGGAAGTTGGGTGCTTGGAGGGCTTTTCATATTTCATGCCCATTCAGGGTATCGGCACTTGATCTGTGTATTGTAGCTGCAGAGAGAGAGTGTAATGGTGACTGTGGATGTAACTACTGCTCTGTAGCAGCTCATTTTCATTTTAAAAGACCGTTTCACCTCATGATTTAAAAATGTCAAATCCAGAGAAAAAATAGCTAGTCAGTGTGCATTATTCAGAAGTGCTGGCTGCAGCCAATTCCCACCACTAACAGAGAAGTAACCCATTTACGCTTGGTTTGGTTTTTGTGTGTGTGTGGTTTGTTTTTTTTTTTTTTAAAAAAAACAACAAAGGTATACCTGAAGCTGACCAAACAGCAGATGACTAGGTAACATCTTTGTCTTTACTTTGTGAAGTCTCTCAAAGTCTTGCAGGAGCTGCTGTATTTCTTTAAACTTTATAGACTCCTGCATCTTCCTGAAGAAAGAGTAGGCCCTAATAGTGGGGAGCATTTCACCACTGTGAAGGTGGCATGCAGCACATCATGCCTTGGCATATTGCTTCTTGCAATTAGTGGACATATACTTTGTAAAACATAATTGAGTAGCTCTATAGGAAACTGAAGCATCTGTCTCCCACCTACTTGCTGTCTTGGCTTCATGCCTCTCGCCTTCCTGACAGCAGTGTAGCCTTGCTTCACTAGAAGAGCTGACTGGGACTCCTGCATGTGAAACCATCAAAGAAGGTATTTTGGATCTTGCCTTCAGGTGTTTTAGTCCTTCACTGAATCTGCCCTTACTCAGTGTGGTAGAATGCCAACTGCTGCTATTCTAGTTCACACTAAATTACAACTGAGTCCATTAAAGTGAGCGGAACTACTTAAAAAATTAGGAGCAGATCTGTGAATTGAGTTTCAAAATCTGATTTAAGGTAATCTGAAAGAGATCTAATGAGAAATAGGCAAACAACCATTTTGCAAACCACTACCTTTTTCTCACACACGCATATGTGCACGTACACAAACATGCGCACGGTGCCTTAGTGTCCCTGATGGAAAATCTGCAGTCAGCTCCACTTTGACTTGACATACCCTACTGCTGCCCACTGTTCGTAAAAAGCTTTGGATCTGAATGAACCATTTTTCTGTATGAAACTGTTGGCTGTAAACCTTTTCGTTGTCTTTTTCTCAACTGACTGTAATGACTATGATTGACTCTAGTTCAGCTTCTCCAGCCATTTTAAATAAGTAAAATAGAAAATCAGTGACAGTGATGATTGATCTGCACATCTTATAAGGAACCAGGAAACAGTTTGCAATATGTTAAAGACCTAGGTGTTTCCTGGGTATGTCCAGTTCTGGTTTTGGGGAAATAAGATGCCATAAATGACACAGTTCAGCAGAGAGCTGTAGAAGAGAGGTAGGTAAGTAATGACCAAATAAAAAACACATGTTGGAAAGAAACTTCTTTTGGCTCCTTGAACGTAATAAAGAATGAAAAATGTTTACCAGTGTTCAGGGCTAGAATGAGAACCGAGTCATTCTGCCTTTCTTCCCTTTCGCTGCCACTGTAACCACTCATTTCTAAGCGGCTCTCTCTAAAACAGAGTTTTGTGTTTTTAGGCATTATCTTGCACGTCGTCATGCTACTACATGCTGCCTTCCCTACTGAGAAACTATTATAGCACGGTGGACAACAAAGGCTGCCTGCTGTGATGAATGTTGGCTACCCAAGGGCAATGACATCCTTCCTGACTTCACTTCTGAGTTGCTGGCTGTGCCTCCCAGGAGGCCTATATGAAAGATCTTAATAAATTGATCCTCAGTTTTTTTTACTTACTCTTAGCTGGTGAAAAAAAAATAATAAAAACTTAAGAGAAGGAAGTGTGTTACACTTTACTGTTGCATACAAAGTAACCAATTAACACAATTCATTTTGCTAAGAGGTAAAAAGAAACTGCAAGTTCGGATGAGTGAAGGAAAAACGTTCATTTATTCTTCTCTATGCAGCTTGGTGATTTTATTTTTTAATTTTTTTTGCCCATGGCTTCAAAAATGTATTTTAGCATCCAACTTCTCTATGGTTGCTCCAAGCTGCTCATAAATTCAAGCTGATCAAGACTTCCCATTGATCAGACTTCGATTTCTTCTATCAGGCAAAATAAATACAAGAATGCTGTATTTAGCTTCTTGTAGGAATATTATTTTCATGTATTTAGGTAATTGCAGCAGTAGTTTTATCAGTTCTTGATGAATTTGGAATTTTAAAATATTTTTAAAGGTAAATCTGTTTTAGCTGTCTGGTGCTTGATTTTTATTTATTTTACATTTAGTTTTTAGTTTGACTGCTGTTTTTCTTTGTGTCTTGAAAACCTTGTGTCACAAACTGTAGCATTCTGATTATAAAGATTTTGCAAAGTTCTTTTGCTGCTGTTGCATTCTCTAGTTTTCAGATGCTGTTTTTTTAATTGCTGAAATATCACCCCCATAACACTGTCTCCCTCAATGGAAGGAGAATGGAAATTGAGGGTGGAAAAATCCTAGGGTTAATTTGATTATCCTGCAGCAATAATTTTCTGGTCTATGTTGTGCTAAGTTTTTGTTACCACGAAGCTATGCTAAGGTTTTTGCCTGCTTCTGTCTTCTGGGTTGTTCCTGAATCTTTCTGATCCTACTATGTGACAGGCGTATTTAATTCCTCAGGGTGTTGAAGGCAAGCAGGGTACCTTGATGCTATTGATTGCTTGTGTCTTTCTCACAAAACCTGGAGTTAAGACTAACTTTACTGAAGTTGCAGGCTCTTGTAGGATAGCGGCTGCATGCTGTTGTCAAAACGGAACATTCCTGTATCTAGAGCCTGAAAAAAGTGATGTTTTCCAAAGATTCTTCAATAGTTGTAATAAATTTTGATTGAGTAATATGCAGTAAGGCCAAGAAGGAGACGCACAAACAGTTTCGCTTGTGCACATTTAGTAACTGTCTCAGCTTTTTAATTAGGTTTGCCAGGTTTTGCATGCTGCCTGGTATTTTTGCTTGCTGAAGACTATTCAGTCTCTACCAATGGGACTTCCTGGGCCCATCTCCAAGTGTTGGTTTATTGTAGTTTTTTAGGAGGTACTCTCGACTGAGTCCTTTTAAAGCTGTCTCACCAGATGAATGTGACCCACTCGATGAGATTGTACCCCAAATTCATTAGCTTTATCTATATTCTTCACCGTCTCTGAGTTTCCCATATTACCTAAAATAAAGGCTTATTCTGGTTGAAAACCCTGAAATACCTCCATTATCCTTGACAACAATTATTTTTCAATTGTTCTACTAGCTGTCATTTAGAGTTGCAAGGATGTGCCAGAGCCAATATATATGAGAGTCTGACCTCTTGTGGTACCCTCTCCCTGAGAAACGTCCTAGAAGAATGAAGTTGCAGGTCATACATTTGAAGCTAGTTTAGCAGCCAGTGACCTGGTCTTCAGTACGGCTAGCTAGCATCTGGGCAGCCCTCTCCAAACCCTGCAGAGCGATCATCTGTATTTGGCATATCTGGAAGCCAGAGGGCTGTCTTCCAAGCTGGTGTGCTGTGATTGGGATTCATGAGTTACCAGCGCTTGAGGAAATGCAAGGCTGTGACTAATGACTTATGCAAAAAAGGTGTAACTTCTATGTTTCTTATAACTTAGGTGCCTCTCAGTGTATCCATTCCAAATATTTTGAGAGGAATGATTGGTTTTACATGGATTTGAGGCAAGAGCTTTCCAAAGAGAAACATTAAATAAATAAGGTTTGATCTGAAGCTTGTGGCTTCTTCTTCTGAAGGTTAGGATTTCAATGTTGATTATGTACCTTGCTGTCACAGTTAAGATTTTGAGAGCTAAGCTGAAGGCCAGCATGTAGTAATCTAGCTGTGCTATTTTGTTTTTGTGTTGCATATAAGCCCACTAGTGAGCTCCAAAAAACCAAACTCCAGTAGAATGACAGTGGAGGAGCAGGGGAGAGGGAGTTGTTCATTCTTATGACACAGGGCAAATGCAGTACTGAGATGTTGTTATAACTCAGGACTGTAAACTATAGGCTGTGAAGTATTCTGGTTAGCCATGTGTTTGATTTAACAAGTAATAAGACATCTTATCTCTGTAAGCCTGATTCACCTAGTACTTTCTTAGAGATTTTATTCTTCCCTTATGAAATAAAGTGTCTGTGTCTCCAGCGCTGCACTTCATCGGTTTACACAATTTGGTACCAATGCATGTTATGTTTCTCTGTACCTGTCCTACAGGAAACATGTTGATATTACAGCTTTGAAATTCAGGTATGGTCATTTGCATCTCAGATGAAAATCTTTGGTTGTTTCTACTGGGCATCAATATAATGGCACGTACTGCAGTGAGGACTATGCATGTTTGTAGCAGTAACTTATGGATTCCATGATTGACCCATCATTTTCCCCGCACCAAGGCCATCCAAGGGATACTACCAAAAGCTTCCAAACAGTTAAAATGAGGTGGGTTTTTTGTTTGTTTTTTTTCCCCCTTTCATTCAGACCATAAATCCTTGTACCTTTAGCGAAAAGGTGGTGGTGGTTTTTTAATTTTTTTTCTTCCCTGCAGAGATTTGGTGAGGTATCGTACCAACAGCTGCAAAAAGACATCTCTGACTCTTGTATTGTGTCTTGGTAGAGAATAATTTTCCTTGTCAGATTTGGCCAGAGAAGGACCACATGTAAAGCTCTTTCCCTGCTCTTTTTTTTTTTTGATGCAAAAAATTCTGAAAAGAAACTTGACATTTCTGAAATGAAGTAATTTCAACAAATTATGGCCTGTCTGTTAAACTAAAGCTTCCTTCAACATCTTTCCATTGGTTAGACCTTTTGTAATCTCTTTGTGATGCTATAAACCTCTTGCAGCAATAAGGATACCATCTTTGCTGACTCAAGGAACCTTCATTTAAGTACTAGACAGGCTTGAGTGTTTATTTTAAGTTTTGTAATTTCCATGTTTAGGTTTCTGCTGGAGGGAGTTAGATGCATAATTTTCTTTGAACATAGTTTCAAACACCAACATAATCTCCTTATTCTTTATTAATAAATTATTTGGTATGAGTAGCCTTATGGGCCGTTCATTCCAACGGCGCATATGGTCTGAGAGGTGTTTTTATATACTTAAAGGGATCGTATTAATACTCCGATTTAACTCATGGTGTCTAATCTATCTCACTAATCACAAATTTAACAAGAACAAATGCTGGATTCTGCACTTGGGACAGAGTAACAATGGATACAGGTATGAACTGGGAGAGGTGTGGCTGGAGATCAGCCCTGCAGAAAGGGGGCTGGGGGTGCTGGTTGATGGTGACCTCAATAGGAGTCAGCAGTGGGCCCTAGCGCCCAAGACGGCAACCTGCATCCTGGGGTGTGTGTTAAACAAAGCATAACCAGCTGGTCAAAAGAGGTGATTATCCTGCTGTATTTAGTGTTGGTGTGGCCTCACTGGGAGTACTGTGTGCAGTTCTGGCTCCCCCAATTTAAGAAGAATATTCAGGTCCTTGAATGCGTCCAGAGGAGGGCAACAAAGCTGTTAAAAGGGCTGAATGTGCGCCCTATGAGGAGCAGCTGTGAGGACTTTGGACCTGTCTACTTTGAGAAAAGGAGGCTGAGGGGCGACCTCATTGCTTTCTACAGCTTCCTGAGGAAGGTAAGTGGAGAGGGAGGTGCTGATCCCTTCTTCTTGGTATCAAGTGATAGGACAGGTGGAATTGTTTAAAGCTGCACCAGGGGAGGTTCAGACCTGACATTAGGAAGCACGTCTTTACTGAGAGAGTGGTCGAACACTCGAACAGGTTTCCTGGGGAGGTGGTCAGTGCCCCAAGCCTGTTAGTGTTTAAGAGGCATTTGCACAATGCCCTTAATAACAGGCTTTAACTTGGTCAGCCCTGAAGGACTAGATGATTGTTGTGGGGTCCTTCCCACTAAACTATTCTGTTCTAGCAAAATTTCGTCTAACCTGTTATTAACACAAACTTTCACATTAGCAATTCTGTTCTCCCACCTTTTTAAGCTAGAGACAGGTTTGTGTTTGTTTTGTTTCATGGGTTGGTTTTTTTGTTTGGTTTTTTTTTTTTGTAACTTTGTTAACTCTCAGGGAAATGACAGAAGGTTCACTGGGACAGGTTGAAGTGGTGGCTGTTCTTGCTACTGTGTGAGTCAGATCCTGTCTGTGAAGAAAAAAGAGATGAATGCACAAAAATAGAGAGGGAAGAGAACAGTAAGAAATGAAATGCATCATCTGTTCCTGATGCTTGTAGAGCTGCTAGAGAAAGATAACATAGGTACCTGTTCAGAGACATGGCAAACTTCTGTCAGCTCAGATCTTGCTTTTAGCTGCCTTGCCAGTCAAAAGCTACATTGCTGTTGCAGACTATGAGGTTCTGGCAGTCCAGGTCTGACTTTTTTTTTTTGTGGGGGGTACAACCAGGGGAAGTAAACTGAAGGCTTAAAGAATTTAGAGGTGAAAGGAGACATGCCAAGAAAATGAGCAAGAACATCTTGCATTCTAGGTGATTTTCAGAGCTTACCTGAAGCTGTAAGAGACAGGAAAATCATCTCAATCTCTGTTCTCTAGCTTGTTTTATTCTTACCGGTGTTTAGCCTGAGGGCAGCAAAGGTATAACAGCACTGCAGTATTTCCTGTACTTCTACATGACAGGGAGCATGGCGCTGGAGGTAAAACATGCTTCATTCAGACTACCTGTTCTAGCTTTAATGTCAAAGACCCTTTGACCCCACAGATGATTGATTGGACTGGGTATTTTATTATTTTTATTCATTAGTCAAACCTTAAATCATATGAACTTAATGATTTTCACACTAAAATATATAGGAAGGTAGCTGAAGCAATCACAGAACACATTAATAAATTCTTTGTGAGAAATATGATATACTGTTGAATTTCCAGCATTTACAAAACACAAGACAGGGAATAACTAGCTGTGTAGGAATGCTAGGGGAAAAAACTGAGAGAAGAACAGGAAACCAAATGTTAGCTACTGATGTAGACTGCTGAGGAAGAAAAAAGGAAATATCAAACTGGAATGTAGAACCAGGGTTACCATATGTAAGATCACAAAGAATTCCTGTTTTACTCCATTCTGCCTGGAATACTGTCTCCAGGTTTCGGCATCCATATTTTAAAACACGAAGAAACATGATCACAAGTCTGGAAAACATGACATCTAGGAAAAATTGAATTCTGAGGAAATGTTTGACCTAAAAAAGAGACACACTGGGGAGGCAGGAGAACAGTGCTCAAATGTGTGAAATACTTCTGTGAGAAAGAGGGTAAAGAATTGTTCTCTGTGTCTGCTGGGAAAGTGACAACTAACGAGCTTGAGCTCTGGCAAAGAATATTATTTTCTGGAACAAATTTCTGATGTTTAGAATAACAACCTCCATCATTTGAGGTTTGTAAGAACAGGTTATTATAGTTAGGCCAATATATACTAGAAATGGCTTAAATACATCTCATTTTGCTTTGGGCAAAGAGTATAAAATAAGTAGTCTCCTAATCACTTTTAGCCCTCTTCTGTGTTCACTACATTTCTGACAGTCCTGTCATCCAGCAGTTCTTCATTCCACCTGTCTGCCAAACACAGCCTTAACATAGTTGAGCACATCTTTGGATGTTTTTAGTTTTCGTCTAATCCTCTTTTTTTCTCTTTAGTTTTTGCTGACTTTGTAAAGTAATTTAATGTGTCTTTCAAGAATTGTTTCTTCTGTGGGAGTGTTGTGGTTTAGCCCCAGTCAGCAACTCAGCCCCACAGAGCTGCTTGCTCACTCCCCCTCAGTGGGATGGGGAGAGAATGGAAGAGTAAAAGTGAGAAAACTCATGGATTGACATAAAGACGGTGTAATAAGTAAAGCAAAAGCCGCGCCCACAAGCAAAGCAAAACATGGAATTAATTTACCACTGCCTGCCCATAGGAAGGTGTTCAGCCATCTCCAGGAAAGCAGGGCTCCATCACGCGTAACAGTTACTTGGGAAGACAAACACCATCATTATGAACGTCCCCCCTTTCCTTCTTCCCCAGCTCTATATGCTGAGCATGGTGTCATATGGTGTGGGATAGCCCTTGGGTCAGTTGGGGTCAGCTGTCCTGGCTGTGTCCCCTCCCAGCTTCTTGTGCGCCTGGCAGGACATGTTTCTGTTCAGGAAGCTGATAAAGTCTTTGCCTCTGTGTAAGCACTACTTAGCAACAATGAAAACGTCTTCACATTATCAATGTTTGTGTTTTTAGCACAAATCCAAAACAAAGCCCCATACTAGCTAGTATGAAGAAAATTAACTCTATCCCGGCTGAAACGAGAACAGAGAGTTAATTTTGTAACTTCCCAGAATAGCATGAATTCAGTTCTGCTTGGAAAGGAAAACAGTAGGACTTGTCTGTTGGCCTTTAGAAGTAGAAAGTCACAATGTGGCTGCAGCCAGTGTTCTTCAGAATAGGACCAGGGGAGATAAATCAATGAGAAATCACTTTGAGGCGCCACAGTCACGTATGAGCCTTTTCCATTATGATGAATCCACTTCAGCTTCAGCTGTGCTTGGTGGCATGAAAGCTGTATAGTGCCATGAAGTGGAATACTTTATTTACAAAATTGGAAGCGTAACCTTTGATCTAAAAAAAAACCTGTTCACCAGTTCTTATAGATGTGGCCCAGAAGGTTTGAGAGTGGCACAGTCTGCAGCAGTCTTAGATCTGATTCCAGCTGAGAACTTCACTGTATAGTCAGCTTTTTTCTTGAAAATGAGCAGAAGTGGAAGACAAAGGTATTGTAAATATTTTATTTTGTCATTTCTGTATTTATGGCTTTCAAAAGGATAAAAACCATTAATGTAATTAAATGAATGGGACAACCACAGTGATTATGAATGAAAGGGATTTTGGGGGATTGATAATATAAGAATAAATAGGTAGACATGCCAGCTGATTAGGGGAAACTTTTAGTCAGTGAACTGTCTTGAGAAGAAGCATTTGTAATACAGTCAGGAAAACACACGTTATTGTATCTTGGGACATATCCTTCAACCAGCTAATGACTAAGCATAAACACCCTTCGCATTGTATTGAGTAAATGTCACTCCTTTTGAATATCATAGACTAGATTAAGTTAAGGTACTTGAGTGCCTATTTAATAAGAAATTGATATATTGAAATGACTATATCTTTATGTACAGTTAAGTGGTTTCTTTAGTTTTAGATATAAGTAATTATCACTGGAACTAGTAGTTAAAATGAGAATCGGTATCATAGCATTAGTTTGAAAATTGAAATGTGAAAAACAGAATCCATGTATTTTTAAGATATATCCGCTACTGTTGTCTATACCATCTGTAATCAGGTACAAAAAAAATTTGTAATGCCTCTCTTTATGATGATAGCTTATAAATTTGTGTGCTTGACATGCTCTGCTTTGTCTATCCGAGTCATACTCACTCTGCTCCGTTTTGAATGAGTCCAGATAACTACAGCCAAAGCTCATCTCCATTTCTTCATCCTCCAAAGGTTTCTATCTTTATTTTGTCTGACTAGAGGCTCAGGTCTGTATAATATAGTTCTGTTCCCTGCTGTTGATCACATTTAGCTGACATGATTTTATTCTGAGGTGAAAGGACTTTTTCTGTTAAAGTACAATACTTGTGAAATACTGAACTGAGCTTACAGTACCACTATATTTCATAACAGTGCAAAAGAGTAGAGGAAAAACAGCAGTTCATCTGCTTTGTTCCCAGGAGTTGCTTTATCTCTAAATCTCTAATTCAGTGGAAATACTTAGGATTCCTGCAGTCCTCCCTCTGCTGCTGTAAATTATATAACTATGTTATATCTTGTCTGCAGCATTAGCAAATGATACACTGAAATCCGATATGCAGTTTCTGAAATGGTTTGTAATCAGACAGAAGTAAGACTGTTGTATCGGGTTTACGTGGCAAGGTTTTGGTAGCGGAGGGGCTTCGTATGTGGCTTCTGTGAGAAGATGTCAGGAGCTGCCACCATGTCTGACAGTTCCAGACATTCCAAGGTGGACCCACTGCTGGCAAAGCTGAGCCCATCAGTGACGCTGGTGGTACCTCTGTGATAACATATTTAAGAAAGTGTAAAAAAAAAACAAACCACAAAACTGTGTGGCAGCTGAGAGAGGAGCGAGAAAAAAATAAAGGAACAACCCTGCAGACACCAAGATCAGTGAAGAAGGAGGTGCCAGAGCAGAGGTTCCTTGCAGCCTGCGGAGCAGACCTTAGGGAAGCAGGTTGTCCGCCTGCAGCCTGTGGAAGACTCCATGCCCCAGCAGGTAAACATGCTCTGAAGGAAGCTGCAGCCCACAGAGAGCACATGCAGGAGCAGGCTCCTGAAAGGAGCCATGCTGAAGCAGGCTTGCTGGCAGGACTTGTGACCCTGCTGGGGACCCATGCTGGAGCAGTCCATTCCTAAAGGACTGTACCTTGTGGAAAGGACCCACACTGGAACAGTTGTTGAAGAACTGCAGACCCACATTGGAGCAGTTTGTGAAGGAGTAGATCCCATGGGAGGGACCCCACGGCGGAGCAGGGGAAGAGTGTGAGGAGCCTTTAGAATGCCCTTTAGAACTAATTTTACAGAGGGTACAAATATCTCTTAAAGATTTTAAACTTTAATGGTAACTTTAGAAGTTATGGCCTGGATATTGTCTTTGACTTTAAAGTCTATTTATGAGGCTACTATTCCAGAGTTCACAGATGTTTTCCTTGTGCCAATGCAACCTGCACTCTGAACTACATCATTGAAATGATCTGACTTATTAAAAAGTTTTCTAAAGTAAATACTGAATTTTTATAGTTTTGTTTTTTTTTTTGAGGGGGGTTATTAATCTGATTAATGTCATCTGTCTGGTTTTAGTGTAGTCCTATATGTCATTGTATTTGTACAACTAAAGGGACAGCAAACTGGGGGACAGGAGGTAAAAACCAGGATGGGACTGAAGAGATTGAGACCTCGCTTGCTACTGGAGGAGGTTTGTCATTGAGCTATGTCTGAAAGCAGCAGCCCGCCTGCTGCAAGTGGTGTTGGTTTCTTCAGGTTCGAGGAGCATTAAGTTCATGATCCTTTTGTGTCTACTTGGGATATTCTTGATTTTCCCAGAGAGGAGAGGGGTGGATAAATAGCACCAACTTCATACCTCACAGCAGCTGTAAAAGAATCATTGCATCTACCATTTATGTCTTAGCAGATTTAGTTTTATCATTAATGTTCATTGACTTCAGGTGAGCTTTTGGAAAGGTGTTTTTATTTTATTTTATTTTTTTAGCCTGCTATTATTTTCAGCTTCTTCCTCCCTGCCCCCAACTTCAGCAGGCTTTAGAACTCTTTGTAAATAAAGAAAAATAGTGAAACCCTGATCAGTCCTGGTTACTCCTTGTGAGTCTTCTCTGTATGTGTGCTGTTTTCTGTTCATAGGCACATCCACTACTTAATTAGTAATAAATAATTGATATTCCAGCAATTGTGCCTAGAGAAGGAGCAGCAGTCTTCCCCCCCCACCCCCACCCCCGTTAGATTTCCAAGGAACTTGGATTTTAAGATGATCTAAAGGATGTAGAGGAGTGTCCCTTTATCCTGAAATCATAGGAAACAAAGCTGTGTGTGCTGCTGTGAAGGTGAAGGAGGGCAAAATACCCAGGGCAAATGGTGGTTTGTTTTTATCTGTCTTATTTGAAAATCAGTACATTTCTTTAGCATGCTCACAGAGAGTATGCTAAGAAAGTTTTCCTTTCCTACTACAGTAGTTAAGTTTTGCCTTGAATTACCTACAGGCAGAGGTGGATGATCTAACAGGGAATAAGTGATAGAGCACGCCTACATCACCGCATTGTATATACTATGCTGATTCTGTGGCAGAAGCTACACGTAGCTATGACATGAGGAAGGTACATATATGGTATTGTACAGTGTAGGAAAGGAAGGGAAACAAAAGGAAGCAAATGGAAATGAAGGATATGTCAGGCTTTGCTGATCGTATTATTTTAAAGAATTAAAGATGAGGATTTAAAAACAAAGGATGAAAAGAATTATCAGATGAGGTCACCCGAGCTGTCACTGGGATGAGGAGGCAAACTGGTAATTCTCTTTTGTTATTGTTGTTGTCTTAAAACCAGAAATATTTAACTTCATTTTGGAAGAAGAAAACATCTGTCATGGAAACTGTATGATTCAAATGAAAAGCATACAGCAGTCATAATGTAATTAATTTGTAAAGAAAAAAAATGGAAGTGTAAGAAGATTAAATTAACAGGATTACAAATGTAATCATAACAGACAATAGTATTAGATCTTTGGCAACCATGTAGTTGCTGTAAAAGACTGCTGTCAGATGAAATAATCACAATAGTCTAATATATGAAGCTAATTTCTGTATTTCTAAAATACTTTCAGATATTAGAAAAAACATGTAACAGAATTCATACTTCTGAATGGCCATCATATTGTCTGCCCTCATGATTTACAGTAGGCAAAAATGAGTTATTTATTAAACTCTTGATACTGAACTGACCTTTGATTAACAACAGATGGCAGTCAGGTTTATTTCAATGCATAAGAATTGCTGTTAAAGACTTCATTTACATTTAATAAATCTCAGTCTTTACATTAGTAACTACACTTTGTTTTCTCTGTTTAATTAGGACTTAATTTTCTTGGCTCATTTATTTTTATTTATCACTTAGTTGCTTAAGCAGCCACTAACAAGTTAGCTCCAAGAATTGCTAAGCTAAGCCTTTAATTGTTTATTTGAATTTTAAGGTATACTTCCTTCAGGTTTTAAGGTAATTAAAACAGAAAACAATCAAGATAGACTATATAGAGAATAAATGTGTTGTGTGTTTCGTAAAGGTTTGAAGAAGTTATTTATTTTCCTTTTGAAATGGTTGGTTGTGCATTTTACTAAGAAGGCTGAAATAAGTGATCTAAGGCAGGGTTTCACAGAGCTTAAGACCAGAAGTAATTAGTCTCACTGTATCCACAGGCCATTACATTTCTCCTGGTTAACCCTGTATGATCCTAGTGTCTATGACTAGACATAACTTGTGTTTTTTGAAGCATAGCATTTAGGAAAATGTTGTGATCCTACCTAAGTATCCTATTTTACTGCAAAGGGCTACTTGCTGTAAAGCTGTTTCTCACATTGCTTTGTGCATTAGTTTTTTTTTTTACACTGTTGTGTGAAGTACCTGGAAATTCAGGTGACATTTCCTTGTTTTATATGTTTCAGATGTATCTGCATATCACTTGGCTCCTTTCCCTCTGAGCTGTTCAGGCTCTTAGATTCAAATAGGCTATAGAGTTCCTCAGGTATGGAAGACGGGAGACATCTACGGGAGAAAGCCAACGTTTTCAAGACAGAGTGCAGGAAAAAAGCATTGACCTACCAAAAATGTTCTTCTGAGCATTTGTAGGTGATCTTATCCTGTTCTCCTGTGGGTTTTTTCATCTTCTGGTATCTCTAAGGGTGTTGGTGAATTTATCAGAATGTTGGGTTTTTTTCCCCCCCCCCCCAAGTGCAGCGGATCAGTAACTTTTATTAAGGTATGGTATTAAGGTTTAATGCTGTATGTTGAGATAGACAGAGTTTTTAATCGCTAATGGCATTGGGTAGAATTACTCAAAAAGCCTCGATATGTATGAAAGTACAGTTTAGCATAATAAATGTAATGTGGTTTAGTGGGTGATATAGCAGAGCACAGGAAAGTGTTTGGGTAGTATTGAAATCTTTTGGAGGGGCCCATCAACACAGAGACCCTGCCTTTGGTGTGCAAGTATAAAGAGAGCAACGTATTCGTTAAATATGGTATGGGCACTTTGTGACATAACTTGTGAAGTTTGAATAATGTTTAAGAGCCTTAGATTCTTTTACATTATTAGTAATGGTTGGGGTTTTTTTAAGTGATTATGATTAGTGAAATATAGCAGTAACTGATTTTAGTAAATGCAGAAGTTTTGTTTCCACTGAGCGATTGCTTTGTGGCAAGGAAAGAATTAGGAATATTTCTAGTTAACTTCACGCTTTGCTTGTCTGTTGACTTGTTTCTCAGCAGTCTTTTTCCAGACGTAGCCTCTATTAACTGACTGCCAAGTCTTTCTTAGAATTTTCCATAGTACTTATATCAAAAGCCATCACATATTGTCTTTAACGTGGCAGTCTATCAAAGCTTTCCTGAAGTGCAAAAATTGTTTCATCCCCTTTAGGTCTCATTGTCACTTTGTCATACTGTAACTTAAGTAAGCATGACCTCTTCTGTATAAATCCATGTTAATTTTTACTTGCCTAAGTACTGAACTAGGGTTCTCTTTCTTATTTCTATTTATATATTTTTCTTCTTCACTTGTTTGCTTCTGCAGAAAAAAATGTAGAATAGTGATGCTGATAATAAACATATATTCTAGGCGTCCCCAGTGCTCTGGGTACTGGAGTCACTCCTTTTCCATTCTTTAGGTTATTTATTTAGAGCTGGTAACATTCCATGTAGAGTTCTTATTCCAAAGGTAAAAATTCTTAAAATCTTTGGATTTGGTTGCTGTTTTATGACTTAGTATTTCCCATTACCTGTGGAAGACATTTTGTTCTGTTCCTACTTCCCAGGGTTTACTGTGCATAGTAGAGTGTCATTTCTCAGGTCTTGCCTTATCTGCTTATTGCCCCAGGATAACTCAAGTTGGAGAGGAACTCAGAAGGACTCTAGCTCATCATCCTGCTCCAAGCACCGTCAGCTTTGATATCAGTCCAGGTTGCTCAAGTCTTTATTCAGACAGGTTTTGAGAAGCTTGAAGGAGGGAGGCTGCAATATGGTCCACTGCTCAACTGTGAACATGGTAAAAAACCACCTCTTTTATATCCAGTGGGAGCCTCTCATTTCAGTTCACACCTGCTGTCTCATCTTCCCACCATGCATCACTGTGAAGAGGATGGCTCCATCTTCTATATAACCTCCCTATTGGTACTGGAAGGAGTCATTACGTCCCCTGAAGCAACCCCTTCTCCAGGCTGGAGCAGCCCAGCTCCCCCAGCCTCTCCTTACAGGGGAAGTGCTCCAGCCTGACCAACTTGGGCAGGCCGTGCCTTGAACTCACTCCAGTTTATCAGCGTCCTTCTAGCATTGAGAGCAGGATGAAGAACTGGATGCAGTATTTCAGGAATGGTCTTAGGATTTTTGAATAAAGGGGGATGATCCTTTCCCTCTCTCTTCTGGCCATCGTCCTGCTAGTAAAGTCCAGGATGCTGTTTGCCATCTCTGTGCCAGGGCATGCTGCTGGCTCGCGTACCGCTTGCTGCCCCCAGGGCCCTGCCAGCCAGGCAGTGCCCAGCCTAGCCACTGCAGGAGTTTCAGCCTTCCCAAGTATAGGACTTTGTATTTGTCCTTGCTGAATTTCATAAGGTCCCTGTCAGTTCATCCCTCCAGCCTGTCCAAGTCTCCCTGGATGACAGCCCTGCCCTTAAGCATATCAACTGCTCTCCCCTATTTTGGTGCCATCTGCAAACTTGATGACAGTGCAGTCCGTTGCCTCCTCCAGGTCACTGATAAAGATCTTTTGTAATTCTGTATGAACACTTTATGCTATATTTATCACTATAATACAACTGTTTCTTAACAGATAATATTTTTATTCTTGATGCTTGCTCTCAGATTTGCATGGGCTTGAGCAATCAATGTGAATCTCAGTAAATTGTGCTTAAATATATATGCTATAAATGAAAAGGTTTACTGAGTTTTTGTGCCAGTTTTACTGTATATAAATGGCATCTTAAGACATTTTAGAAATCGCTATTGCTACTAAAAAGTTTCTCATTTGGAAGTTGTAGCCATCAGAATTTATCTCCAAGCAGATAAATGCTATTTCTCATCTGCACCAGTGCAGTGTGTCTGCTTACTTACTGAGGCTTCTCTCAGCAGTTCAGTGTGGCTGTCCATAAGAGAGTGAGGGTGGTTCTGAGGCTGTTCTGCCACTTTGCCCTGGTGACTCTACCTTCCACCAGGGAGGGATGAGGTTTGGCTGAAAGGCAGCAGCTGACACACAGTTACCCTTTCACTTGTGAAGCCAGTGAAATGGTATGGGAAACATTTCTGTGCAAAAACTTCCTGTGCAAGGGGAAAAATGTCCAAAGTCTGAATTAATGTTTCATTTAATATATTTGGTGAGTCTGTTTTTTTCCAAAAGGATATGGTTGTGTCTCAAGGAAAAGGACGGTGATGCTGCCAGTGAAATTTCTGCTGAGATAGGTGGCAGCATATCCAACACCTTGCTCTTCTGACTTTTGCACCAGTCGCCTTCAAGGGAGGATGCTTCAGCTACTCAGCGATTTTATACCTGTTGGTTTTCCTCAGATAACTTGTCCTGTTTTCTGAGAAACTGCAGTACCTTATGTCATCACTAACAATATTATTTATATCCAAGAAGAGACGGAAAGCATCAGAGCCCTTCAGTTAAAGTTCTTGTGAACATAGACAGTCTTACCTACTAATACACGAAGCTTAAACTATAATAAATGCTTGTGAATGGTGTTCTTCAGTGGAAACAGAGATGATCATCAAATGATTGAATAAACCGGGGTTAAAATTTTCAGTGTCGGAGTTCTACCAATGCTCCTGGGATCATAAGTCTCATTTTCAAATATGGGACTTGGACTTCCAGGTCACAAACTAAATAATTCTGAAAATTAAATTAAGGAGCTTGAACCTAGCTACTTCTAAGAGAAAAGGAATGCCTGACCCAGATCTTTGTAGTGCATCTACAGATTCAGGCCCTACATTGTATAATCAGCTGCCTAAATGGCTTGAGATACTTAATGTGTACACTGGGTCACACACTGGGGCTGAGTTGCAGTCCTTAATCTCCTCCACGTTCCATCTCTGAGCTGTATATCTGACAGTGTAGGCAAAGCTTAGGCTCCCAGTTAGCCTGATAATCGTAAGCTGGGAACTGGAGTGTGAATTCCCAAGACATACAGGAATGTGCGTGCCCCAAATCCATTGATTTTTCAATAGGAGTGGACACTTGGCTTACTTAGAGGCTTTAGAAATTCCCAGTCAAGGCGGCTAACGTGAAGCATGCATTTATGCTCTCAATGTAGAGCAACTGATGTTAGTGAGTGGCAGGGACAATGATTGCATGGGAAGGAAAATGTACTTCAGGCTGATATTTGTGCTGCTTGCCCAGCTGCAAGGCTGTGATTCTGGAACAAGAGGGCATGGAAAGGAAGAGGGAGGTTCCCTTCAATTCTTTGCAGCTGTACAAGTGAAGGAGCCACAGCAAAACAAAAAACCCTACAGAAAACAAAAAAGGAAATGCTTTAAAAGCAACTGGTAAATTGAGACACAAATGTCACTGCACAAACCATAATGAAATATGGAGCTGTGAAAATACCACTTCCTTGCCTGGAGGTAGCAAGATATTTTGCCTGGTGTCATTTTACCCGGTGTGTCACGGAGATGTGAAGTCCCCTTGAGCATCTCCTGAATTTAGGAGGGAGTTTGTAGACAAAAATGCTCCTGTCAGTCAAGATCATGTAATCACAGCTTCTTCCTAATGAAGAAAACATTTGTATTTAGATTGCACATTTACATTTAAAAAATCAAATAAACTAGGATAGAATTTTTTATTTTGTAAGCTATGTCTTTTGCTTTAAATTGAACATTTGCAAGTAGGGCAGAAAGGTTTCATTAGCATCAAAATTACATGTTTTGAGGGCAGTGTGTGAGTGTGATGGCATTCACAAGGGAAGTGAACCAGTCTTGTGGGAAGGGACCTGGTAGGGGAAGCCTTGAGCTGCAGGGGCTGGCGCCTGCCTGTGCTTTCTAGTTGCTATTTAGCTGCTCATTAGGCAGTGAAGGGCTGGAGTGCTGTGGACAGGGGCAAAAGGGACTCGGTTTGTGGGGCTGGGAGCATGCAGGGCACCCAGAGCACTGCCTGGGCTGCTCTTTGTGGTGGCTCTTCCCAGTTTGTGCAGCAGTTTGAGTCTCTGCTTCCGGTTGCGCTGGGACCTGCATTTGGCACCTTTGCATCCAGGCTGCTGCTGGGAATGGCTGACCCCTGCTTTGGGAGGGCTAAGCTTACGGGGAGCAGCAGCAACACCCTTGTCGCAGCCATTAACACAGCAGGGACACGAACATCTCTGCTTAAGCTTGCCTGGGGTGGCTTGGAGGGTGTACAGTGATGGTCTCAACACCCCACAGGGATGTTCCCTGGCACCAGGCATGGAGCAAGTTGTCCTTGGCATATTGGAGGCCTTGACCCAGATGGCACACTGAGGGAGGCTGCCGCTGGCCTGGTGTGGGGCTGCAGAGAACTCGGGGCCTCTCCTGGGGTTGGAGTGATGGGGGCTTCTCCTGGGGATGGGCACACAGAGTGAGGTGCTAACTTGCATGGGGAAGGAGCAGCACCACCAGGAGGATGAAGAGGAGATACCTGGGGTCCCCACAGGCCTGAATGCTGCCCAGGCTCCATCATGGAAAGGAAGAACACAGATGGTGGAATCAGGGGCAGGCTACGTGGCAGGAATATGGGACATGTAGGAATACATAGGCATACAGTTGGCAAAGCCAAAGCTCAGCTGGAATCAAAACTAGCCAAGGAGGTGAAAATCAACAGGAAAGGTTTCTTTAAGTACATTGGCAGCAAAAGGGAAAGCAAGGGGAGCATGGGCCCATTGCTCAGTGTGGCCATGTGGAAAAAGGCTGAAGTACTCAGTGCCTTTTTTGCTTTGGATTTTGCTGGAGAGACTTGTCCTCAGGCCTCCCAGGTGTCTGAGCTTCCTAGCAGAGTGAAGCAGTACCTGCAGTAGAGGAAGACAGCATTAGGGATCACTTAGACTGCTTGGATATACACATCCACGGGACCAGATAGGATGTACTCATGGGTGTTGAAGAAGCTGGCTGATGTTGTTGCAAGGCTGCTCTCATCTTTGAAAAGTCATGGCAGCTGGGGGAGGTTCTTGATCACTGGAAAACAGCAGATGTTACACCCAGCTAGTAACTAGTGAGGTCCCTTTGGGTTCACGGCTGGGACAGACACTGTTTAGTATCTTCATTGATGACGTCAGTGATGGAATGGAGTGCAGTCTCAGCAAGTTTGTGAATGACATCAAATTGCAAGCAGCAGTCAATGTGTTGGAGGGCAGTGCTGCTCTCTGAGCAGGTTGGAGAAATGGGCTGACAGGAACCTCACTAAGTTCAGCAAAAGCAAATGCAAGCTCTTCCCATGGGATGGAATAACCCTGTGTAAAAAGTTGAGCTGGAGATCAACTGCCTGGGAAGCAATGCTGCAGAAAGGGATCTGAGAGGGCTAGCAAACAGCAATTTGAGCACGAGCCAGTAGTGTGCCTTTACAGCAAAGAAAGTCACCTGCATCCCTCAGCTGCATGGGGAGGAGTGTAGCCAGAAGGTCGGGGAAAGATCTTTCCCCTCTATTTGACATTTGTGAGACTGACTCTGGAGACCCATGTCCAGTTTTGGGCTCCCCCGAACAAGGATGTTGAGTTAAGGAGACCAGAGGAGGTGGTCAGGGAGCTGTAGCACATGGCATATGACACGATGCTGAGAGCTGGATCAATTCAGCTGTGAGAAGAGATGGCCAAGAGGAGACCATAGGGGGCTGTCAATGAGTCCTGACTGGAGGATATGGAGGACTATAAAGAGCCAGACTTTTCTCGAAGGTATACAGTGATACGATAAGAGGCAGTGGACACAAGCCGTAACATGGAAAATTCTCATTAGGTATTAGGAAAAATGTTTTTACTGTGATGGCGGTGAATTACTGGAACTGGTTGCCCAGAGAGGTTGTGGAGGTGTTGAAGTCTCAATGGGCGTATATCTGCAGAACCTGATCTGATTACACCTGCTTTGAGCTGAGGGTCAGACTAGGCAGCTCCTCCCAACTGAATTATTCTATTATTCTGTAATATTTTCATATTTTTATTTTTTATACAAAGTTTTTTGTATTAATGGATTCTTTCTGGAAAAGCGACTAATTTACTAAGGTAGCCATTCAACAAATTGAGCACCAAAATGTAATTAAGATGTAAATTTATATAGCTGGTAGTTTAGGAAGGTCTGGTTTAGTTGCTTTGAGGCACCTGAATTTCACTCAGGCATATGAATTCTCCTTTCAGAGGCAGGGGCTTTTAGGTGTTGAACTACCAGATAGCATTACACCTAACTCTTTTGCTGAGTAACTACTCTGACAACCTCAGGTTTAAACTCTACCAGTAGGTTTTGGTCTAAGTTTTTTAACTTTTATCTTCTGTTTGTTAACCTTTACATTATTTTGTTAACCTTTGTATTTCTATAAAATTGCCAGTTATTCTCTGAAGTTGCACTGGAAGATGTTTACTAATGCACTTACTGTTCAGGATATTAAAATCAAGGTCCTGAGTTGCTTCGTCTAAAAAACTCTCTCTCTCTTCTTATCCAGGTCAACAAAAACAGCCTTGTGCAGAGCAGTGCATTCATAAATGTGAAACAAGCCCATACCATCATGTTTGGCACTAAGAGGTCAGTTTTCACCTTTGTTGTTATGCTTTTAATGTACAAAAACATAGTATAGCTGTTGTGATTCTAATCTGAACGTTTTACATTTTCTGGATGTATTGTTATATAAAATACCTGAGCTGGATTCCTCTTTCTGTTATATTGGTTGTTTGTGTTTTTTTTTTTTGACAACTCTGATGTACTTTAATTGACAAGTATGTGGCATATGGGCCACGTAGCACATGGGCAGATAGTATCCCCAAGGCATTATGGGTCACAGCGAGATTGCCAAAGAAGATACTGTACTAGAGCTGGAGGGCATCCCTCCTGCTTTCTGGGTACAGAAAATAACACCAGGGGAACAAAGCACCAGTGGAAGATAGATTATTTTCTGCCATTTTAGCGAGTTCATACTGCATATAAGGTAACCTCCATCTCTTATTATACATGATTCAATGTCATACCCAAATGTCTCAAAAATCAACATTTATTTAATCTGTGCTCTCTACTTTCTGCACTCTTTAAGTGTTCCTGTTAAGCATCAGGTTGTGCAGTTGTGCTTCCCTATCAGCAGACAGCATGGCCTTGCTTCCCTCACAGTTCCTGCAGCCATACAAGCTGTTGTGGTACCTGAGGCACCTACCAGGTACCAGCTTCTACACCTATGGGTCTTCTGCGGGAGAGTTTGATTTCTGTGTAGAACGAAGGTACTATAAACCATTCCTTCCCTGTGTGAACTCCCTGATTTCTTTGCTTGTTGGTAGACTTTTAGGTTTTCAGTGCATAGAATGTTCTGAGTTGGAAGGGACCCACAAGGATCATCAATTCCAGCTCCTGTCCCTGCACAGAACAACCCCAAGTTCACACCATGTCTCTGACGGGGTTGTTCTAGTGCTTCTTGAATATTGTCAGGCTTGGTGCTGTGACTGCCTCCCTGGGGAGCCTGTTCCAGTGCTCCACTACCCTCTGGGTGAAGAACCTTTTCCTAATATCCAACCTAACCCTCCCCTGGCACATCTTCCTGCCATTCCCTCGGGTCCTGTCATTGGTCACCAGAGACAAGAGGTCAGCGCCTGCCCCTCCTCCTCCCCTTGGGAGGGAGCTGCAGACTGCGATGAGGGCTGCCCTCAGCCTCCCCTTCCCCAGGCTGAACAAACCAAGTGACTTCAGCCGCTCCTTGTATGGCTTCCCCTCTAAACCCTTCACCAACTTCATGACCCTCCTCTGGACACTCTCTAGTACCTTTATAACCTTAATGTACTGTGGTGCCCAAAACCGCACGCAGTGCTCAAGGTGAGGCCGCACCAGCGCGGAGCGGGACAATCCCCTCCCTCGACCGGCTGCAATGTAGTGCTTGATGCACCCCAGGGCACGGTTGTCCCTCCTGGCTGCCAGGGCACACTGTTGGCTCACGTTCAACTTGTCGTCGACCAGAACCCCCAGGTCCCTCTCTGCAGAGCTGCTCTCCAGCCTCTCATTCCCCAGCCTGTATGTATATCCAGGGTTGCTGTGCCCCAGGTGCAGAATCTGGCACTTGCACTTGTTAAGCTTCATACGGTTGGTGATTGCCCAGCTCTTTCATATGTCTAGATCCCTCTGCAGGGCCTCTCTGCCCTCGAGAGTGTCAACAGCACCTCCCAATTTTGTGTTGTCAGCCACTTAATTAGCATTCCTTCCAGTCCTGCATCCAAGTCATTTATGAAGAGATTAAAGAGCTCTGGCAAGCTAGTAAAGTATGAAGTACAAGCTAGTAAATGACTCAACACTTGTGCCCCAGTCTCATGGCAGCCTAGTGAAACGTTTGCCCCATGTAGTGGCAGAGCATCTTTAATCTAGTACCTGGAGAGTAGCTCACCTCTTCTGAATTATTGGCAAGAGGGGAGGCTAGCTTGCCCTTAAGAAGTAGCACATATGGAGCAGCATCCTGCATGCCTGCAGGAATCGAGGGGGCAAATAATTAGAAAAAGCAGCTTCGTTTTCTGAGGCATCAGCTCCCGCACCAGTTGCACAAGGCATCAGTGTGAGCAACAGCCTTGTCTGAGTCAGGGTGCTGCCAGGGGCTGCCCGGTCCCTTGTGCTTCTGCAGGCGTGGGCACTGCTGCCTCACACGGCAACACATTCAATGGGATGTTTTCTATGTGTCTGAAGTGGTACTGGCATCTGACTCCAGACTCTTTTACCTTTGTTTACTCTTCTATTTTTATATGAGATGCATATGCAGTATATTTTTAGGAAAACTTCTCAGGAAAAGGAAACTTTGGTCTTATTTTTACGTAAGTACAGAATCTGTTGTTTGCCAGTATGATGAGTTTGATAACTGTTGCTGAGGGTATAGTAATGGAATTGCAGTCTTCCCATTTGAGGATTTCTGCTTCTAATTGGTTGCCTCTGCAGAACATTAACACTCAAATTAGCCAAAGACATTCCGCTAAGTGAAATAAATTATTATATTACATTATATTCAGGTGGGTTTGTTATTTTTGCCAGTGTTTAATTTTACCCTGTATGAACTCCTTCTGGGCTCATCTAAACATTTTTTTCACTCTCAGGATCGTCTCTTTGTCTTTTCTTATCATTATAAAGCAATAGCAAAACGAAGAATCCTGTTTGATTGGCAGCCTTGAAATTTCATTCTGTATCTTTTTTTTCTCCCAGATTGAATCTTGATTACTATGCAACTGAAAATTCCTCATAAGGAATATTACAAACAGTATGAAATTCATGTCTGCAGACAAGAGTTTTTATGAAAAAAGGCACATCTGGGCAACAGTTCTTTGCCTCTCTGCTATACCGTGTTCTGCTATTTCTCACTTTATACTGGCTGTTCTGAACCACTTAAAATAAATAAAGGATTTACTGCTTCCAGGAAGGAAAGAGGCGGAGTGGTCTTCCATAATAGTAGCCTCCTATGTGTAAACTGGGAAATTACATAAGTATTCTTGAGATTGGTAGCATATTGTAGTTAAGCAGTGATTGAGTTCTGGTCAGGTATTTTGTTCTCCCAATTGCAGTGCATTTTGAATTTCATTTTCACAGAAGACTGTTAATTGTGAACAAGAAAATTTTGAGGTTTTACTGATCATTTTTAAAGGTTATAAACTCCTACAAATAGACTGCTTAAAACTATTGAGAGTTTTTGATAATCTTGGTTTGATACATTAATTTTCTTCCTAAAAAAAGATACTCTATTTCCCTGGAAATATCATGAGGTACAAAGCTATTTTTCTGTAGGAAAGGATGATTTAAGGTTTATTCTCTTGCAGAATTTGTTTTTAATTAGGTCTAATAATAAATTGCTAATTATAATCTCCACAAAACATTTAACAAAATTACAAAACTCTGACTCAAACTGAATTCTGTCCTGTCACCAGATCTTTGGAAGCTGTCAGGTATATAGTATCTCAGTTCTGTTTTTTATATATAACTTTTTCTTAATTTTGCATACAAAGTTTATTTTTAGTAGATAATCCCTGTTGAACAGACTAAATAATGAAGTCGATAAAGGTGACTGTCCTATCAGAACACCTTTGACAAAATTTGTATGTGAGGAAGATACTTCTCAGCTGCTTTATAAGCTGTGTTGTTAATGTAAACTGACATCGCTAACGAAGAGGTGAATTCCTCTTGATTTCAATTTAATTTGAGAGCTGATCTTATGCTTTTAAATACTGAACTGTTGTGGTTTCTCTGTGTTGTCTTGTATTCTGCTTTCATTGTTTCCTCTGTCGTGTTAATTTTTCTCCAGTTAATTAAATCTACAATAGACACCAGCAATGAAATAGCAGAGGTCAGTACGTATAGCAATGAAGTTCTGATGTGTTGTATTATTCATGTTATGTACTTATTTCAGTCTTGCATGAATAATTGCTGATACCATTGTCCTCCCGTGGAAGGGAAAAGTGTGTAAATGGCTTTAGAGATGGGATTTTTATTTTGTGGGAACCAACTTTATGTGTGGAAGTTGCTCTGCAAAGATAGGCCCCAAATTAGCACATCCTCAGGATTTGCAGTAAACTATGCCTACCTACTGGTGGCACCATGACGTTCAGGGGGACTCCAAGCTGTGGCTACATACGTTCTTCAGTTTGGAAACCTTATGTTGTATAACTCTTTTAAACAATGTCAACACATCTGGAAAGTATTTCTCCTGGATGGCATGCTCAGTTCTCTCTTCCTTCTCTAGCCTAGATTGGAGTGCTTCAAATGATGGCCGAAGTGAGAAATCTAACCCTCAGTGCCCAGACATCTGGCCCTAAATGAGTTTAGGTGACTGAAGGAAGCAATTGTGAAAAGCTGGAGGTGAGAAGTATGAGGACATTTGCTTAAGCGTATATGTGATACAGCTCCAGTTCTGGAGCTGCATCCATCTGTTCCTTTGCCTGGCACATGGCATATGTTTGAATTGGGCTTGTGGAGGATACCACCATGGTCCTGTGAAGTGCACAGACTGCAGCTGGTACCTCTGGCTAATTGGAAGTTAGCTGCCACATCCAAGTCTGTCTCAGTTGTCTCCTGCCGTGTGTGATGTCTCCTTCTCCCTCTATTAGTTTGAACCTCAAGAAGGTCCATAAAGCTAGAAGAGCAGCTAGAGCATGTGTGATCTGTTGTCAGCATTTAGGCTGTTGAGGGTAGTGTTACCAGGTTTAATTCAAACTATTTTGGAGGAAAGAAAGAAGCGGCAAACAAAAAGAGGAAAGGACTCTGATCTCCAGGCACCCTCCAGATTGCCCTGATGTGAACTCCGGGTTTATTTTTATTGTGGTGGTCTTTGTGAAGAGCATTTTATTTATAGGGTGTGACTCCAGCCTGAGGCCCTGGTGCCTAATGCAGCTGATAGCTTCTGTTATGTGCTGATGGCTGGTTTGGTGCTTTGTGATGGATGGCCAGGTTGTGTGAATGGCAGTGCTGACAGCCTTGGCCAGTGGTCCAAGAGTTTCATAACACAGCAGTTGTTTCTGGAGGCAAATAGTTTCCTTTCCAAACCATATTCCAATCAGCCATCCTGGAAAGTTATGGTAAATTTTCTTAGGCCAGTTCTGTCAGCAGCAATTTGAGTCCTGTGATGAGTAGAGAAATGAACCTTTCTTCCAGTAGCTACTTATATTGGCATGTTTGTAATCTTAGGTGATAGCTGAGCTGGGCAAGTAATGTGACTGGTATAGAAGAAGGATGAAGAGATTTGGAAAGACACATCAGCTTTTTAGACACTGACAGTTAATGATTTCCTGTTCTTATATCTGGTTTTGATTAGAAAGTTAAGGAAATAGTGTTCATTTATAAGCTCCTGATATGAACAGACTGTAGTGTTTTCAAGATAATATAATCCTTGCTCCTTAGCTGCAGAAAGGCTATGTTTATGGATGGTTTCTAAATTTCATGTGCTTTATTGGCATTAGTCCTGGACTGTTTCTCTGTTTGTTCTGATACCTCTGCTGGGTTCTAAAGCGTGGCCAGTGGATGGCCACGAAACTCTGTCCATTACTGAACACTAAGAGCATGTGTCGAAGTTCTTTTCTTTGGGATTTGTAAGTGTACAAAAATAATTATCTGGTTTGACCTAAATTCACATGGTGGTCACTATCTCCTTTCTTTTGCTTTTTAACTGGAAGTGACACTACATGGATGAAGGTATAACGTGCTTTGTCTCTTCTGCTCTGTTATGGAATTAGCTTTCTTACTGCTGAACTTTCTTATGATAATGAACTGCAAAATAATATCTATTGACATGGACTCTTTTTAAGTTTACTACTGTTTCCTAAATATGAACTTCCTATGCCTTGCACTATTTTATTGCTTTCGGGGTCTGGAGACTGAATAACGCAAAATGATAAGGCAGCTGAGCAACTTGGTTTCTAATTCAACCAGAACAGACACTATACAGACATATATAGGGCAACAGAATGTGTAACACCTATACTGACTGTCTCTTGGTTTTCAAGAATTTTTTTTTCCCTTTAACACACCTGGCCATTTTTTCCAGCCTGTGCTATGCTTAATGAGAGCTCAGATATATTAATAGATCACATAACTTTTCAGATGGGGTAACTCAAGCCTTCAGTGCATACATGGTGTCTCTGTTGCAGAATTCATCCTTACAACATGGACTGTGGCTCTCTTCTGATAACCCACAGCTTCTCTCAGCAGCATTTGTTCTAGGTGTGGGAAAGCAAGGAGAGGGAGTGGACCTAAGCGTGTTGCAGTTATGAATGATTGCTTGCTCACATCAGATAGCAGCAGGGATGATTTTTCTTCTTCACCTTAAATGTTCACACAACCCCAGCGCCAATTGCTCCAGGATGTAGGAGGCCAAGCTCTCTGTATTTCTTGACAGCTTTATGTGTTTGTAGCTCCAGAACTTAACCATACAGCAGAACTTCAGCTTCCCTGTAGACTGGCAATTTATCTTTGTCAGGTGTTTCCTCTGTCAAGTCTTCAGTCTGCTTAGTTTTCCTCTTTGGATTTGGTATTTGCCATGTGCTACTGTCTCTGATCCCTTTGCACACAGTTTACTAATTTCTGTCTCTACCTTGTCTGAGCATCTGCTGTGCATCTTGTGTCTCCTGCACTCAGTTCACCCACTTGATCTCAATTCACCAAAGTTGTTAATGATTTCCTTGTGACCAAGTTCATTTGGGCCTCTGCAACATGGTAGCTGTCTTAAACCTACACTTCTTGAGACCTTGTCCTCTGTTAGCTTCCTTGAGTCTCACTTCTCTGAATATTATTCCTCCTACTGGAGGGAAGAGGATTTTGATCTTTTTTACTTCCTCTGGTAATAATGAAACTAAACTCCAAAGTATTAACGTTTAACTAATGAACTAGTAAGATATGAAAAATTTCATTTGCTGTGGATCTGCAAAAAAAGTCCTGAAGAGTTTACAGATTACATGGTGGGTTCACCTCAGCCAGCAACCAAACACCCGCACAGCTGCTCACTCTCTCCACTGTCCCATGGAATGGGGAGAAAAGGAAGGTAAGAAGATGCACAGATCAGGATAAAGACAGAGTAATAGGTGGAGCAAAAGTGCACAAAGGAAAATAAGGAATTCATTCACTGCTTCCTGTTGGTAGGTGGATGTTTCATCACTTTCTGGAAAGCAGGGCCTTAACACACCTAACAGTTATTTCAGAAGGCAAATGCCATAACCATTAATGTCCCCTCTTCCTGCTCCTTTCCTTCAGCTTTTATTGGTGAGCACAACATCGTATGGGTGTGGAATATCCCTTTGCTCACTTCTGGTCAGCATTCCCAGCTGTGTGTCCTCCCAGCTTCTTGCCTACCCCCGAGCCGAACTGGGGGAGACAGGACAGGGGGGACAGTGGGAAACAGAGAAGGACTTGGCACTGTGTGAGCAATATCCAAAACATTGATGTGTTATCCGTTCTGTTGTAATCACAAATCCAAAACACAGCACCATAGGGGCTGTGTCTGCCAGCCAGACCCAGTACAATGTAAAAAGCCCAATCAGTGTTCACATACTGAGCTTAAGCTCTAATAAAATGGTTGCATATGTAACAAAATATGGAAAACGCGTATTTTTAGTGTACCAGTCCATCTAATAAAAATTTGGCTTCCTATACATACAAATAAAATCACAAAAATTATAAGCTATAGTGAGCAGCTTTTAAAAATTTGCTTCAAGCAAGTGCACCCTTAATTATAAAATATGAATTGATTTGCATATAATTTGTTTTTACAAATGAAATATAAAAGAAATTTAAGTCTTTTTAAATTTATCTTCAGTGATTAATGTTTTCTCAATTTTGTTTTTACAGAAGTCTGTTTTACAATAAGGCTCTACTCCGCCTCGTGTAGAGCCTTTCAAAGGCATTTGCACGAGCTAACCAGCCAACTGCATGTACCTTTTTGTTAGAGAAATTCATCTCGATTTCTACACCAACTTCATGCTCTAGCTCTAATAGTCAGAATTATTTAATACTCCTATTGTGTTTCTTTGCTATATCTTGGAGTTTTTGTAAGAGTGTCTGATTATTGCCTGCAGATTCTTTAATTATAGGATTACACTTGCACTCCAGTTACAACCTTTATACCGTAAGTTCCTGCTTCAAAAGTGGCTGGCACTTGAAATTACAGAGAAGACCTAACATCTCCGGGACTGGATTTTGTTGTTTGGTTGGTTTTCTTTGCATTGGAGTGCTAGTGTATGTATTTATTTCTCCAGTTGATCTCAGTCAATTAATATATGAACAGAACTGCAGATACCTTTCTTGTGATGTTTCTAGTTCCCTTATGCTTTAGAAGATGCAGGAGGCACAGAGTTTCTGAGCGAGACCCTTAAGATATGCCATATATACGGCTGGGCTCTCCAGTGTACAGGGATGTGTTCCCCGTCACACCCTGTTCAAGCTCCTGCTGAAGGGCAAAACCCTGGCATTTCTGAAGTCAGTGAAATTCTTTTGCTCTTATTATAGAAGTCAGGATTTCACCTGAGTGTTCTAACAGTACTCTTTACCAAGACTATGCAGGATGAGGAAAATGTTTGGTTTTGCTTTTCAAGAAATTCAGTTGGAAGAAAAATTTGCCAAGTTATAAACTGAAGGTCAGTCTTGCTGAATGATAAAGTCAGTTGGAGGTACCCATGCCCCAGTTCAGTCATTTCTCCTTGCACAGGAAAGCATGAAGATATTTCCCAGGCAAGGATGAACTTTTCCTCATGCTCAGATTTTGTGTTGGGCTTGGGCCTCAGTGCCCTGCAGATATCTCCAGTTGTTAGTATGTTTCCAGTGTTAGCAGAACTGCTCCTGTTTAGATTTTGGCTGTAAAAATAACTTCATAAGATTTCTCTTATTTTTAGGAAGTGAAGCCTGTAGATTAGAGAATTATCAGTGCTGCTGCATGTGAAACCTAGTCTCAATTTAAAACCACTCTAGTTTAATTTCAACTTTAATGTGAAAGGCACACGTATGACAATCAGCACCTCACCAAGCTAAGTGTCATCATTTAGACTCTGCTGCATCTTTCACAGGTAAGAATAACTACACTGGTGGTTGGAAATACATTTTCTCTTGCGGGTTGCTTGCCAGATACATGTCTGAAACATTTCAAAGCAGAACTGGTACCACATAGTGAGAGTTGTTGTCATGTCCTACAGACTTTATCAAATGATTGTAGCAATTGCATGATTTCTCAGATATCTTGCTTTCTTCAGATGGTTTTTAAAATCCCTGCCCACAATCATATATCAGAGCAAAAGGCTTTTCTCCCTGTATCTTTATTGCCTAACAAAAATGCCAATATCCTGATAAAAAACGAACCTCATTTCACAATGTGATACATCTGTGTCTTGCTTGTATATGTAGAGCCCTGGGGTTAAATTTTCAGTGCGGTGGATAGTAGATATCTGCACAAATACCATTGTCTGCTAATGGGATTTGTTCATGCTGCTCCCTGAAACCTTTTTACGCACTCACACTGGTGATTTATTTTATTATGGTGTTATAGAAGACACTTAGTAAAGTGCATTCTGATTGCAAGTGTGGCAACATGACCCAGTCCAAGAGAACGGAACCAACTAAATGGCTGCGTCTGTGCTGTATTGCTGCAGAAAGTGGTCACAGGTTGTTGGCTCCATATTTATGTGGTCATAAATTGCCTGTTTTGCCGACACTTTAAAGTGAATGAAGGAAGACATTAGCACTGCTGGCTTTCTGGCAGGAAGCCTAAGAGCAACTTGGTATGCCCTGTGTGTCTAGCAAATGCCACTTCTATGGAAAGTTTTAATTAAGTGCATGGCTGTACGTGCAGAGAAGAAATCAAAGGCACTTGGGAAAAAGAAAGTGTATCTGCTCTAGACTCACTGAGAAGTAATTTGGTGAGAGCACTAAATGACTTTCAATTAATTGGAAAATATTTTCTTAAATATTGTTAGGAAGTACAAGAAAATCAGTCCGAAGGGAAGACTATAAAATTAGTCTGTAAATCTAATCCATTTGCCCCATACTTGTTGGAAGATGTCATGGTAGTACAAGTCAGGGTTGTAGGGATTGTGAAACTAATCTGATACGCTGGATTTCATTAAGCTCCCTAATTGTAATTATCAGAACAACACTGGAAGCTAGTTTGCCTACAGCCAGTATTTTTTATTTGTCCTTTCTGTAACTGTTTCTAAGCTTATAAGCATCTAAAAACTAGTTGTTAATACAAGTATAATTTTTATAGCAAATCTTTTATAACTAGGTAGCCATATTAAGATCCTAGCTGTTGAAATTGAACTTATTACACGGGAATTTTAGCTCTGTTTCCTGGTTCTCATAGTTACAGGAAGAAAATTCACTCATTTCTCTTCAGACTGTCTAGAAGGATGGCTCTTTATGAAAAGAGCAGTTCTGAGAAGCAAAGATAATTTACCACTAGATATGGTGTATGATTTATTTTGGATAATGTTTGATGCATGAGTCATTGTTCTATCTGCATTATAGCAAAGCCAAAAGGGCCAGCCCAGATTTGTACAGGGCTTGTTATGCCTTACTGTATTCGCCTTAATCCCTGTCATTGTTTTATGGCCTCAGTACAGCGTGACTTCCACCCTTTTATCCATCTTGCAACAAAGGTAGAAAACCTGCTTTATTATTCACTTAACTTTTCTTCCAGAAGAAAAGGAGCTTTCCCAAGAGCCAATCCAAAACTGAGCAACACTCCATGAGGGGCTGGAGATGCCATGTGGTCTTGGCTTGTGTCCCTATTTGATCTTCCATCTTTAAGATAACTCTAAAACACCCTTTGCATTAAATAACCACAGTGAAAGAATGACACTAGTGGCTTAAGCCTTGTCATGGTGAACTCTTTTGTTTTGGGTTGGGTTTTTTTTGTTTGTTTTGTTTTGTTTCTTAACATGTACGAAGTTATTTTCTGAACACTGAATTCTGGGTCTGGTTTCCTAACATCTTGCTTCATTTGTTCTGATGTTTATGAAAAGTGAATTGGAGGACTGGAATATATAAGGCTGCTTTCTTATGAATTATCAGGTACCATTTCAGATGTATACAGCAGATGGGGTGTCTCATGGGAAGCGGAGGAATAAATGCAACAGATACGTCATAAGAGCAAAAAAGCTATTTATAAGAATAGTTCCAAGAATGGAAGATGCCATCAAAAGGCTATTTACCTTTTGGCAAATAATTGCATTTTGCCTAACTTTTTCTAATCTGAGAGATGAGAAATAGTTTGGCATTTATTATCAGACACTGGTTTTAAATAGAATTATCTTGATTTTCTGTGTATTATGGAGCAATGCTAGATGCCTCCACTGCTCGTGACAAAGACAGACAAAGAAAGGAATCCTTATGAACAACAAGGGGAAAGTCCAGAACCCAGAAAAGTGAAGTATCTCAGAGTATTCCAATAAAAATAATGAATACTGTGGTCTTAAGACCTTTACTGTGGTCTTAAAACCTTTGTAAGACCACCACTTCCCATTAAGTTAGGGCAGTGGTCCTGTGCAGAGTGTAGGGAGACATGAGAAACATTGCCCTTACTATAACCCCCACCCCATACTCCAGGCTTGCGAGCTATTCCTCAGGCAGGTGGGCTCTGGAATTTGTCGCAGCAGCATGTGAAAGCTAAAAAGTTCTGGAAATGCAAGAAGCTTTTTTTATTTTAATGTGAAGGTGCCCAAACAGTGGAACAGCTTACCATGGGGTTTTGCGGTCTCCATCCTGGGAGATAATCAAAACCCATCAGCTGGCTCTGAGCAGGAGGATGGGCTGAAGGATCCACAGAGATCCCCACCAGCCTCAGTGACTCTCTAGTCTGTTGTAGGCTATGAAACACAAAGAGATACCTCTACATTATGATGCCTCTGAACCCCAAATTCCCAGAAGCAGGGAAGCTTTGTCCTACTGTTTGCCATTGTCTGTACTGATTTCTCCCTTAAGTCTTGTCCTGGCCACTGTCTGAGAGGATGCTGAGCTAAGCTGACCATTGGTCTGATCCAGCATGGATGTTCTTGTGTGGGTTAAGAGGATAGTTCGCTAGAGTGCAGATAAGAAGTAAGTCTAATTATGGAGGAGAGGTTATTTAGGAGAGGAGGGTAAAGCAATGCACCTATGCTGTGGTTCATGCAGGGCAGTCGGGGGAGAGTCCTGACATGAAGCCATGTTTCTCCTATGGGCATTGGAACTCAGGGTGGAGGCGCTGGAAATCTGGCCAACACCAGTGTCCTCCGCTTGGTCCAGCTGGGCTGCTGGTGGGTCTCAGCAGCTAAATTGCGAGGCAGACCAGTGCCCTGCACTCACCTCTTCTCTATGAAACTCAACACATCTTCCTCTTGATTTTAGCTGCATTTAGTCCAGTTGGTGGGGACCTGACATTACCCAAAAAGCTAAACAAATTGATGTTTGTGACGTTTGACCGCTGAGCAGCTGGGAGGCTTTGATTTGTGTTATAACACTTAGTTTCACCTGCGTAATAGATAGGACTATCATGTTAATGGTTGACATCTTGTTAAGGTGTGTGAAAGGTTTGCCACAACCTACAATGGCCACAGCAGGAGAAGCCAACAAGGAAAGATTTGAAATATGGTACTCCCTAAGTTAGAAATGTAGATGACGCAAAGTAAATTGTTAGAAAAATAAAACAAAACCACCAAACCCCAAAGATTGCTTCTTCTTCAACTGTGAGTCTTTCTTGTCTTTCTTTTTAAATGTCAGTTTCTTTATAAATAAGCAACTTGCTCTTTTAAAATAATTGGTCATGACTCAATAGCTCATCTTTATTATTGTTTATTTTAAATATGCAGACTTCAGCAACTCTAAATGTGTGCTCTTAGGGGAAAAAAATAAGGCTTTAATCATATTCAGACCCAGCCTCCCTTTCATCTGATAGTTTACTTGCTTTGACAGTTGAATATAACTTTCTGAGCTTGGGTTTTGTTTTTAAACCCACTTCCCTTACGAAGAGATTTTAATTTTTATTTTACCTGAACTGACACCAGTCAGATAAAGAGGCAGGTTTATAGGCATTTGCTGTTTATTTATTATATTCCAGTTGGTGTTTATAATAGCCTTTCCTGAAAATTAAGCGTTCCTCATATAAAAAAGGAGGTAACCAAAATTGCACATGGCAACACAGAAGTATTTTTTATTACTGTTACGCAGTAAACCCCACAGCAGGTATTGAGTAAAGGATATCGACACTGCTGTTGTCTGGATATCTTCTGTTTTGCCCAGTGATGATTGCCACAAGGCTGCAATATAGCTCTGCTTCTCATTTTAGTTGATGAAAGGTGGGAAAGCTTGTAGTTTTGTTTTCTTAGAGGTTGTATGACATAAGGCTTGTGGGCCTTCCTCTTTGAGGAGGCTTTAGAGTACCTGCTTGCTTTGGTGGGGAGTCTCTTTGCAGCAGCAATGGGGACCATCCGCTAATGCTGTGCTGTGTTGGGGAGAGCAGGAGCTGCCAGAAGCTAGCACTAGCACTGGAATTAATTCCAGTTAAACACAAGTGTGAAATTCCCACTCTGAGGTGATGGACAGTATTTCTAGCAGCAAACAGCCAGTGGATTGGCCCACAGTAAACAGGCAGCATTACCCTTCAAAGGGGAACGTGACTTTTGCAAATGGAGCAGGACTTTGGCTTCAGGACAGGCATACCTTCAAATAAATACTGTTGTTGCCGATCATTTGATGTGTTATAAAAAGTACAAGCTGCCCCATATTGTGATGATGTCTGTCCATAGGAGATCCACATGCAAGCTTGGCTTGCAGCAGGTAGCTTTCTGCCTGCGTTCCTCGGCTACCAGAAACAGCTATGTATTGTTTTCATGTTCTGGGTGTCTCTCTTTCCTCATGCCAAAGCTGCCCTTTGGGCCTGCCCTTCTGCAGTGTAGCTTATGCCAGCAGAGATCCAAGACCTGTGCACTGAGAGAAGAGCTTCTGCGTGCGTCATCTTTAAGGATGGACTTGCATTGTCTGAATTGATTCCAGTTCATAAAACTGATGTTTAATTGACGCCAGAGTTAACCGTCAATGTCCTTGGCAGAGTTAGTCAAGCTTTCATGTTTTAATAACTGTGAACAGCATGGAGCCCCAGGTAGATTCCTTTCAAGGTAGTTTCATTTGGGCAAAAAAGATCATTAGCTGCCGGTAATGGATTGTTTCTCAGTAAGATAAACGCAAATTCAGATGTGCTTTGAACTGTCAGTGTAGGCTTGTTTCATTGAAAAAGGGAGCAGGTGAGCCATGTTATCCTGATTATTTCTTTTACTTCTGTTTAAAAAAAAATTAACATCTTTGAAGACCACAAAGTGTTGGCAATAAACTGTCCTATCCACTAATGAGAAGCAGAAATAATGAGATATCTCAGAAGTCCCTCAGTGTCCACCTACTTAGCGTATACTTGGCTGAACTTAATCTAAATCTTTTCAGTGGCGTGTGGATTTGGTGTCAGGAGAGAAATACTGGAAGCAGTTGCAGTTTCTATCCATTTCAGCCATTCAGTCACTCATGCTGAGTGATAAGCACTGATCAGGTCTGGGTATCTCTTATGCTTTGTGATGAGCATATAATGAGATGGTCTCTACCTTGCTGTATTCTGTAGTCCATGGGCAACATTAATGAAGGCAGGATGAGAAAACTCTGGTGATAGCCTTTTGTTTGCTGGAGAAAATCTTATATAAAGGAAAAAATACTCTGTGGCAATATCCTCTCATGTATGAAGGTGCAGTGGTGGTAATGGTAGAAGCCTGGCTTGCCCATAAAGTTATCTATTTCCTTGAAACCCCTTCAGGTGGTTTTCACATAGGGTGTGGAGTCTGCCTCTCTTCTTTCCCCTGCTTGTCAATAAGGGCTGTGCTCACAGGTGCATCTCTGGCTGCAGCTGCAGTGCAGGAATAAGGGAATCCTTATTCCTTATTAATTGAAAGATTGTATTTAATAGAGGCTTGCTGAAAGAAAACTGCTTCTTTGGTAAAGCACAACATCCTTCTGTGGCTTTTACCTCCTGTTTGCACTAGCATCCTGAAATACGTTTGTTTGAAAAAGTGTATGGTCCCTTTCTTAAAAAAAAAAAAAAAAAAAATTGTCATTCCCTGTATCTTATTTACCAGAAGCACTACCTCGTGCACCACTTCAGAGAGATAAAAGATTTCTGAGCTGCTTGTGGTTCTGTACTTCTCTCCTTCTGACATTTTCTCACAGGAAGTATTCACAGCATATGCGAATGTTGAGAGTTTATCTCAGTCCATGTGATTAGCAATAGCTGAGATGTATGTAGTTTTAATCTCGGAAAAAGTCGATCATGTGCTGTCTTTAATAATGGAAGTTATTTAAGTCTGGGCATCTTGTGAGCTAGTATGGTTATTTTGGTTTTAAATTGGCTAGAGAGCTGAACACATTCATGTGGAGAGTTTGAACCCAGCCTTACTAAACAGCTTGTACATAAAAGAGTGCAGATATTGGCATGTGACTATGAGATAGCTAGCATACATACTGATCATCAGATTTTTTAAAAAAATAATTGTTCTTCTTTCCCTCAAATGTCTCTCTAGATTCTGTTCAGACCATCTTGTGAAAGTTTCTGAAAGTCAACTTAAAAGGAAGAGACTGTCTTCACAGAACTCGTTACTATCAGTTAACATGTGCTTTTCCACAATTTGGTCCATATTCTTAATAGTGACTGTAACCTGCATAATGTATTAACAAAGTATTTGGCAGATTTTTTGTTCTCCCCCTTTTGTTTTGTCCATTATTATAGTCTGTGAATATGGAAGAGCTGACTTGGCAGAATGTTGTGGTTTATTGTGTAATTATATTGAAGACCCAAATTAAATCTCACCTGCATACCTAATTCACCCACTACAGTGTGTTACTAGAAGGGAAATGTGGTTAACTACAACCTATGCAGAGCTCATGGCTGCAGCTTTTTTAACCCATGGCTCTGTGCATCCTGCTACATTGCTACTGTTTCATAGGTCCAACAACTCCTGTGCAGCCTGATCCATAATGAAATCCTAGGACCGCTGAAGTAACTTGTGAACTGCCATTGGAGTTAGGGATTTTCTTATTCTGAGCGGTGGCTGGAGCCCTGTGCAGTTCTCTCTCCCCCCATTCAAGCCTCTCAATGGGGATTAAAGTAGGGTCAGGAAAGGACTGTATAAAAAAGCTCCAGTTCTGAATAGGTGTTTGAATGCATAATCAATTTAGTGAATGTCTTCTCACTAACAGTTTTCCATGATGCTTAAAGCATCTCAAATATTGCAGGTACATCTGTTCTAATGTATATTATCTCAATATTCACATTATAATTGAAATGAAGCTAAGGAGGTTCTAGACTTCAAAGCTGCTGTTCTGCTCGTGGCGTACAATTATTTCATGGTCCCTCCCCCTCTCCCTCCCTCCCCTTCATGTTTTTTCCTTAAACATTAGGAAGAATTTATACTACCAGTTTAGATCAAATAACTTTAATAATACTTGGATTGATGCCTGTATAAAGTGGATAATATACTACTATTGTGGATTGTGTTGGTGGGACTTGAAAGACTATAACCAACCAGGATGCTGATTTCAGGTTTCATCCAAAATGGATCCCACAGGAAGACCAGCCAATCCCTCACCCTGCAATTTACAGTTGTGGATTACTGCTTTGGGCATCAGCCTATTGATTTTGTTGTATGTCTGGCAGGCCCGAACACGTCGGGCTTGTTGTGCATTCATAGCAGGCAAATGTGCTGCTTTCAGAATACTGGTAGAATTGCTCTCTGGAACATGGAATTAAATACTGATTTAGCATTAACAGTTCAGGAGATGGTGATCTTAACATTCTTTCTGTGAGGATGTTCTGCAAAACATCCCTGTATATTTTGATGGGCTGTAGTGCTGCTTGCCTAGTAAGAATGGATGGGTTAACTCCATCCCATGGGTTAAGGTTGTGGAGAAAAACAGATATGTATCTTCTGAACACAGGGTGTGGTCATAAGTGTTTTGGGTAGGTAAACAACTCTAGTCAGGGAATGTTTGGTAGCATTTGCAGATGTAAAGCATTGGTTGCCTTTGTCAGAGTCTGTGTTAATATCAGATAATTAAAAAACTTCCTCAGTCTGTTTCTTCCTCTGGAGTAATTCATTAATTCATCTTTTTTAGCTGCAAATTTATAATGATTCAGAGGTCATTACTGCATGTCTGCTGAGTGTTTGCAGTACTGGATATTTAACATTTACAGCTTATGGCACTAAAAATTCTAGTCTTCTGCTTCATTCATGGGAACAGTGTTCTTGTGACTGATGTTTGTGACCTTGTTTTTCAGAAAGACTTTGTATTCCAGAATGTCACTTAGTGTGTACGTAACCACGTAACTAAATATGTAATGTGAAAATTTAATTCAATTACTGATTCATACATGCTTTTGAGAGGTTTCTAAATTTTAACAAAACAAGAAGATAATGCAATATCCAAAGTATCTGGGAAGGCGAGTTAAAAGAAAAAAAACCTACAAAAAAAAAACAACCACAAAAACCCCAAAACAGCTAGTTTTGAGATGGAAGCTGTAGTTTTAGGAAACATCTGGAGCCAAAATAACAGCTCATCTCTGGCAGAGGGTGAGGGAGGTAGGTTCTGGCTTCTCCCTCTCATGCTCTGCTACAGACACTCCCTGGCTCTTGCTACTTAAGCAAGTGCCACAGCTTTCCAAGCGGTTGCTTGGCAAGTGGGTCCCACTCCCTAAAGCAGCAGATGACCAGGTCAGGAGTGTAATGTTTCTTGCTATGTCAGTGAAGTATATAGCTTGACATCATCAGAGCTAGTGCAGCGAAGATGCAGGGCTAGAGCAGGCATGGTGAAGGGGAGGATGGAGAAACCCCACCAGATTTTGGGGGTTGGATTCTGAACTGCACCCTTCTTTAGGCTGAGATGATTAGGTCTCCCATTTAAATTTAAGACCATGGTTTTTACAGAGAAGAAAAGAACAGAAAGAAAAGACAAGAGAAGAGAATAGAAAAGAAGGAAAGAAAAAGGGAAGGAAAGAGACCACCATAATGACAGAAACAGAATTATTCCAGTGTTGGTAAGTTGCCTTGCCCCCTGTAGCAAGATGGGCAGAATCCAATAAGCAGAAATACAGATGGCAGGGGTATGGCCATCAAAGATTGCTCACGGAGTTGCAACTCCAGAATGAGCTGGGGTTGCAAACTACACCCTTTCTCCTATCAGCATATAGCTGTTTGGGTCTTCAGCCAGCAGCTCCAAAACCTTATATTCACTACTTCAAGACACAGTGATGATGTAAAGCTGATTTAAGTGTATCTTGAAAGGCTGGGAAAAGGAACTAAATAGGTCTTAATTTAAATCAAGTATAAGTCATAACGATAACATTACCCATCAGCTTCAAGACTGTGGATGACACAAGGAGGGCTCTTGCAGAATTAAGTGCGTACCAAACAGGGACCTCAGTGAAGAATCAGCCCAAGCCTACTCCTGGACAGCACCAGTGTCTCCTTTACCAGTGAGAATTTTTTGGCCCAGAACTTCAGTAGTTAACTCTCAGGCTGGTGCCCAAAAATCTGCTGATCTGGCTAACTTGCTGGTCAAAATGTAGTGGTATTTAGTTTGCAAAGGGTGGATTCAGCCCCGATTGCTTACCCACGACTCCATTGTATATAGCAGTTGTGATACTGGATTGTGCTCTAGTAAGTGAATTGGAAACCTCAATACAAATTGCATATTTGTAAAGATGTAGGTATTCCCCATCTGCTTTGACACAGACTTAACTAACTGCCTGTCCATCGCATGGCCAGACTCATTGGCCTTGAGGCAGGAGGTTATTCTGTTGCAGGTTGTTGATGGGTTCCAGCAAATGTATTCCTCATCTACTGAAAAGTCCCTGTGATGTGAGGTGCATTGGGACTATTCATTGGAAGGATTAGCTTTACTGGTTCATGAGTTGTTGCAGATGAGTAGAACGCACCTTACTCAAAAGAAAGAAGCGGCAATATGTTTTATTAAGGTAAAATAATGATTTGACACAGTTCAATAAATTTGAGGGAATTTATCAACATTCAAGTGGTTTGACAAGGTTCAATAAGCTTGATGGCAAGGTTTCCCTTACTAATTACTGCATGGAAGAAACATACAAAGGAAAATTTAGTTAGAATTGAGTTAGAATGATTTGCACAGGCACCAGAGATGCAAAGAGTAAGGAGCACCCTCCTGTTGAGTCACGAGGTTCAGAGTGGACCCCATTGCTTTCTAAACTCCTTATGGAGTCTAGATGTAGCTGGATCCAATCTTAATGTCATACTTGGACAACAGTTTATGCCTAATGGGATTGTCTATACAAAGTCTATAATAATATTGAGTAGATATGTGGATTAGTAATGTTTCATTAGTATTAATTGAGCATTCTATCAGTCACTTACCAAGGATCTGTTGTGGGTAAGGGATCTCTCTGTCATGGACAAGGAAAGATCTCATAGTCTCAAGTAGGGAATCTCAAACCTCGAGAGGTATCCCTGCTCAAGGGGGAAGTCACCTGGTGTGCAGTCCAGCTGCAGTTCAGGGAGAGCTCAAATTGCGTCCATCCTGATGGTAGTATTTATGGAGTGAAGTAGCTGGCTGCTAGTCAATGATATAGACAAGACAGATGTCTTCGTTTTAGCTCTGGTGTCTTGTTCTGTACTTTGATTAACTTGCATTTTTGGGTTTTGAAACCACCTTTTGAAATATTTTTCTGAGGCACCTTCACTCCCTAATACGTGAGCCAGGAGCTTTCCAGCTCGCGAGGCCTGTTGCTCCTTATTCAGCCTGAACCAAAGCAGGGCTAGGGGTCAAGTGTATCCATCACGCAAGTACATGTTGTGATGACAGCAGGTAAAGAACAGGAAACTCAGTCCTGTTGGGTATCCTTACTGATATTCCCTCATACATCTTTGTGCTGCTGCCCAACCTAAAATTTCTTGAACAGACTCCTGTTCTTAGCATATTTGGGGAAGATCTGATTCCATTTTGCATTATTTGTGTATGTAACAAAAAGCAGTGCGAAGTCTGAGTTTAGTGTTCGGAATACATGATGACAGCTGACGTTGTTCTAGAACGTTCAATGAGATAATGCAAAATACTGAAAAATAATTTTAATGTGGCTGTGCATAATAAAATCCTTAGTAATGACTTGTCCTCTGAAAGCACATTTGAAGAATCAAGTTGAGTGATGCTAAACCCATATAAGCTAATGTGAAAATGTTGTCAATGATCACACTGATGAACAAGTGCTGTTCGCATTACAGTGAATGAATGGATTTAATCAGAGTAACAGGAAACATTTTTGGGGGAGAACGCCTTTCCTCAAATAGAACCCAATAAAATACTGGGATTTTTTTTATTTGTATTTTTTTTTTCCCTCCCGAGTTTACAGCTGTTGTACCTGCCTGTAATGTCAGTTGATGAGGTTCATGGTTTTGTGGATGTTACATGATGCTTCATAAGACCCTTTACAATTAGAAAGGGAAACAAAGTTTGTAAATTCTGGTTTCACTTTGGGCAAAATTCAGAAATAACAGGTAACAACAAAGGGGTTTCCAAATTCAGAAGAGTGGCCAGACTCCACACTTGGATGTGGGTACACAGTTTTTTCTGATTCTGCTCCAGCTTCTGGCTGTCACTCCCTAAACACTTCCTAGAGAAAGAGATTTAAGCCAAGACTATTTACAGCTGAAATGATGTGCGGAATGGTCAGCTAAGCTGGCAGGTGTTGGGGCTGTAAGCTTCTCACCCAGTACAGCTGGGAAGAGAAAGAAATAGGTAACTTACTTTCTAAGCTTACACCTGTACAACCGTGTCCAGAGCCAATGAAGCTGCAGGGGTCTGAATTTAGCGGTGCTATGCAGTTTTAATACTGAATTTGAAATTGTTCTTTTAAATGTCATGGTAAAGCTTACTGTGCTGTAGTGGTTTACACTGATGTCAGTGTACAGTAGCAGTCTATCTGTTTAAATGCTCCAGGTCCATCATCTGCGGCACTGGAGATAAAAGGCATCACAACGTCCCTTGATATCAGAGGCCTCTCTCCCACCTTTTCTATCCCTCCTCTGTCACTTGATAGCCCCTCCTTGGCCATTCTGGGTTTCTGTCCTATTTTAATCAAAATCACTTAGAAAGTGAGAGCATCTTTTGTCCTTTTCTTTCTCTGAATAGGAGAGTTGTTTTCCTCCTTATGTTTCAGCACTCTCCCTTTGAGAGAGCTGAATCCTGAATGGCTGAATCCTGTGGGACCAATGCATCTCCTGCCAAAGAGAAAGTGGAGTATGTTATATGGATGATAATGAGGTTACATGTGGTTAAATGGGCACTTACTTTAAAAATATGATGCATTTTCAATATTTTTATAACTTCACATTTTGCCCCTAGTTCTGCAAATGCAAATGTGCTTAACTTTACAGGTATCACTAGTCCTGTTTTCAGACCTTTTTTGGTTGCACAAACAGTAATAGAAAGCAATGCATAGACTCAAAATATTGTCAGGAACCTGGGAAGCTCTCTTCCTGCTCCATGTAATCTTCAGGGACTAGAGTTACACCTTTATATTAAAAACCTATCTACATGAGCAGCAGAAACAGCTTATGAGCTAGAAACAAGACTGCTGTGCATGGGATCCATGTATCTCAGCTGCCAAATGGCTTTGCAGCAGAACTTAAGTGTTGTAGTGGTCACAGGTAGGAATGGGCTTGAATAGTAATAGAGGCTTTGTCCTGGGTGTATTCCAGCATTTCCAGAAGGAATTAGAGATTTGAGGGGGGAGAAAAAAAATTTATCTTTGTCTTACTCTATTCACCTGTAGAGTCACGTCAATCACTCATGGCTCTTCTCTGTTAAATAACTCATCCTTGAAACACCTTATAAGTACAAATGCTCATAAACTTCATTTGAATTAAGTACATTCCTTTAAATTCCCAAAATTAGTAAACTACATTTGAAGATATAAAGCAGATTAAATGTGTGGAACCCTGTGGTGGTTATAGGAAATTGGGAATACTAGAGAAGGCTGGCATAGCATGTCTGCCCTCTGTGATGATAACAGAAAATGCCTCAGGAGCATATGTTATCAGCAGGGTCCAGAAGAGGTACAGCATCTGTGTGTGTGGCAGGGGAGGGAGAATTCCTTCTATCCCCTGAAACCGATGCCGAATACCAGCTTTTTTTCCCCCTCCCAAATCACTATTTCATCATGAAGTTGAGCACCAACTGGAGACCTCTTTGCTCTGTGTTTGCTGCCTGTTGAGCTGGAATAACTTTTTTTTCTTCATACTTTTAATTCCAAAGTGTAAACTGGGGAGCTGTTCAAAACAAAAAGATAGAACTGCCTTTATTTTAACAATCATGTCTGCTGTTCGTAAGAGTCATGAGTATAGGCTTTTGTTCCTGTGTAGGGTAAGGCATTAAGAGCTGTGAGGGTAGTGAGTGGATTTCTTGTTCACTTCCATTAGAACAAACTTGGATGAAGAGCCAAGCTGAGTCCTGTTCCTGACCTGTCCTCTCTCTGTCCAGTAACCTTTCAACTCCCATGGATAAAAGTAGTTACATTTATGACTATAAATACAGGGTGTGCATGTGAGTGTGTGTTTAACCTGGGTGCAGTAAAAAAGTAACTTGACAGCTGACACTGGGGCAAAACCTGACCTGTAAAGTCCTAATTATTAATTGATGAGTATGCACCTATGCATCTAACCTGACTTTCAGCTTCCAGCTCAAGTGTTCTAGCAATGAAAAATATCCTTGTGCTTGTTTGGAAAAGGGAGGGAAAAAAAAAAAAAAGAGAATCTGTAAATCATTGAAGATGTGGTAAGCATGGAAACTTGTAATGACAGAATAACTATATTTTATTTTTAACAGTGAATTTATTTTAATTTTTAGATGGCAAATTCCTAAAATATTTCAAGCACAACTCCACATTTATACTCTGTTAAGTTCTGCCCTTACTTGTAGAGGCAATAGCAAACAAACTATTGAACCTGAAGGAGCTAAGTGTTGCACCCTCATGGTAATCAATTGACGTCAAAAGAATCAGATGCTATTCTGTTTTCCGGACTCTCAAGTGGAAGAACCAGGGATAAAAGTACTTTATTGCCTAACCCTTGCTTGAGGTCCTATGTCTTCTTTTGGAGATTGCTGTGAAGTCTGAGACATGGTAGAGAAGTTTTAGCTTAAACAGGGTTAAACATGGTTTGGCTGTTAGACTTGGCTGTGGAGAGCTGGATGTTACAGAGTTTGTGAAGGGGGAGCTCATGAAGGGCTTGCCTCCTGCTAGCTGGAGAAGGGACAACTGTATGGGATTATCTAGAGTATTGCACATGATTGGCTCTTCCAGATTTTTGCAGGGTAATAAACAAGCTTTGAAGAAAGGACAGTAAGCTGACTGCGGCTTGGTTTATATTTGCATGCGATAAAGCCACTTCCTACTTAAGAAAATTCTATGAAAACTGTAAATTCCAAACCTGTTGTTACTGGATATTAGTTGTGCTTGGTACCTCCTTTTGTATATTACAGCCTTTTTCTCTTCTCTAGATGGAAAGGACGGGGCCTGTGGCCATTTGCTCTCTGATACACAAGCAAATGTTACTTCTTAGGTGCAGAGGACAGAGGTAACACACTTCCAGCTGATTTTATATGGGCTTATTTGCAATAAAAAAAGTGCAACAAGTGCAGCACAGGTCATTATCACGCAATGGTGATAATGATAAATAATAATGATACAATATATATTACATAATAAAATATTAAAATATCTAATTATTAGCATATCGTGAAGAGTGGATTTCTCAAGAGTGTTGTATGTTTGGAAAGTGGAGTTCATTAATGCAGTTGTCAATACTAGGGTCTTGTGAATGTGTTATGCTGTATGTAAAAGTAATATGTTAAGTGCAAGATACCTAGCCCTTCATCGTGTACAGAAAACAGAACCCAGTAACTGGCAAATATTAGCCATCACCCTAGGCTTCCCTCTTTTTCTAAAAGCAAGATCTTTACACATTTGCTTCTCTTATCTTAAATAGATATAGTGTTTTTCTTCTATTCTTCCACTCAAAAGACTTTCTGTTTGCATGATTAATATGTTCCTTGCATACTGTGAAGAGGGAATATCTGCTTCTCTCCGAGATCCATGCTGACTCCCCATCATTTGCTCTCCAAACTAACACGAAGACTATTTATGTTTTCAACAGAAAGAAATCGTGCTGGTTTTAAGTGTGGTTGTCTGGCTGACATTTTAGAAACCATTTCAGGCTCTTCTTAATATTTAGACAAACAAATATGTTTGTTTTTGTGGTGTTGCTGTTGACATTTACTAAAGGAATTGCTGAAGATGTTAAGAACTTCCCAGCATAGGCATTCTGTAATGGAATAGTTCTTTGCTTGTGGTCCTGACACAGATTCTTCTTAACTGATGCTTTTGCTGCAAGTAATGTGATTGTGGTAACTTATGTGAGCCAGGGTAAATGTTAATCAGCCCTGGCTATTTTGGGGAACATAAATGTCTGCTAAACTCCTTAGTGTTTTGCTTCTTGCAGATATAACAAGCAGAAGGTGCAAATTTATTGGGGGCATTGGAGCCTCCGTGCTGCACAAAGATCTGCAGTGCAGAGCAGGAGGAAAGTCTGCAAAGAGCATTGGTAATTGGCTAAACCTGACAGCCAGGAGAGCTTGTAACTAAACCAACAAAAATGGGTCAGCTGGAGGCTTGGCTGATTTTGAAGCCAGTAGCCATGAAAAACAGTCACATAGCAGAACTTACCCTTATGTGTGTAGTATATGCCCCGAGGACGCTGTGGGTTAGACACAGGTTGGTGTTATGGTGAGTTTGCTTTTTTAGGCCATGCTTTTGAACCTGTGCACTGCTATATCTTTAATATCTGGTCAGTACAAACAGCGCATAATTATGTTAGCAATTAACCCAGGACTATCCACTTAGAGAATTTAACCTTTGATGTGTGAAGGTTTTGAAGACTCTTCAAGCAGGTTGGGATTGTTCTGGAACCCCTGATTAAAAGTAGGAAGCTCTTACTAGTGGGTGAGGGAAAGGCTGCGGATGTTGTCTACTTGGACTTTAGCAAAGCCTTTGACACTGTCTGCCACAGCATCCTCCTAGAGAAGCTGGCGGCTCATGGCCTTCACAGGCGTACTCTTCGCTGGGTAAAAAACTGACTGGATGGCCGAGCCCAGGGAGTTGTGGTGAACTGAGCTAAATCCAGTTGGCGTCTGGTGTTCCCCAGGGCTCGGTGTTGGGTCCAGTCTTGTTTAATATCTTTATCGATGATCTGGATGAGGGGATTGAGTGCGTACTCAGTAAATCTGCAGACGACACCATATTGGGCAGAGTGTTGATCTGCTCGAGGGTAGGAAGGCTCTGCAGAGGGACCTGGACAGGCTGGATCGACGGGCCGAGGTCAGCTGTATGAGGTTTAACAAGGCCAAGTGCCGGGTCCTGCACTTGGGTCACAACAGCCCCATGCAACGCTACAGGCTTGGGGAAGAGTGGCTGGAGAGCTGCCCATCAGAGAAGGACCTGTGGGTGTTGTTTGACAGCCAGCTGAACATGAGCCAGCAGTGTGCTCAGGTGGCCAAGGTGGCCAACAGCATCCTGGCTTGTATCAGGAATAGCGTGGCCAGCAGGAGCAGGGAAGTGATCGTGCCCCTGTACTCGGCACTGGTGAGGCCGCACCTCGAGTACTGTGTTCTGTTTTGGGCCCCTCAGTACAAGAAGGACATGGAGGTGCTGGAGCATGTCCAAGGAAGAGCAACAAAGCTGGTGAAGGGTCTGGAGAGCAGGTCTTATGAGGAGCGGCTGAAGGAACCGGTGTTGTTTAGCCTGGAGAAGCTGATCATCCTCTACAACTACCTGAAAGGAGGTTGTAGTGAGGTGGGTGTTGGTCTCTTCTCCCAAGTTACTAGCGATAGGACAAGAGGAGACAGCCTCAGGTTGTGTCAGGGGAGGTTTAGACTGGACATTAGGAAAAATTTGTTTACTGAAAGAGTGGTCAGGCATTGGAAGAGGCTGCCCAGGGAGGTGGTGGAGTCGCCATCCCTGGAGGTGTTCAGAACATATGTAGAGGTGGCATGGCTTCAGGGCATGGCTTAGGAAGCATGATGTTGGGTTGATGGCTGGACTTGATGATCCTAGAGGACTTTTCTCACCTTCACGATTCTATGATTCTGTCATTCTACATGCAGCCAGGTGGCCAGTTTAGCCTGTGGTCTGTATTAAAAATATTCACATTGTTATCTACAAGTATCAGATATAGCTTACAATCTTTTAGTAATACATTATCTTTTTTCTGACTTGTCACCATGTATTGCAGCTTTGGATCAAGTTTTCTGCAAAACGCATTCCTACTTTAAAATCTTTTTGATTGAAAAGCCTTTCTCTTTCTGGGATTATCGTAACCTCAGCTGTTATATCCTCTGTGTTTTCAGTGAAATTGTAGAGAAACTCGCTTGCAAGACATTCATGCAGCAGCATTTTAGCCATGTTGTTTGTTACATTTCAGAGCTCTTTGATGGAGGCTTGGAGAGAGGCAGTCTTTGTTGGTCTGTGGCTGTTTCTGTGCCTTGAGAAAGAACAAAAACTGTCAGGAAGAAAGATACTCATCCTAAGGGTAGACTCCAGTTACATTAAATAGAATAGTAGCCACTTGGAGATGGGACTGGAAGGCAGCCAAAAGGACACTGTGAAATTTTTCAATAGTCTGTCCCTATGCCTGTCTTCCAGTGATTGTCTGTCTTCCAGAGAATGTAATTTCAACCTTCAGAGTATTCACTATAACCAAAAGGAAGTGAATGCTCTTCCGGTTCTGTTTTAAAGAGCATTGTAACCTAGATGAGAAGATACTCTTTTCTCAAATGTGCATGTTGTTCTGCTATTGCAGTAAATCATTGCAGATATTACTACTTACGGGCTTAAGTAAATTGTCCCTTTAACTGTCTTCTGTGTATTTTGTAAGGAAAAAATTTGGCCTTGACCAGTGAATATAACATAATTTCAATGAATGCTGTGATTAAGGATTTCTCAGATGCTCGTTGCTGCTTGTAATGTTAGCTAGAGGCAGTCAGCCTGGAATCGCCAACTGAAGCCATGTTTTGAGGCATAAGTGTAGTGACGAGATCAACTGGCATTCCTTGTAATGTCTGCAAAAGGGTTTAATTATGTGTTGTAACCTTTTCCTGAAAATCTCTCAGGTTTATGTATGTAACGGCAGGTGGCCCGTGGCTTACTGCAAGATTACAGCCTCATGAATCTCCAGCAATTTTTTGTGTGTGTTTGTAGTAACATGTATTTCTTCCTAGTGAGAGATCTCTGTAGCCTCATGCTATTGCATGTGAGGCATAACCCATTGAACCTGGTGGTGCTACATGGGCTTCATCTCAGCTGAAGTGAGATCAGAACCAGGTCTGTTATCAGTGGGTTTCAGGCACCTCTATTGCCTCGCCAGTGGGATCTCTACAGGTGTCTTCTGAGGGAGAGGAGCGCTGAGCCCTTTTAAATTTTGCAACATTGCATTTTAGTGAAAGCAGTGATGTGAGGATAGAGAAAAAATAAAAAGTTGCATTACGTAGATGGTTACTTAATAAAAATCTAATTTCTGTTGGCAAATATTTGGGATCTTCTGTGTTAAATTATGTGTATTCTAATACTTGTGTAGTGTTGTTTGTGTTTTCTTTCATGCTGAAATGTACAGCTGTATTTGTAAGGCCATTTAAAAAAAGGCAACGCCCTGCCCCTTCTTTCTGTGCATAACATTAGGGTAATAGTTGCTTCAGTAAATAGGAAAGTAGAAGAGGTGGGAGGTGCCCTCTGTGAATGTGTTGTGGATGTAAGGAAGATGACATTCAGCTTCAGAAAGATGAGCTGTGGGATTCAGGAATTGAAAATCATAAGTATGATAGATAAACATAAGGGTTCAGTTACCACTGAATAACGATATCGCAAAGCTTTTCATGTACTTTATTCTCGGCTTCCCACAGAACAACCTGCTCTATTTTCCAGGTAGGTGTCAAAGTATAGGGGAGGTATATGATCTACCCAAAGCCCCGTGGTCCCACCTAGGCCATGGACAATCCCTGAAAGTGCCAGTAAGTATGGCACTTATTATGAGATGAGATGTATGGGGTGTTGTACAAATGTAGAGCCCTGTCTGAAGTCCCCAGCAACCACAGCTAGTAATTATGAAGAGCAGCAGTTACCACTGTGAGTAGTCCATTAGCTTTGACAGAAACTGCTTTGGTGCATTCAAGAGTAAAATAATGTCCTTCTATTGTTTCATTAAATATAGGTAGAGCTGCATTCTGTGGTGCTAAAAATCTGGAATTATGACATGTTGGCAGCTAAAGTGGTCTTCAGGCCAGATAGTTTTACCCAATAAAATTTTTTAAATGTTTGCCAGGTACAGGAGAAAGAGCCATTTAATAGCCACCTTTAAATTTGGTAAATGCGCTAGAATCTAGTGCTCTGGCTCAGATTTCTGTCTCTTGCTGTGCTTGTGCAGAGCCTGTTGCTTCTAAAGACCATAATCTATGAGATGAAAATAATGACAGATGTTTTCTGTAACGTGGATTTTATGGCTTGCTGGCATGGGGCTCCTGGACTTAAAATGGGCACTGCTGTTAGCCACGTCCATCCCATGGGTCCTTCAGGAAGACAGGGCGTCGTTCAGCCAGAGCTGCGTCTTGCACCTCAGCGTTACACAGGCCTGCAGATGCTGATTAACTCCCAATCTGTTTGTCATGAAATTCTCATAAAATTTTCTATTATAACTCCTTTCTGAAAACATCTAATTGGTTATAAGTACTCTGGTTTCCTTTTTTTCCCTCTCTGTGCCAATTACGGTAAATAAATGAGGGCCAAGAAGACGGCTGAATGAATAAAGGAAGGAGGCAAACAAAAGAGGGTTGAAAGGAGTTGAGGGAGTATGAGAGGATGAATGAAAACAGAGGACAGAGATGAGAAAAAATGAAGTTAAATTTATAAACATTTTGATGGCTCTAGGAAAATTAATAGATTCAGGATTGTAAATCAAGGAAAGAGGTAGTACAACAGAAATTAAAATCTTTTAAATATGGGGAAAACATTCCAGGAGTCTGACATCATAGTAGTAAGTTTTAGTTTCTTCTGAAGTATTTAAGTGTAGAAAATCAAGTTGAAGCAAAAATAGAAAAAGGAAATCTGAATAGTGGACTGCAGAATGATGGAGAAGGTCATGAGAGAAGGAAGAAGAGCAGAGAGTGAAGGCTGCCTAACTTCACTTTGCTGTAGTGTATTTTATGCTCCAGGTCAATATTAGGACCCCAAACATTTTCAGACTGCCTCTCCTCATATTGTTTTTGCCCCCTTTTTTTTTAAGAACACAAATGCTTGATTAAATAATTTTGTGTTTTTCATTCTTTTTGAAGTACAATTCAAAACATGGTAGTTAAAAAAATTTATTTTGTATACGTTGCAGCTGTCTCCCCTCATTCCTCTGTCCCTTCACAGAAACTATGATTTATTTTTTTTTTCTTTAGGAAAGGGGGCAGCAGTTAGCATACCATAGGAAAATATGGACTAGCTTGACCTTGAAAGTTTCAGTAGCTAATTCTCCAGGTTTTTGCAGGCACAAGGTACCATATTCAGTTCTGGGGTCCCCAATGCAAGAATACATGGACCTGTTGGAGAGGGTCCAGGAGAGGCTACAAAAATGATCTGAGGGCTGGAGCACCTCTCCTATGAAGAAAGGCTGAGACAGTTGGGGTTGTTCAGCCTGGAGAAGAGAAGACACCAGAGAGACCGTATTACAACTTTTCAATATATAAAATGGGCTTAAAAGAAAGATAAAGAGAGTCTTTTTAGCAAGGCCTCTAGTAACAGGACAGGACGCAGTGGTTTTAAACTGGAAGAGGGCAGATTTAGACTGGACATAAGGAAGACATTTTTTATGTTGGGGGTGGTGAGACAATGGGCCGGGTTTCCCAGAGAAGTTGTGGATACCCCGTTGTTGTGTTAATGGTAGGAGCCTGAGGAGTGGCTAGGGAGAGACCCTACCATTGAGTTACAAGGTTCAGACAGGACCTCCTTGCTTCCTAAACTCCTTCTCTGAGAGGGGTCTAGGTGTGGCTAAGTCCAGTCTTAGTCTCCGGCTTGGTTAACGGTTTATTTTCTAAGGGTTGTAGAAGTAACCACTCATCAGGGTGTTTGTTGTTAGTAACTAAGCTGGCAGATGCCCAGGCTGGTCGCGTTCAATGAGAACAATTACAACTAGATTAACGAACAGTGCAATTTATTAAAGCAACAGACACACAGGTTCTTTGGGTTACCAGTGATAAGATTGCTGGTTACAAGACACACATAAATACCAAAGAAGATATGAGGACACTGCTAGGCTACAAGTATTCTAAACGAATATGAAGCAAAGCAACTCTAATGTGAAGCAAAGCAACTCTGATATGTTAGGGATTTAAAGTGACTCTATAGAGGTTTCCAACCCAAAGGTGTCCCAGTGGGGGGGAAGAGAGGCTCAGCCCCTTCACTGGTCCCAGAAGTCAGGGTGGTACGCGATGGTATCTTCCCTAACACCCTCTTTCTTGTCACTCATTTTATACTATTTTTTATCTTTCAGGTGGAGCTTGAGTGACTCTAGTCATCCATACCTTTATTATGATTGGTGTAAAATTTCCTTGCTTTACTTTTAAAAATGTAGACTAGAAGAAATTCATTCAAAGCGCATGCCAAATGAGGGGTGGTCGCACCTCAGAGGCAGGTAGCTTTTGGGACTGAGGTGTGTTTTGGTATTACAATGATATTATAATGAGCAAAGTTCACCAAAAAGACAGCATTTTGTCAAAAGTATGATGGACTGTTGGCCCAGGGTGGCAAATAAGCAGCACACCAGCTCCATGGTACCTCAAGTTCCCATTTATCACAGAGCCTGGCTGCGATGCCTCCACACCGCTCCACCCTCTGGCCAACTCCTCTTAGAGTGAGTACGCCAAGTTCTCTCCTGGCATTGCCGACATCTGTGGTTACCAGGGAACTTTTGTGGAATGGATTCCTCACGTATCAGCTGCACTTCACCCTGACAGCTCCTTCAGTGCTGTACCTTTTCTAAAATCATAAGTTTAATTTCTAAGTCACCTCCAGCGATTATTCCACACCCATCCCTGGAAGTGTTCAAGGCCAGGTTGGATGGGGCTTTGAGCAGTCTGGTTTAGTGAAAGATGTCCCTGCCCATGGCAGGGACTTTAATCTATGTGGTCTTTAACAGCCCCTTCCAACCCAAACTATTCTGTGATTCCATGATTCTGTATTCCTTGTAGCCCAGGGCCTCTGTCCTCTTGAACATCAAAATATTTTCTCTATTGATTAGTTTATTAATGTATAAAAAATTATCAGTTCTAGTGATATTTGATTAATGTGATTAATTTGGAAGGAAGTTCTCTATTTAGAAAATTCTAAAACTACCCTTAGTATTTCTTCAGTACAGGTTGTACTAGAAATATCATTGTTACCTTGGTATCATGTGGCATCACTGCAATACGAAACCTGCTGGTAGAGGAACACAAACAAAACCCGTAACAGGACTCCTGTAGCGTGACTGTTGCTGTGGAGCCAGAATAACGCTCTTTGTAGGTGATTTTCTTGGGCTTTATTTTTCTAATAAACTTTCTATTTTTCAATTTTACAATTAATGTTGCTACAGGACTCCTGTAGCGTGACTGTTGCTGTGGAGCCAGAATAACGCTCTTTGTAGGTGATTTTCTTGGGCTTTATTTTTCTAATAAACTTTCTATTTTTCAATTTTACAATTAATGTTGCTACATTTGTAACACCATGAAGAAGATGATGGAGTAATTGAAGGAAAGCATCTCTGTTTCCTTGTTGTTGTTTTCAGGCAATAAATGCACCTTGTGTACTGATCTACTTGAGTATACAGGTAGCCCAGCTCAAGGTGATACTGCTGGTTCTGAAGAGAATTATTTTTGTCGTTTGCCTTACAAGGAAGTTTCTTGACTGACATTTGCAGTTTGTTTTGTTATAGGCAATAATTAGTAGATGCAGTGCTTCCGACAGTTAGAATTGCAAAGCCCAGAAAGCATCCTGCTGGATGTTTCTTCATACCGTATTATCTGCTAAAAGCAGGAGTTAAGGAGCATCAGAGTTGCTTGCACCTGACAGGATAAGGCGCTCTAAAATTGTCTGCCTATCCCAACCTTCTGAATCCATTTCCAGTGACGTTTTGAATAATTTTCTAACCTGGTAACTAGGTAATGTGAGGAATTTCTTTCCTAGAGTGAAACTTTAAACATATATTCTCAAAACTGTATTTGGTTTTTCTATGAGCATGAGATTAATATTCCTGTTAGGTTTCTCCTGATCTTAAATTTGTTTCCTATTTGTAGCCTTTTTCATATTAATGGGAACTTTACACTATTTTATGGTTCTAAGTAAGTGATCTTTTAGTTGGAAGGAAGCAAAACTCCAGTGTGAATGAGCTGATATGATAATATGCCAATAGTTTGCCCTGTTCCTAGAGGCTGTCTTAATTTCAATCAGTAGTGCTAAGAACAGAAGATAGAATTATAATTTAAGTCACTTATTAGTGAAGATTTCATTGGACTCGATGATCCTTGCAGGTCCCTTCCAACTCAAGACATTCTATGAGCCATTTCCTATATTGAAATATAATTAGGTAGGGTAATATCAGTGATATTGTCTGTTGTGATATAGGAACATGTGCCTATTTGCATATATGCTGTCTCTGTGTAGAGTATTACCTTAATAATAGTTCTTTAATTTAGATGTTTCTTACATAGTGTTTGGGTTTTGAAAACAGCATATCTGTCTGATCAGCTCTGTGCACATATAAAAATGTGCATCTGGTTAATGAGTATTTTGTTGCCAGGGCCTGATTTTCAATTCCACTTTGAGACAGCTGACCTGTGTCTGTACAGGGGAAGTAAGGTTGTGCTGGTTCTTGATGTTTACAATGTGGAAGAGGTCAGTGGGGAATATAGGCAATGGTATGTTTGTTTAAATCACTAGGAAGTGGAAGAACAGGAAAAGGGGGAGGTACACAAACCAATGGACGGCATTTGAAAAGGCAATTTAATGTTCATACTTTTTTTTTATTATAAGGCAAAACATTAATTTAAAAGAATTTAAAAGGTGATGGATTTATGCCTACCAAAGCATATACGTATTTCTTCAACACAAAAAGTAATCAACCTGTGAGGCTGATGCCACAGAGGCAAAAGGTCAAGGGAGTACAAAAAGGGCTACACATTCACTCAGCGGTAATGAAACACTCAGTATTTTGTTAAGACCGAGTGGTGATTTTTCTAAGGAATACCAGAAAAATCCTCATTGTTCAGGGAATGAAACTTCTGGCTGACTGGTCTGGAGGAAGCTTTCCTTGGGTTTTGCTTATTGGTGCTGGCTGCTTGTCAGTAACAGGACCTCAGTTCTCAAGCGTGGAGATTTCTGCATTGCTTTTTGTGGCGTTTTAATTCCCTTTATGTGATGGGGCTAAATCTGGACACACAACTCATGCTAAAAAAAAGAAGGCATAAAGTGAAATATTCTAAAAGCATTGTCTTCTGCCAAGGTTACTTCTAAGGTCACGGCCAAGCGAAGAGGAGAGTGCGGAGACCACAGCTAGAGCCCACCACTCCAGCCACTTCCCATTTCTGCAGTGAAGGAAAAGCATGTTAGATGAAGGTCTAATGAGTCACATCAGCTGGCATTTCATCTGCCATAATAAAGAACCACAGTCAAAACATAATAATTCATATTTCTATATGTGGTGTTCATGTGCAACTGAACAAAAATTTACAAAATTGACACGTATTGCTGTTATTACTTCTTTGTTTCTGTTCTAGTTTCTCTTGGGTCATACAGAGGGTGTGCATTTTTATTTCAGCATGGAACTACTTTGTCCACTAGAATGGTTTTCAGTTTTTTCCTGGTTATTTTTGGTTTGCCTTTATACAATAGTTAAATGTTTGCTCTGTTGTGCTAATGAAAGGTATGAGTTTGGGTTTTCAGTGCTGAAGTGCTGCTTTATTATTTCTTACTGCATATCCATCTCCGTAATCTGTTTGTTCTTAAACTTGCCAGTTCTTTTTAATGTGTTGCTTTTACATGTCTAAATGGATCAGTGATACCATAAGGCTGAGTGGGATTGTCCCAGTCTTGATTTCTTTCATAAAAATTACTAACTTTTAAACTATCTTTCAGAATATAATAATAACCATTTTTGATAGAATAAAAAAAGAGAGCCTATACTTTTAAGAATATTCTAAAGAGGCTGTAAAACTGTCTATCAGATTACTGTTCACTTGAAATGATCATAGTGATAGAGAGTTAAAAAGAAAATTTGCATAATTTCTCAAACAGGAAAAGAAAAAAGACAAGATTGATATCATTGTATCAAATGTTTTGCTGAAGGGTCTTGCATTTATTTTCTTACAGTTCTCTCTGGCCTGCTGAGTTAGTGGAGGATGATAAGTCACAGTGGGCTCACTTCTTGCTCTAGGTTCCAATTTTCTTGTCTCATGTTGAACTTTTAAGCATAAAAAATTTCAGCTGAAGAAAGGATACTTGAATTGATCTGGTTATTTCATGGTTCCCAACAATGATTACTTGAGACTATAATTTAGAGCTAAGAACCATAATGGCACTAAATTTAAGCAGTCGGAAAATTCCTGGATTAAATGTAAAGATGATGTCACATTGGAAGAATTTAATTCCTTATGCACTATTGAGTCTTACATTCACTGTGTAACAGAAAAAAAATGTATTTGAGAATAAAAGGAGAAAGAAACCACAACATTTTCTCCTGTGAGGCATCTAGCAGAGAAGTTCTACAGACTTCCTCACATTTTATACCTGGATTTAAATATTCACATACAAAATGTAGAAGTCATCAAATATTCCGTATACAAGTTGGAATTGATATGTTTGATCTTTTTCTGAGGGACATTCCTCTTTCTGTAGACTTCTAGTAGTGTAGAATAATTCCCTGGAAGGTACAGGGAAGAACCTGAAAACGGATAAACTGAAGAGAATTTGAAAAAGGAATGTGAAGAAGATGGATTGACAAGTTACGGAGGTGATTTTGCTCTGTGGGAATATAGTAACACTTCTCAGTGATTATACCCTGAGGATACCGAATATATCTTTATTCCTGTTTCTCGTCACCACCCTCCCTTCACATGAGTCACCCAGTGGGTTAACAGTGGGCTTTCTGGTCATAAGATTAGATTCTCATTTATAAGTTACATGAGCTTAATGCTAAGTCCCAACTCCAAATGGTTGTGTGTAATACAGGGGAGGAACTCTGTTCCCTGTGTAGGTGAAAGTTTATTGAATATTGTTTAAAATAGGAATGACTTGAGGGGGAAAAAAAAGCCTAATTCCCAGAGGAAATTACTGGGGCATTTAGTATGATAAAGGAGCTTTTAATTTTTCTGCATTGGATGTCATCTTACAAAATTGCTGAGAATTTTGCTGCTGATGTTAGCAGAAGCAGATTCAATGCCTGGATGATTTCTGTATTAATTGATGTTAGTGTTAGGAATTATCTCTTTACTTTAGCTTGAATTCGTTCTTTCTCTTGTGTTCTTTATCACAAGTTATGATAGCAAAAAGGCTTGGAAAGGATTATTAAGTCTGTCCCTCTGCCGCTTACAACTGTTACCCATGTTCCATCTTTATAGCGATTGCTTAAATACCCCTTACTGTCATCCTCATTTTCTAAGACTTTCTGTACGGACATATAAAATAGTTCGAAGGGAATGTATAAACATATAAGGGGAAGATTTTTTTTTTTTCTTCTCCATATCTCCCAGAAGCCAGCCCCACTTCTGGAACAGGAACACTATGATAATATATTACCGGGTTGTTATATTAATTACTGTACAATATATCACAAGCTGCTAAGGTCTTGTTCTACAATAAGGCTACCAGTTGTAATGGCGCCATGAGGAGATTAATAGCATTCATGCAGAACCCACTTTGTCACCTCTTTATAGTATGTGAGATAACAGTTCAATAAATATTCTGGGCCAGCCTAGATGAACTGAACATTGAATATGAAATTGAAAATACTTCCTTGTTTTTTTGCCAAAGGTATCGGACACATACTGTGCATTTGCAACTCCTGCGTGATCGGGATTTGGGTTTTGAACCTTAGACAAATGATCGGGTTGCTGCAAGTTGACTTCAGATTATTTTGGTATAATTATTACCTTCATTGGAGGCAGGTTTTAAATGAACAAACACATGTGACTGCCTATTACTCATAGAATATGATGTATTAGAATCACCGGAATATGTTACAAACTAAGTCTTCTGACTTTAAAAGGAATTGCACATTTAGGCAATTCTATAATATTTTCTAAAGCCAGGCTAAGCCGATTCCACATGACAGCAGTCTTAATGAGGCTCAATATACAGTACAGTTTGTAACCTCAGGCCAACGGCTGAGCAGAAGCCGAGAGCAGTGCTACAGCTTTAGCGAACCCATTACTGTGAAAGATGCTGGATCCTAGAGCAGCCTGAGTCACTCGTTGCACAAGAGATGAAGCTCCAATAAACACATATGAATATCCAAGGTGACAGGTGACAACTTTGTGCATACGTGATTTTCTCTGATTTGACAGTGCCTTGATATGGTCTTAAGGCATGCAGCTTAGTGGCAGCCATTTACGTTTTTAGCCACCGAAACTTCTGGTTTACTTGCAGACATTAACATTTGGGGATTGTGGTCTTGTGAAAGTATTAAAAATTTCCTTCACTTACTTTTTGGGCCTAATTCTCAGAGCTACTCAAGATGTAGAACAATCTCTGTAAACCATTAGGATAGACAATAATGCTGAAATGCATGTCATTTCTGCCAAGTTATGCTTATTTTTATTAAATTCTTCTGAAGGAAGGTGAATTCCTATAGGTGCTTGCATGGGTTTGAAATGTCTTCAGTCACTTGATGACAAGAATGAGATGTTTATGCCTAGAAATGTTATGGCAAACCCTGTTGCAGGCCCATTCATTCCCTTAAGTTGAAAACAAAGAGCAAATTACTCTATCTTGATTTCTGATCTTCTAGTCCTTTATTTTTTCCCATCTGCATTTTAAAAACTGTTAATTTTAATAAATAACCCTGAATTTGTGCTTTCATTTGGAGACTCCGGTACATCTGCAAGGAAACATTAAAATCAGTTGGTGGAGTCAGGCATAATATTAGCACATGTTAAAACAAGCTCTCCTCTAGCATTAATTTAATATAAACTGGCTAACATTTGCAGTATTCCTGCTTTTGAAGTGTCCTGGGTAGAAATTGCTAGTGATACTGAATTATCATAAACTTACCGTGCAACCATCTATGGAGCTACGGGATAGGATTATCAAATCCTTCCATTTCTTGTTTTGCCCAGATTAAAATTTGAGTACGTTGAAACTTCCAGCCTAAGCTACCTTGCGTTTTCCAGTGTGGGAGAAAGTATTCTGGGATTTTGAGTCCAGCACAACTCGAGGCCAGTTTAAATCACACAGTCACCTCCTGAGTCACAAGCTTCCCAGAGCCATGGGTTGTTCCTTACTCTTGGGGCTGATCTTAGTCCATCTCCCCCCACCAGCACATCCACTGGCCTGGACACCTGTGAGGGTCCTCCAGAAACAGTCTGCACCCCCCATGAACAAGGTGAGGAAATAGTGGTTAAAAGACCACTAGAGGCAATGTAACTCTTTCAAGGTGCCATGGCTCTCCTAGTCTTTATGAAAATGTTCCTAAAGTGTCTCTGGAAATACAGTATAAATGGATTTAGGGACTGAAAAGAATAACTGTGCTATTTAAACTTCAAGTGAACAGGGATGCTCAACCAACTCTATGGCTGGTTCTATGCATCAGAGGTATAGGCCAAATTAAACAGAAGAGGTGGTGGCAGATGATAAAAAAGTCAGTATTGTACAAGAAAATAGGCAGACATTTGTTTACATTGGTGGGAATAGTATATAATGTGCTGGGCTGCTTATTCATATTTCCCTGAGACAATTTTATCAAAAATTCTTCAATCTGAGCAGCTAACCATGTGTGCCAAATTTGTGATTCTTAAGTAAGTTTTCCCTGTCAGCTTTGTAAAGTTGCTGAATCACAGTTTAAGTGGTTAGCAGTGAAATACAGGCTGCTAACAGGTTTACCATTTACTCTTTTGATCTTCAGCCTACTAAGACGGCAGAAAAAAGATGTTAAAAAAACACGGAGCTAGTGCAAAAAGATTATGCAATCAGATGCTGCTCCCTATTTAGTGCAGTTAAATTACCAAATGGCAACAACAAAGTATAAGTTGTCATCTGCTGACATTTAATTCAGCAGAAAACAGGAAAAATGCACTGTTAGAAAATGATATAAAGGGACAGATAAACACGATAAAAATCAATATGGTTAGTATCCTGGACTCTACTGCCACTTTACAAAAGTATACAGTTTATATTTACAGTTGGGAATGATGTCCTCAAATAGAGGTGGCATTGCAGGAAATGATCCAGTGACTGCTTAACATCATCACTCAGACCATGAAGGGACAAACCACAGATATTTTTTTTTTTAATACTGGTGGAAGGGACATGAATGATACTAGTATGCTGTTTTTCCTTAGAAGGCATCGGGCATGGTACGGTGCAGACTGAGATGCCTGAGCCACGTCACAAAATGCAAAGTGAACTTCTACTGGGTAAATCAAACGTTCAGAGGTCCAGGCAGCAGTGTCCGTAATCTGAGATGAAACGAGTGGTGTTAGTTTGGTTTTGCAAGCAGAGAGTGGTATTTGACGTTGTTCTGTAAGTGGCTCTTGTTCATGGTTACTTCTTTGGAACACTGCAAATGTTTCCTTCCAAAGGAGGCTGGCATGAAAATAGGTTTTGTGTTATGCAGAAGTACTTTTATAGTGACATTGCCCTGTTGAGTGTCCCTGCTAGGTTAAAATACACATATGGAAGGAAGACGGTCATGGCCATCTTCCTTGCCTGTGGTAAGCCAGAGGTTTTATAGGCCTAAAGCTATTAAAAACAAACAATCAAACAAAAAACCCAAAACGAGTAGGTAACTGATCTGAATATACTATTCCAGAAAATTTTTCCTGTGAGTAAGGCTGCATGTTTTTTGAGGTCTCTAGTTGCTAAACCATTAGTGACTTGGCAATAATGTATCAGTATTGCCATGACTTTTGAAATGTCGATAAACATTTCTGCCACATGAATGTGATGCCATGGCTTTGTGAGCTTGTTGCAATGTAGCATCTGAACTAATGCTAGGCCTGAACTTTAAATGATTGTATATTCTAAAGAAATTGGCACCTGACGTCTTTTCCAGTGTTTCTGTGCTCAGTAGTATGTGATTGCTGACTCAGGGAAATGAACAGGGCAGCTGTGCAAAACTCCAGAATTTCAGTTGTTCCACATTACAAGTCGCTGGCTTATTTATTGAATCAGAATTTATTGCTGTTTCCCATCTCTGTAGAAGTTTAAAAGAACAAAAAGCTAAAATGGACTATAAATCTAGAACTTAATCTCAAATGATGCGTATATCCATAGGCCCTGAGGCCAGTTTTCCTGAAGGGATACCATGGGAAGTCAAGGATTACTCCAGTTTGCCTGTTGTACCTTGTGATATATTCTCGCCATTGTGATAACAAATCAAGAGATGAAGTAATTTGGTTTTGACTGGAGATGGATGAGACACATATAGTGGTCCATGCCAGGCCTCAGACATTTTCTTGTAGTGGGAGAAGAGCTTTCTCTCCTCCCTATTAGTGTCACCTCTGTTTGTGGTGCCTGGGACAGATTTTCTGTGGGTAGAGAAATTGTACTGGCCGGGACGTCATCACGTTGCACATGTGGTTGTGGCCATCCATATGTGAAACCCTCTACCCTCAGCCAAATGAGAGGGGAGTGACCCTTTCCTTGTGCAATCAGGGCAGTGCAGGAGGAGACATCTCAGTAGTCCAGCTAGGGTGGATCGGCAGTACCGGGGAATGAAGGGCAAGGAGTGGTGGCTGTTGATATCCTTACTGATTCATTCTCCCTTTGCCTTGAGAGTTTCAAGCTCACTTCTGTGTACTTCAGTTATTAAAAATTACATTCTAAGTTCCTAACTGCAGGCTAGTTTTTATGAGTGAGTGGTGTAATTCTTGTGATCAAAGCACGAGCTTTGATTTTTCAAAATAATATACAAGCGCCAATGAATTGTTCCCATGTCTGTTGAAACTTCTTTCTCATTCTGAATATCAGAGAAATAATCCCCTTTCTTTTTTCTGCTCAAATTAGATTTGCTTTTGATTGATATTCCTTTTAGAAGGAAATTCAGATACAAAAGCCTGGGGGCAGTGATAAACTGGAAACAGATATTTGCTATCAGTTTGTGTTGACTTTATTGTTCTGGCTAGGAGGACTTCATTTGGCCTGAATAGCCGTCCTGGACTACTGCAAACTGGTAACTGGATGAAAAATGAATAGTATTTTGTTAAATTGTCACTTGAGTCATTGTTGTCATTGTAATTATTTTGATGACATACTTAAAACGATTGTTATATAGTACAGTTATTGTTCTGCTGCTGTCATGCTGGTATTCTAAAATAAGGTTTGTTTGTTTAGATCTTGATTTATACATGCAATAAATGACAAGACAGCTTTCACTTCTATGTAAAGACAGAACTTCAGAATGAAATCAGATACTTTGAAGTATTTTTAATGTTAGAGGTTCATTTTTAAGCAGAAGGTAGAAGGTGCTCACAAGGAATGTTAGACTGCAAGAGACCTAAGCTCAGAACGTTGTACCCAGGAGGTGTAAGGCCAGAAGTGCTCATGTAAGTCAACGCCACCCCATTACAAACAAGCACAACATCAATTTAAGCATACTGAGAATCTTGTCTGTAGGGTTTTTACCTTAATTTTTATTTATTTTTAGGGCACTGATGGGAAAGCCTGTTTTATTCATGGATAGTAATGGCTTCATCAGAGACATTAACTGTGATCATCAGTTGTTAATTATATTTCTAATTATTTCTAATAAGAATATAAAAAAGAAAAATGTCATAGTAAAACCCCCTGTCATATTTTATTAAGCAAGTTGACCCTCTAATTTTCATGTTTCTGCAAGGACTGTAAAAATGTCGCTTTAAATTAGATTGCAGCTTATTGATGGAGTGCTAAAGTAACCATTCCATCCATTTTGTTTTAGTGCTACAATCCCAAGCTATATCGCATCATCTTGATGAGCATTTCTACCGCAGCTAAAGCAAAGCCTTTAGCACTGGTCTCTGCAATGAGAGCACCTGGATTTAGAATCCCTAGTGTATGAAAATTTGTAACTGAATCAGTACAAGATTAATCAGACCAAATGCTTATGTATGATGTTTCACGTATGAAAATTTGTCATGCAGCTTTGGTGCTGCACTTGCTTGCTCTTCTTGGGAGGTGTGGTGGGAGAGGGCTGTGCTGGGAGCCTCCTGGGTCCGTGTCGAACAGGGCACGTGTACCCTGTTGCAGGGGCTCAGCAGCAGCTGAGGCAGTTGCTGCTTTTCCTTCTGCAGCAGGAAAAAGGCCTTCTTACCTTGCCTTGGTGAGCCAACCCCTGCAAGGTGAGGAGAGGGAGCTGATGCCAGGGGATGGAGGCATCACTAGCACAGCCTGTGGCTCTGCAAGGAAAAAAATTTGTCAGAGCCTTGCAGAGCTTCACCTGAGGAGTTATGAGAGATGGTATTTCACAAAACTCCAAAATAAAGAGCAGGGAACAAGTATGATGGTTCCTCCCTTCCTTTGCCTATCTCTCTTGAATGTGATGTAGTTGCCAGCTAGAGGATCTGAAGAAAAAAGGAGAGGAGAATATGATACAAGATAGTGTGGCAGTTACCATCTTCTATCCTGAACTGTGTAGAACTAGACAATCCTCTGAGGTGATTCAGTGAAGAGTTGAATTCATTTATTTTTGAAGGGGAACTGAAGTTTTTGATACTTCTATTCAAGTTTATAAAATTAATCTGTGGTCTTTATCTGAGTACTTGCCTCTGACAGGCAGCAGAGGAGCAGAGCAACATGGCTAGAGGAGGGGGCAGTTTAGCATACAGTGCATTTGCTTCTGCTCACTTCCTTGCTGCGAAACCATAAAGTTATCATTTGTAGTGCAAAAGGGAGGGTGGGAATGCTCTGCTGCCTGCGTAGCTCAGCCTCCAACATCAAGAGTGGCACTGAAAATGACATCGAAATGACATTGGCATTGCCTGAAGACAAGGAGATGTACAATGACAGCAAAAGGACAAAAGGAATATTTCTGGGTGAGGATAGTATTACTAATATTACTAACGATTGCTGTAGATCTCTCAAGACACGTGTCTGTCTGATGGAAGGGGGAAGGGGTAGAGGTAAGGGCAGAGGCGGGGCTGACCCTGATAAACCCAGAACCAAGGGCAGTTAATGGCAGTCAGGTAGCAAGCAGTAGAAGCCAACAGAAGTGATATAAAATGTGTAGCAGGTTCACAATTACAGTGCTGGTTTTGTTGCCACTGTTTCCTAGCAGAGACACAGTAGATAGCTGTTTCCTTCTGCCCTGGTCAAACACCAACATCCTCTGAATTAGCAAAAGCCCAAGCTGCCTCATTCCTGTGTATCACTTTGACAGAAATGGGCTTGGGGGGAAAAAGCAAAACCAACTAGCTGGTAAGGTGACACAGCATCACTAATAACATAAACTAGAGACATCAGCTGTCCTCAGCAGTTCTGAGTCAGATACCTGCACCAGCTCCTGTTATTAAAAATTTTATTACTGTTGTATATGCAGATTTGGAGTTTAGAAGGTGAAAACAAGCAGTGATACAGGAGCAGCTGCAGCTGTGGCAGGAAATATAAGTAATTTAATGCATACAATATATGGTTTATGCTTTTAATAGTGTGTCTTGGTAATAAGAAGGAAAAGAGAGTTTGTGGAGTTGAAGACAGTGCAGCGGAGCTTCATGGCTCCAGACGTCACCTTCTGTAAAGGATATTGGGTATTTTGTTGGAGTGGATACACTTAAATATGTTACTTATATCTGTTTCATGGGTATATGAAAGGACAGAGAAACTTTTCTTGAAATAGGCTCCTTTTATCACTGTTGCTGTCAGGTTGGTGGGTTGTTTTGTTTGTTTCGTTGGTTGGCTGTTTTTTTTCCCCCAGCAATAGCCTAAAAATAGTTTGAACTCTTGTGGGGGGTTTCATAAAGATACATGGTAATATAATTTGAGCAGATGCTCTGCATGTGTTCTGGCAGGAATGTGTTAAGGTACTTAATGACTGTCTTTGCACACTGCTAATTTGGACTGGTATTTTTAGTTGTACTCCCAGTAGGAATGGCACTGAGTTTTTGACAGCATCTCACAGACAGCTTTGATAGCTGACTCCCAGGGGAAGGGGGTACGACGGAGTTGTGATAGCCATCCCACCGTTAAGGCTGATGCCTGCTTTACTCTGATAAACCTGGTTTTCAATTAAATAAAATTTCCCGAAACAAACCAACCTCCTAAAACTACACATCCTTTTCTTCCCAGAGAGATGTTTGATTTTTTCCTGGAATTCAGGGGAAGGGATTCTGGGCGTATGTTAAAGCTGTATTTATATAACTTACTGTATGTCCTACCTACCTTAACCTGCAAATTCTTAATTGGTGTTATCTTCTTAGTTGCGTTTTGAAGACTGTGGTGTTTTTCTCCATCTCTTCTCCTTCTGTTTTCATAACAGCAGGATGGGATATGAGACAGAAGTACTTTACAGAGCTTGTAACAGACTATGTAATAGACTTCATGAAAATCTGCAGAGATGCTCAACCAGGAGTTCTTCAGATAAGCCATCCAAAGAAGAACAGGACTTACAAGGATTTTTTTAAAAATTTTCTAGTTTATTATGGCACTGTGATAAACAGTTTGCATATTTAAATGTGTCACACTTGGAATAATTCAGCAGACTAACAATGATACAAATAATCTGGGATAAAAAAGTAATTTGTGACACCAGAAATCATCGTTTTGTGAAACATTACATCTGCAGGACTTTTTTTTAAAAAAGCTGTTTTTGGTTTCCCTAATATTCATAATCAAAAATACTGTTTCATGACGGGTTGTGAAATAGTCCTGTTGGGCATGCAAGGATTCCTCATGAGCAGTTCTCAGAGTTTCTAAGGACTGACTTTGCTCTTTTACTAGTATTTGACTTTTAGAGGGCCAGAGCCCTTGTGATTAGTGCTGCCGGGAGGCCTGCGGAGTGCCAAGCTTGTATGCTGGAGAGAGAGAAGGACTGCTCTGATGTATTGGTGGTGGATTGCAAGTGACATGCAGAGTAGATGCTTGGATTGTTTTGAAAAGTACGTTGTGGTAGTTTGTTGTTTTGTTTTTTTTTATAGTGGTTCTGTTTTTCAAGCAACCAATTTGTACTGGTAGCCCTGAGGATACTCAGGTTTTAACCATGATTTCAGGAGTGGTTTTTGCTATGACTGGGACTTATTTGTAATTGCATTTTTTTGGGTGGGAGAACTAAAATACCCCCAAAATTGAGCACTATATTGATTTTTCTCCAGTAGTCTTTATTAGTAAAAATTCCTACACTACATCTCTGCTGGACACTGCGGTTTGCGTGTTACCCTGTTTTCAGTGTCTACTGCATCTCATGTCTTTTATTTGCAAAAAGTGCTGGCATGGGAAGGCAGGCGTGGGGTACAAAGTACCCACAGCAGTAGGAAAGAAGGCATTCTGCAGGCTCCAGAGAGGCAGAGTGCAGAAGAAGCAGTGGCCAGATGGTGACAAATCCAAGAAAGCTGAACTCTCTGTTTGTGTATAGAAGACCTGGGAGGCTTTGAGCTAGATTACAGGTAGGTCCTGAATTTCTGCACATTGCTCTTCGCTGTCCTTTAACTACAAACATTTTCTGGAACAGAGAGTGCAGGCACTTTGCTTTGGACTTTCCTAACTCCTGCTGGGTTCAGTGCATCTTTCCGTTGATGAAAACAGAGCAAGTACCACTCAGTGAGCAAACCAGGCTCTTTTGAGTGGGAGAATACGGAGATACTCTAAATGTCAGGAAAATGTGCTGGGCAAAATAAGGGAAGCTGCTTAGATAACAACATGTAGATTACCAGAGATTGGTTGTTCATAAAGGACATGGGAGGTAAGAGGCAGGCGGCATAAAGGGGGACTCTCCTGGGTGCTGTGTGACAGCAACATGCATATATTGTCTATGAAGCAAAGAATTTCCTCAGTGTAAGTGCCCTTTATTCAGATTGTTTTTTTGCCATCATTTTACATAACGGCCAGTTTGTATCAATGCTGTGGATAATGAGAGCCACCAGGCTTGACACAGCCTTACTAATTTCTTTTCCGTGTCTCTACTATAGGCAGATGTATAGCAATAACACATAGCAGTGCTTGATCTTGCAAAACGATGGTGCTTATGAAACGGTGGCAACAACGGAGCACAAATCCAGCACTGCCTGGGAAGAATTTTGTTGGATGGGAGAAAGGACAGGCTGCTTGTGGGGAGGCAAGCGTGGTAGTCATCCCCATGTGAGCAGGATAGGCAGGGCTGGTGATGGTAGCCAGCGTCAGCCCGAGTCCGGCAGTCACCCCACAAGCTGATGGTGCTGGGGCAGGAATGAGGGCTTGCAGGTCCGGATCTGGATCAGTGGGTGCAAAGGCAGCAGTGCCACTGCAACATTGCTCACCTGTACTCCAGATTTCCCTCTGATAAATTATTCCAAAATTTAATTTCTGTTACTGTCAGGAATGTAATCTTTTTAAGATTTCTTTCATCTAAGCTCTGTTTACAGCTATTGAATCTTATGGCTTCGTTTGCAAGCATGGAAAGTAATTTTACTCTAAGCTTTTCCCATATGTAATCATATAAATTCAGTGACAGTACACCTTCCATCCTTCCCTTATGAGCTGAATAGATTCAACTTCTTTAATTTAGCATTGCAAGGCTTATTTTTCAGCTGCAGTGTTACCTTTGTTCTCCTTTGAAGGTTTCAGGAAGGAAGTGGAAATAATACACTTTCTCATCAGAAATGTCACAGAATCACGGAATGGCAGGGGCTGGAAGGGACCGCTGGAGATCATCTTGTCCAGCCCCTGTGCTTGAGCAGGCACACCCAGAGCAGGGGGCACAGGAATGCGTCCAGGCAGGGTTTGAATGTCTCCAGGGAAGGAGACTCCACAACCTCCCTGGGCAGCCTGTTCCACTGCTCTGGCACCCGCACAGGAAAGGAGTTGTTTCTCATATTGCGGTGGAACTTCCTGTGTTCCAGCTTGTGCCCATTGCCCCTTGTCCTGTCATTGGGCACCACTGGAAAGAGCCTGATCCCATCCTCTTGACATCCACCCTTTAGATATTTGTGAGTATTGATGAGATCCCCCTCAGTCTTTTCTTCTTCAGGCTGAACAAACCCAAGTCTCTCAGTCTTTCCTCATGAGGGAGACGCTTCAGTCCCCTGATCATCTTGGTAGCTCTCTGCTGGACTCTTTTCATTAGTTCCCTGTCCTTCTTAACTGGGGACCCCAGAACTGGACACAGTACTGCTGATGTGGTCTCACTAGGGCAGAGTAAAGGGGGAGGATAACCTCCCTTGCCCTGCTGGCCATTCTCCTTTTAATGCACCCCAGGATACTGTTGGCCTTCTTGGCCACAAGGGGCTCATGGTCAACTTGTTGTCCACCAGCATTCCGAGGTCCTTCTCAACATAGCGGCTTTCCAGTAGTTCAGCCCCCAACTTCTGCTGGTGCATGGGGTTGTTCCTCCCCAGGTACAGGACCTTGCACTTGCTCTTGTTGAATGTCATGATGTTCCCCTCGTCCAGCTCTCCAGCCTGTCCAGGTCTCATTGGATGGGAGCACGGCCTTCTGGTGCGTCAGCCACTCCACCCAGCCTGGTATCATCTGCAAACTTGCTGAGGGTACACTCTGTCCCTTCATTTGGGTCATTGATGAATATGTTGAACAGGGCTGGACCCAGCACAGACCCCTGGGGAACACCGCTAGTGACAGACCCCTAACCAGACTCTGCCCCATTGATCATGACCCTCTGAATTCTGTTGTTGAGCCAGTTCTCAATCCACCTCACTGTCTACTCATCCAACCCACACTTCCTTAGCTTGCCCGTGAGGATGCTATGGGAGACAATGTCGAATTCCTTACTGAAGTCAAGATAGACAACATCCACTGCTCTCCCTTCGTCGACCCAGCCAGTCACGCCATCATAAAAGGCTATCAGGTTGGTTGAGCATGATGTTCCCTTGGTGAATCTATGTTGGCTACTTCTGATAACCTTCTTGTCCTGCACATGCGTGGAGATGACCTCCAGGATGAAGTGGTCGATCACCTTTCCTGGGATGGAGGTGAGGCTGGCTGGCCTATAGATTCCCAGGTCCTCCTTCTTGCCCTTTTTGAAGACTGGAGTGATGTTTGCTGTCCTCCAGTCCTGGGGCACCTCTCCCGTCCTCCATGACCTTTCGAAGATGATGGAGAGTGGCTTGGCAAGAACATCCGCCAGGTCCCTCAGCACTCGTTGGTGCATCCCATTGGGGCCTGTGGGTTTGTGAGGATCTAGTTTGCCTAGGTGATCTCTGGCCCAATCCTCCTCAACCGATGGTAAGTCTTCCTTTCTCCAGATTTGTCCTCTCTTCTCTGGGAGCTGAGATGCCTGAGGGCCAGCCTTAGCAGTAAAGACTGAAGCAAAGGTGTCATTCAGTAAGAATGCCTTCCCTGCACCCTGCGTCACCACAGCACCCACCTTGTTCAGCAGTGGGCCCACAGTTTCCCCAGTCTTTACTACTGAGGTATTTGAAGAAGCCCTTCTTGTTATCCTTGACATGCCTTGCCAGATTTAGTTCCAAATGGGCCCTGGCCTTCCTCGTCGCATCTCTGCATATAGGAACAACATTCCTCTATTCCTCCCAAGTGGCCAGTCCCTTTTTCCACATAGTGTGAACCTCCCTCTTCCATTTGAGTTTCTCTAGGAGCTCTTTGCTCATCCATGTGGGTCTCCTGGCTTCTCTGCTTGACTTCTTCCTCATAGGGATGCACGATCTTGAGCTTGGAGGAAGTGGTACTTGAATATTGACCAGCTCTTTTGGATCCCCCTACTTTCTAGAGCCCTAACCGAGAAGATTCCTACAAGCAGGTCTTTGAAGAGGCCAAAGTTAGCTCTCGTGAAGGTGAGGGTTGTAATCCTTTTTGTCACCCTGATGACATGTCATTCTAATACAGGAGTGTTTTAATTCAATTACATACGAAAAGAGAGAGATTTAACTTTTTTTTTACCTCAGCGTTGGACCCAGACCTTTATGAATAGGCAGGCATGGCTTTAAATAACTAAGTCTGTCTTTGAGCTGTTTCTATCCAAGTCAAGATCTTTCATCCTTAGTTGGAAACATGTCATCTTCGAGGACAAAAAAAGAACGTTGATGTGACAAAACCTTATTAAAAAAACCCATGTTGACTGGCATTAATTAGTTTTCTTGCATCTAATTATTGATAAGTCACTATGATGACAACAGTGAAGAAAAACCTTAGAGGCCTTGAATTTTTCTGTGGGTGGTAATGATACCTTTAGATAAGAGTAAATGCTATCATGTTTTAGTGAGGAAAAAAGATTTTGAACTAGCTTTTGAATCTAAAGGTAAAGATTTACAGTTAGTTTTAAAGTGTGTGGGGGAAAGGAGGGGGGGCCTTTTACCCTGTGTCTTTCTAAAGCAATGTATTATGTTGCGACATTGTTTTTTGGGGAAAAATACTGGATTGGGCCTGATTAAATATGCTCATTCCTTTATTACATTTACTGTACAAAAAAAGATGTGTTGGTGACTTTGACAGAATTACACAATAAAATCTACTATAAAGAAGAAATCAGATTTTCTTAATGCGCTGGTTGCCATTCAATGGTATTTTTTCCCTAATTTTATTTACACTGTGGTTCTTGGGCACACATACTGCCACGTGGATTGAGAGCTGTCTCGCGGGCTGTCAGCAGAAAAGGCTGATTGCCTCTGCAGGGAGCTGATGCCAAGCTGGGCGCCACAGGGCCATTAATTCCAAACTCTTCCACCATCTGCTTTCAGGAAATAGAGAGGGGAACGTCATTGACCTTCGGGGTGTTTTTGCCTGTGGCTGTTAGACAATCTTCAGTAGTACTGAGCCCTGGCTCTGAGCTCTGCCTGCAGTCCCTTTTCCTCCCTCCAGCTCCTGCAGTGAGCCCGAAGGAGCCTGACCCATTAGAAACTTTATAAGATGTTTCTTCTGAGTATTATAAAACTAGTTAGAAAGCAACAGAAATAGTAAATCAACCTTTTTATACCCAGTGAGTAAGGATTCAAAAACAAATCAAAGAATCCATCCAGCCATTTCTTAAAAAGAGTCAGCACATATATGTCCCAGCTGCCTGGTGACTCCTGCAGACTCAGGTGGTGTTGCTTTCGTTGCTGGGATGGCATCACCTTGCTCCTTGTTGTGCAGCATAGGTCTGTGTTAGCTACAAATTCATATGGAGCTATAAAATGGTGAGGAATCCTGCCTGCTTGTGCACAAACACCTTGGTCTCAGCAGCACTTACTCCCTGTGTGTGGCATGGAGCTGGAGCAGTTGTCCTGCTCACTTTGTGTCCCAAAGAGCATTGACAGTCTCTGGTAGCTCAGGTGTCTGCTATTTTTATATCAGAGTCTGGTTTCTGTAGTCCAAGAGGTTGAAGACTGGGAGGAATAGCTAAAGCACTGGCACAAGAACTGGTGTGGCATAAACCTTAAGCTGGAAACTGGGAGAGTTTGCAACTTGGCAGATTTGCAGTTTCATGAGAATTTTTTTGAAGCCCCCAATATCCTTGCTAGAAGGCTGATCTGCTTCGAGATGTGGGTGGCCAACCATTTCTGCCTTCTGCCCAGATCTCCTGGCCATGCAAGTGAATTATGATGAAAATAAAATAGCTGCATTACGTAAACCTGAATGCCCTTCCGGCTGGAGGAGAGGATGAAGCTTAATATTATCATTGCGGTGGTCTCAATAACCATTTTTACTGGACACGTAAGACAGCATGGGGAGGGAAATGCGTCTGAGGCTCATGCACATCTGCACTGGCCTCTTGCACTTGTAGGATTTATTTTTGACTTTGTCCATTGTACTTGGAGTGCTTAAAGTGTCATTTGCAAAATTAATCTTTGAAATGCAGGAAGAATGCTCATTGCGTTTGCAGAAATGGAGTAGGGACTAAAAGCCTCATTCAGCGAATATTGCAGATGTCATATTGTGCTAAAAAAATGACAAAAATGTTAAGAACGGTTTTAGTCTATTTTAAAACCAGATAAAAATTAATGGCCAATGAACATCTGATACCTTTGAATACTGTCAAAACTTCAATACAAATTCAAGAGAAGCCTTGACTTGTCTATAGTCAATTTGAATAGAATAATAGTTTTAATAGAAATATCATAAATAATATTTTATGAACTTTTTAATTGAAGTTTTGCTCTTTTAAGTGAGAGATTAAGCAAGTCGCCGTCACATTTGAAATATTAGTTCGGTAGCATTTCCAGTTGGAAAGCAGAAGAAAAGAAAATTGTGTCTGTATTTAAAGCAAATTTTGATTGAAAGTTTAGAAACTCTTAAACAAAAATCTTTGGCTTTTATTAAGGAAAAAATTTCTAGGGACATTCTAAAAATTATTTCAATCTGTGAATTTTTATTTCTGAAAAACATATTTTTTTCATTCTCAGCTGATGTAAATTTGCTGTTGATGGTTTGGGAAACTGTTCAGTGAAGCTATTTTGTTAGCACTGATAGCTAAATAAGACCCAAGCAAGTAGCGGCAAAAGTTAAAGTCAAACACCTTCCTGAATGATTTATAACTTTATTACTTTATATATTTATCTCTTTTTTTAAAGTAAATTTTTTATTATGTCAGGAGCTACTCAGTATCCAAAAAAAAATACTGTACTACCATAAAACTTATATTCAAAACCAGAAGCACTGTTATTAAAACACATTAGTTTTGCTCGAGTCTGCCATTAAATGGTGCCTTGGAAATAGTTCAGTATTTCTTGTACAATAATATTATGGAAGGGAAGTAATAAGGCAGCATCCTTTTTTAGCAGCTGAGCGAGTTATTAGTCTTAGAATACGGGTCTCTGTGTGAAACAGCAGTTTACTGTGGGATTTTTCTGTGGTCTTTTTGTGAGAAGTGTAACGAATAACAGTCGCTTGCTGCTTCAGTCCTTCAACTAGCCTGTTCTGGAAGAAAAAGCGCTTTCTGCACATCACACATTAACATATCTCATGTGAAAATACTAAGAAAAGGAACTCTCTTTAAGTCTTCTTTGACCGCTTTTGTCCTCAGAAGGCTGTAAATGTGTGCAAATGAAATTATTGCAACATCTTACTAGTTTCTCATTCTCCTGCCTTCTCCCAGCAGCAGCCCTGCAGGGGCTGGGGCGTCTGCTGCTGCTCTGCAGGACAGAGCTGATCATTACACTGGCATTCAGTCTCTCCCTTGTGTAATCCTTGTCCCTTCCTGTCCTTCCATATTCCTTCTGTAAATAGTAATGTGTTGTCTTGTTTGAATTTTAAGACTGGTTTTTTTTTCCTTTAAGACTAATCCTTTGTATTTATGCTATTACCTATTTCTGAAAGATTTGTTAAAAGCTATAAACTCATTTTGGGAATATAAAACAAAACACACTTTCTTTCTTGGCAGTGAAGACTAAGGAAAGCTAGAAATGGTTGTTTATTAGAATATTAAAACTTATTTAGAATTCAGACAGCAGTTCCTGTCTGTTCAGGCAAATATTTGTTCCTCCTGTGAGGGTGGCTCCCAGTGCCATTTGAGAGACTGGATACTTACGCCAGTCTCACTTCATCGGTGATTTAAAAAGCAACAAAAGTGAATATTTTGGGCAAGAATCTTGCACATGAGAAAGAACCTGGAAAATATCTGGAAACTTCCACTGTTGTGGTACTCTCCTCATGAACACCTTCAGAGAGTTGGGAATCATCACTTCTTTCATCCCTCACTGCAGGCGAAAGACTTCCACCCCACAGATCTCCCTTTGGTGCACTGAGCTGAACACTCCAGTGGCGGCAGCGCCCAAGGCTTGTTTTAGGCATGTAGTCTCTTCCTTCCCTGCTGGACACTGCCACAGAGCAAAGCAGGGGTCCTTTCCCAGCTTCTCTTCCTTCTCTTCGTCTACTCTTAAGGTTGCATAGCACTCAGGCTGTGCGCGCAAAATCTACTGATGCTTTAGTATTTATCTTATTTTAGCCTCTCTGAGCTCTCCAGAGATGAATGATGTAAGAAAACTCATGCATCCTTAGTTAAGGTACTGATGATTTGGAGCAGATGCAGCACTGCTGTAATTCTTACCAGGGAATCTCAGATGTCTGCTGCTCTTAGTAGGCAGATGTCTACTTTTGCCTAAAATAATGCATGATCCCTAGAAGAGATTATACAGTAATCAGACAGAATATTTAAATTTTCTTTTGTTTTCACAGTACCTTTGGGGTAAAATAGGTTGTAGATTTTATTAGCTGTGTTTCTAACTTTTGGGTTTGTTTTGGTGTGGATTTTTTTCCTCTGTTGTGTAAAAATCTCTAGGCTGTTATTAGTAAGGCACTATTTAATGAGTGAAAAAATAAATACCACTTCACAGTTCAGAAATTAGCAGAATATGCTTTTAAACAGAAGAAGCCATTACTTCAGTAATGGGTGATGGCAGACTGGGTAATCCTGACATAGCCTGCCTGACTTTCACACGCCAAGTGTTGGTCCAGCTGTCATGATTCCTTCTGTCCGTGATGGCTGGGGTCTAACAACAGCAACATGAGCATAAAACGCTGTATTCAGGAGGCTCGTGTATCTTCTGCGTTTATGGTGTTTAAATGGTTGCCAGGGAAAACAAAGGAAGGCCTGTTTGGTGAAGAAGGGAGTTAGAAACAAACTGGTTCCCAGTCCATTCTGCATGTGAATAGTATGACACTTCAGCAACAATAGCATGAATGGGAAATTTGTTCATTTTTAGCTATGTTACAGCAGTTTCCTGTTTGTTCATTATTCTGAATGTAAGCTTGCTAGCTGCAGGCTTCTGTATCTGCATGGGCAATAGGAATGCACGTAGAAAGAAAATGTACATTAGGAGCAGAGCTGCAGAGGTTTTTAGCAAGAATGGGCTAACCTAGAGAAACTTAATTCCATGCACTAGTTATGTATTTGCTGTAAACTTTTCGTTATTAGCCTTAATAGGGTCATCCCTATTTGGAATGACGACAGTTGTCACCTTAGTAACTCCTTCCAATTTACATTGCTGCTGTGAGCAATTTTCTGCTGTGCTGAGGAATAAATCTCCTTACGGATCAAGTGCACTGGAAATTAAAAAAAACCCCAGTTAATTCTTGTTCTTTCTATCTGTCATGCTTCTCAAACCTGTAACTATATGGGAAGAATGTGGAAAGCACATATTATGGGTCCTATAACTCCTGGCAAAACTATTAGCAAAATATTACTGCGTTGGGGGTGGGTATTTCTGAAACTGGCTACTTCTCATCAGGAAAAGTATTTTTTTTCTCAGTCCATTGTAGGAAAAGAATATATGCAAACTTGAAATGAGTGGTGTGATGGAAATCTATTAAAAAGACATTTGCAACTAGATCTCCTACTTTGGACTAGTTGGATTTCTGTGACATGCAAAACAAGGTGCCTGAGCAATACGTTCCTCAGCTGCTCAGCCAGCTGCTGAACCTCCGCTGCTGGGCTTGGGTTTCTTTTTTATTTTTCCGTCTTATCACTGGTTCTTTATGTTGGCCAAGGACACTTTATCCAGCTCTTATACATGAATTCTCAGACTTGGGTTAAGTCTAACAGCTTTTTATCCCTTTGTGATTAGACTTTTTATGCCCTGTGCCATGTGGTAGGCTGTGACAGAAGGCTGTAACCAGCAAGAATGTGGGCTTTCTTTTGCCTTGGGGAGACCCTTTGAACATGAAATGCTTGTAGGAGACGTATGGTAACCAGCTCCGCACAGCATCACAGCCTCCCCTGTTCTCCAGGGACATGTTGGCTGGGCAAGCCAACGAGCTCCATCTGAAATGTGGAGTTCTGTAGGAGGAGAGATGCTGCATTAGTGCAATAAAATGCATAAATCGGCAGTGTCAGGGAAATGAGAGGGGAGGGCAGCAATAGAGGTTAGTTTCATAAACCTCAAATCTGACAGATTTATGAAGCACAGACATATGGTCTGGATATAGATCCTAAGATGGAAAAGAGTCCACATCCACTGCTCAATGGTGAAATATGAAAATACAGTCTGCATTTCTAGAGCATCACTCTTAACTGTTGCCTGGGCCACATGGAAATTGTCAGAACAGCTACAGCCTTTTAACTAACAGCCTCTGAAGGAAGGTCTACATATGTTTGTTTCTAAATTAATGTGTTTTAAAGACCAAGAATTTGCTATGGTGCATGCAAATAGAGAGGTGTTTATGTCTATATGCTTCTACCCGCATAAGTGCCACCCTGACACAGATCTAGGATTTCCAAGTTGAGCTTTCTGAACAATGGCAATTTCATTTTGCAATGTGTTTCTGCTCTGTGCTGGAACAGATCCAAAACCTTCAAAGCAGCATCACAAAATGAAATTGTGTGAAAGTATCCATTTTCAGATTGGAAAAATTATTTTTTTTTATTTGGCATTTCCCTTTGGAAGTGACAAAAATGTACTGTGAACTACAGAAACCTCTCCACTGAAACTGATACATCCCTGTGAAACATTTCAGCCTTGATGAAACAGCATAATTCTCTGCAAAAAAAAACCAACCCACCACCCAAATCATTTTGTCAAGTTTTGACAAGATCTAGTCTCAGAGAAATCTCACAGTAAATGGATTAATTCAATCTGTTTGCTTCTCTTTTTTTTCTTTTTGTCAGCAGGACTATTTTGCCTTACAGGTATATTTTTAAAAATATACTATGGCTTCCACCCTTCTGCCACAAGTTTGCATCTAGCACTGCCTGCTAGGTGATATAAAAAATGACAGGCCCGGAACCAAATGTCTCACTAAAAACTAACACGAACAAAAATGTCAGTCAAGTTTACAAGTGATACCTAGAAAAGCTAAAGGTCTCCCTAGGTGACCTTATAATTTGTTTTTTCCTAATTTGGCAATGGATGCTAACAAAGTATGTTTACTCATGTTCCTCAGGCTACAAACCCATGTATGAAAGAACAAACTGATAAAACCGTGCTTAGTTCAAATGCATGCTAGAAAGTGATACATTACTCTTAGGTACAGGTGCCAGAGCTGATCAGCCTGCAGCCCAGTGGTTTGGCACATGAAGAGTGGCAGGCAGGCTCAATTTCAAAGCTGAAGAGCTCCCAGGAAAAATAATCACCTGAGGTGCTCTTAGTCCCTCCCACTGCAGAGGATTTTTGTCCTCTATGCTTATGAGGTTTGCGTCAAAGTTTGAATGTTCTCATAATGTGGAAACATGGTTTTGAGAACAATTATGTCAACTTTTGATCTGCAGTAAAACATCCATTTAGTATTGACCAAACGGAAGATGTTTTTAGGACTTACTGTGATTAATATCTTACCTGACATAAGATTGCAGGTACTTTATTTAATGAAAGGCCAGCGATCCTACTCCTATCCTGCATACCTGTGGGTTCCCTGGATGAGACAGCTGTCATTTGCCTCTGTGAGCTTCCAGAAGATTGCATTTAACTCTTCAGGAAGCATGGGCAGCAGCAAGGATTAGGTGAAATAGCTCCTGAGACTGAGAAGTATCACTTGAGAATTAGAACTACTGAAGAAGGAAACATGTCCCCGTCCTACCCTTGGGTACTGCCTGTGCACGAAGGGAGGAAGGCCTGCAGGTGAAGGCACACCATCCTTTCATTTCCAGCTATTAGGCTGTTACATCCAAGCTCTTTCCCAGTCTTGCTAGCGTGACTGTCCGGTAGGCCAATTACTTTTCTCATCTCTGCTGACTAAAATGTACTGCTATCAGCATGAGGGCTTGAAGGGATGCCTGGAAACATTAATTTGCAGGTCCCTTAGAAATCATGGAGCTGCTGGAGCATGTCCAAGGAAGAGCAACAAAGCTGGTGAAGGGTCTGGAGAGCAGGTCTTATGAGGAGCGGCTGAAGGAACCGGTGTTGTTTAGCCTGGAGAAGCTGATCATCCTCTACAACTACCTGAAAGGAGGTTGTAGTGAGGTGGGTGTTGGTCTCTTCTCCCAAGTTACTAGCGATAGGACAAGAGGAGACAGCCTCAGGTTGTGTCAGGGGAGGTTTAGACTGGACATTAGGAAAAATTTGTTTACTGAAAGAGTGGTCAGGCATTGGAAGAGGCTGCCCAGGGAGGTGGTGGAGTCGCCATCCCTGGAGGTGTTCAGAACATATGTAGAGGTGGCATGGCTTCAGGGCATGGCTTAGGAAGCATGATGTTGGGTTGATGGCTGGACTTGATGATCCTAGAGGTCTTTTCCAACCTTAATAATTCTGTAATGTTGTAATGCCTTATTTCACACTGCTGGTTTGAAAGTACCAGGTGATATATGCAAGAGATGTTATTTTCTGCAGTGATCAGTTTATTTAAAGGTAGGAAGAAGTCATTACATGTTATGGGCAAACTCTAGTAAGCTGACTTACGGTTAACAAAAACAAACAAGCAAAAACATGGAAGCCCTATGTATAACACTAAAATTTATTTTGGCTTTGATGAATAAACCCAACTCAGAGCAGAGTCAAGCTTACTATAAAAGAAAATTTGACATGGCTATGAGACACAGCCGAACGCACATGCGGGGCTCCAGTTTACTTCAGCTGATCCTGCGCACAGTGTCAGTGTTCCATCACTGGTTGTCAAACACCACTGTACCTGCCAGCAGTGGGCTGCGCCCCAGCTTGGTAGAATCCCTCCTTTCCATGCTGGGGCCCACCAGGGCCAGGGCCAGCCAGCAAGTGGCAGCCCTACAGCACTGCACATAAAATAAATGGATCCTATGGGTAGGAGCTGTGGTTTGCTCCCTGGGTGCTGCCCTGGACCACAGGCTGAGCCAAGCCCTGTCTCGCTGCTGTCCCCGACCACCAGAATCCTGGCTTTGGGGGGTAGTGGATACTACAGTCTGCTCCAGCTCAGCTGAGCAGCTCTTGTAGTGCTGCAGAGGATATAACTATATCATAGACAAGAGCTTGGCCTGCGTTGTTCTGCTTCTTGACTTTTTACCTCTTTGGCAGTGACTGGACTGTCTACAAGCTTGTACAAATGCTACGAAGATGTGGGGCAATGAAGTCAGGCCTGGAACTGGAAAAGAAATGCCTGTACTTTTGGATATGTAGCATGGATATCACAAAGGAATGTTTAATTATCATAGGCCTCTTGATAAGAACCATAATTTCCATATGTTGCAATTAATTGAGCATATTTGTAATTATGTGGAAATTTTGCGCATTCTCTTAAAGTGCAAATATATTAATTTACTGAAACTTCTGTATATAGAAGGTGAATAACTTTTTATGGAAGTTGAAGTAAACTATTATTCATACGCAGAGGGGTGGTACATCCCTGTCCCTGGAAACACTTGAGGTCAGGTTGGACAGGACTCTGAGCGACCTGATTTCTTTGATGATGTCCCTGCTCACTACAGGGGCGTTGGACTAGATGACCTCTAGAGGTCCCTTTCAACCCAAACTCTATGATTCAATGAGTCTATTACCATACTGCTAGCTCATATGCATGTGGAAAAGTATCTGTACCTGCAGTAGGCTTTGAAAGCTTAATGGAAGATGAATACCCTGGAAGGATGATCAGATGCTTTGACTTGGGAGTGACTTGCAGAGGGCAACTCCTTCTGTGAAACGGCAGTATTTTCAATAAACCTCACAAAGTGGATAGGACTTGTATTTCAACCATACAAACCCACATGGTGAAATGTTAGAGCCCTGCGAAGCTCTGCTCGCTGAAGAGCTCCTGTTTAATAACAACTGTCCAAGACGTGTTTGCTCCGCCTGGCCTGGACCCAGCATAGAACTTTAGTAACGCAAAAATATTTCCCCTTCTCTTCCTGAGGTACTGTTTTTCCTATTCCTCCCTCCAAACCCCAACTTCGTGTCACGGATATCCTGTAAGGCTTTCCTCTTCTCTGCAAAATGCAGCTTTTTGCACCAAGAGAAGCTAATAGGGCCTCTTTTCAGTGAAACCTCTGTACAGTTTAGGTGCTGTGGGTGTGCAGGCCCACGTTTGTAACTCCCAACAGTTTTCTCTTTCACAGACCTCTCTGAAGGTATTTGGATGCATCTGAATTCTTCAGGTAACTTAGAGGAGATGTAAATTAGCATGATTTTACAATTCTTCCTTAAGATTATAAATAAGATTCAAACAAATGAGTTTTCATGTGTCTTAAACCAACCACTGTGCATTGGGTGTCGGTGCCCAGGTGCTGCAGTGGGGGCTGCAGGGTGGCCTCTGTGAGGAGAGGCTGGTGCAGCCCCGTGCTGGACACAGATGGTTCCAGCCGGCTCCAGTGGACCCACCGCAGGGCACAGCTGAACCCGGCAGCCAAGGTGGTGGTGCCTCTGTGATAATGTATGTAAGAAAGGGCAAAAAAACAGTGGACAAGGTGGGAGAGTCAGGAGTGAAGTTGACCCTGGGAAGGAGGAAGGCTTGGGGAAGGTGTTTTTTGGTCGTGGTTGGGTGGTTTTGTTTTTTATTTATTTATTTATTATTTCTCACTGTCCTACTTTGTTATTAATTGGCAATAAAATTAAATTATTTTCTTCAAGTCAAGTCTGTTTTGCCCGTGATGGTAATTGGTGAGCAATCCTGTGATTCGGTAATCTCCCTGTCCTTATCTTGACCCATGAGCTTTTCCATCTTATTTTCTTCCCCTGTCCTGCTGAGGAGGGAGAGTGAGAGCTGTTGGGTGGGCACCTTGCAGCCAGCCAGGGTCAACCCACAACACACAAACGTTCCTTTACTGCCATTAAGAAGACCAGATTTTAAAAAAAAAAAGGTTTTGGAAGGGATCTCTGAGATGTAAAAAATAAAACAAAATCCCATGTTTAACATCACTTTTTATATCTAGACTCAACAGTAAGACTTTAACCCTTGTTTGTATAGAAAGCATTACAAAAGTTTAAGAATGAAGAGAAAAAAGAAACAAAACCACTGTGTTTTTCATCGTGCTTGTTCTGTTTATTTGGACAGTCCGTTTAGGGCCAGCTTTAGAAACTTTTTTGTGACTTTGGCTCATTAGTTGTAAGTAAGCTGCTATGTTTCATGGTCCATTGCTTAACTTGCCTCAAGAACTGATAAATACATCACTAAAACCTGGCACCATGTCTGATGCAAATACAGCTTCTCAGGCCAGTGCATCAGAGCTGATCTTCATATCAAGCATTGATAACACAGAGTCACTTTGGACAAACAATATTCCCATGCAGTTGGTTTGACTCGATGTAAAATATTTGCTTTAATGAGGCAGAGGCTCTAATGTATCTTATACTTCCAGCTTTATATGAAGAAAAGTTGTGGGAAATTTCTCAGTTGCTAATGTTGTGTTGTTGCTTTGTTTTCTCTGGCTTTAGTGTTCAGAAATAGTTTCCCATACACCCATTGCAGGAACCTAAATAATGACTTAGTGACTGCAATGAATAAAGTAAGTATCTGCTCTGGTTACTTAACTGAGCATTTAGAAGAAATTACACCTTTAGAAAATTGCTTATAATGTCAAACTCAGGATTTATTTCCACAAAATCCTATTAAATTCCAGGCATCAAACTGAAAAAAGAGCATCCCTTGTCCTCCATGTGTTTTAAGGTTTTTTTTTCCCCCCTGTGTGTGATCTATATACAATCAGTGGAGGCATTAGGAAAACAGGTGTATGTGCACATCAGCATATAGATGCACAGAGCATATGTATGTACATCAGCTCTATACACTTCATTTTATTAAGAGTTCTTGCCTTGTTTCATTATGCTGTCTAACTTCCTCTACCCTCCTTCCCCCTCCCAGAAAGCGAAGTTTTGACTCGATGTTGCATTCTGGGAAAAGAAAATCCATGGAATATATTACACTGAAAATTGAGAATACATATGATATCACAAGCTATTTTTTCAGATACAGATGTTTGATCTTCTTACATCTCCTAATTTTAATTTTGTTGCTATCTGAGGAAAGTTCTGATTTATGAGCATTACTAACAAAAGCAACCTAATCCCCAATGCACAGCATCCGCTCATATGAGCTCTGTGTCTGAATCCAGAGAATTGCACAGTGCATGGCACACCAAGTTGCATTCGTTTATGTGACCTTTTTGGGACCTCACTCTGCTGTCAAATTTCCCTTGGCTCCCCCCTCATCAACAGAGAGATTAAATCACCCTCAATCAGGTGAAGTCAAATTAATCAGTAGGGAGGACTTGTGACTACCTCTTCTTCTATTTCCCAACATTTGAACAAGTTCACGGAGATTGAGCTATTTACTGATGTGCTTTATAGAATACCAAAATATTCAAAATATAAAATAAACAAAAGCCAGTTACCTCAGCAAAGATGTGAATTCCTGAAGCACAGACTTGGTGCTTGGGCGGTGGAAAACAATATGCTTTTTACAGGGAATGAGGGGCTCTGCAATATGTTTCCTGCAGGAATAGACCAATTTGTAAGCTTTTAAGATGTTGAGATGAAGAAGGAAAGAAAATTACCTTAATAACAGCCTGACCCAAATTTATCCAGGGTTCCTGAAGAGAAAGGAATTATTTGTCTGAATCCATTTCTAAACAGAAATTAAGATCGTTTTCCCTAAGTGACTTGAACTCATTTCTAATCCCCTAACAACCTTAATCAACAAATTAAAAATGTTGTTAAAAATCTATTTAAGGCTTATTACTTTGATCTTATTGCCATTAATCCTGTGGCACAACTCTTAGTGAAATCAGTGCAAAATAACTTTGTTCGCATACTGTCACATTAAGAGCATGCAAACAATATGAAAATGTGCATCAGGGAATATATATCTGTTGTATTGTTATATGGTATTGTATTTTTTTTTCTTACACAGGAGGCCCTTTAATGCTACCTTGAAGTTCATCAGAAGAGTCCGTGCTTCAGCAGCATCCTTAAAGGGTGCTCAGCCTAGAAGGTGCCCACTGGGGCCCTTCTGCATGCCCTGACCCAGATTTTGAGGAGCTGTGCGTCCCCCAGGCTGTGGTGTCCTGTGCCTCTGAGCATTCATGTCTTTCTGCAGCCACTCTCTAACTTGTGTTCTGTGTTGGGAAGGGTGAGAGGGAGCATAAGCTGCAGTGGGGGAAGGCAAACGCACTGCAGAGCCACCACATTGTCAGCAGCACTGGGCAGTCCTGACCCCTGCAGAGATGCAGCCACTCTAGTAGGGCTTGCCATCCTCAGCTGCCTTCAGGGAGCGTGAACTTGTTTCTTTTGAACCTCTTCAGGGTCATGCCATCCTTGGTGGCTGCTTTGGTCAGAGGTCTCCTACTTGGTCAGAAGCAGCTGCTGGTGGTGCTACCCCTGCAGATCTCTGCCAAGGACTGCTGGTGATACCTTCTTCTCTCAGGGGTGCTATCAGTGGGCAGAAGAGGGCAGGTGAAGCTTCCCATGCCAAAATTGTCCCCTTCCCAGCAGATGCAGGCAGCTGTCACGCCTGATCTGGCATGATGTTATGTTACATATGTAAGAAAGAGCGGTGTGTGCTGCTAGTGTCAGTGACTTCTATTATGGTTTAATTAATAATAATATATATTATCTATTATGGTATGCAACATAAGCACCAGGGAACACAGTGTGATCATGTACTCTAAGCTGTCTGGATACGCTTTGACAGACTTGAAGTGATTTATACAGAGGTATTGTGGTTCTTACAGCGTCTTGGTGGCAGCAGCCTGAAGGGCCCTCTTTTCTTGTTTTCCTTGGGCTGTTCTGAGCAGGTCCCAGAGGCAACTACAAAATTTAGGCATTGGACGGTGAAAGAATCAGGTCTCAGTGACACTTGGTGAGACACAGTAACAAGTTGACAATGATGCAAAACTGATGGGCTCTCTGCTTCCAAGGTCTTCCTGACATATGCTGGAGCTTCGTACTGTTGTACTTTCCTTAGCAACTAAGCATGATTCATGCAAACTCATCTGCAGTAATGAGTCCCTGATAATTCTGTGCAATCCTCAGAACTCCTGCTGTTTAGAAATGAATGGGTTGTTTCTTCAGTTTACAGTGGTCTCAGTATATTTCTCAGTTATTCTTCTTTTATTCTGGGTTTGTTTGGTTGTACTTTTGCATACCTGTTTTAAAGGGATGGCAATGAAACCACAACACAGCTCTGTATTTCTTGTTCCTTCCTGCCACACCTCCAAAGATCAAAGAGGGAATTAATCTGAAGTTCCCAAGTCCCTTAATATTAACAGAATTAATTTCTCAGTGTGACTGCAATTTTAGGCTGAGACTAAATGTTCAGAAAAGTATTTGTAGAAAGATTTTCTGTTGCTGAGGTATTGATTCAAGATTTATTTCTTTGTATTCGTGCTGTTAAAATGACAGTTCTGACCTCTTGATATCTTACGTCTTCCAGATCTTTTACCCGGGGACCTAGTGATTTCCTTGCTGGGTTCATCTGGGCATTTTTAACTTAATTAATTCCCTGATAGCAGAGGTGCCTCAGGCACTGGTAGTGTCTTGCTCATTCCTGTTGTCTATTTACCTTTTCAGTTTTCCTTTTAGTATCTTGAACAGGAATATTTCAATTAAGTAATATCAAGCCTAAGAATGGAGAATTTTGAGGAAAGAAACAGGAACTTGGTCTAAATGGTCTAACGTTCTTTTGTCTAGTGGCCAAAGTCTGAGATTCCTTTCCATGAAGACAGATAATTTTGAAGGAAGAGAGGACCTTTTTAGCATGCAAGACATGTTCTGCATATCTTGCTTTTCTCTAAAACCTGTGAATGCTCTTTTAAAGGCTGATTCTGTCAATTCATATCACATTGCATCTCTTTTCAAGATCTGAGGAACTGGTGCTTCTCAAATGGCCAGGAGCATAAACTGACCCCAGAGATGCCTGGACGGGAGCATTGTTCGCGCAGCAAAATGGAGCCTGTCCTAGGGTTTGAGCTCCTTTTTCAAGTTGTATTGAAATATCAGGCAATGTGTCCTTTGTACATGTGAACAGAGCTGTTTAACTGACTCTTGTCCAGAAACATTCAGTTTGTTTGAAAATTAATTTTTTAAACTCATGTCTGGGTCATGTATTCCTTTTGGGTAGAGTAGTGGGAAAGCCTGGCAGTGAACCTACAGAGTTTGCTGAGCCTTGCATTACAGATTTTAGCCTTGACTGGCAAACTTGACGCTTTGGCAGCTGCTTCTGAATTGAGTGGTGGTGCCTGTGTTCCCTTTCTGAGCTCCTCAATCTCCCAAATGAGGACCTGAGACATACCGCTATTCCTTCTCAGCCAAATGGCTTTGTCTCCTTCTCAAATAACCAAGGTCTGGGTGAGGCCATTGCTATGTGGCTCAGTCTCCAACTAGAGCACGCCTTGGAGCTGCGAAGTTCGCCTTCGCCCACCTGCTTAGATCTAGTGACAGGCTGTGTGTTAAGTTAGACTTCAAAACAAAACAGATGCATGTTTCTTAGTGGTCACAGAAGGGAAGGGTGGTGATGGAACTACTTAGAATTCGCTGAAGATCTTGTCTCTTTTGTAGTGTGTTGATAGCTTGTCATAGATGTCTCTGGGGGCTGTTATTTCCCTTTGTTAAGCCTGGGAACACTGGGAAAAAAAAAGGAACAATAAATAGGATGGCTGGCTGTCAGTCTACCTACACGTGGAAAATGAACAATTTGGACAACCATTTAGCAGCTGAAGGGAAAGCACTATCCTGTATCCTGGAAAGGTGCAATCGTGTGTTCCACGATGATGGAAATGGCTCTTTCAGGCGGAAAATGTAAGCCTTTGGGCACTCTTATACTGTGTAAATTGAGCTGTAGTAGTTTGTTAACCAGCAGACAGATCCACCCTAGGTTTCAGCTTGAGCACTGAAGAAGGCTTCAGAATGCATAAGTGTTACCAGTGCTGGAACTCAAAGTCTCAGTAATGATTTTTACTGTGTAACTCCAAATTAAGATTTTTATTTCAAATTATGCTTTCCAAAGGCAGCTTTATGTTAAAAGTATTTAATGAATTTGTATTTCTATAATTCATCATGCTTACTTTGACTAAAGAGTATCCTAAAGCTGTGTTTCCTCACGTATGGAAAGCCACATATAGAAGTATTATAACAAGTAAAGTGAAATTACTTTGAATTGTTTTCTTAGCTGTTGCAACTACATCAACAGTGCAGCAAAGGTACAGACCTAAAAAGTTGGTGCACTGCCAGCTTCACCTGTCTGTACTGTTGTGGAAAAACTTCCAAGCAGTTTTTCATGTTTGCTTTGGCAAGTGGTTACCAGTGGGGATGCATGGTTGCTATATGTATCAAAATTTTGGCATTAGTAGAGTTTTGTTTGTTTAATCAGTGTTTACCAGAGACTGGCAGAGAAGGGAGTCAAAGCTGCTCAGAGGTATGGTGTGGCCGCTGTACAAGGAGAGAGTAAGCAGGGACTCTTCAGTTTGAGAATAGATATGAATATGTTTATACACACGTATACGTATATTATGTCTGTAGAGAATCCATTAAATTTAGCTGTCAGTAGATTTGAAATTCTCACGCGACGCTACAGAGACATGCAGGTTCTTTTAGGGATCCTTGGCAGAATGAGGACTGACCACAGGGCTGTAATTATAATTAGAGCTTTATTATTACATAAAACTTTAATAATCAACATAGGTTATTGTTATCTAAAATTTCTATCAGTTAGAGTGTGTTTAGTGTTTTTAGTTAAACAGAATTTCTAGTAATTAATGCAGCTTTCTTGTACTGTCTAGAGTTTTTAGTTACCTAGACCATCTGCAGATCGGGTCAAATTCTTAATAATCAGCATGTGGTACAATAACTATAATCTAGACTCAGACTTTCCCTAAAACAATACGAGTCACTCAGTCTTGGAGGAAGCAGGTGATGGTGGGGGTGTCCCAGACCCCCAGGGGATCATGGGTTTCGCCATCCAGCAGCAGTTACAGTCTGTGTCCCACTTAGGACTTGCAGCTCCTTGATTTTATAGGCAATATCTCATATGCTGGTACGCTTCCCTGTTCCCTAACGGGTGTCACCACATCCTGGTGGCAGTGCTTGGTGGGCAAATGGTCTTGTTGCACTGCTGGCAGGGGAGCTATCTGTTCCGTTACGGGGGTCATCACATCCTGGTGACAACCACGGTGTTGAAAAGGGGAAGGGAGAAGGGGGTGATGCGTGATCAGCGCACTGACACGTTACGTCTGTCTTAGAAAATGGTGTTGGTTATGCTAACTGTATTATTGGGGTCAGGAGCAGCGGATACCAGACACAGATCAGAGGAAGTTATTTTTCATCCAAACCAAAGTAAATTGGCACAGGTTCCCACGGAGGCCAAAAGCATAACTCGGCTGAAAAAGGGATCAAACACAGTAGTCCAGATATAATCTCTTTAATTTATTCAGCAAGATCCTAAGCTACTAATTTTCAGGAGGAAAAATACAGAAGGATAATATGTTTGCCCTTTTTCTTATGCTCTCTCTCTAAGTTCTAGTTTCTGGCTTGGAAATAAGAATAGGATTGAGGAAGAGAGAAAGAGTTGTTCTGGCTGGTGTTGCAGTTCCTGTTCTGTCACAGTCACACTGGGTACATAAACTGCAGGAGAAACAATATTTAAAATAAACAAACAAACAAAACAAAAGAGGAAGGAAAAAAAAAAAAGAACCCCCCACTTGTTCTGCTAGTACAGACCTATCTGCTTATCTGGGCTGCGCCTGCCTGCTTCTTTCTAAGGCTCTGAATGAAATTAGGAAGGTCAGTGTAATATTGATGAGCCTGTGCATTGATTGTGATGAGGAACACAGAATTGCTGCTGGCTGTCTTTGACACGTGAATTTACAGTGACTTCCTGGAGGATAAGACCGACATTTTGTAGCCATTATAAATGTTGTTGGAGTTTTGACTGCTCAGCTGCAAACGCTTGATCAAAAATATAAATGTAATAACAAATACCTATTTGCATGCTGTTGGACATGTAGCATAACGGACCGCCAGTTACAGTGCTGTTCAATATTAATGTTTGGAAATACCAATTCTGCTGAAGACATCAACGTTTTTAAACATTTTGCAAGTGGACAGTCTAAATTGCACATGCTCCTTTCTCTCACAGCAATATCTGTGCTATATGTCGCAGAGTTTGCATAATTCATGGCAGCAAGGTGTATAACTGTGCTGTTACGAAACTTGCATGAAAATCAGGATTTTTGGTATTCAGGAAAATGTGGGCATATATGGAGTATCCAAGAGCTTTTATGTGTAGTTGCTTTGTGTTTAGTTTTCAATCAAGTGAAGCATAGATCTTTTAGAACGGTCTGAGATAATTTTAAGGAGATTTACAGTAGCTGTCTGTAATACACTTTACATCAGGATTGATAATTATTCATGTGGTTTCATAATGCTATAAGTTACTTCTGTTCTGCATCTTGTTTCCTAAACATTTTAATGTGCTTTCTTCGAAAATTATATCCCGCAGAGAGTAGCAAGCAGTAAAGCAGGTATAATGTGCTCTTGTAAATGTTTGAAATTGCCAGTGTTCACCATGTGCCAGGTATCATGGGAATTGAAGTAATTGCTCCTTCTGAAGTTACTAATGCCAGTTACCCTCTGATTTAATGTGGAGAGAAGGAAAATTGCTGGTACTGAAAAGTGCATTAAAATGTAAAAGAACATCTTATGCTTCTGAAGGATTGTTTTCATAGCACATTTTTGCTCTTCTGTTGAGGCACTGAAGATATCACTACTCTAAACTGGTATCTTCTCTGCGATAAAATGTTTTTGGTTTTGTCTTTTAGTTAAAGTTTTTTCAAAATTACAGGAAATACTAGGAGGGAAGAGATATTTTAAAAATAGCATTATTTCTAAACCAGAACTGCGCAAGACTTTGGTTGCACAACTGCAGAATAGAGCCGAGTGAAAAGTGAAATGACTCTTACCCTTTTGATTTTCAGAGGGGCGTTTCCCGTGGTGTGTCACAGAGGATCCAGCCCGAGCAGCTCTCTGGGTCGGACCGTTTAAATCAACTGTGGTCAAGGGAGCTGAATGTTGGCAGGTTTTGGATCAGACCCCTGGGAGAGATGAAATCTCAGAAATACTCTAGTTGTTAAGGGTTTTTTTTCTTTATTGCTTTAAGGATGGTATGCGTATTGTAATTTACATAATGACCACTTTGTAAAATTTCACATAGTTCATCGGAATAGCTTTTGTGCTACTTTTGTTCATACAGTCAAATTGCTAGAGTAAAATGAGGTTTCAGCACAAATGCCTTTAATTTTCAGTTCTTACTAGTGCTGTGAACCTTTGCATTTGTTTTGTAGTGTTGGGCTATGAAAAGTTCCATGATTGTCTTCCGTGCTTTTCTTTACTGTAACTACATTTAATTACAATTCAATTACAAGAAGAAAAGAAGAAAAGCTAGAAACAGATAACGTATCTTTTTCCCTTATTCTGCCTGATTTATAGTAAGAGGTTGATTATTGCAAGTGTAAGAATTGGTATCTTAGTGCCCAAAGAAAATATTTGAAAATTCTGCTGTATTTTGACTGCATGTCTTGTTTGTATATAAGGACATTTTGAACTGCCTTTGTAATAACAGAGGCAGGTTTTTATACTAATCCTAAACCGGTGCATCCAACATGAAAAAATACAACTGCATTCAGTCATTTCTCTCAAAGGGGTCACAGTGGGGCTTAAACACGAAGCAGTCACTTAGTGTTTTTGATCAGGGTCGTATTCTTTATAGAAAATCTATACAGAAGTAGCACGCAAAATCGGGGAACTTGACAACTCTGAGCCACAAGGCCCATGGGTGAAGCAAGCATTGTGCCAAATGTGGACACCCAAATAGTGCACGATGGTTCCTATTCCTGTGTCCTCTGTCCTCCTGGTCAGACTCTGTCTTCTAAAATCAGTGTCACACATGAAGCTTCACACTCTGTGTCCAATTTTCTTTGTTTCTTTCCACCATTGGTATATAGTGCTTAAATACGACATTACAAGTCTTGGAAAATGTTAGAAAGCCCGAGCCCCACTTAGTAATTGAGAAATGGACTATGTGAACTCAACTTTCTGCTGAGCAGAAGGTGAAACAGCAGATAAAACACTATTTAGGAGCTGGACACCTTTTTTACTGTTCTAGATTCATCTTCCTGGACAAAGCTGACTTCACCAAACGCATGACTTGTGAAATTAGCACAGACCATTAACAAGAAGGAAAATCACAGCTTGGAGACAGGGATAAATTCCCAGTTGCCTTAGGGGAGTGAGCACAATGTGTTTTGTCATTTAAAACTTTTAATGAGACATTAATTCATTCTTATTCCATGTGCTCCCTGAGATATGAAGCTCCCCAAAGCTCAGGACCTAATGTAGGCAGCACATTTTCTGAAGTCACATCTGCTTCGTGGTCTCCAGAATGTGCTGCAGGAGCGCTGCCCGCCTGCCATCAGTGCCTCGCAAAGCTTTTTATAGCCAGCCATAGACTTGTGATGGTGAGCAGCATTTTGGTGTGAGACAGTCTGCTGATTGTAGAGAGAAATGTGCAAACTGATCTACATGTCTGTGCTTTGCATAGACTGAAGAAGTGTCTCAGCAAACAAAACAAAGTATGAACTTCCAGCTCTGTGCAGGAAAGGCCGTGGTAAACTTCTGCAGGAGCTGTGACTAAGAGTTGGTTGAGTGTCCAGAAGGTGGGGGGAGGAAGGAAACATCTTGTGATCCTGCAAGATATGAAGGTTGAACTGAGGAAAAATGGGAGGGCTGCTCGACTTTGTTTCACCTCCTTGTTTATCCATAGATTTTCTTCCCTGATCTCTATTCATTTATGTTGTCTGTGTTACTTATCTATGCCATTGGCAGTGTTACAGCTCAGGAGATGGCCTGCAAAGCAGCACGCCCCCTGTCCTGTACTATGTGTAAATGCAGTCTTCGAGAGAAATGTCTGCAAAGGCCACAATGTCTGCAAATCCCACATGCCTGTGATGTTGGAAAAAGTCTTGCCATCCTGTCTATTGGATGTCTCCCATATCACGTTATCACTAGAGAAGAGTATTGCCTGTATGTTAAAAACCTGGCTGAGCAGAGGTGGTCCTGGCCAGGCTCTACTTATTCACAGGTCTTATGAGGAATGGCTGAGGGAGCTGGGATTGTTTAGCCTGGAGAAGAGGAGGCTGAGGGGAGACCTTATCGCTCTCTACAACTACCTAAAAGTAGGTTGTAGCGAGGTGGGTGTTGGTCTCTTCTCCTAAGTAACAGGCTTGGATAAGAGGAAATAGCCTCAGATTGCTCCAGGGGAGGTTTAGGTTGGATATTAGGAAAAATTTCTTCACTGAAATGGTTATCAAGCACTGGAACAGGCTGCCCAGGGAAGTGGTTGGGTCACCATCCCTGGAGGTATTTAAAAGATGTGTAGATGTGGGGCTTAGTGGTGGATTTGGCAGTGCTAGGTTAACAGTTGGACTCGATGATCTCAAAGGTCTTTTCCAGCCTAAATGATTCTGTGACTTAGTGATTCTATGATCTGCAGCTGTGCATGAGCCTGCTCCTCAGATCAGCTCCTGCTGCTTTTCTGAAGCTTCCACAGAGCCCACAGCTGTGCACAAGCTTGGTTGGATCTTTGTAATTTGGATGTCAGACTGGAACGGGCTCAAGCAAAGGCTTTACCCAGGTTGCATTTTAGGCCTAAATCTGTCTTGGGTCTCAGCTTTGAAGTGTAAAGTGGGGATGTTTCTTCCGTGCCTTATGGCAAAGATGATAAAAACCTTTACTGATGATGAGGCTCTCTGAAAGGCAGATTAGAGCTGATTTTTATAAAATCTGATGCATATTGTATTGAAAAAATGTTAAAGAACAGATATGTGTGTGTTAGTTGCACCACATCTGTGATAGGGCATGAATCCACTTCATGCATAATGGGAAAAAAGACATGTCACTGGGCTTCTTGTGTGGGAAGAAAAATATCTGTCATAATTTATAAGAAACCTGAAGTAAGCATGGATGGAGGACCTGACAGCTGACCTAATTAGAGAAGGGCTGACCATAATGAGGCGTGCTCCAGCAAAGTAACTAGTTTGTCCAAGCTAAAAAAGCCTCAGCTTCTGGCTAGGTGTTAAGGAGAAACACTTCTCTGCAATATTGCTTAAAGCACAGTTCTGGATAATACAGGTATAAGCAAAGAATATAATAACAGTATCAGTACTATGTTCATACTTCTGCTACAGATAAGGTATGAGTAGGTATCAACAGAAATGCAAAGGCTGGGGTATTATTTAAATGTAAAATATTGCTACCCCTGGTTTATATTTTTGTTTTTGGATTAGATTTTCATTTTAAATTAGATTTAATTTTGTTTTAGATTTTTTCAGTTCTCCAGTTTCATCCCCATTTCTGCTAGTAGTAACAGGTTGCAATTGCCTCTCTTCTATCACAGGTGCAAAAACATTCCTCCAATTTTCTTCTGCTTTTCTTTCTAGCATTGCTTTTTGAGTCAGCCCTCATCTGACTTGAGCTCATTATTGCATATACAAATCCTGTATTTTTGACAGTTGCCAATAGTACTGACAGATTGGTGTTCATTTATTAAAATGGGCACTTGATTTGAAATCACTTTGTTTCAGATGTCAGTAGATCTGTAGAATAAGCAGTTCCCTTTAAAAGAATGTTAGGTTGAGAAATTTTGGGGTATTAAGACTTGCTGTCAGATTCTACATTCACAACATTTTTGAACACATAGTTTTGATCATTTTTAAAGATTAAAATTTTAAAATACCAAACCAAGTAGCACATTAATATTGTGTTAGACTTGTGTATTTTATGAAAGCAGAATAAGAAGTTAGTAACACAGTTAGTGTAATACACTGGTCCATGGTGATGACATTGTAAGACAATCAAGGAAAAATATATGGCCAATATTTCAGGTCAGTCTTCCTAAAGGAAAAGATTTATCGAACTTGCCAGTGGCGTAATCACTTCTCCCTCCAAACACAGTAACAGAAGATTGTAAACTTTTAGGATATTAACACCACTCATCTTGCTGTAGTAGTGAAATACTCTAAGCCGAGAAGAAAAAAAGCCTAAAGCCCCATAGGCAATCTTGACTCCTCCTGACAATGCTACACAACAAGCAAACTCTCCCTTCACAGATATTTCTTTTTTAAGAGGTAGGTATATCAGTTATCATGCAGCTTTTCAGCGTACTGTCTGGAATTCAGAGCAAAGCAAAATGATTTCTGTGTGCAATTCTCCATTACGGTGAATCAGAGAAAATTCTTAACCCTTTCTCTCGATCCTAAATAAAATCAGTGTTGTGGCTGTGTGTGTCTCTGCCATCTCTGCCACTGGCATGGTGTTTAGGAAGGCTAATGAGTCTTTCAAATGTTTATTTTGGCCATGGAGCAGATGATTCAAGTGGAAGCTAAAGGAGATGGCCAGCTCATTGTGCGGTGGGCACTATGTAATGACCCATCAACTACCAGCTAGGGTGGTATACAGCCAGGAAGTCTCCTTCTTAGAAAGTTGTTCCATTATGAGACAACGTAGTTCAAGATATTGCTGTGCTCTTTACTGAAAGATGTGAGTGTCCGTGGTCTGTCTCAGTGGAAAGACAGACAAATTAGTTTCACACAGATTGTGAGAGCTCTGTGGTGGATTACCACATGTCAGCAGCAGAGGAGCAACTCCTTTCAATCATTGCTGCTGCTTGATAGGTGAACATTTGACCATATATTTATGCTTGACAGATCGCTATGCTGAGAACATGCTCTTTAGACCTTTTATAAAGCTAAGAAAATGCATGCATTCTTGGTTGCTTTGAGGTGTACAGGACCAGAATCTGGTTTGCAGTTGCCCGTCCTCTACGATTGTTTAGTCCGGTTTAAAGCAGTGGGCATGCTGAGTTCAGTGCCCCAAATTCCAACTCATGTATTGTGTATCCCTGTAGAAGATTTGCTGAAATTAAAGTAGCTTAAATATTCATATGACCAGCTTTTTAGACTAATTGCAGAGAAAATAAATTAAAATACATAATCAGATCCTTGCATGAAGTACTGTAAGAAAGCTTTACAAAAATTCCCCTGAGAAGAAAGTCAAGAAAGATTTTACATAGTGCTTTCCAGTCCCTTTAATCTTGTGAAAAAGTTCTTTTACTTATAGTGACAAAATTGTGCAAATTGTAACTAATTATCCTCTGATTAGTTTGTCTTTACTCAGCTTTTATGAAGGGCAGGGGAGAGGAGACTTTTCTTGGGGTGTGCTATGCATTTGCGTTGCTTTGCCTCCTTTTCTAGGGGATAGGAAAAGAAGGCTTGGAGTAAGCCTCAGGGAGACCATCCAGTGAGTAAGAAGAACAACCAGTTCCACCTGGCATAAAAAATTATTTATCTGTCTGTCTTATCTTCTGTGTGTAGTTGGGACTCTGCTGAGTTCAGACCAGAGACCAGGAGTAGCTGGTAGTGGATGGTACGGTACAACTTTCTTCTTCTGCCCTTGGTACCTGAGCAAGTTAAGTAGAGGAACCAAAGACATTAATGAATGTGTTGCTCTGTGTGGCAGCTAAATTATGCTCCTCTAATTATACTGACGGGACTAAGAAACAACCTTCCTCTGGGTAATTTGGGCATAATTACATCGATCCCATAGTCCTATCAGCCATAGTTATGTGTCTTTGCTGTAAAATGGAAGTGCTGAGATGCCATTTTTGAGGCTGTAATGTCAAGACAATCCATATCAGGTTTTAGATTTGTTTTAACAGTACAAGTTTCTTTATAAAACTCTCTGCTTTATATTTAAAAGGTCTTTGTTAGCAAGCGGTGTACACTGATAAAATGATGAAGGGATGAGCCAAGTCACTTTGATTTTAATGCTCAACTAGCTGCTTTCAGAAATTAACACATTAGCTATCACTTCACCACACCTTCAGTGAACAGTATTTAAACCTTCCTAACATTTTTCCTGACAACTTCCTTAACCGTAGGTAATTCATAAACCTCTAAACAGGTATGAGTCATCCTCCCTTTAAACTCAGTGACTCTTCTGCACTGAATAAATATTGCTATCCAAGAAAGGAAATTTGTCTTCAAACAGAAGCTGGAAATGTTTTTAGCTTTATGCTGTCATTCTCTACCTCAGCAAAGCCAAGCTTGCGTATGTGTGTGCTCTAGATGCATTCTACATTCTCTGATCTTTGAAGCAGATGTATGTGTGAACCAGCTGTTGTAGCAAAGATGCACATACCTTGAATAAGTAGGGCTGGGTTGAGCTCATTATTTGATGTGGCCCTTGTGAAGCACCTGGTGACCTTGCTGCACTCCTAGCAGGGACTTGTGGTAGAGCTGACCTCCTCGCAGAGGAGAGGTAAGGAGGAGGAGTTATCTCAGAGATAGGTCCTTAAACCCTCCTGTCACTGGTGGAAAGAAGGTAGAATTTTGCAGATCTGCCTGGTCCTGACTGGCGTAACATATCACTGAGCTCTCTGGACACATGCGCTTGTCACTGCACCTGTTTTATAGCCTTGTTTGTGTTGCTGAGGTTGAGGCTGATCAGCACTGTGGTACTTTCATGGCGTCGTTTCCCTATCCAGAACAAGCACCAATGCCACTTGTTCCTGAAGTTATAACTCTGCATGTAAGGTGTATATTCATATCAGCTGCTTTTCAGTTTTGAAGTCACTGGCAATAGGTAGTGAAGCAGACCCTAGAGCCTACGTCTGAACACAGTGAGAAATTGGGATCAGGTCATTGTTCTTAAACCTACTACTCAGTCTAGCTGTGCTGCAGGGTTTTTAAAGTATGTGTGGTATCTTGTTATTAGTCAAGCCAGGCAGAGGAGGAGCCACTGATGCTGAACAGCGAAGAACTTAGGAATATGCTGTAACGTACTTTGTAGCCTGCCAGCACATCCCCAGTATGTCTCTGATCAGAACTTGAACCTCTCTGTTAGCTTGAAATACCCTTGAAAGGCCTTGCCTGAGTCGTTCAGTTGGATGCGCACCGACGGGTGGTGGAACTGCCTCTGCCTCTGTCTCCTCTCCTACAGCTGCCCCCAGGCACTCTGGCTTTCAGGAAAATGTGTAGAAAATTGATCACTGCTGAAGCACACTTTGGGTGGAGGGATTTACTGGGTCTAAGACCATCCTGATTGATATCCAAAATGTGTTACAGATCGGTGTTCTGCAGTAGTCTGTTATTCACATCTAATTCAGGTTTGAGATTAATTCTTAGATTTAGGTTGTGTGGGAAAGATAAGCAGCAGCTATGTTATTAAGACTTTGCTTTTATGGGAGAAGCTATTTGCAAGTTCCTAAGAATGTGAATCACCTGATCACTGAAACCCCCTGGAGCTTGCTTTATTGCTAGATAAAGTAGCTCTGGTTCAATACCTGAACTCTTCCATTGCCATTTTCAAACAATACTTTGGAGTATTTTCATGTTTGCATTCAACCCTTTGATAGCTCATGTCAGAATATAGCTTGACCGTATCAGATTTATTGGATGATTAGTTTATTGTAGGAAGTTTCCCACGATTGTTCTTTGCTTTACTTGCAATAAATATCAAGAAGAGTTTCAAAACCAGTGCATTTTGCCATCCTTTGATCTTCTCCAAAACACCACCACGTGGTGTATGCAAATAGTGTGTTCGGCAGTAGCTCATGTGGGCTTTGAACTCCACAAGAAGCCAGTAAAATAAGCTGTCTGAAAGAAGAATCCCGGGCACCCTAAAGGTTTGTGGCCAATCCACCCTATGATCTGCAGAGGCATATGTAACAAAACCTTCGTGGGGCTTTCCCCCCGCCCTGCTTCTAGGCGAGCATAGTAATTGGAAGCTGCAAGATGAAATTGGAATAGGGAGGGTTGAAAAGGAGCTCTGACTAGGAAAGCTTTTTTTAGAAGCTGTTTCTCAAAACTTTACAATTTTCCTAAACAGATCCTCAGAAACAGATGACCAAATCCATCAACTGCATTTGTCCAGAGTTTTTTTTCTGCTATTAAATATGCATTAAACAAAGCAAGTATAAAGATAAAGCTAAGAAATAGCACTATATGGGAAGGTTTTAATGATGGAATAACAACTTATGTAACATCCCTTTTTTAAAAAATCTTACCAATCGAGATCTAAGAAGTGGAAAAACTTTTAGAAACCTTATTTGCAGAGGAAAATACTGATTCTTTTCCTGTTAAATATCAATACAATAAGCAATTCTAGTTTCATCAATGCTTTCTGAGAAATTGAGATGGTTTAAGGTTATACTACTCCAGTCATAAGCAATTGGTTGCAGACTAATAACTTCCTTTTGGGAATATTCCTGAGCCTATTGGATGCTGAATTTTGTGAGTATTTTTTCTTTAAGAGGTGTGGCACTGCCAGTGCAAGCTTCCCACCATTGCCTTTCTTTAAACACTGAAGATCCAGTTTTGCTCTTTTTGAAAACAGTAGACGTGTTGCCACTGACAGCAGGTGGTGGGCAAGAAGGCTGTGCCAAACTGCAGGTTTGTGTATGTCTCGCATCAGTGCTTAATCTGTGAAATCTTAGGAAATGCATTTTCATCTTATTTTTCTCATTTAACTAGTTTTATTACTTCTTGTAAGAGCTTTCTGTTGCATTGGTTTTGCTAAGGAAATATTTTACATTTTTGAGAATGCAGCTTGTATTTTAAAACTACCCTCCATGCTTCCTATTTACAATTACAAAAACCTTATTCCAAATGTTTTAAATCATTGGTCTGTTTCTTACACTTAACACTTATATTTAGTGTCTATGCCAAGGTTTTGGTAGAGGGGGCTTTCAGGATGGCCTGTGTGAGAAGAGGCCAGGGCTGCCCTGTGCTCAACAGAGCAGGTCCCAGCGAGCTCCACAACGGACCCACCACAGGACACAGTTGAACCTATCAGCCAACTTGGTGGGACCTCTGTAAAAACATATTTAAGAAAGGGCAAAAATATGGAGAGAAGGAAGACAGAGGAACCAAAGGGAAGAACACAGCCAGAGCAGAAGGAGGTACTCCACAGCAGAGGAACTGTGGCCCATAGATGAACCCATGCTGGAGCAGGTGCTCCCCTGAAGAGACTGCGGCCTGTGGAGGACCATGGTGGAGCAGAGGAAACAAATAAGAAGGAAGAAGCAGCAGAAGAGAAGAGTGGGAAGCAGAGAGCAGCTGAGGCAAACTGCTATGCTCTGACCACTCCTGCATCTCCCATCACCTCACTGAAGGGACTGAGTGTAACCTGCAGTGATAACAAGGGGAGTAGAGACCAGGAGGGGGGAAGGAGAGGGGTCTGGAATGAAGCTGAGTCTGGGAAGAGGGAGAGGTTTTTTTCCCTCAGTGTATAAATATTTGTCTTTTTTGATTGTTTCCCAATATGTGAATCACTAGTTAAATATTTATGCTAAATTATGATAAATTATGTATCCCCAAAGTGAGGAAGTTTTGCCTGCAACAGTACTTGGTGATTTCCCTGTCTTTATTTCTACCCACAAGTTTTCTCATTCTCTTTCTTCCTGTTTTCTCATGCGTTTCACTGGGGACAGAGGGAGTGAGCAGCTGGGTGGGTGCTTGGCTGCCAAGCGGGGTCAGTCGCCACAACAATCTACATCTTTGCAGTTCTTCACACTTGCTTTCCCAGTATTTGTTACTGTCTGCCATTACAAAAAGTCAGTTATCAGTGGATTTGCCCACATCAATCTTCCTTACACCTATACACTCTGTAATACCTGCATTTCCATGCTAAATATATTTTACTGTTTCCAATAATTGTAAGCACAATAAAAATAACTTACTGATAACTTACTGATGCAACATACCAGCACACACATGCATCACTACGCCTTTAAGTTATATTTCAAATTTGCAGGGAAAAAGTGACACTCAATATTTTTCTTCCAGTGATGATCCATTTGAAATTAACTTGGCTCCTTTTGCTCTTAGAAAAGAAAATGTGGAACTGACTGGAAAAGGAAATATCTAATTAAACATAGTGGAATTAGAAGGTTTGTGTTGAAATTTGTATGCTTTTTTAAAGTATAAAATCTGTCTTGACAAGGAAGAGGCATAGAAATGAGCAATTTTTCTGTTGAATAGCAAAACTGTGATGATTATTTTTACAGTGATAAGATTCTGACCTCAAGGTACTTCTTTTTGCAGGCGTAATTTGTCACCTTCAATTGTAACGGTATCTGTGCAGGTAGCACCTTTTTACTTATGCAGAATTTATTTAAATTTTGGGTCTAAATCTGGCCCTTGCTCACAGTTAGACCTGTCAATGGTATGTGAATTGTGACAAGAAGTCTAATACAATTTTGAAGGAGGGATGTTATTTCAGCATTTCACCTATTTCAGTTATTTAATCTTTGTGAAATGCATTAAGCTAGGGGTTCCTTCAGCCTCTCTTGCTCATCCCAACAGGTTCTTATACAGCCCTAAGGATCAAGGGTAAAGGCAGCAGAAAAAAACTTAAGAATTACACAAAACAGGGAAGAATTTTTCAGATTAAAAAGTGCTCTGCTGTGGAATATGGCCACTGTGGGATTACACAGTGAACACTGGACTCCCAGGAACGAAGTAGCAAGAAAACCAAAATATTACACTTACTTTTCTCCCACAGTAGCCATATGTTTCAAGTCACTGTTAAACTGGTATGATAGCTTCTAGAAGAGTCCAGATGTGTTGTGGAGAATGGAAAATGCTGTAGGTGCCAAAGCTGCTAAGTCTTGAAATGCAAAGATACCAGAATAGGCCTGTTTGTTGCATGTTTTTATTGAGAGGAGGTAAAACTTACTTCTATTTGATTTTCACTCTCAAGATATGAAGGCTAGTGTTAACAGAAGCTGATAAAATTAAGGTTCTCATTTGTTTGTTCTATCCAGTATCTCTGAAAAATATCCAGAAGATGAATAGTTTGTTCAGTTCCAAAAATATGTCCCATCATGTGTTGCCTTTATTGCCTTTATTATAAATAGCTGGATTAGAGTCTTGCTTTGTGTCTCTGTTTGCAGACAGAAAACCAGGTTGTAATTTAAAGCAGTCCACTTGCTTACTTCATATTGGGTGCAGGAAAGTCTAAATGTATCTATTTGGTATTTATAACCTTTTCAATGTTCAAAGTTCTGAGAGTCCCTCAAGAGATGGAAAGAAGCTATAGGACAGTTTCCATTGAAGTCAAAATTACTGTGGCTTTTGCTAAAACAAGATGTTTTCTCCCAGACTAATCACTTTACTGCAGTATTTGTTGTGGTTTGCATTAGAATAGATCAAAATAATATGTATAGCAAAAACAAATCTCACACTGTGGTAGTTGTAAAAGAAAACGGAAAGTATTTGTTATTGACTTAAAAATAAGAAGTTCAGGCATTTCCAATAATTTCTGACTGTCACTTAATGCCTAGTTTCTGTTAGCTGTATAACTCATGCTAGTTTCTGCTCCAGTGACAAACTGTCAGATGAATACAGTTTTTTTCATCTACTCATCTCTTATATGTGAGGACCACCAGATTTTGGGCTTGTGTAAGAAATTTTGAAAGTAATGCATTTGTCATGCCCTAACTTTAAAAAGGCAAAATCCAGAGAATTTTTTTTATAGAAGGGTTGGGCAAAGAGAAAAAATTACTACATTTGTTAGAAAGGGAGGTACACACTTTCTTGATTATTTACTCTACCATGTGTATTTATCTTATATAAAGGAAAAAGTTGTGTTCACTGTGTTCTGGTTTTGGCTGGGATAGTTATTTTTCTTTGTAGTGGCTGATATAGTGCTGTGTTTTCATTAGTTAATTCCTACTTAGTTAGATACATCTATTGGTATTTCTTAGGAATATTGTTTCAGTTTTGTCTAAGGTTAATAAGCAATTTAAGAATATCATCCAGAGATCTGCCCAAAGGTTTGATAGTTATGAATGGCAGAGTATGTGGGATAGCATGGACAAACGCCTATGATGGTGGGCACCCCCAGTGTCTTGGGACTTCATCCCTGAACAAGTGCAGAATCCTGAAAAATTAGTAGAATATTTGGAAAAGTGTGCTGTCACCTTGGCAATTCCAGGGACACAAATGACTGCAACGTGCTGGGGCCCAGCCTACTGAGCCCTGCTCACCAGTATTCAGTAGCCCCAAGGGGAAGACAAGTTCTCTGGATCTGAAGACAAAACGACAGGCGCTGCGGCCAGTCCAACTCTCCTGACAAGCACTGCAGCTGAACGAGAGAACCAACCCGTGCCAGTATCAGTCGCCCCTATACACAAGAAGAAATCTTGGAAGCAAAAGTCACCTTGTTTAGAAAGAGATGATGGAAGAGCAGGGCCATCATGAGGAGAGGAGGAGCAAAAGGAAGAACTGAAACATGACAGAAACCAATGGATACTTGTCCTTGAGTGAGCTGCGAGATGTGCGTAAAGGTTTCAGCCGTCATCTAGGTGAGCACATTGTCACCTGGCTGCTCCAATGCTGGGATAACAGGGCCAATAGCCTGGATTTAGAGGGGAAGGAAGCCAAACAAATGGGATCCCTTTCTAGGGAAGGGAGCACTGACAAACTGATTGGAAAAGGCAAACAAGCCCTCAGCCTCTGGAGGCAACTCCTGTCAGGCATGAAAAAAGGTATCCCTTCAAGGAAGATGTTATATATTGCCCAGGCAAATGGACCACCATAGGAGAGCTATCGAGTAGCTGAGGGAATTAGCTGTTCTTGCAGTGATTTATGGTGACCTGGACAGTGAACAGTCACCCAAAGATCCACAGAATCACAGGATGCTAGAGGTTGGAAGGGACCTCTAGAGATCATCTTGTCCAGCCCCTGTGCTTGAACAGGCACACCCAGAGCAGGGGGCACAGGACTGCATCCAGGCGGGTTTTGAATGACTCCAGGGAAGGAGACTCCACAACCTCCCTGGGCAGCCTGTTCCACTGCTCTGGCACCCTCACAGGAAAGGAGTTTTTCTCATATTGAGGTGGAACTTCCTGTGGTCCAACATGTGCCCGTTGCCCCTTGTCATGTCATTGGGCACCACTGAAAAGAGCCCAGTCCCATCCTCCTGACACCCACCCTTTAGACATTTGTAAGTATTGATGAGATCCCCCGTCAGTCTCTCAGCCTTTCCTCATAAGAGAGACGCTCCAGTCCCCTGATCATCTTGGTAATTCTCCACTGGACCCTCTCTAATAGTTCCCTGTCTTTCCTGAACGGGGGGACCCAAAACTGGACACAGTACTCCAAATGTGGTCTCACTAAGTGCAGAGTAGAGGGGGAGGATAACTTCCATTGCCCTGCTGGCCACACTCCTTTTAATGCACCCCAGGATACTGTTGACCTTCTTGGCCACAAGGGGCGCTCATGGTCAACTTGTTGTCCACCAGCATTCCGAGGTCCTTCTCAACATAGCCGCTTTCCAGTAGTTCAGCCCCCAACTTCTGCTGGTGCATGGGGTTGTTCCTCCCCAGGTGCAGGACCTTGCACTTGCTCTTGTTGAATGTCATGATGTTCCCCTCGGTCCAGCTCTCCAGCCTGTCCAGGTCTCATTGGATGGGAGCACAGCCTTCTGGTGCGTCAGCCACTCCTCCCAGCTTGGTATCATCAGCGAACTTGCTGAGGTTACACTCTGTCCCTTCATCTGGGTCATTGATGAATATGTTGAACAGGACTGGACCCAGCACAGACCCCTGGGGAACACCGCTAGTGACAGACCCCTAACCAGACTCTGCCCCATTGATCATGACCCTCTGAGTTCTGTTGTTGAGCCAGTTCTCAATCCACCTCACTGTCCACTCATCCAACCCACACTTCCTTAGCTTGCCCGTGAGGATGCTATGGGAGACAATGTCGAATTCCTTACTGAAGTCAAGATAGACAACATCCACTGCTCTCCCTTCGTCGACCCAGCCAGTCACGCCATCATAAAAGGCTATCAGGTTGGTTGAGCATGATGTTCCCTTGGTGAATCTATGTTGGCTACTTCTGATAACCTTCTTGTCCTGCACATGGGTGGAGATGACCTCCAGGATGAAGTGGTCGATCACCTTTCCTGGGATGGAGGTGAGGCTGGCTGGCCTATAGATTCCCAGGTCCTCCTTCTTGCCCTTTTTGAAGACTGGAGTGATGTTTGCTGTCCTCCAGTCCTGGGGCACCTCTCCCGTCCTCCATGACCTTTCGAAGATGATGGAGAGTGGCTTGGCAAGAACATCCGCCAGGTCCCTCAGCACCCGTGGGTGTATCCCATTGGGGCCTGTGGATTTGTGAGGATCTAGTTTGCCTAGGTGATCTCTGGCCCAATCCTCCTCAACCGATGGTAAGTCTTCCTTTCTCCAGATTTGTCCTCTCTTCTCTGGGAGCTGAGATGCCTGAGGGCCAGCCTTAGCAGTAAAGACTGAAGCAAAGAAGGCATCCAGATGAAGTCCAGTGCACACGACCCATGTGGCAGAAGCTTGTACAGAGTGCACCATTGTCCCATGTACACTCATTAGCAAAAGTGTTCTAGAAAGATGAAGAGGCACCAACGGTGGGGGATGTGGCTAGCAGACTCTGGGATTACAAACAAATATCTCTTCCTTGAGGAATTCCATTAGGATTGTCATTTTATTACTATGGCGATGTATTTTTTCCGTATCCTGAAGGTAAGATATACCACACAATCCTGATCCACTGAAATGGAAAGAAGCTGATAGACTGACTTTGAACCAGGTCACACATTCAGTAAAGAGATTATTCTTGATTGCCTGTAAATGCATTTTTTAGCTCAACTGTTTATGAAGACGAGGCAAGCCTTTTCTGAGAGAAAATTTCATATTGCACCTTGTAAGTACTGGACCCCAGGTAGGGATTGGAGAGGCTGTCAGGGGTTATGGAGACTTTAGAAAGAAGACGGGCAGAGGTCTTCCACTTGTATCAAAAGATATTCCAACCAGCTGTAGCTTGGACAATGTGATGCATCTATCAGTGTGCCTTTTCTGGAGAACATTATATACTAGTTGAATCAGTATCCATTTTGAAGGCCATGTGCAAAGTCATTGTAACTGTTTAGTTGTATTTGTCAATGGATTTTGCTTTTCTACATTTAAATGTGTAATGTGTTTTGTTCAGTATTACTGTTCTTGCAACATTAATGTGTTGTTCTGTATTTTTGTTTAAACTGCGAAAGGAAGAGGAGGAATATTAAGGACTTTAAAACTTAACTTTCTATTCATTAGCAATGAAGAAACTATATTTAGATTATCTGGTTCTATTTTTCATTATTATGCATTTCTCAAGAAGGGAGTTCATAAGACCTGATAGAGTTAAATATGGTCACTCATAATTACTATAAACAGTCGCACTAAAGTCCATCCTGCATAACTCTGTGCTGAGTTGCCCTAGGCTCCTTTTATAGTCCCCAGAGGGAGAAAGAATCATCTCCAGGGAGTGATTCAGCTCTCCTGAGATCTGAATTGCAGTCTGGAGATCTCTTTTTTTCCATAAATGTGAGGTCTGTAGGATGACATTTCCAGTTTCAGTTCGGCAGGGTGAATCCAGACCTATTTATGTAATACAAAGATTTCTCTCTTGGGTAATTTGAGTTTATAAGGTACGTTTCTTTTGGGTTTCAGAAGAAATTATGCCTGTTGAGGTTTCATGGAGGGTGCATGCTGTGAACAGAGATGGTGCTGGCTGCTGCTGTTTGAGCAGCAGGTAAAGGAGCATGTATTGTACTGTCTCTTTCCCAATGTACATTATGGGTCTCGTCCCATTCAGTAGTGAGAGGACAGTTATGCTCTGATGCACTGAAGACCATGACGGGCAGTGGCATATTCTTACATGTCTGATCACCTGCTGGTCAGCAGGATAAAGCAGCCCTACCATAGTGTAATTAAGCCAATTAAACTGTAGAGAGAGATCTTCCTTGTTCTTCTGGTAGGTTTCTTTAAATCTTTTCCAACAGAGTTGTTTCTGTGAAAAGCTGCTGCTCCCTTCACTGCTGAATATAGTTGACATTTTGAGCTTCTGCCTGGGTGCCATGCTAATAGGCTGCCAGGTCCAGTTCTGATTTGTGTTACTGGTTCGTTTGGAATGGAGTAAATTGGGAGGCAAGCTGTCAATACATGCCATGAAGAGGAAGGCTTTGCCATAGTAATGCAGCAGAATGAGGAGAAAAACATCTTCATCTGGATGTGGTATAAATTGTTGCCCTTTCTTTTATCTGAGCCTTCTCCAAATTTTTCTTTGAGAAGTATTCCAGTTCTGACATTAACAATACCCTGTTTCTGTGGGAAAGTAAATTCCTGCAAGATTCTTCTAGATGCCAGATAGAAAAGACATGTGATGAGTACTGTAACGTCAGTCTGAGCCCTCCATGCAGCCCACTGCTGCAGGCAGAATTCATCCGTGTCCACATGATGTTCTCTGACTGCTGATTATTCAACATTATGATGACAGGACGTAAAAATGTTCCCGCAGAGAGAACAGAGGTTCACAAAAAATTTCATGAGTTCAGAGTTTTTTCTAAAGTGTCCCTAAAATAGCATTAGTACATTGTAAAACTGAAGTTCTGGCAAACTTTTTTTTTAGTCTGCTAAAAAATGAAAATGGCAAGAAAAATAATGCAATAAAATAAATAAGATGCAAGAATAGGAAGAACAAAGACAAAAGTTCTGAAGAAGTAAGATGTAGGATATGTAGGATATGTAGGAAGAAAAAAGACAGAGACTAAAGAAAGTGGTAATGCACAGGAGCCAAAATGTATTATTCGTTGAGGACCAGTACAATAGTTGTGATCGCTTAAAACTTGTGCAGAAAATCAAGAGCGACTTTAAAAGGAAGAAGCAAAAAAAAAAAGTGGAAAACCCATGGGAAAGGTGAGATGGGAAGGATTAATTCCTCATAACCTTACATTCAGCTGGATATAGCTTCTGCTCACACTTGCAGTGGAGTACAAACATCTATGTTCCCATGATGTGGAGGTGTAGCATCAACTGTTTTGAGAATTTACAGTACATGTCAGATAATATTCTTCACCAAAAGTGTATCTTCTGTCAGCTAACTGATCTGGGATAATGTGCAGGAGGGCAGAGTCGAACAGTTAGCCTAAAGGAAATCCGAAGTTTGCCCATTGCAGACAAATGTGTGCTTACTATGCAAATGTTAGATTTAAATTTAGAACTGTGAAATCTTTAGAGGTCTTGTAAATAATGTGACTAGCTAGTGAGGGACACATTATACCTGGTAGTGCCATAGAATGAATGGCCACATCACCTTCCATGTGTTAAAAGGTGGTGAATAAATAAATAGCACTCGGTTCTTCAGAGCTTTCCTCAGCTAGTATTTCATTTTATCCCTCAGTTTACAAAGGCAGGTATTTTATTGCTTGCCCTACTTTGCATCTCCACTATGGAAGATTTATGAGTAGTAGACATGTGGAGTTACAGACAGTTCTTTAAGCAAATTCAATGAGGCCAACAAAATATTTATTTTTGTTTTAGAAAGTTAAATGTTAACATTCCTACCTATGGCCAAGCTTTATTTTTCTGGCATAGCTCTACCAGGTACCAGGAGCCCACTGTCTGGAAGCAATGGGCCTGATTCTCATTCTCCTCAGTAGCTGGTATAGGGCTCAGATAGGGCTCAGGGGGGGCTTAAAATCTTGAAGTCTATGAATTTGCTCCAGTTACATATAAGTCTCGTATTCCTGGCAGAGTGGAGTAGTGAGGTTGCCATGGACATTTCCATGTGCCTGTAGAGTCCAGCCTTAGTCAGAGCAAGTCATGGTGGCCGGGGAAGTGTGCCACAATCTCTGTTGGCACCTGCTGGTTTTTCATGTGCCTACAGAAACGCAAGCCTCAGTTCCATCTTCATGAGTGTAGCACTGGATCAGGAAAATGGTTCTGTGTCTTCTTACACTGGTAGGAGAATTTGGCCTTAACATGTGCTGGGTCGAAATAGATTGCATCCTGAACTGAGTGAAATTGGTTTTCATGTCATCATCCCTTACTCGCACCAAAAGAACCCCTAATGAGTTTGCAATCATACTTCTGCTATTTTTGCCACATCAGGACCTTAGTTTCTGGATTTTCTTAGCACCTTTCTTTATTGCTGCAAGTTATGGTTTCTTAAACATCTTATTTAATATGGGAGATGGCTGCTGTAATTTAGGACTAATTCTTTTAAAGTCATCTTTAGAAAAAGACATAAAAAGTTGGCATTAAAAATAGTAATGCTTTTTTAAACTTTTTTTTCCTTTGCTCTAAGGGTTTGGAAAATATATCAGCTGAAGGTACATGACTTGAGGTATATTTAGGCCTTAACCACTGCCGATCCAGCTTTGCTAATCTAGACTACTTGTTGCCCTGCAAGGCACAACAGGATGCATAGGTACTGAACATGCGAGGAAAGCAACTGTTTATACGTAATAGGTATGTCGACCATCACAGGGAGAAGAATGTGTATACTTCTGTGGTATCGCTGTCCACTTAGAGTAGTGAAAAGTCAGATCTTCTGGCAGGAGGAGCTGCATGCTATTTACTCTCTTCTCAGAGGCTTTTGAGGATGCAGTGTTAGCAGGCTATCACTCCTGCCTTTCATCAGGACCAGCGGTGGAAGCTCTGGAGATTTCATAGTACCTGAACCTTCGTCCATGCTGCCATGCATGTTCCCCTTTTGGCTGATTCCTACTTGTCCATTCTGAGGTGGGTGTTCTGGGGAGCTGGAGGTGGGGATACAGGTAACAGTTCCTCTGGTGTACGCAGATACCACTTCAACAAAGGAGCTGAGGTGAAGCAATGAGTGCTGGGAATGAAATATGGCCCTGAGGAAGAAGGGAACAGCTTGAGTCAAATGGTAGGGTCTTCCTTTCTGGATCCGTGGAGTGGACAGGCTCAAGGCTTGGGTATAACAAGATACTTTCAGCTGTGGGCGGTTTCCATGACATGAAGCTTTAGAGGCAGCTGGTGCTGTTTTGGGAAGCTGTGGGTCAAGTGTGAGACTGTGAACACAGGATGAGAGAAGGTTAAAGAACAGTGGCAGAAAATACAAGCTTTGTGAAAGTGGCTGTGCAGAGGCGGTGGCGGCTTCTCAGTAGCAGTGATTTACTAATAAATAGTCTTTGTCACAACTCAGCTTTGCTACAGGTATGGCATGGTGGGGAGTGAGGAGGGGCCTGGTCTTCCAAAGGAAGCTCAGGAACCATATGCCTGTGTACCACACGCCAGCCTCCATCTCTGTGTCCTGGACTCCCAGCTCAATTTATGTCAGTTAGGCCACACATTCCATGGCTAGGGGTCCTCACTGAACGTCACAGATTTACAGCAATAGAAACGAATTTCTCATATCAGCCGTTAGGCTCCAGCCAGAGAGAGACAGTGTTTTTTGTAATTGCTGGAGGTGTCACTGCCCAGAACTACTCGGTGTCCCCATTAGCTGCCTTCACTTTGAGTGGCTGGTGGCTTCTGTTTTGTCCTTAGTTTTCTCCCTTTGTGTTGGTGGTGTTTATGACCATGGAAGATGAGTGGCACTGGCGGATGCCATAGGTGTACCATGCAGGCAGGTTTTGCACGGGAACCCTCCTGCACTCTGCCTGCTTTATCGCTGATTTTCAGGAGCCCTGCTACGTTAGCCCAGAATTCTGCCTACCATGCTGCACCACACATGGAGGTGTGAGCAACTGCCTGGTAAAGATGGGGGTGAAGTCACTCACTCTGTTTATGAACAAACCAAACTGGAATCCCAAATTCTGGAGGTTAATAATGGATTAAACATCTTGGATGCTGAAATTAGACTCCTCATTCAATGCAAAAATTTAAAATTAAACACTACTTAGCTTTGGTTCTGAGCACTAAGCTCTAATTTCAGTAGGTGTTTCCATGTGTTCAGTGATTTTGAACATCTGGATGTTCCTTTAGACAGGAATATGGTTGTTTCACTGTGAGTTCCTGTGCAGAGTGCAATTCACGGCCCAAAATTATAATTCCATGTTACTGCTCAGCATCTGATTCCATTGCCTTTCAAAGCAGAGAAATCTGCAGAAGAGAAACATTTGTACTGCAGAGAACAGAAAAGGGAGACAACTTGTATTTTTTCAATGGCCTGATTCTAAGTGTTCCTCCTGAATGCACAGGAGACTTGTCAATGTAAATAATGAGAGAATAAATATTGTACTTTACTGTGTAACCACTTATCTACTGAAGTTGGAAAATACCTGCCGAGCTGGTACACTTGACAAAGCTTTGTTTTGCAAAGCACTGTGGATACAGTATGTACACTCATTTTTCTCATAGGTTGTTGCTAAGACAATATTGCCCCCACTGCCTGTGCCATGAATACCACAGCACATCCCTTTTCCTCTTATTTGCTTATTTGTGCTTCTTAACGTTTAAAATGTTATCTAATTTCCTAGCACACAAGTTCTTGCATCTGGAACATCCGGAATAGAGCACAGTGGGCTCCCTGCATGTTTCAGAGAAAGGTGTTACACCCACTCGGTGAATGTAGGGGAGTAATGAGATGGTGTGATGGATTAGTGTGGCAAGCATGGAGAAATGAACCTGTAGCTTTTCATCTGGGAGGATTCTCACCAGTGATCCAACAAGTTTCCTAGTGGGAAGCTGAGTTTAAGCACTGACTAACTTACTGGAAGAGGTGATTGCTATATCAGTTTGCTCATGTGTCTGCATTCATAAGTAAAATTTACAGAGAATCTAAATACTTCTGGTCCACATTTTTAGATATTAATTTCTGCCTGAGTGTATTTTCAGTTATGACTATGTGGTTTAATGTCTATAACCTACTGTACCATTACATTATGAGGGTACAAGAGAAATTGCAATGACAACTTTTTCCTAGAGAGGACACTGAGCAGTTTAGTGTTGGGTTTGCAGGTGGTGCTGTACATATAGCTTCTTAGAAAATACCAAGCTGAAAAAATTATAGCTTGGTTGGTCTGATTTTTTTTTTTTGATAGCTATTTCTTATTTGGGTACTTTTTTTTGTAAAGTCCTTTGTGTAATGCAAAGAAGGATGTTAGCAACCCACTTACTTTAGGAAATGAGCCTTTCTAATGATGCACCTCTGTTTCATAGATTGCAAGGAGGAGAAATTTGATTTGACAGATTTTGAGGTGGAAGTGAAGAAGAGCAATGGACAGGGCCTGTATTAGTTACAGGGTTGTCCATGTATTTCTCCTTGAAAGGACAGGAAGAAAGAAACCTTTAGGGAGGAAGAAAACTGCATTAATGATCTATAATAGCATATATGTTAACACCATGGGCTGCACAATGTGTTTTGGTTTGCTTTGAAGGTGAACTTAATGATCAGTGCTGTTTTAGTAAAGGAAAATGGTGAAGCCTAAGGTCATTGGTGGTATGAGTTCCTAAATTTACATTCCACATTTAAAAGTCTGCTGAAATACAATATATGTCCCTTAAATACCGTTTCTAGAAGTAAAATTTGTACTAGGAATCAGCCTGTTCCCAACTGAACCCTTTATTACAAGATGCAGGTAAGAGGCCAAAACGGTTAAAATCATCACTGAAATTTACTGTTATGGCCTTTGGAACATTAATTTTATTACAGGAGTTGGGAATCAAGTAGAAACATAAATGCCGTGTCTTTTTTTTTTTTTTTTTTTTTTTGGTGAAACTTTCTTTTAAAAGACAGTTGTCAAGTTTAGGTGTTGTCAATTTTACTTCATTTTATGGGGTAAATAACCAAATTAGTTCATACTTTTATATTCCCTCTTCCTGTAAATGACGGCTAAATGGGAATAAATTGCCTATCTGTTTCCAAATGTCACTTTTAGCCACCTGCTTTCTGAACTTCAGAGATGCTCACTAACAGCCCTGGTATTGCTTTGCCTCCCTGTGCTATTTATAGTTAATGTCAATGCAAGAAAGTTGTTTATTTCTCAAACTGGTTTTCTTCTGGGAAATGAGGGATGTATGCCTCATTTTGGAATTGACCTTCAATGTTTCTAACCTAGCTATGATCAGAAGAAAAGACATATTGCAGTTCCCCAATTTCTAACAGGATAAAAACCTATTGTTCTCTAAAACTGCAAAGTGTGATTCATCAGGTCTATAAGGGATTGATCTCTTTTGCAAGTTTTCTTTCAAACTGCAGTTTCACAAGCCTGTTATTACTGATAAGTTTTTTGCCTTGGTATCTTCTCACATCTCATGTATCAAGCTGGCTCTGTGAGCTAGCTAGCACACTCAACAACTGCTGGTGAAAACAAAGAGCATGAAAAATGAAATGTGACTTGCAGAAAAGCTGGAGAATTCCGATTTATGTGATTGTCCTGGATGAGTTACAAGTAGAAGTGATGGCTTGTGGTGAGGGAAGGCAACTGGGTCCAAGAGCTGTAACTCCAGCCTGTCCCATGTGGCCTGTTTGGTAGAGGGACAAAAGATGGGATGAGGGGCAGGGAAAAGCAGTTACTTGAGGTGTTCCTCCTCCACAGAGTATCTAGGGGTAAAAGAAAACAAACCCAAACTCTGGATGTAGTTCCTTGACAAGCTTAACAGGGTTGATGAGGGGAGTTGGCTATGACAGTGGCAATGTGGCCTCTTTGACAGACTTGGTTCCCAGGGCAGAGGAAGGTCAAGAGACTTACATCTGGAAAAGGAAATGTTCAGCCTTTCTTTTTGATTAATTTCAGAGCTGAATTTACACCAGTTGCTAAAACATACAGTTTTATAGCAAGTGGGCATTTTAGATCATAACACCGATTAAACACTCTCCTGATTTGGCAGCTGTGAAGGCACCAGTTATTCTGGAGTGACAAGAGATAAACTCTGATTATGACAGGCACTGACCTGAGAGATGGCTGACGTCAGTGTCACGGCAAGTGGTTGCCAAGAAAGTCACTTAGCAAATAGATTGCTTTTGTCGCGGGTTCCTGGATTAGAGCGACTCTGTGAAGAAACGATTTTTGAAAGACGCTGTCATTTCTTAATGCAGGCCTTGTTTTGCTGAGTGCAGGAATATATTTAAAACATCTTTTCCTTTTGGTCTATGGTATCTAGAAGTACCCACAGTTTCTGAACAGAGTGGGCTTTTTGCTTTAAGACTGGTGACAGCATCCTGACTGACAAAGATGCTTCTAACTTTATGCCTTGGTTTTAAAGCTCTCTCATTTTCTCATAAGCAGGCTAATGAGTAAAAAATTCCAACTAGCTTATAAAGACACATGGACATTACATTAACAGCCGTTTGTGGGGAAACAGCAACAACAACAAACCACCCCCAAATAGGCAGTGATCATGTAAGATGCTACATGCAGCCAGGTGTCTGTGTTGACCTCTTTGGGGATCTGGAGAGCCCAGGGTATGTCTGTGGTGAGGGGCTTGCAAAACTGGTATATTTCAGTGGGCATTGGTCCAGCATCAAGCCCAGCATCTTCCAGGCTGAAATCATGGGCATGCTTCTTTGGATCCCCCCTTAGGAAATATGGGGAGGGAAGTGGGAGAAGTGAGAGGTTGTTGCCTTATTAATTGTGTCTCTTGTATTTTGTTGCTTTACAATGATCATTCATTTTTAGGATTTCCGTGTATAAATGTAAATCTTCAAAATGGCAATGGAAAGTCTGTCCCACACAGACTTGTTTTTCTCTGTCCTAATTTTTCAGGTAGCCTGAATAAGTGATACACCAGAAACTAAAGCATACAGACATCAATAATCTCTTACTTCGTGTGTGTGTGTGTGTGTGTGTGTAACACCACAGTCTCCAGAAAGATTTAATCTGTCCATTGGATGCTGCTTTGCCCTCAATGCTGATGGCACCCTGTTTCTCTTTTCCTCCCATTGCTCCATCAGAACAAAGCAGATGGAGGTGGGGCTGCTTTAATATGGACTATTGGGGGTACAACCAGGAAAACTCTCCTAGAGGAAGAAGAGGAGTCCGAAGTCTCAAGAAAGACTACATGGGTATCCATGTCCTGCAGTCCATTGCCTCCCAAGAGAAGGAATAAAAGAGGGAGGGGGGAAAGGAAGAGGAGAGGGGAGAAACTGAGGATGTATAAGGCATGGGACTCCCAGGATGGACCTTTGGGGAGGGAGAAGAGTCTGCTGGAGCAAGAGGGAGAGAAGTTGAAATGGCAAGGCAGGGATGTCCCAGCTCTGTAGGGCACATCTTTCATGGTAGAGCCCTGCCCGAAGACCTCTGTTGGGGGGTGATAATTTCAAAATGCTGCCAGGATAAAGGCCTAAGAATCAAAAAGGGATTGATTTCTTATCGAAGTGTTGTGTGCAGCCAGTTTAAATGGATTTTGTAGCCATTATTTGTATTCCTGATTGAAATGCACAGGCTACTACCTCTGCAGTAGTTCTCCTGACATTTCTGCTCTTGGAAGCTTTCCAAAATTTGACTGCTTATATTATTTCTCCATCCATCTTGTCGTCTTAAAAAAAAAAAAAATCCTTCCTGCAGAGAAGAGTCCAGGTAAAAACAGTATTGAAGTGGCTTAGCTCAGTTCCATGAATTTTTTAATCTGATTTTTTCTTATGTGCTCCTTTAGTCCTGTAATCATGGAGGAGGTGGAGAAATATGAATTGAGAAATATTAGAGAGAAACAAGGAGATGAAGATGGGGGGCATCTTCAGAGTAGTGCTGTCCGCTTCATGGGAGGAGGAGGAATCAGAAGGCAGCTAAGCATGGGAAGCAGAAGGCTTGCTGTGGTTTTACTGCGTCGGCCAGATGAAAGACATCACTTACTGTCTGCTGAGCTTAATTTCAAATCCAGAATTGTGGGTCATTTCTATGAATGTGAAGATAGGGAGATGAAAAGAGCTGTAGTGAGTTAGTACTGTATTTGGAAACTTTTTAGACATTCAGTGATAGGAAGAAGTGATAATCAGCAGGATTGTTGTTTTCTTGCAATTCTTGAGTGCGCTGACAAAGCTGGACACAGCATCTTGAACTTTTAGTTTTGTCACCCCTAGTGAGACAAGTTTTATCAATGACTCTTCTTTGAGCAGCGGTGACTGACTAAATAATCTGTTCCTCTGTGCAAGTGGTGAACTAAAGCGCTGATGGATAAATGAGAATATCAACTGTAAAAAGGTAGCAATATGGTTAAAGTGCTTTCTGTCAGTCTTCTGTGAGAAGTCTGAAGTTGTAAATGGGGGAATGAATCTCAAAGGACAATCAGTCCAGCTCCACTGATGACTTGTGAACAAAATGAGAGGAGAAAGTCAAGTCTTCTTTGGACCAATATAGCTGTCTACAAATCTAGCCTCAAATACCTACCATCAGTAAAAAGTTTAAAATCTTAATATTCGAGTGATGAACTCATCCACAGTACAATTGCAAACTTCATCTTAAAGCTCTGAAAATCCCTTCTCTGAGAACCTTGGAAGCATTATTTGTGGAGGAAGCAGCCCCTCAGGCTTACAAGGGGTCGTGCGATGCATATTGAATGCATGCGTGCAAAAGTGTGTCTTGGCGTAAAATTGATTTGTGCTATCTCATTCCCTGCAGCCATTCAAAAAGACACTGAATTTGCCTTCTAATGTCTTGAAGATCTCAATTATACATTTAATTGCTACCCAGAAGGCATCTTTGGCAGGAGGGTACAGTGAACATGTGGCTATTTTAAAAGGCAAAGGCATTTTAGTTAAAAAGAAGGAAGTAAAGAAAGAAATCATATCATCAGATGGCAGTGGGAGTTATTTGAGAATTCTGCTTTTGGTTAGATCTTTCTCAGGTATTGTAACTTACAGAACTTGAGTAAGAAGTTCTCAAGCCTTTTTTTTTTTTTTTTAATTAATCTCTGCTAGAAGCTGTGTTTTAAGGAAATCTGTACTGGTACTGTAGCAAATTTAGATGATCAGAGTTACGGTGAAGGAAACCCACAGAAGCAGTGATTTGCTACATTACAATTTTCTTTTACGGCACTGCTGCAGTTTCCCAGTCGTTAAAGTTCTGCTGGTGCTGTGTGAGTGGTGGGGAATCCTGAAATGGCTGAACAAAATGCAGTGAACATTTCTTTATCTTTATGCTTATAAAATATACTAAATATAATGCTGGAAATAAAAAACACTCTTGTGAAAGCAAGTTTAGCAGATTCCAGATCCACTTGGCAGCTGACCTGCTCACGCAAAGGTTACTGGTAAATTAAAGTGCTCTTTATTTCCTTTCAGGCAGCGTTGTGCAGCTGGGGCAAGTACGTGTTTCTCCAGCTTGCTGTGCTCGAGTCTTATCCTTGATTTTATAACAGACCAGCTGACCAAAATACTTGTAGTCTGCTGATGCTGATTATTAAGCAAGATTTTTAACTCTTGGCATTATTCTCAATGTAAAGTTTTCCTTCTCTGGGTAAGGACAGTAGTGCCTTTTGTCTCCATGCGGTTGTGCAGCGCTCGCCTTTGCTCACAGGACTAGACTGAGAAGGAGTTCTGTGCCTAAGCATGTGAAGACTTTCATGTGATGGGCATCTTCAGGAGCTGCTTAATGGACTGGCAGCAACACCTCACAAAAACACAGTGGCTGGTACTTCTTTTAAAAGGTGCTGGGAGAGATGTAGTTTCCCCATTTATAGAGCAGTTTGGTGACTCACTGCGGCCACAGATTAATTTTTGATGTGAAGAGTGCATTTAACTGTGGCCGTGTTACATAGAGGCAGACAATTCTCCTCCCCCTAAAAAGGCACTCGGGCAGATTTTTGACACCCAAGTCCAGAATTGCCTCCTTGAAAGTCCTTGCAATACAGATGGCTGGTCTGAACAGCTTCAACTCTGTCACTTACAGCTTCACAAGCTCCCTCGTGATTTTAGGTTTTTCCCTGTTTGGTACTTCCCTGCCCTTTTGAAATTATTTGTGTTGGGAGGAATTTAAGCTTGATTAGACCATAGAAGAGGTACAACCAATGCAGCTTGGGTTCCCAGTACAAGGAAGACATAGACGTGTTGGAGCAGGTCCAGAGGAGGGCCATGAAAATGATCCGAGGGCTGGAGCACCCCTCTGATGAAGAAAGGCTGAGAGAGTTGGGGTTGTTCAGCCTGGAGAAGAGAAAGCTCCAGGGAGACCTTCAATATGTAAAGAGGGCTCATAAGAAAGATGGGCACAAACTTTTCAGCAGGGCCTGTTGCGATAGGACAAGGAGTAATGGCTTTAAACTAAAAGAAGGTATATTTAGATTGAACATAAAGAAGAAATTTTTTACAATGAGGGTGGTGAGTCACTGGACCATGTTGCCCAGAGAAGTTCTGGAATCTCCATCCCTGGAAGTGTTCAAGGTCAGGCTGGACGGGACTTTGGGCAATCTGATTTAGTATAAGATGTCCCTGCCCATGGCACGGGGATGGAATGAGATGATCTTTAAAGGTCCCTTCCAACCCAAACAATTCTGTGAATATATGAGTCTATGTTTTCATACATTTACTTTCTTGAAGTAAAATGTGTCACTTATTCTGAATTCCTGGTTGTGCAATGTCATTTTAATTTGACTTTAGTTCAGTGAATTCTCTTTTAATGTGCTTTCGCCATATTTTGCCTTAGCGCCTTTTTCTTCCATTATACACATTTTACAGAAAATGTCTTCTTTTGCTTTCCTTCTCTAGAAGTTCACTCCACTTGTAAATGAATCAAATGAGAATTACCAGATTTTTTTTTCCAAGTGGCCTATGCTTGAATGGATAAAAGATGAGATTTGTCAATGCAGGGATTAAAAAAAAGCTCTATTTTTGAGGATTGTAGAGATTCTGGTATGGTTCCTGAGCCAGTACCATTGTCTCTTTTGTTTTTCCTTGCTGAGACAACTGGAAAATAACACAGATCTGTTGTCTTGGCCTAACTTGCTACCAAAGATAGCTTTACATTTTTTTGATGAGACTGTTTTCCCTTAGAAAAGTGCAGTGATCTAAGTAGGACTGTTTCCAGGTTAAAAAAGCATATGCTTTCCTACAAAAGTATGCAAGGATTGTTTTGCTTTCTTATTCCAATTAGCTCCATACTGTAAATCACTATTATTTTACCTGTTTACTATTTAGCATAAGCAGAATCAAAATGATGTCATCAAAATTGTCTTTTTACTTTATCATAACAGCATCCTGAAATGATCTGTGATCATTCTGTTCCTTCTCTGCTTTGCCTGTACTTCTACTTCCTTCCCACCCTCTCTTTTCCTTTAAAGTTTTATTGCTCATTCTTACTTAAAAAAAAATATATATAGGGGTATATTATGAGATGGAGATTTTGGTTCCTGCGTAGTTTTTTCTTTCTTTTCACATCTTGTAATTGATTTTCACACAGTGAGATTTAAAATGACACTGGCCTTATCAGCTTTTTACTAAGTTATATAACTTCTTGGTTTCTTAGCACTCTGTACAGAAGAAATGCAGTATCTGCAGCACAGATTAAGAGGTCAGTTCTCCTACATAAAATACTGTGTCTACCCTTTTCCACCTCTATGTTACAAGTCCTATATTTTTTATAGGAGCAGATGACTAATTCCTACCATATTAACATTAAAAGCTTTATATTCTCAGAATATGTGTACTTTTATGAATTACTGATTTCCAAGCCAATTTTCTTCTCCAGTATATACTGGAGAATAAATGGAATGGAAGGTCAAGGAACTCTTTATTTTGTTCACATAAATTATGAATACTACGATGTTCTAAATATATGTCATTTGGACACCCAATTTTCTTGGAAAAGGTGTGGGACTGGATCTGCAGGAGGTCACTGTAATGATCAATACCAAGACAGACACTAGCTGGTGCATCTAATTCATATTCCTGTCCGATTATAGGTATCTCCAAATGAATCTTTTGTGTTGCTCTAAAATATTTCTATAAATATACAAACCCAGCATTAATCTTACAGACAAACTAAGTCAGTTCAGTCTGGATTTCGTTTACCAAATCCATGCATTTCTCTAAAGAAAAGTATTATTTTACCCAAAATTTGGGAAGCATAAGAATTGCCTAATCCAAAGCTTGACTTCGTCTGGGTTGTGACTTTGGTGGAAAGTTTATTTTTTAAGCCTAAACCATTCTGAAAGTGGAATTCTTGACTGCATGAAACACTGGAGCCTTCAAAGGCTATGCTCAAGGAGCTGGGCATAGGTATTTATGCTGCCGGGATTTCAAGGAGAGAACCCTGCCTGGCACACAGAGCTAGAGAAGAGCCATTTGCACACCACTGCAATGGGCAGGAGCATGGGGTGACTGCTGGCCCTTTCCTGTCTGTGCTTGATGAATGCAGGGGCCAAGCAGTGCCTGCATCCAGTTTGGATGGGCAGGAAAGTGAGGAACTCTACTGCCTCTTCCCTTTTCTGTTCTTTCAAATTTGCTGTAAAGACTTACAAGGTTTTTAACAGGTGGTTTTCTGAGGGCTACTAATATGGTAAAAGTTAGTCTCACTTCTGTGCCTGACAAAATTATGGAGAAGATTATTCTGGGAGTTATTGAAAAACACCTGAAAGACAGCATAGTCATTGGTTGCAGCCAGCATGGGTTCACAAGGGGAAAGTCCTGCCTAACAAACTTAATTTCCTTCTATGACAAAGTTACCCACCTGGTTCACCAAGGGAAGCCAGTTGATGTGATCTTTTTGGATTTCTGTACAGCTTTCGATACTGTCTCACAGCATCCTCCTGGACAAAACGTCCAGCACATAGCTGGATAAACACGTAATGCAATGAGTGAGCAGTTGGCTGATGGGTCGGGCTGAAAGGGTCATGGTAAATGGGGTTACATCAGGCTGGTAGCCAGTCACTAGTGGGGTTCCACAGGGGCCAGTACTCTTTAACCTCTTCATGAATGACTTGGATGCAGGACTGGAAGGAATACTAATTAAGTGGCTGACAACACAAAATTGCGAGGAGCTTTTGACACTCTTGAGGGCAGAGAGGCCCTGCAGAGGGATCTAGACAAATGAGAGAGCTGGGCAATCACCAACCGTATGAAGCTTAACAAGTGCAAGTGCCAGATTCTGCACCTGGGGCACAGCAACCCTGGATATACATACAGGCTGGGGAACGAGAGGCTGGAGAGCAGCTCTGCAGAGAGGGACCTGGGGGTTCTGGTCGACGACAAGTTGAACATGAGCCAACAGTGTGCCCTGGCAGCCAGGAGGGACAACCGTGCCCTGGGGTGCATCAAGCACTGCATCGCAGCTGGTCGAGGGAGGGGATTGTCCCGCTCTGCGCTGGTGCGGCCTCACCTTGAGCACTGCGTGTGGTTTTGGGCACCACAGTACATTAAAGCTATAAAGGTACTAGAGAGTGTCCAGAGGAGGGTCATGAAGTTGGTGAAGGGTTTAGAGGGGAAGCCATACAAGGAGCGGCTGAAGTCAATTGGTTTGTTCAGCCTGGGGAAGGGGAGGCTGAGGGCAGCCCTCATCGCAGTCTGCAGCTCCCTCCCAAGGGGAGGAGGAGGGGCAGGCGCTGACCTCTTGTCTCTGGTGACCAATGACAGGACCTGAGGGAATGGCAGGAAGATGTGCCAGGGAGGGTTAGGTTGGATATTGGGAAAAGGTTCTTCACCCAGAGGGTGGTGGAACACTGGAACAGGCTCCCCAGGGAGGCAGTCATGGCTCCCTGACAATATTCAAGAAGCACTAGGACAACCCTGTCAGAGACACGGTGTGAATTTTGGTGTTGTCCTATGCAGGGACAGGAGTTGGACTCAGTGCGGATCCCTTCCATCTCAGGACTTCCTGTGATTCTGTGATTCTAAGTTAGCCCCAACTTTACTAGGATCTGAACTGAGTACACATAAATGCAGAGGGGTATTGAAGAGCATGGAAAGAGTAGGATACAGTCTCCTCATTTTGTCTGTTGATTTGTGTTCCTAAATTCTTCCTCTTCCTCACATTTTTCACATGTGAGTGAGAGGTTTTATCTTTCCATTCATAAGAACAATTAATAAGGCTTAGCCATAATATTTTGATTTCCTAGTAGTCGCTTTTCATGGAATATTAGCCAAGGAAAGAACCACACATTGTGAGATTAGTTAAATATGTTTTGAAATTCTGCCAGTACTTCCCGAAAAGAAAATGTGATTTACTGATTCTTATTTTGCATTTAGACGAAAAGCCTCTGATTTATTTGGTAGGACTTCTAAAATGTTGACAGTTTTATTGCATGCATCTAAAGTCAGATGCCATGTTTTAGTTCGTAGGCTGTTTTCTTACAAATTCAGATCAGGTGGTTGTTCAACAGTTCTGCCTTGGAGCTGAGCTCTAGTTAGGAAGCTATATGCATAAATGTTTCCAAACTCACTTGCCTCATTTGTGTTCTGGGCTCTGGTTTGATCACTTCCAGCTGTGTTTAAATCTCTCCTTGTCTTCTCTTTTTCATGTTGTCAGACACTAGTTTCTCGTCTCCTGTACCTTCTCTGTTCAGGCACCTGTCAAGGCTTAAGTCTGATCATGGGGATCTTAACCTGGCAATGCCAGACCAGCCTTGAGGTGCTCTTTATTCTGCACTAAGGGGGAAGAAAGCCTCACTGTGCTTTGGAAATCCACAGTATAGAGTTTTTTGATTGGATTCTTCCTTAAATAATGTAATTTACTATGATGCCTATAGATTGCTAGTGTCTGGTAGAGGTGTAGCTGCCGTACTTATAGCAATTCTGCTCTCTGGGCTTATTGATTTAAAAATAATAATAAAAAACCTGCAGGGCAGCTGTGTTCTACAATTTCTTGTTTCTACATTTCTCCAAGTCTATTTTGTGTCATTGTGAGTGGGGAAAAAAAAATAGGAGAAGATTGTTGCTTGTCACAGGCATAAATCTAAATGGTGAGTCAAGGGAAAGGTCATCCTTTTCCACTGGTGAGGACATGTCTTTACTTCAGCATGAAACTGTATTATGGTTTTAGGTTCTTGAAAGAAGAAGAAAAGAAGACAGACAATTCTTCTTGAATCCCAACATCATCATGTGCTGCCTGTAAGTCCCACCTGCAGAAGGAAAACAAGAACTAAGCAGTGGTGAGGCTCTTCATAGTGTATCTGGGCACGAGCTGCAGCCCAAGCAGCTGAGGCTGACAGGCATTACTGCCACCACAGAAAAGCTGGTGGCTGCCCAGGAGTGCTGCTAGCCTTCCCCTGCCTTCCCGTTTTTCCTTTCTGTCCCCCAGTGTCTCCCCCTCTGTCTGCAGCTGAAAGGTTAAGAAGATACCCAATCTGCAGATGAAACGTAATGATCTCTCTCATACTGTTGCAGCGTTACTTTTCTTCTTGGCATCTTCACCTAATGTCTTGCTGGCAGTGCATTCCTCCCTGCTTGATCCATCAGGGTTGTACTGGTAACTGTCCCTAAAGAGGTCAGGCAGCCTATCCGTAAATATCTGAGAGGAAAGGAATAAAACACCTGTCCTTACTGCAATGTGCAAAGCCAGGAGTTGTGGTCCCAATGATCCTCCTCATGCCCATGACAGAGTGTCATTACTTAGAATGGCTCAAACACTGCTGGCCCAAGAGGGTTCGTTCCAGCACAGGAGCAGAGATGCAAGATGCATCCTGAAAGAAAGTGAGGAAGAAGCTGAGTGGGATCACTTTGCTTTGGTATTATGCAGGAATGTTTTGCTTAACAGGAGCTGATCCTTAAGGTGAGGATCTGAACAGGCTTGTACCATCCTCGGCACTCCACTACTTTGTGTTTATTAATGCAATTTCTCACAAGGCTTCTAGATGCTCTGCAACGTAAATAAAGAGTTTTGCTCTTTAAGTGTTTTTATGGTATAGCAGCTTGGTAGATAACTCTATGGAAGGATGCTAGATGTCTTCTCCTGAATCTCAGCATGTACATGTGTCTACTGAGATGACTGGTCCTTGGCGTGGAGTTGTGACCCGCCTCCACAAACGGTTCAGAAAATACGGTTCTGCTGTACCAAGAAGCTGAAAAGAGTCCAGGTACCTTAACACCTGCAAATCTGATCTTTCTTTTTATTATTAGTGTTCAAATCGACAGCTAGAAATTTACATTGCACATATGAAGAAAAAAAAAGTTGGACAGTCATCTGTTGATAAGCTGTGCTGAGCGTTAGTGGTCACCTCCTTCCTAGGATGGAGACAGATGAGCCATCCTGCTGCTGTTCTTAGCCTCAGGCAGGGACCTAAGGATGCAGCTGAATCAGGGCCACTGTTGGGAAGCTGTGAGAGACTCAGAAATACACAGCTCATTTATTAAAGACTGTGCAGTAACACGGTTCATCAGGCTGCTCTCTGTTTTAATTTAATTGACTGGCAACACCTGTCAGAAAAAAGTTCAGCTTCTGAGGAAATATTGACAAACTTGATAACTGCAGTACTTGATGTCAAGGTGGGTTTATTAAACACCCAACTTAAAAATGAAACCTTCAGTCTGTACCTAACAAAATGGACTTTGCTGTATTTAAAAAAAAAAATTCATTATTTATTGATATCATTACTATGGATATAAAATATGAGAGTCCCTTCCTTTCTTAGGCAATTTCTTTTCCTTCTGTTAAAGTTATTCAATGTGATGTAGAAACAGGGTATATATTTTTGTGATAGGAAAGACTGAAAAATATATTTTGTTATTTAAATATTTTAAAATATGTAAAACTTTTTAAACATACACTTTATTAGAGTTCTACATCTTTATGTAAATCTGAACTATAAGTACTGGACTACATATTTATTTTGTCTGTCACAGTCGTAAGTGGCTTCCTCACCCTGTCTGCGTGAAGCTCAGGGCACGTGGATGCCTGTGCCACCCCCAGCAGCCCGCAGTCCAGGCACACCATTCAAGGCATTTTCTGCCTTGTCCAGCGGGAGATCTGGTGGTGGCAACATTTTCTGTTGTCTGGAAGTGCCTTACATTCAGTAAATGGGAGAAATCAAAATGAATGGTGACACTTTTATTGAAGATAGATATTTTTAAATAGTGGAAATTTGCTGGCGAAATCTCTGGTGGCTTCCAGCAGCCAGTGATATGCTTTGATCATTGGGTCATCAAAGCACAGTGGCTTGATAATGGAAGCAGAAAACAGGATTATAAGGGGTGAACCTGAAAGGACCCAGGACTAAGTTATCTTAAGAGGCAAGATAAAATCTCATTTGTAAGGAAACTTGAAAGGAGAAATTGGCTGTCATAATTCTTAGTTTATAACGAAAGCTAAGATGAGGAGAAAACTGCACTGATGGGAATGAAGAGAGCCTTCACGGCCCTGATGAAGCTTGTAGACGTTGCCCATTGCAAGCCAATATCCCAATAAAAAACACATGCTTAGTATAGGAAAGATACCACAGCACTGCCTCATGCTTACAGCTCTTCAGACCTAGACCTAGAATTTACCAAGTGGGAATTTTCACTGCGATCATGTCACATTTATTTTCTGTCCTCACAGTTAGGGGATGTGGAAATTGCTGTTGAAATCTCAAACATTCTCATAGTTACAAAAAATGTTTGTGTTCTTGAAGGGTTTTCTTTTTCCTTTTTTTACCATAGGTTGTTGTCCCCAGAATACGTTTGCTTGGGTTCAGGTGGAACATAACTTCTGTGCTTGCCTGAGCCACTTCATTCTCTCTTGGGGACACTCCTGCTCCGGTTGTCGCTCCTGCAGCTCCTGCATCTCTGTCCAACAGAGCTTCCCCCCATGCAGGGGAGTCCCTTCTGCGACCAAGGCGGTGTATCATTTGTGCTGTGGGCTCTGCTTGGAGGGTGAAGGCGTAAAGAAATGTCTTTACAACCTTTACACTCTTGTGGGCACAAAGTAAAAAGTTGTTAAAAATATTCCTCCTACTACCACAGAACTGAGAAACAAAATAGTTGTGTGGGTTTTCCGTTTGCTTTTAAATAAGCGGGCACTATTTCACAACCTGTCTGTTCAGATGTATGTTTCTCTTTATATATGGATTCTCTTAGTACAACCTGTTATTAATCAGCTTATCAAGTGGCATTGCTTACTCTTGGGGATGACAAGACATGAAAACATGTATGCTCGCGATAGCGTTTTCTCAGTAGGTGCAATTAACAGGGTTCCCATTTTCTAATTGCGTCTGATGGGACCTTAGCAAGGCTCTGGATCTCTCTCTGCTGTGTGGCTGCAGCATCCGAGTGAATAGAGTATGGGCTGGCATCCCCAGTCAGCCCTCTGGGCTGTTCGGGAGCTCCGGAGGAAATGCTGGTAACTGCTTTGCCATGTTACTGACCCTGTGTGAAAAGAGAGTGCTGGTTGGGGTTAGTCGGAGCTGTACACTTAAGAGCAGGAGGGTCTCCTGCCAGAAGGGTAGGAAGATAATTTTGACTTGTTTAAGTACAAAATATTTCTGGATCTTTGAAGGTGTTTCTCTCCCATCTGGTGTAAGCTTGGCTAACCTGGTTTATGAATCAGAAATACAAAAAGAAAAAGACAAGCACTTTTCAAACTTGCATGGCTAGTGCCCAGTGAAACTCCCTCAAGAAATAGTAGCTTGGATGAACATGTTTTCAGTGGAGGGTGTGGCGTATATATCAAATCATAGTAAAAAAAGCCAACCAATATAAAGCTCATTTTATACAATCTATACATTTTCTGCACATTTCATTGAAATGCTAAATTTATACTTACTATTCAAAATACTTGAGTTATGCATGAGTTGAAAGGCAAAAACTCAATTCTCCTTTGGCTACGATGATGAAAGATTTCTCATTTTGCCTAGTTTCTACCTTGCCTTTGACAAGTTAGGTGCTTCCACAGAGATTTATCAGATATTATTATATCCTGCAGAGCACTCTGAGAACCAATTTATGTTCCTACCAAGGAGAAATGCTAGATGTTTTAGTCTCCTCAAGGAACAGCTTGTGTCTCTCTCTTCCCTGTAACAAGAGTCTGCCCTTTATGAGTCAGTGCTAATTGCTTCATTTTCATAAAATTGCTTTTTGTCCTGCGAGGACTTATAGAAGAATATATATATATATATATATATATATATATATAGATCTGCACACATTGCAGATCTATGTAATCTTCGTTTCAAGGCTAACCTGTATTGCAAAAGTATGAAGACACAGTATTTATACAAATTGGGTAACTTAGTTGCCTGTTCGGCTTACAGTTTAAGTTGCTAGCCTTTGTCCAGTCTTGTCATTGACCTGTATTCAATGAAGGCTGGTGGGTGCTTCCAAGGACTTCCAGGTATAGATGTTTTTTTCAGTCCTAACATGTGCTGGTTCCTAGAAAAGCAAAACAGCAGTAATGGCTTTCACAGTGCAGCCCCACAGCCTCCGTGCCTGGCGGGAAGCAGATAGCTTTGCCAAAAGGGCACTTCGAACCGCAGTGTGAGGATGAGTCTTGAGGCTCTAGGAGGGGAGGGTCCATTTGGGAAGGAGAACGAGGAGAGTCTGGATGATCACCTGTGAGATTTGTGTCTTCTGTTGCCCTGAATTGACCCTCCTCCCCAGCCCCATGGCCTGGTGTCAGGTCATGGAGCGTGGTCTTTGTATTCTCTGCAGTGTGTCCTAATGCTCAGACTAAAGATGGAGGCTCCTTTGCTTGCTGCAGCTCTGGTCCCAGGACTGTCATTCACAGCTGCCAAGCAGCACTGCATAGCGTGACAGTGGCATGCCATGGTGTGACTGGGCAGGCTGCCCAGCTGCAGGAGGAAGGCCAAGCCAGAAAGTCCCCACTTGCCTGGAGGCACTCCAGCTGATGGGCTGTTGCACAAAGAGATGCTCCCGGCTGGTTCTCACTCACTGTTTATTTATTCTCTCTTCCCTTCTACAAAATACCTTTACAACTCACTGAACTTTCAATGATGAGATCAGAATGTCTTACCCATGTGTGTCTTGTGGAATAAGGATAATAATGATGTAGAAATTGGTTTTATATTTTGAAAAAAGTCTTTGTTTCACTGTGTACGTTTGACCTACTGGGCAAGGCAGAAGAATGTGCAGATTTGCATTTCCATATCTTAGGACAAGCACTTCCACAGCATGTCTTCAAAGCTGAGCACTGGTTGCCTGCTGTGCTGATGCTTATCTGTTGAGATGGTAGGACTAGAACACACATACCTGGTACTGTAAGAGCGTTGTAACTTCCAACCTCCTCTGACATCTCTTTGAGAAGTTAAAAGGCCCTTTTGCTTCCAAATTTGACTACATAAATGTATGCATGCTATGATTGCACATACTGTAGCAATCTCAGGAACATTAAGTGCCCAGGGATATTGCAGCTGACTTGTAAACAGCTCGGAAAACAGTCAAGCCTAGGGTTGGAATCAGAAATGCAAATGCAATTGCCTAAATTAAAGGCTATGGATAAAACAGCTTTGTTGATGCTTAAATTACTTGCAGTTAGCACAGAAAATAATTCATATTATGAAAAGTTAATTAGATGGAAAAATGCTCCGAGTTTATATGGTTTCACTGCACGGGAGGTATTCCATATGTCTCAGGGTATGCGATGCAGTTCCCAGACCACCGGCTACGTCTGCCTTTGAAAACTCTGGATTCAATGTTTGCGAGAGAGAAGATGGTAATATAGGATGTGGTCCTGCATAATATAAGATGTGTGAAAATCTCACGGTAATTTTCAGGGGAATAGGATCTGGGTGCTGGTTGCATAGTTGATAATAAGGATATTTCAGAAATAGTTCCGTCTAATCAGGTGAAGTAAAGACTTTCCTTAGTGATACAACCTTAAAATATTTTGGACAGTTTGAATCCATCCTTATAAATAAAGTTGCATTATATATAATGTTATGGCATTAAAGAGACAAATAAGAATGAAATAGAAATTACCGTCACTTTAAAACCATTATGCAAAATTTTTCTGTGCTGAATATGACAGAGCTGGAAATTTCAAGACCCATGCAAATTGTACTAAAGGAGATTTGCATAAAGCATTGGAAGAGCTTTTGTGAAAAAGGAACTAGTGGGAGTTATTTAAATAACAGTATAGCAGCTATTAACAAAATAGCAAGACTCAAAATAGTAATTTACTTTACACATCACTTCTAAAACACATCCAGAATTAAGATAACTGTCAGCAAATAGTACAGCATTGGAACCCCGTCTCAAAATCCTGAAAGAAAAGATCAAGAAATTCTCATCCCTGACAAAACACACACCCTAGCTGCAGAGCATATTACTTCTACCATGTAAAGCAGCTGTAAAATTTATACAGCCATGGCGAAGCCATATGATCTTGAGCCCTTAATCCTTACAAAAGCTTAGGCAGGAAAAAAAGAATGAACTTTAGATGCTGTGACTATCTGAGTCACATCATGTTTTTAGCGTGACTGCTGCCATCTTCATCTCCATCATCATCATCACCTCCCTCCCCACTTCTGCCATGCCTCACCCTCCTGCGAATGTACATCTCCAGGCCCATCTGAGGTGTGTAGAGTGCTTTGACTCCTTTGCCCGTGGACTCACTAACGCTTCTCTCCCAGGCAGTGAGAATGCCTTGTCACACTTGAACCACAAGTGGATTCTGGATTCTCCCGCTTGGAGTTCATGGATGTAACCTGGCAGCAACCAATCTATATGTCTTCTGTAAATGCTCCTCCAAGGGTTTACCTGTAGCAGTGCTGTCATGCTCCCGGGAATAATCACAAGGTTTGTGTTCATTTTCGTAAGTCTTTATTCTGTGGTGTTCTCTTGAAACTCAGGAGGCACCAGCATTGTCTGTAGTTTTGTTAAGAGGGTGTGGATTGCCTATTCCACACATCACAAAACCAATTTTCAAGCAGTAGATACTCCTCATCTTTTCCTCTGATGCCTGGTGGAAACTTCTGGTTTGGCATTGTCTTTTTTTACAGAATGAGGGGTGGTGGCAGTTTTCCTGCATGTGCTGGGACTACTTCCATAAAGATGTCTGGGAAGTGGAGAGAGGGTGGTTTTTGTTTGCTTTCTGGTACTCTGACAATTAACAACTGTCGTGTTTTTAGTTTGCATGGTAATTTTTGGTAGTGTGTGTAAAGCAACAGAAAAGTGTGTTTTATATGCTTGCTCTACATGGTCAAATACGTATGATGGGGGGTTTATAGAGAGAATAATGTTGGAATGCCACTATTTTTTTGCACATAGCTGTTGTGCCAGCACTGTGTTCTTTCCTGAAGCTAGGCTGAATGTTGTGGTGTTGATACATAGCTGCTGCTTTGAATTGCTTTTTGGGCTGTGTAGGTGTGAATTCATTCCTAATCCTTTCATAATGGTCATCTTGTTCTCTGCCATCAAACGATCTCGTAAGCTGCTTGCGTTATCAGAAAACTCTGCTGCATGATCAGCACATGAAGTAACCGTTTGAAGAGCTTTTCTCTGGGTGTTTTTGTTTGTTTACTGACAGCCGTCTACTTCAGCAGTGTCGTATTTTCTAGCTGCTTTGTGGTGGTTGGTTCTGTTTCCCTCTGCAATTCATAAAGGCCAATTCAGGTTTGAATTGCAAGTATGTTGCACTCGGGTGGGTGTCCTGCTTAGGTGGTAGCGGATATTTAGGGGTAACAGGACAGAGAGAGAACCTACTGTGTAGCTCTTTCCCTGTGAAACCCCTCTACCTTCCAGCAACCCTTGGCTCAAGGAATTTGTGAGCTGAACTACCTGCACGCTTCACAGCCCTAATAGATGTTTTCTGCCTGACTCGTGTCAGTCCTTCTACTGAGCAGTACTCCTAGCCTGCACAATTATTTCCATCATGCAATTATATACTGTTCAAAGAAGTACTTCTTTGTGTTTATTTCAAACTTGCTGTTGGCCTTCATTTGGTGCTTCTTCAGTCTCCTGTGATGCAAAACCATTTGCCACTCCCCTTTCCCATGGCTGATGGCTGTAGAGGTCGTGCGCTGGTTCCCCACGGGCAGCTCCTTCCCACAGTCTGTTTCGTCTTGCCCCATGAGGAACCGACTCATCGTTGTCATCACGGGTGGTTTTTGTCTGTATCAGTCTAATCCTGCTATCTTCTTTTCAAGAGGGCATGGCCAGAGCTGCAGGTGGTATTCAGGAGCATTAAACAAAAGATTTTCCAGCAGACATGGCATTGCCTCACACTGCAAGCGTGCAGAAGGAGCCTCAGGCATGGAGCCTCAGTGCAGACCACAAGCCTTTTACCTGATCCCTCCGGATTGCCACAGCAGCCACAAAATGCCGCCATGTGCAAAGGCAGATTTGTGTGGAAGCTGAGGGGTCTGTGTGTCTGCAGGGAAATAAAGTAGCTCCTTTTGGGGCTGTGCAGGCACCGGGGGGTGAGGCCTTCTGTGTTTAGGTTGTAGGACCTTTACAGTGCTGTACTGAAAGCCGTAGCAGAAGTTTTTTCCAGAATCAGATAAATCCTGGCTGTCAACATCACTTTATATCACACTTTTTGCTACAAAGAAATCAAATTCATAACCAGCTCTCTGGGCATTCAAAAATACTAAATGCATCTCTGAAGAATAAGCATCACTCTTCAAATGAATGATTTTGCTTCTCCTGTTAACTGTGTAGTAAAATCTCTGTGATAGTCACAAGAGGCACAGGGAAGTTTTTTGTATTAGGTAGATAAGAATGGGCTAGGCTTTCCTCCAAATCTTTGTTGCAGTAAGGGATTTTTACTTAGAAATTCACAAAGACCAAATTGTATAGATTCCCAGCCCCTGGGATGCTTCATATGCTTACTTGTTTCCAACATAAATGGTTTAAATACCTTTTAATCTTGTCTTTCAGACTGGAATGCCAGACATGCTTGTTTTAGGTGCTTTCAAGATCTGCTTTGAGAATAATGCCTTAATTTTCTCCCATGCTGCTTTATAAAAATTCAGTTTGCAATTATAACATTAAAAAGTGCATGGATTGTGTAAGGAATGGAATAGGTTTGTGTTAGTGAATGCCAGGGACAAAATCCTAATGCTCTTAAAATCTATAGCAGGCTTCCCAGGCAATTCACTAGCTCCAGGATTTCAAGACTTCCCATAGGATTGGACTCCCAGAACACTTGGTGGTTGATGCCCAAACACCCGACCACCCAATCACATTTTCTTTTCGAGGGCAATGGTAAGAGTCTGTTCAAAGTGACCCGTTCCTGGGAGGTGCTGCTGGGGAGCGTAGGGTGCCAGCTGGTCAACAGGAGGTAAAAGCTGGAGCCATCTGTTAGGCTGATTCTAAGATGCAGTAGAAGATTTTACAGTTGTATGCAGAGGATGGAACGTGAAATAAAGCCCAAGTTCAAAAGCTAGTCAGTGTGTCTACCTACAGGTATGTCACATCACACAGCTTGGAGATGCACATTCCTCCTGGTTAGCTAAATGCGCAAATCCTCTGCGATCAGTAACTGGCAGGATGCTGAGAGGCAGATACGGCTTTGTGCCTCTGTCTGGTAGGTTAGAGGCACCGAGGAGTTGACTGCATAGAAGGTCTTGGATGGGTGGAGTTACTGGGGTGAGCGACATCTGTTCTAAGAAAATACAGCGAGATACAAATGGAGCAAATGGGGTTTTAACGGGTTATTAGCAATAGTGCAATTGAATTACACAAATAGATGTGTGAAATGTGTGTTTGAACAGGGTTGTCTAAAACCGAGGTGCTGCTCAGCCATGTTCCAAGCAAACATGGCATTTCCAGGTCCAGTCAGCAGCAGCTGAGTAACCTTCCTCTGGCCTTACTTGAACTTTGACCCAGGATGGGTTGTCTCAATTAATTGTCAACAATTGGGCCTTCATAGTCATTCCGTGTTAGCCTCTCCTCTGAACTTACCGCTTTTGCTGTGAAGGTGCCTGTCTGTTTTAACACGAAAGTGAGAGCACAACCATATTTCACAGAAGCTGCCAGTAATCAGAAGACAAGAGTAGTGACCCGCTCGGGGTTTCACACCTCTCAAAGGCTGCAGATTTTCCTAGATTTTCCTCTTTTTGTTACATAGTTTTCCCTCCCCTGGAAATCCTATAATTTAAGGATAGCTGCATAAAAAGAAATCTTTGCCTCGTCTACTTCAGAGCTCAGTCAAGTTAGGACTTTGTCCTTGCTATCAGATATTAATTTTCAAGCCCAGCTAGTGCAGTGCTGACTTTGAAATCCTTGCTGGCATGCTGTCCGCTGGCTGTCTGCGGCAGCATCATTTTGGGTCACACCAGGCAACATTGAAAGACCTGTGTTGCCTGTGGTTGAAAAGTTAGTTGAAGGCTGCTGCAGACTGCGTAGAGTAAAAGATAAAAAAGATTTGCCACAGTATTTCATGTATCTTTTATTTATTTTTCTAGAAGCACACAACCTGAAACAAAGCAAGAAGCAGGAATGTGATCCTAAGGCATTTCACATTCAGATTCCTTTCTGACAAAGAATAAATCTTGTTTCAGCCTGACTGTGCAGCTTTAATATGAAAAACCAAAACCAAATGCAACACAGAGCTAGTAATAAAGCAGGGTGCTGGAAAAGGGTCAGGCTTACAGTGAGTTCATTCTCTTGGCTTCAAAACACACAGAACTCAGGCTTTCTTTGCAAGACATGGTAGTCTAGTGAAGACACAGTTCAAAGGCTGCAGTGTTTTTTCAAACTCTTTGCCAGCCATGACTGTATCAATATACAGTTCAGATGGGCTGAAGGAAGATGCATTTGAGTAAGTTGCTTATTTTTGTCAAGTCATTCCTATGAAGTTGTGTCCTTACTTGAACCTGTGTCCTACTCAGCTGACCCTGTTATCGCAGAGTCTGGATTAATTCAGACCCTGTATCCTTCTGTCTTTCCTGACAGCAGAAGCACTGTCACCATGGTCTCTCAAAAACAGTTTGATAATATTATGTGCACTTGCTTGTCTTTCATGCTCCTCTTCTTTAATTTTAGTACTCGAGTACCTATGACTCTGGAAGTCTTACATTTAAATTTTTCTGATGGCAAGGGTAGATAGCTTTTTGGACATTAATTTGCTATAGGCATTTCAATTGAGTCTTTTATTACATGAAAAAGGCCATGTGACATTTTTACTGCTCAGATGAGAGGTATTAGCCCTTTATTCCTATGTGATTGTAGAAGAACAGACACAGTGTATTTGTTATAACAATCTGATATTCCCCAAGTGCAGCAACCTGTTTTATTAGCTACCTCTATGCTGTAATCCACAGCTTTATTAATTGGGCTATCCTTCAGACAGCCTTGGTGGTGAAGAATGTGTTCACAGCATAGTTAAGAATATAAATCATAATGGTATTTTTCAGTTTGTACAATTTATTTCAACTCATCTGCTGTCTGTCTTCCTCTGGGGCAGAGCACAGAAATGCGTAATGCAAGACATATGTGCACTTACAAATCCTTAACCTTGCTTGCCTTGGTTTGACATTATGGAGGTACTAAACACTTAGTAGCTTCCTTGCCCACAACTATTTTGCACAATACAGAAGCAAGACACTGTAATGACCGTCCAAGCTTTGGTCTGAGTTAGAGCATTACTCCTTGAAAACTAGTGATTTTCTTCCCAAAAGTCATCCTTGCAATCTTCAAAGGTTTCAAGTGGTAAGGAATTATAGAAACTTTTTATATAGAATCATAGAACCATAGAATCATCAAGGTTGGAAAATACATCTAGGATCATCAAGTCGAACCACCAACCTAACAATACCATGTTTCCTAAACCATGCCCTGAAGTGCCATCTCTACACATTTTTTGAACACCTCCAGGGATGGCGACTCCACTGCCTCTCTGGGCAGCCTGTTGCAATGCGTGACCAATCTTTCAGTAAAGAAATTTTTCCTAATATCCCATTAAAACCTCACCTGATGCAGCTTGAAGCCGTTTCCTCCTGTCCTATTGCTAGTAACTTGGGAGAAGAGCCCAACACCCATCTTACTACAACCTCCTTTCAGGTAGTTGTAGAGAGCGATAAGGTCTCCCCTCAGCCTTCTCTTCTCCAGGCTAAACAACCCCAGCTCCCTCAGCCGCTCCTCATAAGACCTGCTCTCCAGACACTTCACCAGCTTCGTTGCCCTTCTCTGGACACGCTCCAGCAACTCAATGTCCTTCTTGTAGTGAGGGGCCCAAAACTGAACACAGTATTCAAGGTGTGGCCTCACCAGTGCTGAGTACAGGGGCACGATCCCCTCCCTGCTCCTGCTGGCCACGCTATTCCTGATACAAGCCAGGATGCTGTTGGCCTTCTTGGCCACCTGGGCACACTGCTGGCTCCTGTTCAGGCGGCTGTCAACCAGCACCCCCATGTCCTCCTCTGGGCAGCTCTCCAGCCACTCTTCCCCAAGCCTGTAGTGTTGCATGGGATTGTTGTGACCAAAGGGCAGGACCTGGCACTTGGCCTTGTTAAGCCTCATACAGTTGACCTTGACCCATCGATCCAGCCTGTCCAGGTCTCTCTGCAGAGCCTTCCTACCCTTGAGCAGATCGACACTCCTACCGAACTTTGTGTCATTTGCAGACTTAGAGAGGGTGCACTTGATCCCCTCATCCAGATCATTGATAAAGATATTAAGACTGGACCCAACACTGAGCCCTGGGGAACCCCGCTCGTGACCAGCTGCCAACTGGATTTAGCTCCATTCACCACAACTCCCTGGGCTCGGCCATCCAGCCAGTTTTTTACCCAGCAAAGAGTACAAATGTCCAAGCCATGAGCTGCCAGCTTCTCTAGGAGGATGCTGTGGCAGACAGTGTCAAAGGTTTTGCTAAATTCCAGGTAGACATCATCCACAGCCTTCCCCTCATCCACTCCGTGGGTCACCCTGTCATAGAAGGAGATGAGGCTGGTCAGGCAGGACCTGCCTTTCATGAAGCCATGCTGGCTGGGCCTGATCCCCTGGTTGTCTTGCACATGCTTGGTGAGCGTGCTAAAGATGAACCGCTCCATAACCTTCCCCAGTACCGAGGTCAGGCTGACAGGCCTATAGTTCCCCACATCCTCCTTCTGACCCTTTTTGTAGATGGGTATCACATCAGCTAGCATTTCATATCCCCTGAAGTAAGGCATATTCAAGAACAAAGCAGAATTTAACATCATCATGGAACGCCATTTCATTGTTAATGATTTGATGAAATATTTCTGCCTTCGTTTTAGGTAAATGCTTTTGACCAGCTGTAGGCTTAAAGCTAGAACTGCTCAAAACAAGGTCTCAGTTCTTGGAGCATCATTTTGAACAACAGATCTTTCTTTTCTTCCCACACAGTGTTTACTCAGAGAGGATGACCTGCACAGTCTTATCTTGATTTTTATATGTATCAGTGCTCATAGATGTATTCAGTTAGTTCATTGCAAGCTGTTCAGGATGCTCTCCCCATTGACTCCATATATAGATCCGTCAACCAAGATCCTCAAGGTAAAGATAGTTTTATCACAGTGACAAGTTGTTCTTCCCATATCTGTAGGGCTCTTTGAACAGCAGGAGCTGATGTAAGCAGCCGGTATATATGGAGTAGTAGTTGTTCATTGTTTCTCATAATGCCACTCCTACAAGTCATTAAAATAAGCTACTGTGGCTACTGTACACTAAAATGAACAGTGCATAGTTAAACCAGAACCCATCAAGGCAGGATGCCGCCTATATCAGAAGTTTAGATGTGTTCTGGACTAATTAAGGACAAACCGAGAAAAATAACTCCAAGAGCTAAAAAAGGTGCATCATCTAACTCAGGAAACCCATAAACCAGATTTTGCTGGAGGCTGGAAGGATTTCCTTGGGGAGGTAGCACAGTGCACTTGCCTGTACTCTTTCCATTGATAGCGTTATTAGAGACAAGACATTTGTGTAGATGAACACCTGCTTTGACCCAATACAGCCTTTCTTTTGTGTAGGAGGGATAAAGGTCCCTGTCATTCTGAACTGTTTGTGCAGAGGCACTGGAGCTGAGGAGCGTTGCTTCAAATACATGACACCCTGGGCCAGCCTAGGGAAAAGGTTATAGTGGAAGTAGTCTTTCTCATTGGACCACATAGAGAAGTTAATTTCTAACTGCTAACTTTCTAACTGCTAGTCCTTTCCCTGGACTAGCAATACCCCATATGAGTATAATTTCACCTTCATAGTGTCATTTGTAAAATTCTACATACACTTTGATGCTTTAATGTATCTTCTCTTCTAGAGCTTAATCATGACCTGAAGATTTTCCAGTCTACTAACAGCAGTAATTATTATTATGGTATTTAATCAGTTAATATCTTAAACTAGCAGATTCCATTCTCAGTGCAGGTTTCCATGCTCTTTAATTGCAACCAGTACATGGAGAAAATGTTTTAAAAATAAGGAAGCACAGAGTTAAGAGGGAGGCTGCTTAGCATTAAATTGTTACCCTAATAAAATCATCTTTTGACATTACAGAACTTTATCATTTTATGTCACTTGCTTCAGAATTTCAGAATTATTACGATCCCTTCATCTCAGATCAGTATCTCACTGCAATGCCATAAACCCCTTTTATTTCCAGGGTCAAATCATGTAGTCAACTATACACATTTATAGAGACTTAATTTAAGAAAAGTGTTGACAGAATTCAGTGTGTATGTAGTGAGCTTCATCATAACAGAGCACTTGTCTCTATTCAATAACTCTAGTAGCGTAATAACCTCTATTTTATCTTGCTAGAGATAGAGGAGATGCTGGGACTACAGTGATTCAGTGATGGGGGTGTACTCACCACCACTCTGAAGTAGGATTTGAAAGCTTTTCTAAGTCTCTCCCGCAGAACTCTGATAAAATGCCTAGATTTGGGGAGGAGCAGAGAGTGATAATGTCATTTACCTTGACTTTAGCAAGGCTTGTGACACTGTCTCTCACAGTTTACTTGTACCCAAGTTATGATGTTATGTCTGGATGTGTGGACAAGTAGATGGGTAAAAAATGGTTGGATGGTCGGGCACAGAGGATGGTGGTTAATAACTGGTACTCTACCTGGATGCCAGTAACGAGTTGAGTAACACTGATTTCTTCTGCAGGACAGAGAATTTCTTTTCCTCTGTCCACTGCTGTTGCAATGCACAAAATGGTACCTGGGGTTAGTGGGATTCTTGAGTTTTGGGCAGAGAAAACATGTTGAAACTGTGGCAGAATGAGAAATGCAGTTATAGAGCCACGTCTGAGTTTGGAAGATCATGAGGTAGTTCTTTTCTCTTGGGGCATTCAGCAACTTTGTGCAAACTATTTAATTTCTTTGTACTCCCCTGTCTGTGGAAACATAAGCCAGGCAACTTAATGATAGGATAGTTGTTGGCAGCTCATCTTCTCTGAGGTAGATTAGGGACTGATCCTTCAAGCAGCTCAGCAGGCTGATCTGAGGGCAGTTTACCATTTGTAGCTACATGTGAAATGGAAGTTTTGTAACTGATTTAGCAGGAGCTGAAAGGGGAAATTAATACAGGGCCTAATTTATCACTGCTGTTGTGTAGCTTGCTGTGACATGCATGAATTGCTGTATGATGAATATATTGCTATTATTCTATACATAATCTAGGTATAGAATGATGATTAGTAATATCTTACTGCCTTAAATTGCCTTTAGATTAAAGAAAAAGTCCCAGTCGGTGGATATTAGTGGGCCAGGATGCAACCCAGTGGCAGCTGAAGCTCAGACACCTCAGCCCAGTAAATCTTTGCTTGCCACTAAGACAGCTACTTCTGAGGAGGAACAGAACAACACTGCAAACACCCAAAGGCGCAATCCACGGAGGAGCGAGTTGAAGAGATATTACACCATTGGTGAGTTTTCATTCACAGAAAAAAATCAAATATACTTATTAAAAAGGCAAGGTCTTCCTGTTTATTTGTGTTTTATTTCTTTTGGTTAATTGCAGTTGGCTACTAAGATTACCAGTGTCCACAGTGAGCATTAAGATGTCGTATCTGAATCCTGATGTCAAACTACCCTGAAAAATTAACCTGCTTTATTTGTCTTCCACCATTTACAAGAATTCTTTCTGCTTTTTTTTTTTTTTCTTAAGAAGAGGTATTGAAGAAAGCAAAAAAAGCAATTTTGGGAGGAGGTATATAGGAAAAGCATAATTGCCTTTGACAGTGGATTGCATCAGAGTTTTGGCAGAGATTGTTTAGAAGGCCTTTGGTTAGAAAGTATTTCCAGTTTAGAGAGGGAGGAGGCCTGCTGAGTGTGAAGGATTAATTTGGTGGGGTTCTGGGTACCTTTCTCTAAATATTTTGGTTTTCTGGGTATTCTTCTGGGATCTATATGATTCTTATAAAACCATCTTAGGCACCCTAGAAAATGCTTCATAACTTGCATCCCGATAAATCATTTCAGGACTGAGCCCGACTGATTCCTTTGGCAACATTTTGCTTCTCACCTGATCAAAACTGACCAGAGAGTGGCCCTGTAGTGTTCGTGTCAGGTTCATTAGTGCTTGTAAGAGGCAGGTGTGCTAATGGGGGTGGTGCAATGGAGAGAGGTGGTTGTTAATGCTGTGAGAGGGACATAAGAAAAAGAAGTTATGTATTTTAGTTATGGGTTTATATATTTTAATTTTGGGTTTGTGTGCTGTTGAATTATTGGAGTATAATGTGATTATTTTTTTTTCCTGTTCTGAGGTAACTATTTGTGTGTCTTTTAACTTGTCTAAAAGGTGAAGAAAAATGTGTTGCCTTAAACATCTTTCATTGTGTTATGCCTGAACTCTTGAAGTTGGTTGTCATTTTAAGTTATGTTGTTTTTAAAGAAGGAAACTGCATTAGCAATCTACACATTTTAATAATGAAGGCTGTATTTTATGTAGTGAATGATTGTATGCGTTTGCATTTTTTGATGCCCTGCATTCAAATTGGTCTGCACAACTGCATTCTGAAAACTCACAGACGTTTCAATTATCACTCAGTCTTGTCTATCCCAAAATAGATAAAAATATGGCAAAGTGAAGGCATTGATGGGTTCATTAGCATCTTGGACAACAGATTTAAAATTTTACTTTAAAAATCTCAAATTGCATAATCCTTCTTCAGAGAAGATTCTGTTGTATCATGTGTGAGAATAGCACCCTAAAATAAAGGCGTAGTGAAATCAGTGCGCTTGAGTGGCTTTTTACTTTAAAATGTATTCTCTAAGAAGTCTTGCTCTATGGCTTTTTTTGTCCTCCTTCCTCCAAATAATCTTAGAGGAATATCAAAGATATGCCAAGATTTCTTCATACCTAAAGCAGGGGATGGAATGGGGGAGTTTTGCATAAAAGTAATAATGAAAGTACAAATCTACCACATCATCAAAATGAGTTCTTAATCTAACTCAGGATTAAAAAATATTATTGATAAATTGACCATAGTTGAATGTTCTTCTGTTATCACCCAAAACACAGTCTGCATATGGAAGCACAGACTCAGGTTTGCATTTATCTACTTGTTAAATTTGACTTACCTGCTTTTTCTTTTGGGAACTGTTACAAAATCGTTATAATGTGAACTCCATCGATGCTAGTAACCTTGACATGCTTCTAGTGATCTCAGGGTCTGAGCACTAGTTGCTCAGGATCTAACCTCAGTACTGGAATAACAGAGTGTTGTTCATACATTTGATTAATTTGCTTGAATATTGTGCAGCACTTGATTTGACAGACCTCTGAAGGTTATATCGTCTGGTGTCCTGTCTGAAGTGGGACTCCAGCCAACACTAGGTCAGAACAGCCAAATCTTTGTCTTGCCGAATTGTAACGATCTCCAGGGGTGGATACTCCACAGCCTCTCTGTGGATCATGCTGGAACATGGACAGCGTGTCTGTAGACAGCAGTATTCATGGGCAACTTGCCTATAAGCAGATGCTAACGTTTGTGAACAACAGTTGTAGACCTTGGGAAAGTATGAGGGGAACGGACTACAGAAAGTGGCCAAGCTTACATGTTTTTCTTAAATAGCATCTTCTATTATTCTTGTACAGAGTACTGGGTAAGGTGGCCCAGCTGGACTGACCCTGTATGGGAGTTGTATTGATTTTATGTTCTTATTCATACAGCCTTGTCTATGTGACTTGCCTAAATCACAAGCAGTAAGTTGCTAGAGCCAGTATTACTGCATCCTGTATAATGTTTGAATTTTGCTAACAGGCAGATAGAAGAATCAAGAGTTTCATTGTATCTTCACAACCTTTAATGGCACATGTTCCTGAATATTGTGAAAATGAAAGGTTTGATCTTGGACAGACTAGTACTGATGCCAGATGAACATGTTCTGAGTGGTTCTGGTATTGGGTCTATGGCTTTGATAACCTGAGAGAAACAATAACTATCTTCTCAGAGCTCCTGTCAGCTTCAGCTTAAAGTTATAACTTATATCAACCTCTTGATTTAAAGGTAATTTTCTGTGACTTCTCTCAAAAATTGTTACTAATAGTCAAAGTCTAATCAAATAGTTTGTTACTTTCTGAGGGTGAATGTACTGACACACCTGCAATGGGCTGGGACTCTAAAATGGAAAAATATTGGATTCTAGTGATGTTTTGTGTACAGTTGGCTGTAGCTTAAATGAGCATGTTAGACCTATTGCCTGCCTAATACAGTTACCTTGTTTTGCCCTTGTTTGCATGTTCTTTACTAAAAGCAATCTGTGTCCAAGATCAAGCAACATGAACTAATCGTTACTGTGATAAATGGATTAAGAAAATGTGTTAGAAAGCTAATGTTCTCAACTGGCTTTGCTTCTTTCATTTTAAAATTAGTATTCTGTTATATTAACCTCAGACCAAACTGGCAAATGACAGTGTTTATGGTAGTGACTAATGGAGCTTAAACAAACAAATGGCAATTGTGTTTTGCGTTACTCTCATTTTCCTTAATAACTTACTTTCAGTAATTATCATGATAAGGATATGAGAACTGAGTTCAAATCTGGGTATATAAAGAAAGTATGAAATCAATATTAGACATGTGCCTATATACAGTTTATATGTTTTAAAATGTAAACGTCAGCATCAAATTGCCTATTAAAACTGAATTTTAGGGCCTAGCCAGATTTGTTAATGGTTGCCCATTTTATTGAATAGCCATGCAGCTTAAAATTAGATATAAAGAAGAATGTATCCAGCTTTACTTTATCAACTCACGGAAAGAGTAAAATCAAAGTTATTTACAAATTCTGTTTGTTTTTTTTTATTTGGCTATGCAGAAAACACTTCAGAGATCTTGATGTGATCTCACTCAGCTTTGCAGACCCAGAGAGATGTGAGCATTTACCTTGCACACACATACTTTGCAGAAGAAATTGTAGCAGCTTGTGTATGCTTGCTGGTACTGTGAGCAGACACAGGCAACTGTCTAATAGACTGTGTTCCGAAATACTCTATAGCATCAGAAAAGTTTTTAGTATTTTGTGTCACCGTACATGTACACAGATTTACCTCGGACCTTTTGAAGTTGAATGCGGAATGAGGAAGGCATATCGTGGTAATTCCAAGAGATTTTAAAATTTCATCAGCACTGCTCCTACTTCAGAACACTATCCACAAGATACTTATTTTGCATTTCATCTTTCCCACAGACTGCATCTCAGATGCTTCCCAAACTTAATGAGTGCAGTTGCACTTTTTAAAAGTGGGGGGAAAGAACTGAGAGGAATAGGCAATGGGTAACAAGTTGTGTGCTCAGATGAAATGAAATAGAAGATGGAGAGTAGGTGAGGGGGAGAAATAACTTCCATATGGCAGGCTCAGCAGGCAGGAAGGCTCCTGCACCTCCAGTGCTGAACTGGTGTGAAGAAATTGAGTGGGAACTCCTAGATTAATAAGGCGAGTGTAGGAAAAACAGTCTGCATGGTGGGTTGGATGAAGTTTTTTGAAGAACTCTAGAAACAGCACCCAAGACACTTAAAAACCTAAAATTAGACTTTTTAGATAGATGCTGCAGGCACTTAAAAATTCAGGCCACTTATTTCTGAAGTGCTCATTGTTGAGCAACTCCCTCGAAAGAGAAAAAGAAGGTATCTAGGTCTTCAGCGCTCTAAAAAGTGGGCTGGAATATTATACAATGGAGAATTATATGGGTAACCTGAATTCAAAAGCAGTAGGGCTGTATCAGCTTAATGCCATGTCCAGGCTCCAACTAGCTCTTCTCAGCTGGCTTGCAGTTAGCCCAGGTGCAGCATCATGGCTGTGTTCCTTGTAGGACCCAACTGAAGGGCTGTATTTCTGATTTCATGGAGTGATGCCTCAGGATATATGTTTAGCAATTTGTTAAGGTGACTGAAGTAGCTAATGTTGTTACCCTATGAAGACACGCACTTGAAGTGTATACTGTGGTTCGCATTAAGCCATTAAAACCTGGTGTACAGTGCTTAGATACCTCTGAGAGGATATACCCAGTAGACTATCTACCTAGTAACCCTGCTTTTGTAGATGTAAAAGGCCTTCATTTGTTCTATGTGCCATTAAAATGTAACTGCAGCACTGGGATAGAGTGAATACATTATTTAAAAATAAGATGATTGCATGGTTCCTGATTCTAGGAATCAGGCAAAAGAAATCGTGAAGCAGGACAGTAGTTCATACAAGAAAATGTTGTTAGAGTATAGTGTTGCTGGGGAGAGGAGGGATGCAGCAATTTTTGCTATATCTTCTAATAACTTATAAAAGCCTTAATGCAAATGTTGCTGTACAAGCTTCTGGTAGCACAGCTTATTTCATTTAGAACTGACCTATCTCAGGAAGCATCTTTTGTTGGTATACTCTCTATCTTCAGTAGAAGATACTGCTGCTACAGCTACACAGGGTTGATAATTTAGACAGAATTCATGGGTATTTCTATGTGTACATAATATACAGCATGAGGACACTTGGGAAATACTAACTGCTAAAGTTCCCTTCAGTGGTTCATTTTTTTTACATTTATTTCATGTTCCACTTGTAAAAAAAAAACAAACAAAAAAAAAAAAAACAAAAAAAAAGGAACTAACCGTTTTTGTCTCCCACCTCTCTTGCAAATTAGGTCAGCAGAAATCTTAACAAATAAAATATTCTTTGCTAGTTTGACCTGGTCGTATTGGTACTCTACACTTGTATAGTCCTTGAATATCAACATGTTACCTATTCAGAGTAGTGGAATTAACTGATATAAAAGCAGTGTGGAAGAAAAATGAAGCTTTTGGGATAAGCAACTCTAAAGAAATACATATTAATTGACAAGGTTTCCAAAACAAGTTCCTACTAGCTAATGGCACAGTGATAAATAGGAAAAAACAGACTTTCTTTTGGGCTCCTAATCTTGGTTGTAAGAAAGAAAGTTTCAGAGGTTAGTCACTTTAAATTTTGTTGGGGTTAGTTAAGTCTCTACTACTAATATAGTATTTCAAAATATATTACTGTGAAAAGAAGATGGATCGTCTGAAGAATTTAATGGCATATAAACGTAAATAATGTCTGGTCACAAGAATTATTATTAATGCACAAAACAGCGTAAGGAAGCGTTTACAGAGTGATAGAGAGTTTAATAGAGAAGATTTTATGGGGAAACCTAGAACAAAATCTTTTTTTCAAGGGATTAGTAAGTCACAGTCTGTTCCTTCTGTTATAAAAGGGAGAACTAAATGGAACTCATCAGCTGCTGTTTAGCGGCTATAACTATACTTAAGCCTTGTGCTATATGCTTTCAATTGAGTCCATTTAAGTCATGACTTTTACAATTATTTGGAAGCATAAATAAATAACATATTGTTTACATGTGCAGTAGATTCACTTTCTTTCTGTTTACATACATTCCGGGCTACTTCCATAAAATTATTACTTGCTTTAAAATATTTCAGAGCTACTGGTTTCAGTGTGAATTCATCCACACTTGTAACTAAATTTATATGGTGTCAAACTGTCTGCTAATATAAAATTATGTGGTTTGAGTGGTGATTTCGTATGTCAGGGATCTGTTATCCTGGTGGAGCTTTGTCACTCATGGACCAGCTTAGCCATTTTGGAGAGCTGGTGTGAGGGCACCATGGACCATTGTTCAGACATCACAGTGGCTCTGCTATTGGACTCAAACTGGAAAAGGAGAATATTGTTGCACCTGAAAATATATGCTTGTTTACAAGCAAGCTGAGAATTTTATGGGGTTTATCTCATGGGACTACTTGCTCAAAAACAAGCACCAACCTTACTTGAAGGGCAGACATTGTGGCATTGTAGCTGTTTCTTTTTCAGTGCTCAAATCCCTTCCTGCTCTGAGAGGTTTTATTTGGGGTGCTCTAGAAATACCTTATTGCTTTTAGGGGACATGATCTGATAATAAGTGGTGTATTTACTGTAGAGAGGTTTTCCTGCAAAGAATACTCCACTTTCTCTCCAAACGTCTTTGGAATGTTCTTCTTATCATTTGGCAATTGACTATAATTGTTTCTCCTCTTCTGCAGAATTGAATGCGGTTCCTTTCTGTAGTTGCTCCCGAATATCCAATTTTTCTCCTATTTGCAGTTACCTTTCTTGTTTGTTGCTAATACTAGCAAAGCATGAAGCGTAGGTAGGTATATTAGAAGTTGTTGGATTAGTGGTGGAATTTGGTGCAGTAGATGCTCAAAATCTGGGCTCCCTTTTAGAGAAGGACAGATGGCAGATGAAGCTGCCAACTCTCTCTCAGAGGATCCAGATGCTGTTCACACACATTTGCAGGGTCTGACTCTGGCCCATTCAATGCACGTACAATTTCCTTCTTGAACACCTACTGCTTTTTGAGGAACATCATTCTGACTGCTTCCTTTCAAACACAATCTCAGAAATTTTATAGGCGGCAGCCATTTTCCTAGCGCCTCATTACCTGTTTGTGAGTGATAAGGAAAGGGGAATAATTTGTGGAACATGTGGATAATAAGGAAAGTGGCTTTCATAGCAACAGTAACTATGCAAAATTCTTACTCATTCACCTTTCATGAAGATTTTTATTACTGATTCAGATCACATAGCTACAGTGGATGAGCAAGCGTTTGTTCACGTCTTTGTTTTTATCTTTTTAGAATTTAAAACTTGGAGCCATTAAAAGCCAGTTTTTAGTGTTGTGTCCTTCTTTTGTCCTTTACAGATACTGGTGTATCCTTTGAATATAAATGAGTTCTGAGCTATAGAGACAGCATCCACAAGAAGAGTGTTGCTCATTAATGTCCTTTCATCTCAGCATGTCCCTTTTCTTAGCATCCTGGTTTTGTTTTTAATCATATAGATTGCTATCATATCATCTGCTGAGTCATTATGGGCAAAAAGTATTTCAGGATTTTATCATTTCCCTGCTTTACATCAGAACAAAGCTGAAATTTTTTATAGTTCTATAAGCAAGCTACTCAACTTGCAAGATCAGCTAATAGTATATACTCTTGGGTTACTAAAATTTGAATATTTGGAGAAGAAAAAAAGATAAAATTATTTGACCTGTAAGCTCTAGGCTGAAGAAGGTGCGTCACCCTCTGTCTCTCTCTCCTTGGAGGTCTTCTGTATAAGGGAAAAATGGCTGAAAAAAAAAGGACATGATTTCTGACACCTCAGATGTGCCTTCAGCACCATTCTTTCGAGTATTGTGAAACAGCAGAGCCTTCCTTCTAACAGTAAAAGAACAAACAAGGAAAATCGGGATTCACTGCTGAAATAGCTGGGTGATTTAGTGATAGCACATGCAGATAAGCCTGCAGACAGGGTTCAGGGATGACAGTAATTACTGGTAGTGGGAAAGGGCCAAGTCAGGGATCTCCTGAGAAAAATCTTTATCGCAGAAGTTCATAGAACCCAATGGGACACATACGAAGGATGCTGAAGGAGCTGAGGTCATTGTGATGCTGCTCTCCATCATCTTTGAAAGGTCATGGAGATCATGGGAGGCAAATGCTGTACCCCTTTTCAAAAAGGACAGGAAGAATTTTCCAGGGAACTATAGGCTGTTCAACCTCACTTTTAGTCCATAGGAAAATCATGGGGCAGATCCTCTTGGAACTTATTTCTGAACAAGTGAAGGAGAAGGTGTTTGGAATAGCCAGTATGGCTTTACCGTAGGTGAATCATGCTTTTTGAACTTCATTGCTCTCTGGGATGAAGTGAAGAGATCTGTGGATGATGGAAGACTGGTAGATACCGTCAACCATTACTTCAGGAAATACCATCTTTGTCATGGTCATAGTCTTCCAGAGCACCCCTGTGTACATGTTGGGACATTGTGGCCTAGGTAGTTGGACTATGTGATGGCTGGAAAAACTCAAAAGGCAGTAGTCACCAAGATGATCATGGGCCCTTTGAGAAAAGGCTGAGGGAGCTGGAGAAGAGACAGATTCAGTAGGACCTTACAGCAGCTTGCTGCTATCTGCAAGGAGGCTACCCAGAAGATATCTGGTAGTCTACTCTTTGCAGTGGTGCATGGCAGGAAGATAGGAGACAATTGGACTAAATTGAAATATAAGAGGTTTAGACTTTATATATGGAAAAACTTTTTCCCATGTCATAAAAACTTTTTCCAAAGAGTGCATCAGGATGTACAGAGAGGTTGTGCAGCCTCTATTGTTAGAGGTTTTCAAGGTGCAACAGGGTAAAGCCCTGAAAAAGCTGGTCTGAGATGTCATATCATAGGTAACCCTGCTTTGAGCAGATGATCGGACTTCAGACCTCCTGGGGTCCTTCCCAACCTGATTCAAACTTGGAATTTGAGGAAGTGACCTTTACTGCATGGCAAGAGGGCTGTTCCTAACTTAACTGCTTTCATCAGCAGAGAACGCTCTCCTCAGCCACTTATAAGAGCCCAAATTTGGCAGTCTTCATCATGGACTGCTAGGCTACATTGATTTCCAGTTATTTTATCTGGTAAACTTCTCTATGGGAAGAGGAAATATTATCACACCAAAGCACCTGTTGTGATTATTCGTATTTTATTCATTCTGAAGTCAAGTGTGAGGTTTCCAGACAGCTTGATAATTCTATACAGCTAAAAAAATGCACTAACTGAATCCATTACCTGTTCTTCTGATTCCCCAATCTTAAATAAATAAAAAAAAGGAATGTTTAAAAGTTCTTAAAGTCTCATGGAAGATCTGTTAGTACAAGGGGAGTCTGATATATCTGTTGTAGGGATGATTTCTGTTCTCCGTGTAAGTATTATGAAAGCTTTGATTTTTGGGTGTTAATCAGAGACTCGGTTTTATTGATAGTGTCAAACTTCTTGGCATATTCTTTATTTATTCCCTTAAGCTTTCTTTCAATCCATAAAAAAGCCTGCAGGGGTGGGGGGTGGGGGGGTGTGTGTGTGGAAAAAAAGGACCAAAACACAAATGCTGCAGGTAGCCTCAGTTTGGCTCAGTATGGAATGAGACTTCCCTTCCCTCTGAAGCTAGTGTTGAGATAGTGAAGCCAGTAAGTTTCCTTCCGTACAACGTATATGTGAGCCTGAAATCTAAGATCAAAGTCTGATGTTACTTATTCTAGAATAACTACACTAAAGCAGAAGTCAGTCTGGAATACAGTGACAGAGTGACCAAATCCAGCTGCCGCTGTGCACAGGTAACACCAGACAACCTCCAACCAACCCTACACGACCCTTGGTGTGGGGGCGCAACCAGGCTCTCTCTCCACGAACAGTGTTTCGAATACTGCAGCTGTGTCGAGGCAAGGCGGCCTGTGCTGATGCGTGGGACTGTCTCCCTCCCCTACAAGCAGATTGCTTTCCTGCGAGTCCGGCAAGCATCTAATTCAAGCCATTCTTTCTGCACTGGGACAGACCCTACACACCATTTAATATTTGTGGGTCCTGAACATGAGGGGCTATGAAATATCTCCCAGCACACACTGGGCTCCAAACAAGCTGTTTGAAAAGCTTCCTCTTCTGCTGGCATTTTTTTCTTTTTTTTCAACTAATATTTACCCTTTCCTGTATTCAAGCTTTCTCTTTATATTGCTAGATAAATAAGAACAAGATGCAGTTTTCAGGAGACAGAGCTTCTAGGTTAGGTTCACCTCCAGGACACCTTTCTGTGAAGTTACTTTTGGATTTTAACAAACTGGCTTATTATGCTCTTCTCCCCAAAACCCCATGGGAACTGAGTGTCGTTGCCAAACCTTGATTTTTGTCTTGAGCCATGAAGAACAGCTGGAATTTATCACGGAGTTATTGTACTGTTGAGCGTTCCACAATTACAGAGCATTAGTATGCACATAGGAGCATGCAAAGACTTTACAAGTATAAAATATTCAACATTTATGAAAGAAGCCTTTTTATAAATCTAGATACTAATTGGGCAGATATGTTCATGAAAACTAAATAGTGGCAGCAGCCCACTATGTTTCCAATGAATCTCGTTAATTAATATGCTTGAGAGATTCTTTTATTCTTTTAATTTGCAGAAGATAGAATGACAGTCTCTTTCGTCTGCCAGAGGAAATGTGGCAAGCATGATTTGTTCTGAGAGTTGTTGACTGCAGTTTCTTAGCCACCTTAGCCATACATTTGCTTAAGAACATGTGTGACTACTTGGGTATGTAATTAGGTGCTTTTGTGGTCTACTTATAGTTTAAATTATTTTGTTCCCTTTTCATTTGTATGTAAAACAGTGCTGAGATTGGTTGTTCGATAGTTTGCCAAGTTTCTGATATTCTTGCTCTGAATAAGTCTGAGAGAAAATAGGCCCTGTGTATAGTCATTTTTGAAAACACACAACCGAAAAGAAATAAGAAAATTAAATGATTTTTGGAGAAACTGACTTAAATTCATTCTACAAACTAAATGACAAATGTTCTATCTAAGAGCAAGAAACTCTTGTTTTAATAAAACATGAAACACTGATTGTTCACAAGTCAAGACTTTCCAGTGTAGCTGCTAACATTAACATCGGCTGGGTATTGAAACCTGCTGGGATGTGAGAGAGAAACTGGTGCCAGTGTGGATCCTGAGAAACTACTGAATGATATCACTGCTGACACTGAGCTAACAGAAAGTCACCTAATGGTGTGGCCCAAACTCAGGTTCAGCAGAAGGGGGTGAATCCAAGTGGGGTTGAAACGACATAATCCACAGCTGAGTTTGGTTTGATAGTTTTTAGGTAACGTAGAACAACTTTCTCATGTTATCTGACGATCTAAACCTATACTGATTCGTTGTGGGTTGTTTTATCAATACTAAATACATATATTCCAAACCTGTCAGATAGAAGAGGATAATATAAGGGGTTTAAAAGATAAACCTTATTTCATATTAGCAAAGATTTCATTGTCTGCTGGAAAATAAACCAAGTCAAGTAACATGAGTAGTTTGGCCTTTGTTACATACTACACTTCTTTTTAAGGGTTACAGATGGGATTGTAATTCTTCACAAGTAAAAAGCATGAGAGTTAAGATAGATAATACGGGAAGTAAAGGGCTCACCTCAAACCCTACAGCAGTCTTCTGCAAGAGAGAAAGAATATGTTTTTCCATGGCAAGGTTGTTCTGAAAGATTGGCTTTTTAAATGAGAATGCATCCAGTGGAATAGCATATTCTTAGGAATAGCAAGTCCTTATTGCACTTGTTTGTAACTAACTTGCCAGAAAACTCTTTTTCCAATAAACTCCATTAATAAAGGTGGATTGGGACAGTGTCTCAGTATTCATTGAACAGGGTTCCTTCATTTGGTGGTCTTTTAGAAGCCTCACTCCTTCACTATTCTACAGCCGTAAACACCATCAAATTGATTTTCTTACTTCATTTACCAGAGACGGACAATTTTCTTTCGCATAGTTTGCCAATTTCTATTTTGGGGCAATAAACATTTTGCTCTATATTGGCAAGAACAACATGCTGTAAGTTCGTTCTTTTGTAATTATTTGATTTTTGTATTTTTCTGTGAGGGTTGGCTAAATGACAGTTAGGGACAACTTGAAAACAGGATGTTTAATTTTATTTTGTAAACATGAATAGTGAAGCTGTCTTACATTGGGAGAGAACAAAAATTCTTTGTTACAACTTGTATCTACAGTACTTGGAAAAGAAAGGTGGAGAGATGGTTTCATATGGTTGAAATTGTATGCCTGGGGGATCTATAATTCATCTGATTAGACCACGAGTTAATAAGCTCTGCTTGGGTACAGGAAGAGATATCCGATTGCAGAGGTAAAGGTGTTGGAGGCAAGGAGTGGGCAGCACAGCAGGTATGAAGAACGTAGGGGTCAGTGAAGCACCAATAGAAGAAGAAAGCAGCAAAAGGGTTAGGAGTGCAAGCAAATGAGAAAGGAGCCCAGGGAGCGAGGAGGGGAGGAGCTACAAAAAAGTTCACCTGAGAAGGGTGTAAATAATGATGCAGTATACCAAAAAAGCTTGTCTCGTGCCATAATCCCATGTTCTGTTAATAAAATCAGCCATTGTGCTTCTGATTCATGTTCTGCTGATGATGTTCCTGTCAATCACATTTGGTATTAGGACATTTTTAATTTTAAAGAACAGGGAGAGAACTTCTAGCTAATTTACTTTATTAGTAAAAATACAGAAATCCTATTTCAAATATACCAATAAGAAGTGCTTTCATTCAGTTATACTCTTGTGAGGGGGAAAAGATGGAAGCATTTTGCATGTTTTAGGTATACACCCACTCGTAGTCGTCATATTTGCCCCTTTTCTACTGTCAGGATGACTTATGCGTGAATATGATGTAAATATAGAGAGGAAAAAGCCTAAATATAATTTGATTTTTAGTTGCTAGAGTCTTCAGTGGGATTGTGTTTTTCGAACCAAAGCACATAGTACATATGAATACAAAACTATGCATAATAACATCTGTTGCTTAACAGCACAACTGATGTTTCACTTTTGAATGTTCATAAACTACCTGTAAATTAGTATACGATCTCTGTGCTCTGGAAGATACGAGATGCACATTACGGTGGTTTTGTGCTCTTTTTTTCTTTCTTTCTTTTTTTTTCTTTTTTTTTCCTCTTCTTTTAATCACAATGTATTGATTATTTTATCTTTGCTAAATGAAACAGTGAAAAAATATTATTTCTACAAACAGGACAGATTGTTAAGACTTGCAACTATTCAATTGCATTTCTTGGTTCTAATATTGGGTTATCAAATATTTCTGGGGGTTATATTTCACGATCTTTGTGCTCAGCTGCTCAGTGAAGCAAGTTCCCTTAAAACCATCTGCAGTAATACTACAGGTTTCTTCTGATATTTATCCTGTTGAAATCATCCAGGTCTTCAGTTAGCTTGCTAGCTGGTTGCTTAAGACAGAACTATCAGAAATATGGAGCGTTTGTGCAAACTGCTGTTTTTTATACCAACATCAGTCCTGAGATGTAACGTAGATACATGCTCGTCCCCAAATGTCAAGCCAGCAACATGCCTGGGGAGGACAACTGTGTTTTAAAGTCCAAAGCAAAAGCCAATGTCCGGGTCAGTTGGCTTCCTCCGTCCCAGACTTTCCTGCGGAGGCCCTGTGTGACCCCAGGGAACAACAGCACGATGAGCCTTCCCAGGAGCCAGGCGCTGAAAACAGAGATTTAGCAGGCTGTATAACAGTGCCACCAGGTGATAGCATAAAATGTAGGGTTTCGTGCCAGAGTAATTCAACTGAACAATTATTTGCAGTTCAGCTCTTTTGTAAAGCGTAAAGCATAATTTTCTTCCCTAGGCTAGTGTGTGTAGATCTTCAGACATAACTAACCTGGCTTTGCTATAAGATCCATCATAAAGATAGTGTCTATGTATAGGGGTTTTACTGGTGGCTTTTTTTTTGCCACAGAAGAGTGGGTTGATTTTGGGATTCTTTGCAATTTTTGTGGGTTTCAGGGAGGCATGTTCAGGTTGTGGCAGAAGGATCTGTCTCTCTGAGTTTATTTACTTCTGATATAGCACAGATAAGAAAAGAATGAGAACAATATTCTAACAAATAACAGTCTAAGGTTATTTATGTGAAACCCCAAGGCATACAGGATAAATTGGTAGTGATGCCACTAATCTAGGTTATTTAGCATTGAACAATGTTATTTGAAAGCAAATTTAATTTACATGACATCTGTGATGATCCTGCTGGAGTGATTTATGTAGAGAAGTTGCTAGGAATATGATCCCATCCTAGTGGTGAAATTCATAATAATAAGAGAAGATATCCACAACTCTGAGGAGTTTGTTAGCTAGCTAGTGTTAGTTGTTTGCTAACACTTGAGACATATTAGCATAATGGGAAAGCTGTTGTCATGCAGTCTACCATCACAGCAAGAGAAAATTAAATAAACAGGAGTCCCTTACAAGACAGTATATTCAGGAAGCACTGATAAAGGTAAGACAGAATGAGTAAGGTTTTTAAATAATTTCCTCTTTTGCTATATTCATGTTTGTTAATAAAAACAGGGTCTTCGGTTAAAGTGTAATTGGATTTCATTGCTTGAAGCAACCTGCCCCCGATGCACATCCCACTCAGGGAAATGCTACAAATTGCTGAATTAATGGAGGGTGGGGGAAGCAATGTGTTTCCAGTTTAATACTTGTATTCCCTCTACCAGAGCTTGTGCTTTACTAGGGTGTAAGGATGTAAAGAAACAGAGAATAACTCTTCCCACTCTTTGAAGTTAGGAGTTCAGGAGAGGGAGGGAAGGAGATATTTGCCTTTTCTTTTTGATCAGCTTTAAAATCACAGCAAAGAACTGATGGAGAATTACTTTATTTTCGTAAACTTCTATAAACAGTATAATTCATGGTACCTGTCCTGAAGTTTGTGAGGGTCCTTACCTGTCATTTTGTTACTTTATGTGAGTTTTGGAGCAGATCCTTCTTCACTTGAAAAAGTGGGATTGTATGCAAGATAAAGACATTCTAAAGCCTCTTCCTTCTCTTATTAAACACAGCTTGATAGAAACATAAACTGTAAAGTGCTGTGGTATTTGCTGGTGGGGTAGAGGTTTTAAATATACTTTTATGTTATTGTTTTTGTGTGACTTAGAGCCATCTTCACGAGGATGTTTTTGGTCCATTTAGGCTGTAATCTGACAAACTCTTGTAATCCCACTGCCATCAAATCTGTACGAACAGTTTCAGCTTAAACTATGCAATACAGATAATTTCTGTTCACCTCAGTATGGTTTAAAATTTTATTTCAAGAGATTTTGTTTCACTGGTGCAAGCAGGATCAAGCAATTTGCCATGACCTTTCTTAGCAGAACCCTACCCAAAAGGCTGTTGCAATTGGTGACATAATTTCATTTACTTAGAAACTAAGTGTCTGTCTTCCAGTTCCTCAATGCTTTAAATTTTGCATTGACATATAGACAAGTTCCTTATCAAGTAAACTGAACTACTCCTGTGAAATTCAAATTCAGTCGCTACAACCATGGGCTAAAATGAATGGGTGAGTTTCTTCCCTTGTATGAATGCTGATCCCCTTCGTTTTCATAATGCCAGCAGTAGCAGCAGGTAAACTAGTTGCTTTGCAAGGCAGGTTATCTGCTCTGGTATCTTACAGCATTCCTTGTTCCTGATTCCAGCTCATATTTGATTACTGACTGCGAACAACCATACAGATATGTGAGGGCAGACCATCCTAATCAGAGAAGTAAAATTTTCTGGTAAATGAGAGTACTGGCAGCCTGGGAGTTTGTATCGGCTGGCGATCCTAGCAGAGGTCACTGAAGTTGGGAAGAAACCACAAGAATTTCAGAGGTCATGCACCTGCTCTGAAACAGGCTGTAGTAGATTCTTCAGAATTAATTATGTATGAAACCGGTCAAGTTATTAGTGTTTCTTAATGGCTAGTGATTTTAAGAGTTTTTCAAATGCAGCAGGTATTTATATGCTGCCATTCTTTGGGAAAAGGAGAGGGTAGTTAGTGCATTACACATCCCACAGGGAAATTAGCTCTTACCCAGTTAACCACTTCAAAATATCAGTGCCTACAAATCTGATTATCAAATTAGGTTAAATGCCTTCTGCTTAGCCATGTAGAATTTGTGAACACAGATAATTTAAAAACAAGTACGTTTCACAAAACTTGGGGGTAGATACCAAAATGTACAATTTGTTTTAATGCAAATATAATCTACACTAATACATCCAGTCGTGATCTGTAGGTAAAGGTATAAACCTGCACAAGCTGTCAGTGTTTGTAAAGTTTACTCTGAGTTTGCTCTGTCAAAGTTTTAAGCAGGCTGTGGCCCATCGTTTCTGCGCAGTGCTATTCAGTAGGCTGCATGGGGTAAGTGGGATATTGGCTTCACCTTCATAAAAGTGTTTCGTTAGGAATTAATGTGATTCAGACAGGAGTATGGAATTACACTGGTAGCAGGAACAGCCCGGCAGCTCCCTACCTTCCAGGCAAGACGTGTGTGCATAATGCACTGCTTGAGCCGAGAGGTGTGCAGGAGAGACGGGGATGCAACTTGCTTGTTTCTTCCCCCACTTCTTGCTCCAACGCATTTGCACTGACAGTGGAATAATAAATTAGCCCCACTGAGTCCAAGAACTGCAATTTCTTTTACAACTTTAATAATTTGCTAGCTTAATTGGAAATGTTTAATTCTGCTTTCTGTCACTTTTTACCACTGTGGTGCCCAAATGGTTTCCACATCTGCTTTTGGGCCCTCCAAATGATGATGATTTTTAATAAATGGGTGCTTTTTAATAATTATTTATTTTGTGTGTGTTAATTTTTCCTTTAAAAAATCCGAACCTTGAACAACACTAAGGAAAGAATTCAGCCAAACTAGTTCGCATTACTGAAGCTAGCCTAGGAAGGAGCAGTTTGTACCATTTGTGGAGCTAAAATGTGGCCCACTTGGAGACCACAGACCTCTTTCAAATAAAAACACGCAGTGGGAGCACCACCTGTGAATTTCTAATAACTGTGTGAATCAGGATCTGATCACTGAAGTAAAACTTCTCAAGGCACAAACTGGAGTGGAAATTAGGTTCTGGCTGCTGTGTAAAGCAGTCAGAAACAGAGAAGGAAATAAAGCTTTTTGCTCCAGACTTTCTTGCATGCAGTTGCACGGTTATTGCAGCCATCCGGCCAAAACCATCGTAGACATCTGTCTTGTGCCTGTGTGTAATCACATCAAAAAGATTTTAAATTCTGCTGTAACATTAATGTGGCAGCAAAAATACTTTTTCAAGATATAAGTGTAGGTCTTCTCTTAGAGCTCCTGCTCTGGATTGTCAGTGTGGAAGTACAACTTGTGAGACACAAGCTCTATGTCCATCATGTAAATAAATGCTGTGATTTCTTATAGCATTGATAAATATGAACATAAACTATTTCTGTTATCTAGAAAAGGGATGTAAATGTGGAAAACTGGCTCATGCCAAAAGTAAAAAATACTTCTCTATGTTCTATTTTCAAACCTTAGAAGATTTTGATTAAGAATATCTTTCTAAATATTTTACTAATGAGCACATAATGAATTAACTGCTTTCCTTGTCATGCAAAGTCTCTCAAAGACTGGACACTTACTGAAATTTGATAGTGAGGACACCTTTGACATTGTTAAGGCCATGATTTACTTCCTGAGTTAAAAATTTTGACTGATTCAAACTAATTATAAGATTACTTTACAAAGCAATGACAGTATCTTGAATGAACACAGCGTATTCCCAGGGGCTATCTCACATAGTACTTTATGAGTAATAGTGAGTCATCAAACTCTTAATTACTGTGACACTTGGGAGTCGCATTAGCGAATCTCCTGTGCTTGGTGAGTTACAAACGGGGCAAGAGACATAGTCCCTGCTTCAAAGGATTTCTAGTCCAAGAGGCTGCTGAGAAGGCACAGGGATAAGCAACACAGAGGGAACAGTGAGTGTGTTGATGCCGTGCTAGAGCTGGCCCTGTGGGAGTAAGAACAAGCCCAGAAGGCTGAAGGCACCTGCCCTGCCTGTAGATATCTGGGTTTGTGTATGATGTGATAAACGGAGCCAAGGGGATCCAACCATAGACATAAAGGTGCAAGTTGTGCCTGCAGAACTGCATCTCTTCAGCTTCCACATCACCCTTTGCTCCTCTGCACAAAGCTTTGCCATAGCATATGGATTTGCCAAATCAGATTCACACAGGCTTGGAGATCTGGGCACAGTGCTGCGTTACGTGCTAGGCAGGCAACGACCGCAGCTGCTCTTACTGCTCTCAGCATTGTTGTAGGCAGTACAGCAAGAGCCTTTAAGCAGCAGCTTAGTGGAGATTTGGAAGTATGCTTAAGAAAGTCCTTCCAAAGAGAAGTACTAGAAGAAGAACAAAAGTACTGGGGAATTAAAAGTAGTTAATTAAAGCTGGCCTAACTGGCATGTCCAAGGCAGAAGCCAATTTCTTCTATTATGGGCATATGAGAGTCAGGAGGCAATAACTTTAAGGTATACAGTATTCAGGACCAAGAGGAATGAATTATAACAGATGGTTACAAATTTTTAGGATATAATTTTGCTCATTTTGATATTTTAAAATGTCAAATAAACAGAACAGATTTTGCCTATTTACCTGCTTAAAATATGGACTTATGGGGCATGGAGGGAGTTGCTTCTACTGGATATATCAGGAGTCTTTGAACCTTATTGTTCTTTTTTGCTTTTGTTTTTGGTTGCGTGTTTGTTTTTTTTTTGTAGCAAGCTGAGTAAGGTCTTTAGTTGGCTTATGAGCGATGAGACGAGAGCTTGAACTGAAGTTTTTGATGTCCCAAAGTTGTAGATGTTCATGATTTCTTAGAGTTTGTTTATTTATCTAATGCTTTTGTACTTTTCAGAAGAGTATTTAAAAATCTGTTGTTAGTGTTTTAAGTTTTATACAAAATGTTATGCTTTATATGAGATGATATTATTGGTGCAGCCAAGGGAGTATATAAGGGAAATGTTCCACATCTGTCCTCCATTGTGAAAAGACAAACAGCAATTCACCTTACTATCTCATGTGTTATAGCTATGTATGTCCTTTACCAAAGCCTTTGTCTTCTGAAATATTAAACCCCAGGACTTTTTTTTTTTTTGGTGTAAAGATAACTCAGTGTTATGATATTTTTAATTTACAGAAGTACATATAATTTATTCTTGAGAGGTGAAATATTTTTCTGTGATTCTGTAGAGAATATAACTAGCTTCCCAACAGAATACTGAATGTTAGTAAAAATTAAACAAAACAAAACAAAAAACCCAAACACAAACCCCCAAACCCTTAAGCTGTTAGGAAAAGTAACATTACTCTTATTTGAGCTAATATCCTGCAATTATGCTAGGAAAAGCTCATTGAACTAACAAGAGGATATTGAGCTTTTCCACTCTGGTCACTAGCCCAGAACTAATTTGGGCTGGTGGCTCTGGGTGGAATCTGTGCCTCTGGAACAAACTGGTAATATGGGAATGGTTTCTACTGGTCAAGTGTCTCATAAAAGACTATCCCAATTAACACTAATGAGCTGCTGTAGTAGCTGCTACAGCACAGAAACTGAAAGGTGAAGAATCATAAAGTAAACATTAGTCTCTCACCCATGAAGTGATGTCTCCAGAGCTGCATTTAACCTAATCGGTAAGCAGGTGCTGAGAATACGCTCTGGCTGTGGTTGTGCGGTCTGTCTGTCATGTTAATAAAGCAGGGTCTCCAGTCTTCCGTGTTTTGGTCTAATGTTCACATCACTGCCATTACATTCAATTGCAAGTCATGGAGAAGAACTACAAAACCAGTTGTGTGTGGCACAAGGAAGCATTTTATTCACTCATGGCAACAAAACCTACAGCTCAATTTGAAGATTGCCTAACTTTTGCTTGTACGTTGGAGGGATGTCAGGCATAATTAGTACAAGACACTGAGGTGCTGGAGCGTATCCAAAGCAAGGCAACAAAGCTGGTGAAGGATCTAGAGCACAAGTCTTATGAGCAGCAGCTGAAGGAACGGGGTTTGTTTAGTCTGGAGAAGAGGAGGCTGAGGGGAGACCTTGTCACTCTTTACAACTACCTGAAAGGAGGTTGTAGTGAGGTGGGTGTTGGTCTCTTCTCTCAAGTAACTAGTGATAGGATGAGAGGAAATAGCCTCAAGCTGCAGTGAGGGAGGTTTAGATTGGATATTAGGAAAAATTTCTTCACTGGAAGGGTTGTCAAGCATTGGAACAGGCTGCCCAGGGAAGCGGTTGGGTCACCATCCCTGGAGGTATTTAAAAGACATGTAGATGTGGTGCTTAGGAACATGGTTTATTGGTGGCCTTGGCACTGCTAGGTTAAGGGTTGGACTTGATGAGCTTAAGGGTCTTTTCCAACCTAAGCGATTCTGTGATTCTAACTAACACTGGCCCAAATTTTGAGCATTTAGGCACTTTGAAAACAGGCCAAATATCAACACAACATGCCTCTTTGTTTCCTTTTTCTAAACACTCGGTTACTGTATGATTAAAGAGAAAGCATCTATGCACTATGACTGTAAGGTACATTCATTCAGAAGTGATGCATCGTTTATGAATGTTCACAGGGATTCAAGGATAAACTGCTTCCAGCCTCAGACTGGTTATATGAAGGAGAAGGTTGCTGAGGACCTTGCTTTTATTTTTGGCCCACAACCTTACTCCTGGGATGAAGCTGGAACAAGACCCATTCAGGCTTGTACAGAGCACACTGCTGGCACCCGGGGAGCTGAACAGGCGAACTGCCTGCTCTGCCTCACAGCCCCTGCAGCAGTCACTCCCAAAGACTGGGGCATTTGAGTGTTCCTTAGGTAAAGTGTCTTCTCAGCATGTACAACTTTTTGGTGTAGCTTTATTCTGCCCTCAGTGCACACAGTTGAGCCTTCAGGGTTTGGTTATGTATTTAAATAGCTATGAGGTTTGCAGGCACAGCAGGCTGAAAATTTCTGTGATGATACAAAATAAGCAGAAGTGAGGTGATGAGGGATCTGTGATCTCTAAGCATGCAAAAAGAGCTGAATAATGGAAAGGTGATTTAAAATTAAGAAAAGTCTGTATCGTGTTTGTTATGTATGGCTTTGCAGCAACCACAAAGATTCTGACTGGCTGCAAAAAGCACGCAGAACTCTGTCATGCTGCCTGAAAAGATTTTTAACCTTTAAAACTAATGCACAAACATCCCAGGGCTTTTTTTGTGAGTGATTCTTTGCTGGATATTTTAGTCCAACTTTCTCTTTTAGTTTTGTTCTCCTAATGAGATCATTCCTATTAGCCTATGGAGTTCAATTGCAGTAGTGAACTGTGGAAACAACTTGTTTGGTGACTGATTCTTCCTGGAATAGCATTTTTAAGGGCATAATGTGTTCAGCAAGCTTACTTCTTGACGTATTATGTGGATGACTTTCTCAGACATGGGTCAGGCGCAAATCCTGCTCTTTTGACATGGAACGGCCCCCAGATAGCATTAGTGTCATGTCTGCAAATACAACAGGGCCAATTTGCTAATAAAAATCACTAGTGACATCTATCAACTAGATTGAATTAATCAGATCATTGCCACTGTAGTAGAGGATATAATTATTCCTTGATGTGGAATCTGGGCCTCCGGTTACACAACCAAAATAGCACTTTCCCACAAAGATGTCTTCAAATGGTATTTGGACGCCTACAACCGTAGCACTGCCTGGGTTCACCCATTTCCTAGCAGGGCTGTATGAATTGTGTGTCAAGAGTAGATTTGGCATTTCCAGTGTGTTTTGGGGAGAGTTTATAAATACAGTGTTGTGCCTAAAATACAATGTTGTGATAGAGCTTTTCGTTTGCTAAATAAGTTTGTTTTACCGTGTTAATCATTCAATTTCATATGAGATGTTAGCTGTATCATAATTCTGAGGAAACAATCACATTACAGTGTATTTTAAGTAAATCTATGCCTTAGGCTTCTAGAAACATAGTAAATTACTTGTCACCGCCTTTTTTCTTTTAAAATCTGTATACAATAGCAGTACTGTATAATGTAACATTAATTACTGGGGATATTTATATGGCCTGGAATCTCACAGTTTTACTATGTAGAATTAGAAGCTTTGTTTTTTTATTTTTGACAGAGAAAAACACATTAGAGAAAATCAGGAAGAAATATGAGTTCATTTGATTCCTCTCAGTTTTTTTGTCGGGTGGTTGTGTGTGTGTGTGTGGGGTGGTTGTTCATTGATGTATCTTCTCTTGCATTCGTAGACTGGGGTGATTTTGAGCTTTCAGAGGACTGGTGAGTATTTTACTACTCCACGCTAGAGTAGGTCTAAGATTTTCTTTATGAAATAATCTTGGCAAAAACTGCAAGACCTGAAAGAATAAGCAGAAAAAGAATTAACTTGACCCCACAAAATAACCAGCAGCCTCTTCTGTCTCTCTGGCAAAGTGGCTCCTTGAGGACTTGCCTCAGGCAGCCTGCTTTTTATCTCCTGGGGTAATGGAATGGGGAAGAGAGGGACCTGTGGCACCTGGATAAGGGAAGGCCTGCATGAGAAGTGTCATGCAAAGGCATGTGAGCAGCATTGCGTGGAGCTGCTTAGGATGCAGCTGGATCTGCCAAGCACAGCCTGCCTCTCACAGAGCCGTTTGGTGTCTCTTCACTTTACTTTTCAGTGCTCCTGTTTCTGGAAATCCTCATTAACTTGAACAGAGATGCACTCAGCTGGCTCGGACCCAGCTGAGAGAAGGCTGACAAAGCCATGCATGCTGAGAAAATTGGTGCAAAACAGTGATTCTGATAGGCCTTGCAGAGCCAAGTAAATCCCATTGGATTTAGCTGACTATGCAGAGCCATTTGTATGTCCATGTTAGTCAGTTGTCTAGTGTGCCTGTGAGTTGCCTTGGTTTTGCACGATGGTTGCCCTCGGTAACACGAAGTGGTCAGGTTGTCCACAGATCCTGGAAGCAACAGAAGCAGTATTGCCCTTGAGTTAATAAGCTGTGCTGGCTCTACTGTGATTTTTTTTTAGGCAGTTTCAGATACAGTGGAAGCTAATGGGTATGCTGACTTCTATTCTTCCTGGATAAATGGAGAACGAATTAAACATTTCTTCAAATAAGATAGTTGGGGATATTAAAAGCATCCCCTTACTTAGGTTTTATCATGTGCATGATTGCCTTGGGCAGTAGCTTCTATTGTCTCTTTATCTCAGTCCATTGAAGTATTCAGCTGCTGCTTTCATGTAGCCTGAATGAAGGCTGTTAGCATACCCATTAAGTTTAAGAACTGTCATTGCCCAGAGACAATATCTAATTTTGTTTAGAGATCAAAGCCTTGATTGATGGTAGCCATTAACACCATCTCATGTTAAGATATCTTCATGTCCACATTGTCTACCCAGGCCAACAGTTTCAATATCTTTTCAGTTAACCTGTGTGATCCTGCCTCTGAATTCACCCCTAGACTGAGAAGATAGCTGACCTGTTTCATTAACACGAGTGAATTAGTGGCTGCCTTACACCAGGACTGTCAAACGGGGCTTCCCCAACAATACAAGTGTCACTCATTCAGGCTCTGTCCTTTCTTTGGTACCAGTAAGAATTCTTTGAAGTCAAGGCATGGTGCCGTGCTGTGGAGGAACAGGCATCTATGGGCATGGAACTGATGGAGACATTCTGCATTGCTTCTTTGCAGTATTATTTATAAATAAGATAAAGGGCTTCCCATTTATATAGTTAAAGTGCATGGATTAAGAATTACTGTAGTACCATCATCTGGATGTCCCGTGTGCCAGGACTAGGTGAATGCAACACTAGTATTATAAAAGTTGTTTGTTTACAATGGAATATTATTCGTCAGTAGGGAAATTTGCTTACTACTTTTTTGAAGGATGGAAGAGTTCTGTGTTGTGTTTTCTGTTCTTAGCTTATTTTCTATATGATTATGAAAGGTTAATTACAAAGATGCCTTCATTTCTTCAGTGTATTGAAAGCTCATCTTATCCTTCCAGAGTTTAGGGTTACGGCTTGTAACATCAGTAGGAGTGGCTGTGGTATGGTGAGGGATATGGAAAAAAATATCCGCAAGCTTTGGGACAGGTAAAAATGGAAGGAAAGAGCAGAAGAACAAATTCAAAAAGGTAGAAGAGATGAATAGGAAACTGAATAGACCTCATATTCCAGGGCCTAGGATGTCTGGGATAAGCTGAATCTACATAATTTACTGGTAAAGCATGTTTATATATATTCCTTACGTTTTCAGGTATGCTTAACTAAGTAAGAAGTGGCTTTTTGTAAATACACAAGATCATGTCTAAAATGCCTATAAGGTCAAAGTCAAACTGTCAGTTCGGCAGTTCTTTTATTAAATATGGAGAATGTACCAGGGTATGCACTTATCCATGGGACCAGACAAGATGCATCTGAAGGTGCTGAGGGAATCGGCCAATTGTCATCTTTGAAAGGTCATACAGATCAGGGAGGTTCCTGAGGACTGGAAAAAAGCAAATATCGCACTCATCTTCAGGGAGGAGGATCTAGGCCAGTCAGACTCACCTCAGTCCGTGGGATGGAGCAAATGGAAGGCATGCCCAGGCCCATGAAGGATAAGGTGATGACTGGGAACCCCCAGCATGGATTTACCAAGAGCAGATAGTGTCTGAGCAAACTGAATTCATCCTCTGACAAGGTGGCTGGCTCACTGGGTGAAGGGAGAGCAGTGGATATTCTGGAGTGAACTCCAGAGGCTACTCCTGACCTAAGCTATTCTGTGGTTTTCAGTCCATGGACTCTTGTGGATCCATGTGATCCTCATGAGATAATTACACAGCAATAAAGGCTTAGGTCTTAAACTTTATAACTGAGATTTGATCTTCATGAAGATACTGTTCTTGGTCCACCCATGAAAAACAAACTAGTGTTTGTATTTTGCCTTCAATTAAAAAGAAATACATTTTGCTGTGAACTGGCTATTTTTAACACCTCACTCTTTTGTTATGTTCCCAATCCTGCTGCTGTGGTTAGAGAATACGTTGTTGTGAAAAAGCTGCTTGGGTCACCCTGCATATTACTGGTGAACACTTAAAGTAGTCTTGAGTCCACTGTGTAATCATCGTAGGGATGCGGGATGCTATGGCCCATGTACTGAGGATCCTGACACCTCCTGAGCTTTGATGGCTCATGGGAGGCATAGCCAGAGGAGCTTGAAGTCCTGCTGGCCACACAGCTGGGACAACATGAAACCTGGTATCTAAAGGACAGTATGGCCAAGAGGCTAGGTACTTTGTCCATGCTGTTCTGACTAGAGTACTCTCAGCACTTACACGCGTCAGTGACATCAGTGTCAGCACTTCCCCCATCAGTGAAGGGGAGAAACAGAAGAGTTTTTGAAGGCTACTAATTAAAAGAGACCTACCACTGATGCTGGGAGTGGTTTGGAGAGGAGGGGTATCACAAGAAGCAGCTATTCAGCACATGACAGACTATGCTTTGGGTCTTTATGTTTTGGAATCTGATAATTCATCTTGTGGTTTTAGGCAGTGATTGCAGCTGGAAAATAACACAATATAGAGGAGCTTAAACTATATAATGTGGATAAATATGAATTAATACATGAAAGGGAATAGCACAAAGCCACAATACTATATCCTGAGCTTTTTTTATTGTATAGCAAAAATGTTTCTTATTTTTCCTTAGGTAAATGAATAACCTGTATTTTGAAGCTGGATTTCTTATTTACCACTGTCTTTTGTCGTTTTGTCTAATAGTCCCTTTCTCAAATCCAAAACCACCTGAAACTTATTAGAAGAAATAAAACTGGAAAGTATGCATGCCCGATGTTAAATGGTCCATTTGAAAAATAAATACTTTCCTTCTCATTTCCCCCTCCCCCCCCAAGAAAACTCTCTAGAGATATGTGCCACATCAGTGCTTTTTGACTGGGAGGAAATGCTAACCTAGCAAATAGGAAAAACTTCTAAAAGGGGGATGGCCCAGCTCCCTCCAGGAGGCTGGAACTGTGCAAATCAGATTTATGCAGCATTTACATGTGGGACAGTAAGTTCACTGATGTTTTTCATATGTTCATTTAGACTGACTCTGAAGTGGACAAGATATCATTTGAATATATAATATAAATAGATATAAAAACACTAAGTCTTTGGTATTCACATCTTCCTACTTAGTCAAACGAGAATGAGAAATATATATGGAAGTCTATTTATAATGCATGCTGTCTAGACAACTGGCTTTATCAAAGGAATGTGCGCCTGCTTTTTTTTTTAATGGAAGAAGAAGTTTGCTCCCAGGGCTAGTGGTTAAACAAGGGACCCAGGGCAGCACATGTGTAATCCATGAAGCTGATACCACAATGTCTGTAAATGATACTGGAGTGTACGTAGGAAACAGATTTTGGCATTCAGCACAGGGCTAAATATGAATGTAGACTGCTAGCCAGGTACATGTACAGGGTATGCGCTCTTGTTTGAAAAAAAAAGCAGACTTGTATCTCTTTCTGTAGACCTTTGCATTTTAAAATATGCCATAAATCTTTGTGGCTCGATTACTTTCTGGGGAGAAGTTGGCTATTATTCAGATGAGAGGAGCAAGCACTTACATTAGCAGAGTCCTCAGCTCAGATTTAAGAGGGATTTAAGGCACACAGACACTGTGTTAGGCCGTTGCAAAGGAGTGAATAACTTCTGTTCTCTTGAAAGCTTCAGGCTGAAATCCTGAACCCAGTAAAATGGATAGAAACATTCTGTTGATTTCAGAAAATTAGGATTTCAACTTCAGAGTTTCATCTTGTGCATACCAAAGTGAGTAAGTAATGCCACTGATTAGGGCAAGATCAGGAATGAGCCATTAACCTGGTGTAGTCATTAATGGTAAAATATAGATTATATCCTTTTAGGACCTTTTAGGATCTTCTTCACATGAACTTCAAAGAAAATATTCTATATCTATATATCTATATCTATATCTAATCTATATCTATAAATATATATTTATATATTTATAATTTATATAATTTATATATATAATTTATAAAAATAACCTTAGTAATGTCAGAAGAGAACAGTTTTCTGTCCTCAGGGAAGCTATGGCAGATAAGACAGATTCATTACTAAGCAGAATGAGCGTTTTGGGGGGCTGTTTGTTGGGTTTTGTTTTCTTTTTTTTCTTTTTTAATGAGGCATCAGCTGTTTACTAAAGACTAATTAGAAGAAATTTGTCAGCATTTGTGGATTTGTTCCTTTCATGGTTTAGGAGATAACGCTGCTTTGTTCTTTCTCTTTTCCTCTCTCTCTTTAATGAAGTGTTTCTTAATAAACTACTAATTAAAATCTTCTGTACCCATATTTGATGACAGTTAATTTGGGACCGAAAGCCCTTCCTACTGAATCTGTCTCTGTCATGAGTCCATCTTGCAAACAGAGTGGCCAAAAGGGTATGTTTAGATCCAAAGTGTATCTTTGCACATCAAGGCACATGCATTGCCGGGCTGGACTGGGATGAAGGGTCAGTGTCTGACATCCAGGAGGCTCCTGATGCACGTCCTGATGCAAGTCCTGGGCACTTGCAGCCTCAGGAGGTTCCCTGCACTGATGTGGTCTTCAGGTGTCTGAAAGCCCCTGCTCCAAGAGCCGAGACTCTGCTGGCCTGAAACTTTTTGCTAAGGTACAGGAAGGTATTTATAGGATCATACCAGTGCTTGGAGCGGACTCATTGTATTTGCACTGATGCTGGAATAATGTGTTTCTGCAAGGAGAAATGAACACATAATGTCCAAAAAAAAGGGAGCCGGACTGGATCTTGTTTAGGTGTCCAGTTAGTGTGGCTGGGTTTACTTACAGCTGGTGTGACTTACACTTACATAGTCAAAGACAAATAACATATTTAATATGGAAAAAAGATCTCTAGCCTTGATTTCATGAGCTGAACCACTTGGATTTGTAGTGTTTACTTGTTGAAGATCTTATTTTTTCATTATTCCTGACTTGCATCCAGGAATAAGTCCAGTTGTGTCGGAGAGATTTGGTTCAATTAAGCAACTGAGCTTTCAGGATGTTCATTATACTCAGATGCTGATCACCCTGAAATCTGAATACAACAGGCAGAGAGTTTGTACCTGTGAGAACCCATTTTCATGAATGCACATCAAATTTTCCTCTGTTTTTTGTGCTGGAAGGCCTGATGCGCTGTCAGTGCAGGGAGAATAGAGGGATTTTCCCACTGCTGTTCAGATGAAAGGTGAGAGGAGCCTGCCCTTCACTTTGTACTTTGAAAGAGCCAAGCCTGTTCCCCCCTCTCCCACCCCCGTTGCATGGTCAATACATGGCAGATGACTGAAACACATGGAGGAGATATCTGTGGTATATTTATATTACTCAGACAGACTAAGAGTGTCATAAGAGTTGTCTTTATCACAGATTTAACTTTAGAGAAGTGAAGTGTGAGTAGTAGGAAGAAGTTCGATGTCCATCAGCTGAGTGTAGCCAAAATACTGTGGTTGGTATATTTTACAGGGAAACTTCCTTCTGCAAAGGGGTCCTTAGGAAAATAGGAAGGAGTATCCTGAGCCACTCAACTGAAAAACCCATTGCTTTTGTGGGTGTACTGATTTAGGTTACCATTTCTAAAAAAGCATGGGTGAATGAGTTTGGGATTTGCTTTCAGTGACATAGGTGGATACATTAGCAATGTTTTGTAAAATTTCACTAGAGTTTAATTATAGTAAATTGGGCAAGTCCAAGCTAGTGTGTAGGGCTGATCTGGTTTCCTCATACTACACTGATGGTAGATACTTTCACAGCAAATCATCTGCAGATACAGCTGGCAGTCAAGCAGAGTCCCAGCAGGAAGCATGTGTAGCTTCTTAGTTTCTCAAATAGTGTAGACATATTGTAAGACCGTACCACAACATCTCTTCAAAACCTCTTCTGCATCACCACTGCTAGTTGTCGGGTAGTTCCCATTTCTTCAGCAGCTCCAGCCATACAGCCATACAATTTCTCATCTCACTTGAGTATTGCAGTGCCCATAGCTTCAGTCACTGCTGTGTGCCTTTGGGGACATGGTGGTGGGGCAGCTGCTTCCTCACTGCCCGTCCCAGGAGGCATCAGTGTGGATCCTCACTGGATCCTCACAACCTTGCCGGTGGCTCTGCACACAGGCAACTTCCCTGCTCAGCCACTGTTTCTTGCTGTGATCACTCCCCCTTTGAGCCTTTTGCTTCCTCTTATGTACAACCTGAAATACAAGTTGACGGGTGTCAGTGTTGTGGTTCTCCCAAGGCATAAGAAGGCACTCAGAGCAAGGTGACACCATCAGAGCTTCTGCTTATGGGGTGTTGCTTGCCATCCACTGCAGCTGTTCCCTGTTACGAGACACCAATGGGGGCAGATTTCTGCCTGTGTAGATAATACTAGCTCTTTTTACAATTATTTTTTTCCATTATTCCTTTGTATTTGATAATAATTGAAGTTTGCCTAATTTAGATTACACTGTTTTGAGTTCTCATCCTAAATTGTTGTAGCAACAACAGTAGTATTGACATGTGCTGTGGTTCAAACTCTGAAGGAACGTGAATGCTGAGTAAGACTATGACTTGCCCTTCACAATTCCAGGGTTTGAAATATCTGCCTCATCGTAGCATGCTTGTTTCTCTTATGTCCTGCTGGATTATTTCTGATGCTTCTTCCTGACTTGTCTGGTGATCCTTAGTGTACTGCTTTGCTGTACTTCATTGGAGACATTGTTATTTTAGGAGAATCATGTTGCTTCAGATTAGTCATTTAGAATGTACTGGAGAGACATATGTTTATATATGTGTGTGTATATATATATACACACACACCGGTATTTATATTTTTATCTCTTATCTTCAAAAGCCATGCAGGAAAAACGTGAAAAATAGTGTTTGTAAAAGGCAGAGAGAATGAATCATTAGAAAAAGTTACCAACTCTTTCACTGTGGAAAGTAAACAGGTACATGAAGGCAAGATAACTTAGCAGAAAAAGGGCCTGGGTCATCATATGAGGTGGTGATGATGCCTTCAGGCGAGGTTGGTTCTGATCAAAAAACTGCTGAACACTTTAGGAATCAGTAAGATTTCATTATCATATATCATTCTTTCAAATTTCTGTATGACTACATCTGTCCAACCTCTACCCCTGTGTAAGTTGGTAAATCCTGCTTAGGAATGGGTGTGTTCCGGTGTCATCTGCTTCCCTCCACAAGTGAAGTCAATGCAGAATCAAGCCGAAGACATGCTTACTGCAAAAATTAGTTCAGATCAACTCTGTTAGAATCTGAGTGTAATTCAATACAAATTGGGTCAGCGTACAACAAATAGGTGACTGTGTAAATAGTATTCACACATCTGTGTTTCAGCAAGCGAGGCACAGGTCAAAACTAGAGCACCCATGTTGTGCCCTGCTCCTCCCCTCAGAGCTTTCTCCTCTCCCAGGGCATCATGTTCCTCTGGGCTTCTTCATCTCTACAACCTTGTACCCATCCCTTCCAACATGCATCCGGGTGCCCCAGGCTGGTGGCTGGTCCCTACCCCACGTGCGGGGGACGGATGGGCCAGCTAGAGGGTCACTTGTCAGGAGGCACTTAGTGCTTCAGCTTAGCTCTTCATGCTTTGCCTGCAGCCTGCCATACTGCTGCCGGCAGCGCACCCATGATTACAAGGAAACTGCTGTACCAAAAATACTGATACCATAAATAAGAGGTTTACTACATTATGCTGGACTCAGAGGAGTAATCTTTTTGTTTCTCTTCAAAGGAAGAAAGAAGTAGGACTGCAAAATTTTTTGTAGTAGTTTATACTGCAGGATAGAAGGATTAAAAAAAAGAATTTGATTTATTTTAAAAAAAGAACTGTGTGGAAAACTTCAGTCATCAGTGGGCAGGAGAGCTGCACTTTTCGGTAACTTTGCAAGGAATTGGCTGCCTTTAAAATCAAGGACCTTTTTGGCTGGAGGAAGACAATGTTATGCATCTTTCATTGAAAAGTTGAACTACTCTATTGCCTATTTCTATGTATTACAGTCAATTTTGGTATTTTACAAAATGTGCCTGAACAGACATTATTCTTAAAATATCAGGAAATCATTCAATATGTGCCCGCAAAGCAAGTCTGCAGTCTGCCCTGCCAGAGTCAGCAAGTCCACTGACAACAATTCTAATGGTCTGTTAAGAAAGATCAAGTAACATTGATTTATTACTGCAGGGTTTTTTGATAGGTAAAGAAAACAAGACAACATCAGTTCAATACTGCTAACTCCATTCTCTGTTTTCTTTTTATTTTTCATCTGGCTCAACATTTGTTGCATTTCCAAGATACAGAATAAATTCCTTACCAGTAACTCTCTGCATATATAAAAGAAAGTCTGTTTTTACCTTGGTTCTTAAAAGAAGGAACACTAATTTTGCTGTTAAGTGAACTTGCTAATGAATTCCAAACCATATATTCTTTCATCCGATTTAAAAATGGGTATGAAAGTTCTAACCCTTAAAAAGAAAAGAATTTAGTAATAAAAATTCCTCATCTCAAAAAAATGCTTTTTATTTTTCTTTGAAATATACGGTCAGTTAAACATCTAACTAACTTCAGCAGGGATAATGCAAAGTCAAGTCAGTTACTTCAGTTGCAGATCTCTGTATGTGCATTTATAGCCTTATGTTAAAAAAAAAGAGTTCTAGTGAATTTATTTAAGCTGTGTGCTTCAATAAAAGATGGAATTTTTACCTCACTGTGAAAATGAAAAGCTATTTTATGATTAGTAATTCTCAGAATTTTGTTAAAACTGCGGAGAGGGAATCTCTGCTGATTAATGGAATTGCTGTTGATTCACTGACATATCCAGTGCAGGAAGGTGTGGGCAGGATGCATACTGCCTTTTGGCTAGAGCAACCACAGCTACTGCATGTTGCTTGTAGAAATTACTCAGCTGTGAGGAGAGGGAATGAATGTTACGTTGGGTTGCATTCTTTTTGTGCGCATAATTTGCCATCTTTCCTCATTCATGGTGTTGTGACAATGCAGATCATGACACTGCATCAGCTGTAGTGGGATTTTGCTTCAGCCTATGGCCCATATGCTTGGAGTTCACTGCAGACCGATGTGCTGGGATATTAAAACTCTGCTGACTGTGAAAGATTTTCTGAAATGTTAGCTCCACTGGAGGCTATTGAGTTCTGTGAAAAATTATTTTGCTTACATAGAGCAAAGGTTGACTTTCATGGTTTCGGTTCCACAGGCACCTATATTTGGGGATAACAGGCTTCTTTACATAGTGCATGCAACCAGGAAATACATGTTTGCAATAGACTAGTTTCTTGTCAAATCTGTTGCTGTTATTTCCAGTCTGGACCAGACGTGAAAGCCAGATAACAAGAATTAAGTTCAGAATACCAAAGAGTGAATAAGTAGCATATATACCTGCAAAAGAACTCAATTTAAATGTGCTGAATTGATTAGTTCTGATATAATTGTAAATCAATACTTTCGAACACCAAAGCATGTGATGCTTCCTGGACCACAGAGCAGAGTTATAAAGCAAGACTATTCCCTCTTTTCTGGTACTTTTTATTGATTTTGCTGTATACGCCCTGCCTTTTTAGATGATGCTTTGCCTGAGATGAACCACGTCTGTATGTTATGTTAACGTGTCACAATTCAGTATGAACTTTGGAAACACACGACAAAAAAACAACGTTCCCATAAATCTCACATTCTATCAACCAGTCTCCTGTTCAGGCTGTGTATTCTGAAGACCATGTTAAAGACCTCTTCTTCAAGTGCCTTAGGCCCACTTGGCAAGTCTATCAGAAAAGGAAACATTTTCTTGTTTTCAAGCTCACTTTATATGCAATTCCCTGTTTTGTATGTGATTCATCACCAGTATCAAGAACAGCCTCTTGTCCTCTGCAGAAGCCTCACCTTTTCCCCAAAGAAACTACGTGTTTCTGGCAGCAACATTTGGCTGTGAGCAGGATAGGAACCATCCAAAGAAAATGATACTCTGTATTTTTCCATCAGCCTCCAGATGAAGAGTGAAGGGAGGGGAAGAGGACCAGTAAGAGCTTGCTGGAGGGCCCCCAGCCCCAGCCTGGCCAAGCATGTGTGGCCAGTGCAGATCATCTGTCCCAGCTCAAAACCAGGCTCTGCTAGGGTTGGCTTTCGAGATAGTCTAATGCAAGCTGAAGAAACTCTCTTGTTTGTTTGGGACATTTTGGTTTTTTTCCAAGAACCCTCCTACCACAAAGGTTTGTGAGCCCTGAGGGAGCACAGGGTTGGTGATGGTACTTTGTGGGTCACTACATGGGAGTGACCTAAGGTACTCTCAAATGCAAATTTTTATCCCAAATTTCCAGTGAGTATCCCGTGGAGAGGGCTGCAAAGGACCAGCAGTCCTGAGGTCTTAGTCCCTTATGCCTGTTAAGACTTTCTTCTAGTGCTATTGAGAGCAGCCCAAGCCTATTCATTATGTGATACCCAGAGAATGTGGCTCTGAAAGTGCCTTTGGATCACCCTCACTGAGCTGATGTGGGTGAAGACGTAGACATGAAAGAGGTCAGAATGGGAAAGCTGGGGATAACTTGGAGACAATCAAGATAACAAGAAAGTTTACAACGCTAGACAAATGCTGAAAGCAGATACTCATTAATTAAATGATGTTATTGAGGTAGGTTTGGTGGTGGTTGGGTTTGTTGTTTTTTTTTCTTCCCCTGAAGAAAAGTAGAGAAACAGAAAAGATCAGAGCAGTAGCTACTGTGCTTTAGCTGTTCCCAGCTGGTGGTGGCATTTTAGGGGCATTCCCAGCAGGCATACTTCAGAATAGCTGTTTGATTACTGTAGACTGGGGCTCGTGATGAACCATCCTTAGAATAGTGGTGACTCAGCAGACTGTAGATGTAGTTTAGAATTTAACCCTATTTTTGTAAAGTGCCTAACACACACTTAATTTCTAGAAAATTAATTATGATAACCATAGCGTGCTTTGGGACTGCACTCAAGTGTTTCAGACATTTCAAAGTTTTATATAGAGATTTTAACTCCTATATAAAGCTGTGTAGCTATGAATGTGAAAAAAGAAAATAAAAATTTGAAATAATTATTTCTAGAATACCAAGTATTACAAAAGATTAGCAAAAGAGTTTAGTGCTTGAAGTATTTTACTAGTATAATTAGAAACAATCTGCTGTAGGGAAAAAAAAAAGTTAAAATATGAATCTGCATGAGTGTATAATAACCTCACCATAAATTATTACAGTAGTCAGCTATAAGTGATGCCTGAAATGGCAAAGAAGATATTGGGGCAAAAAGAGGCTTCACTGAATGATTGTTTATGTATTTTAATTACAAGCATCAATGTAGGAAACATTTATCTTCTAAATATTTTTCATCCTTTCCCAGGAAGAAATATTTATTTTGTTCCCTAAACAACTTTGATGTACCATATATGTTTCATTATTTTGTTCCATTCCAGTATGTGCATGTTTCCTTTAAAAATGACTGTGATTAGATTTATGTGATGTACAAGCATTTGGGTATTTCTCTTCAGATTGTGCCATCTTGGTGCCACATGCGGCATCAGTTTCTCATAACCCACGTGGATGGAGGCTGTGAGCCCCTCTACAGAGGTCAGCTCATCACAGTGCCAGCGCAGGACTTGCCAAAGAGGAATGGGAACACTGAAATGTTTGTGCTTCCTCAGCAGGAAAATGATAGTCTGGTGCCAAGGGCCGGATCAGGGGGCTTTCTAAGCATTTCTTGAGTTGTGGGACAGGGAAGAAGAGCTGAAAAAAACAGCTCATTTTCTGCGTTCTGCTGGATCTTTCCCTGCTATTAAGAAATGCTGGTGGAAAGTGGGAGGAGGGTGCCCCCCAATTACTTTGTGTTTCCTACATTTCCTACATTGAAATTGGAGTTTTGTCTTCCAGCACAGTATGGCCGCTGCAAGGAAAGGTAGTAAAAAGAATTGCTGTCATCAAAGAGTATGCAGAAGACATCATTTCTGCTCCAAAGAAATTTAAAAATCTAAAATCTCATCTTGTAACTTCAGATGCTGCAAAATTGCACCCTATTATGTTTCATCACTGCTGAGATTTTTTTCTTGTCTATTTTTCCTTGTCTCTTTATCATTTTTGTTTTCTTATCATTCTCTCATTCTCATTCCAGTAGGCATGTCCTGTATCACAGCAGTGCCTATCACAGCTGTTTATACAATGTGAGCAAAACCCTACTGCGAGGGATATGTAGCTTTAAAAGTAAATAAAAAAACAGAGAGGGGCAAAATGGAGAATTTTCTAGGTTCTCAGATGAGGGAGAATACATGCCTGCAGTCACAGAGGAGGAGTCAAAAGTTGGACTTAGAGCTTCGGTAAGTATGAAGAATCACACTTCTTAGACTTCCCACAGAAGGTGATATTATTTGTGAGGAGATCCTGACCTGCTTGTTACTCCCTGCATGCTGTTTCCCAGAGGTCACCTTCTGCTCAGGGGGTTCCATCAAAAACAGAAGTGGGGGAGAGCATGAAGTGCCATCTGTGAATCCTTTGTTTGCACTAAGAACAACCTTTAAAAAGAGCAATAAAAATTCCATGGACATGCTTCCTCCCTTCTTTTCGAGTAACTCTGCCCATGCCTCCACAACCCCCTCATAGTATTATGTATGAAATGTGTGGTATATTGAAATTCCGTGTATGAGGGAACTCTAATGCTGAAAGTATAGACTGCTAGAGAAAGTGGTCTTTTTACTAGTTTTACTGTTTTTTCTTAAAATTCTCCATGTCTGATATTTATTATTTCAATGCTGTGTGAATTTTCAGATACTGAATTTCCGTGCCTCAAAGATTTGTCATAGTCTCCTTCTTTTTGCCTGCTCACTGCTAGGTTTTCCTCCTTCTGTATAAATAGAAATGTGTGAGATGTGGGTTAGAATCCATCATCGAAAGAAATGCTCTGGAAATGAAGTAGCTAAATGTACTTCTTGTGCCTTTCAAGGACATAGTTTCTTATGTGCCAGAGAAGGGGAACCAGTGAGTAAGCAAAAAGGAAGAGAAAAAAGTGAGACCTCCTGCACTCCAGACTATGACAAAGATAAATGTGAACCTAAGGTCTATCGTGTGGCCTGAATACTTGCCAAAACAATCAGCCCCTTCTATGACCACATTTTGGTATTATTGGCTTGCAGAATCCCCATTAATAAAGGGTTTTGCATAGAAGCCTATAGCAAGGTACAGTTTTGAACAGATATCTTTTGGAACATTCTTTTAAACAAAGTTTGACAAAATGTACTGAATTTAGACTTGTACTTTTCCACTGTCAAAACGTTGCATCTCAGAACTCTGCAGAATGCCCTCAGGGAGGCAGGCATTTCTGTATTTGGTAAGGAGGCAAGAAAAGGTGTGTCTGGCATGAACAAACCTTGGTCAAATGCTTTAAATTCTTTTACTTCATGCTGTGCTTGCTCTGAAAACAATTAACAAGAAGAGAATGTCCCCCTTTCACTTTTCTCTTGATTAACCCTCTTCTGCCCAGGATACTAGCTAGTTTAACATTTAGTAATAAGATTTTGCAGTGGAATGAGAGAAGCAAAGTAAAGGATGTGCAGTAGCACCACAGGGGCTCTGCTGTAAAATCTTATGGGTCCCCACTCAGTGCTTTCCGAGCATCTCACTCTGTGCTCTTCAAACAACCCCCCTCTTGACCCAAAACCAAAGCTGAATTAAGAGTGTGACCCAAGAAGGCAGAAGACATTGGTCCAGAGCACCTTTTTTATTTCTGACTATGCTCATTCACTAGATTCATGTGACTTGGAGTTAAGCCAATGCCATCTCCGATCAAGTACTTCTGCACTGGAGGAATGTACCAGCATGAGGCTGCTCTTTGGAGAAGTTTCAAGGATATGATTTGTAAAGCTAATGCCAGAGATTGTACCTTCTTAGAGGTCAGCAATGCAAGATTTGTTCCTGAACATATAAGGAATTCATTCGGAGTATGTGAATCATGAAACTGTGACCTTTCTTTGGAAAATTATATCAGATGTGGTAAACAACTGCTTCCTTCACTTGTAAATTTTGTCCTGCAGAGCAATAGCCATGGGTTGTAATGGAAGGTACGACCTTAAATGTACACACTCTTCGTCAAACCTTTTTAGCAGTAAAAAAAAAAGGGCACTAGAACTCCATTTCTTGTGAGCAGATGGGTTTTAGCTTCTTACCCCCTCCCCCCCAGTATCCCCACCGAATGATCCAGTACACAGTCCTTCATATTAAAAGGGATCAAGTGAAGCTAACTGTTGAAGAAAAGCTGCCTTTAAAGATGCTATTTTGATACTAAGCTAATACACTCTTTGGTAAGTGTCTCCTCAATGCAGCTTCAGGCCCTTTATGTGTATCTATATCGTCAGCTGTATAAAACTATTATTATTAGCTCAGACAGTGTTTATGTGGGAAGAGAGACTGTTCTCATCAACACGGATATCAAAGATAAGGGAGGGGAAAAAACTAAGCATTTAGCTTTGCAACACTGGAAAATGGCTGTACTTTGTTCACGGCAGGTAACAGAATGTCTCCTTGAGAAAACGGGGTGAGTCAGGCAGTTTATTACTGTTTTCTAGTAAAACGGTTTTAATTGACAGCCATATTTTTAAAGGGAAAATTTGTTCTTTTGGGATTGTTTCTACACTTTCTTTTCAATAGTTTGTTGGCTGGTTATGTAAAGAATGAGATTTCCAAGTAGGCAGTTTGCAATTTGTTTACTGTTGTACATGAAAACACTTTGCCACTTAGAGTTTTCTGCTGACTCCTTGCTATGATAGTTTGATCAGTTATTAGAGAAATCAAATGTTCTCTCCCCAGCACCATATTTTCATTACAGAACCAGCCCACTGAACATCTGAAAACTTAATTTAGAGAAGTGCAATGGCGGTAGTTAAAGTATTTCAGATGTTTTATGTAAGTGAAACCATAAAAGAGGATAAAAAGTGACTATAGAGGAATGTAAATTACTGAAGTACAACAGAATCAATCACATGGTACTTTGCTGTAAGTAATGAAGTGGCACGCAGGCTCTTTCAGCTGCAAACTAGTGGAAGGAGAATTATTGCACTCACTGACAACTGTTTGCTGAAATTCACTTCTATTTTTCTTCCTAAAATCTTCATTACTACCTGTAACAGGGAGTAAATGTAAAGAGCAGTATCTCATGTAAGTTTGGGTGTGGCTGAGTGTCTATCAGTATGACAGACAGGAGGAAGACCATCATCTGAAAATGGTTTGGAGATCATCCCTATGGATCTATTTGCACTTAACCTTAGACTAATATTTGGATTTTCTTCCTGAAGCATGAGTTCTGGAAAACAATAGGCAAAGACCTTACAAACAAAGCACTTTCAAACACTGGAGATCAGTCTGAAGATCCTGATATTAAAGAAATCCAACTCTCTGCACTATATATGTAAATTACAATAAAATATTTTTTTGTGGGGTGCCTTTTCACTCACAGCAGGGCTGACTGGCCACCATGGTTACCCTTTCATTGCCTCAGAACTTCTGGAAGATTCTGTTTGATACTAAGTCTAGAAAAGCGTTAGAAGAGCAGTTCATTTAAAGGAGAGTGACAGAGAATGTAGTGGTGCTAACATCTGCTTATATGAACATTTTTGTTAAGAAAAAGGAAAAATGAATTTTTTTGGGGGAAGGACAATATTGCCTTGCAATAGAATAAACCATAGCTGCTCTGCTTTTTAATATTTATAAGAATTTTTAGCCTCAAATGATGCAAAATGCCTTTGGAAAATGCAAGAGGCATGGCAGACCACAAAATTGAGCAAGATTTTCCTATCTGCAATATGCCATGGCAATCTGCCCTCTAAGGTCTAATTATCTCTTTCAAAACTTGTGTGACTGGGCAAGCTGCACACAATTTCTGTTCCTAATTCTTTTTCTTTAGGGTAATAATGCTGATACTTGAAGAAATATCTTGCTATCCAAACAAACAGAAAAGCATTTAAGCAGTGAAAACACTGCTGTGGATATCAAACATGTGTAATAAATTGTGTTTCCAGCACAGAATATTGTCTAGACTAACCACTCCCTGGTGCTGGTTTGTTCACTGAGACACCATTGTCCTGACCCAGACCTTTTAACAAAATGGAAAGACAAATTCCACATCCAGACCATTTGGTCATAGTGTGTCATGGGTAGCACTTAGTTATGGTGAACACAGATCATTACACTGCTCCTGAAATCCTTATTTATATAACCACTAAAGGCTTCCTCCCCTCTGCTATTTCATTCAGTAAAAATCTGTTCTATGCATCTGCCAAACCACGCATCCAGGGCCCTGCAGCACTTGCAAGCTTGTTTTGCAGGCTTACGTGCAGTCCATGGAGGAGGGGTGGGGAATGTTTATGGTACCGGCAAGTAAGTCCTTGTGTCATCCAGTCTGAATAACCTTGGAAAGTGATTGCTATAGCTTCTGCTCCCTGACGTCATCACGCCTATTAAAAGTAATGTTAAATATTAAGTCTGTTGAGAAATAGTGAATTATAACGTGCTGTCTACAAGTTGTAATTGACCTCAACATTTTTGATCACATAAGTGAACACTGCATACATAAAAAGCATATAAAGCATACTTTCTAAAATGAGATTTTTTGCTCTCTTGTTTTGTACCTGCTGGCTTCAAAATGCAAAGGCAAAACGCTAGTCTTCCCAGCATTAAGGAATGGCCAACAGTATTCCATGTAAAACTTAATATACTTCGCATTTGCAAGAATATTGTTTTTTCTGTGACTTATAAAACAAAATACATCTGATACTAAAAGAACAATAGCTTGAAATAAAGACAATGCCAGAAGTGGTGCTGAGTTTGATGTCCTTATGCAGAGAATGTTGAATAAAAACTGCATAGTAAAAATCCTGGAAACTTCACAGAATCACAGAATGGCAGGGGCTGGAAGGGACCGCTGGAGACCATCTTGTCCAACCCCCCTGCTTGAGCAGGCACACCCAGAGCAGGGGGCACAGGACCGTGTCCAGGCAGGTTTTGAATGTCTCCAGGGAAGGAGACTCCACAGCCTCCCTGGGCAGCCTGTTCCACTGCTCTGGCACCCGCACAGGAAAGGAGTTTTTTCTCATGTTTAGGTGGAACTTCCTGTGTTCCAACATGTGCCCATTGCCCCTTGCCCTGTCATTGGGCACCACTGAAAAGAGTCCAGACCCATCCTCTTGACACCCACCCTTTAGGTATTTATAGGTATTGATGAAACCCCCCCTCAGTCTTCTCTTCTCCAGGCTGAACAAACCCAGGTCTCTCAGCCTTTCCTCATAAGGGAGATGCTCCAGTCCCCTGATCATCTTGGTAGCTCTCTGCTGGACTCTCCTCAATAGTTCCCTGTCCTTCTTGAACTGGACATGGTACTCCAAATGCGGTCTCACTAGGGCTGCGTAGAGGGGGAGGATAACCTCTCTCGATTTTCATGGTGCTGAGGCTAAAAGAATTTTTTAGAGGAGCATACCTCAGTTTAAGAACTGCTTATTACATATAAATTGAAAATGTGCATCATATGAAAACAAGTGGTGCACTTAAATAAAATTATAGATATATTTAATAAGGCTTCTGACGGTTGAATTTCATAAAAACAGAGAAAATACAATTCCCTTAAATACAAAGTCAAGCAGTCATATAAGGAAGTATACACAAAAAAAAAAAATCATGTAGAATATTCTTAATCGAGGGGACATAGGAAGCATGAAGGATACTAAGAATTAAAAATATTTGTAGGTGAGTGGATGTTATGCATCTACTAAATTGCACCTTCAATGTCTGTATTCATCTCTGAAGCAAAATAACTTCAAGAGAACGGATTTCAACATCAGGAAGCCAGGATGACTTGTTTGCAGGAATCTGTTTAGATTATGAATTTTTTGGGCCAGGAATTCTATATATGTGTATTTTAAAGAGCTGAGTACAATCTCAGTGCCAAACAAATCCGAATTCTCTGCCTTCCTTCACTTTTCCTAGAAGCGTTGAAAACAAAAGTCAGAATAATGATGGTATTTATTAAAATAATTTATTCATTCTCATAATTCAATATTTGATTCCTGTGGTCTCCCATAGGATCTGCAAGGGCTAGTTCGGTGCTGTCACTCCAGCAGCACTGCGCTGCTGGGCTATCAGAAAGATGCTCTAAAGAAAGGGCTGACATTCTCCACGTTATCCCATACTGTCCCATCAGCAACAAGTGTGTCACGAGAGAAAATGTAGTAGCAGTAAGAGAAGTAACGTAAAATGTAGCCTTCTGCCAGATCATACAGCTGGTAGTTGAACCAAACTGATAGAAAGTAAACCACAGTTCCTCAGCAGTTTCTCAAAGTGCTGAGCAATGAGAACACCTAAGTGTTGGCAGCTTAAGCCACAACTAATCATAGCTGTTTGGCTCGGTTCTCAGATTTCTCTCCGTTTGGGCATGGAACACAATTTTTGGGGAAAAAAAGTGTGGTTATGCTCATAGTCTCTGTGCCTGGCCAAAGAAAGCAAAGCAACTGCTCCTAGTGCTTTGTGCTGTGCGTCAACAGTAGGAATGTCTTCCCTCTGACTGTAATTTAAAATTTTTTTAGCTCAATCTTGTACATTTTGCAAGTAGGAATTTTGTAGACTATTAGAGTACTGACTGAGGCAGTTGTAAGACTTTGGCAAACCTTGGGTATTGCTCCTTCTGCCTTCTGGTAAAGTGTCATATCCTGTTTGGTAAGTCATACATGAGTAGAACATTTACTTGATGATAGACTGTTTGCAGGTTCAATTTTGAAAAAGATGAAATATTCATCTTTTATATACTGGGCTACAGACTTTTCTCAGTAACATGCTCTTCTGTAGGCCACTTAATCTCTCAGTTGTAATAGTTCTTCTGTTCCTGACAATAACTTTGCATGACAGTAAAATGTTATTTTGGATGACAAAAAAATTAAAATATGATCTCGCATCCTAAAATCCCTGAATTCTGAAGACTCACTGTAATTTTTGACAACCAAAGAATCACTTATCTTATGTCTGCACGTGGAGGAACTGCACTGTGATACTCCTGTGCCAACTATTTGTATTACAGAGTGTGAAGCAGCATCTGTGGAGTCCGGGCGTGGGCAGGCTCCTCTCCCTGCCTGCCAGCAAGCTTGGCAGCGCAGCTGTGCCAGCACGGAGGGATATTTGTTGTGCTAAATCTAAAGCTGCTGTAGGATACATTCTCTGCCCTTTCAGAGTCAGTTTGCTTCTCAGGCCAGTCTACAGCCACTGTAACATACCCAGGATGTATGGGAAAATCTGGTCATTGTCCTGTAGTTCCTTTTTTCCACATTTGCTTTCCTTTGTAGAGCACAACTTCAGAGCCCTTAATGCTTAGACGTTTGAGAATTTCCTGACAGTCCATTTGGATTCTCCTCCGTACAGGTTCCTGACTTTGCTACTCCATACACTTTATGACTCCTCTTTAAACAAAGTTATCAACACTGGCAGTTGGTGAGATTTCCAGTTTTCTGGATAAGGCAACTGAGTTGGAGAAGCCACACCAACTTCTGTTCACTTCAGCAGATTAAAACAGGGAGAAAAACGAAGGCAAAGTAATGGCTTTCCTCCCTTTGTGCTTCAAGATCTGTAGCAATTGAGGTGTCCCATATCTCTGAGCCCCTAGACCTGTTCTTCTGAGCCTCCTCAGTCTGTAGAAGTCACCCCCTTCACACTGCAAAGGATCCAAGGAAAGACCTTTGGGAGGAGTTCTTGTGGTTCCAGAGCGAGGGGACTGGGGCAGTGTCATGGCAAGTCCCGACATCAGAATGGCTGGCGGGATGAGGTAAAAGTAATGTTTTGCTCACGTGCAGCTTAGTGTCTTATTTCCCACAGTGGCCAGCAGCAGGTGGCAATTAGGGAAAGAATACAGAAGAGGGCAAGTATGGGAAGATGCTTTGCTGGTGTTTCCTCTGAGTTTGGGCTGTCTGTGGCATAGGGACTTCCAGAAACCACAGGTTGTATCTGCATTCTTGTGCTTAATGGGTCTTGATGGACTTTCTATGGATTTTTCTAATTACCATTCATAATTTTGGCATACACAACATCCTGTGGTAATGAAGTCTGTGATTCAGCTATGTTGTGTAACAAAATGTTTATTTTTCTTTAAATCTCATCAGTAATTTCATTAGGTGCCCCTACTTCTCTTATCATGAGAAACAGTTAATAGTTTTACTCTGATCTATTTTCTACTTACCTACATTGTATTTTTTTCTCTGCCTTCCTAGAGAGAAGCACCTTGACACCATTGTTGCTCACCTCAGTACATTTTCTGGGTACATTGCATCTTTTTTGAGATGGGGGACCAGCAGTTACATTCTATATTCATTAGGAGAATTTAAAGAGTACTGTAACCATATTTTTCTAATAATTCATATTTATTTTGCCTTTCAGATGTCTGTTGACTGACATTTTCATGTATCTCTTTACCGGATAGTAATAGCTCATTAAAAGCTCATCATTATGTGTATGTATAAACATAGTTGTGCAGTTGGAGGAAGGCTTCTCTTTGCTCTGCATTTATCAAAATTTCACGTGCCATTTTGTTTATGATCTGTATTATGAAATAATTTTTAACTTTTTTTGGTAGATTTGACTTTCCCACCTAATTTTGTATCATCAGCAAACTCCATCACCTTCTTGTTCTCTCCTCTTAGCCTAATAATCCAGCAAGTTGAAAAGCATGGATCTCTGTTGGGCTGCACCGATAATCTTTCTTCCTCTGTTGTGAAATCTGACCTCTTGCTTACTGTACTTTAAAGGATATTAAATGACGAGCCCTCTCATGCTACAACAGCTTTGTTTCCTTGGTCGGGGACTTTGTAAAAAGCTTTCTGAAAATATAAGTACACTGTTATCAGCTGATTATTCTTATCCACATGCTTATTGACTCCAAAGAAAAACTATAGATTTACAAACCAAGACTTAAAAATTTTATTGATACTTTCCTATTTTACTTCTCCAGATGTCTTCTAATTCTATTATTAGAACTGAATTTCTTCACAAAGTCTTGAGTAACACCAGAGGTCCTTTACTACCACAGAGTCTATCAAAGCTTTCTGTGCAAAAAAAAGGAAAGTTACTGGGGATCTAAAACAAGTCTAAAATATTAATGTTTGGGGTTTTTTTTTTTCAGAATTGCTTTCAGGCTTCTAATAAAGATGATATTTAATTACAGCCATTAAGAATCTGTCAGCACTACTGAACTTCGAAATGAACAGCTGTAATTTTGGCGCATGAAGAGGCAGATGAGAAAGACCACAACAGCATATGTAATACTCTAGAGTTAAGAACTGTGTCTTTATAATCAGCCAGTATTATGGTGGGTTACGAATAAAAATCAAGCAATTGCATTTTATGCAGTGAGACTTACTTATATGGCCCTGGTTTCCTGCAACAGCACCAACATCTCAGCACACTACCCTTTTTCTGCACCAGTGCATCATGCACCCAGCCCAGCTGATTAGCTGGACTAATCATTCAGACTTCTGGAACAAAAATGAGACGGTTGCACTACGCTACCGTTAGGGTACTGTGCTACTAGAAAGCACACCCTTCTTCAGTTACCTTGAGCTATGAGCAGTACCCAGTGCAGGACTTCAACATCAGATTAGCAGGAACTTGAGAGGACAGTTCCATCATTGTTCAAATATCTGAATTTTTCCTTTTGTATTTCATAAGAAAACAGATCAAGGCTAGACAATAGTTTTGTAGCATTTCTATTCTCAGCACCACCTTTCCATTCACTGAGGTTTGTTGGTCTTACTACGGTTCATGGCTAAACCAGTATGCTTTATATATTTCCAGCCTGGAACTAGTATAATCTGTCAACATTAGGACCCATAGTTGGGAGAAATAAGCTTTTGACTTCTGCAGAACACAGCAACCTGTTTCCTTGGTGAGAAGCATGTCACATGTCACACTTAACCACTGTCAGCCAAATCACTTACCAATTCCAAGTCTTGATCCTGAGGCACTGGGGTAAAAAACCTTGACAGATAACCATTATTTACCTATCAAAACAATTGTGTTTCTTTGGGATTGTGTACACAATAGAAGTACACAGTATTTCATCCTCAGATGAAATACAAGGAAGACAGTGAGATATCCCATTAGGCATTCTGAATGAAGCCTACAGAAGAGCCCATCTAAACAAATAGAAAGAAATTAATCAGAGGCAAATAAGATCTGTAAAGCTGTGTATGTGCATAGCTTCTCAATGGTGTATAGAGCATTGCAGCTAAACGCGGCTGAATGCAAGAGAGACAACATCCTGCAAATCATTTCTGGGGAAAACTGACAGTAATCAAAGACAAGATACTAAAAGGTGAGAGAGAGGTGAGAGTTAATCTGCAAAATCTTAGGGGGAAAACTGATGTGTATAGGATACAGTTTCTTAATTTAGAGATAATACAGTAATGGGCAGCATTCAAATGATTTAGCTAGCGAGAAGCAACGTATTTTATTTTTGAGGATAAACTGTAGTAATTATCCCCAAAAGGACAGAGTGAGTAACCATCCACAGGTTTTCTACATGATATTATGGGAGCAAATGAATCAGGCATATGCTTGTGATGTGGAGCCAGTGGGGGAGGGAAGGAGAGAGAGACCAGATGTTCCGTAAGAAGCATGATTTAACAAGAAAGAAAAAGCAGAACTTCCTCCTAATAAGATCAACATACTCCTTCTTGGTTTTCATTCTAGAGAAAATTTAAGGAATGTCGTGCACAGATTTAGATGGCTCAAGAAAAGGTATGTACAAAAGGCTTCCATACACTTACTGTACTTAAGGAAAACAAACAGAAGAACAGGTAGCAAAGAATGGAACAGAATTCACTCTTTTTTAACTAATCCTTAATCCTAGAATGCACTGCCTAAGCAGGAGCAAGTAAAATAGAAAATCAGTAATTCTTATTCCAAGAATAAAATTGCAACCAGAATGACCAGCTGTTGCCATTAGCCTTATTCTGGCTCCTGATAAATTCTGATGATATTTTTAATACATTTATCTAACAAAAATCACTGTACTTCAGCTGGCATTCCTACTTATAACTGGCATTCTGTGGCTGCTCATCAGCTGTCCTTAAGTCTGCTTTTCCCAGGTGTCTGAGAAGAATCATTTTGTTCAGATCCATTAAGAGGATCCTTGTACCTTAGATAGCTTCATGTCTAAAGGTTGCATCTATAACCTATAACTAAAAGCAATGGTGTTTTCTGAATTGGAAACTGATCTGGTGCCAACTGAATATACTGGAAGTGACAAGCAGTCAATTTTGTCTTTTAACAGAAAGTGTTCATTATATAGTTACTTCAGTGATTATTAAGGCAAGCTTTCCCCCCAAGACAGGACTATGGCTTTATAAAGTAGGTGGATCTTGCTGTAAATACAAGGAATCCAGCTGGTCATGAGGTAGCAAGATACTGATCACAAAGCAGACATTTTTTGTGTTAACGATATGAATCAATGCTTTGATTTGAAATCTCAGTTGTGTTATGGTTGCTTAGTCTTCAGAAGCAGCGTACAACAGAATTGAACTTTAACAACTGTGTCCTACCAGAGGGACATCCTATTTTATTATGAACCAATCTGGCAATGTAAAAAGCTCTATTGTGAATTGGGATCTGGTTCTATTGTTATCTAAGAAAGTACCAGCAACCTCCTTACAGGGATACAGTACATCAACGTGATAAGCATTTATTGAGTGTGAAGGAAAGAACAGTTACAGTTATACTGCAAAAATTAAAAAAAAAAAAAAAGATTAAGTCAAGACTTTTTGTCTAAGATTCAAATACTTGATGAATAATCAATTTTCTGATCACATTTTGTAAGCAAGTATTTATCATTTGCATAATTTATGCCTCAGTGGAGGATGGGATTAGCTAGTAAATACTACAGAGTCATCAATTATACTGTCAGTGCTTTCCGCATTCAGTTTCAAAACACATGATGAAAGAACAAAATGTCAATGAGATGATGACATGAAGTCAGGGAGACATCTGTGCCTACTGCAAATGAACTTTGTTCAGCTGGTGTTATATCTAGTGAGCATCCTTAAACTGCATGGGTGTCTGTATATGCATGCACATGCATGCATACCCCTCAGGGTCCAAATTAATTTTCATTAAATTCCCTGAACAGAACAGAATGTTCTGTTTATAATAAGCCACTGTTGACCAAATAAGTATGAACTGAAGACATGGAGGTCATTTCATGTTTATTTTATGAGGTGGTCTTTGTAGAGAGCTGTGTAATCACAGTTGAAACTGAAGTTCTGCCATAAACATGGAAAAGTCCCAGTATGACATGCATTTGTTCTCAAGTCCATATTTGAAAACTTCCACATTGGTATCTTTGATATTCTAACAAATACTGACATGATATGTTGTCGTAGAATGGACCATTTGAAGATCTAAGCACAAATATTGCACTTTGGGGAAATAAGAAAAATACAGATTTAGTTTTAGAATATAGATTTTTGTAATGCTAATTCTGCCACTGCTTTCTGGGAAAAACTTCTAGCATAAATGAGAGTTGGATGGTGACTATGTGATATAATTTTTCAGAGAAGATGGGTAACTGCAGGCAACAAAGGTGTTGTTTACCTGAATCTCTGAAAATTCAGACCATATGCAGCTGAAATTTGGTGCTTTCAAAAGTGTCAAAAAAATTGTGGCATGCTTTTGAAATCTGATCAAATTTTTTTGCAGGATGATATTAAGTGTATTTTATGAAGTAAAATACACTCACTCATTTTAAACCCACTTCTACTGAATTTCATGTGCTTGGTATGCATTTTGTAACTATGCTATTATCTCAGTACAGGACACTTGTGAATAGATTTAATTTTTTTTTTCTGTTTCGGTAATGTCCTAGATTTGATTGTACATTTTATTTGTACGGTGTTTCTATCTTTACTATCTAACTTAAATTATGGTATGAAGATTTTTGAAATCTAGCTAGAAAAGCAAAAACTGATTTCTCCTCAAAGGTGAAGAGGACTTGTTGGGCTGTCCTAAGTATAAACAGTCCAACTTGGATTACGTTAGATACCAGCCTAACAAAGAAAAACATAAGATTTATGTAACTGTATCAGAACAGACACAGCACAAACAGGTCAGATGTAGTAGTGGCATCTTGAAACTTTTTAGAATTGATAAAACAAAAACTAAAAACAGTGAATGTTACAGTACTTAAATATTATGGAATTTAATCTAAGGAGCAGTGCTTAGGACTGCATGTTTTGATGCTTAAATGCATTGCAGGGGGAGGCTGTGGTGCCCAAGGTCCAAATGTTCTCCTCAGCCTGGAGAAACCTAATGTCTAGTTGTGGTACCTTTATTTTATACCACTTCTACAAAAGGAAAGGAAAGATTTATTGAGCCAGATTTGAAGTACTAATACAGTAGGAGTTTGATTCAGTTTTCTACTGAGAAAATAACTCCCCTAAAAGAGATGCTGTCATAGCTTCCTGTCTTTTTCGGTGTTATTTCAAGGATTCTTAGATAACCTATACTTGAAGTATCCCAGTCCAGAACCAGGGACTGCCAAATTCCCTTGTTCCCCATGTGACATTTTCTGCTGAACAGTGAACAGCATCAATGGTCAAGGTGGAGACTGGCCCCGTTTCATTCTAATCTTACAGGAAGCTGCTTAGTAAAACCAGAATTATATCCCTACCCGCTGAAGTCTGAAGTTCCAGGTTTACCAGTTCTGAGGCTAGTATGCAGATAATAGCTTCCTTCTTGCCAAGTATCTAATCTGAAAAGAGGATGTGGTATTGTGAAACCCATATGGACAGGCACACCTAACCCACACTTTTCTGTAAAAACCCTGTTTTAAACACACCCATTTACTTAGTGTCACCTACTGGTTATCTCTTTGCAACTTTTCTCAAATTTATAGTGACACTGGTTTGGAATTATTTGGACCTTCTTAATCACAAAAACAGATTTGTGCAACTGTTTTTACTTCTGTGTACTTCCATACTTCATCGTTCAAATTAGTGGGTTCATAGAGAAATATGCCTGAGAATGTGGCAGTTCTGCGTGCCTCAGTTCTAGTCCCTCCTTTGTGGACTGTGTGTGCATTCTGCATTGTATTTAATTTTTACTGAAACAGCATTGGAAACAGATTGCAGTCTGGGTTTCTGTGTCTTAAGACTTTATCTTTTTCACTAAAAAACCCCAATTCCTGAATTATTTTACATTATTAAAAATAGGTTTCATTAAAAATTGAGAGGTTAGGCTTTTATGCATGTTCTAATTAAAATCCCTATTTTAGCCACTCATTATAGGTTTTGCAACCACATAAATGGTAGGGTCTTGACCAGACATGGTAATTTAGAATACTTAACAAAGGCATACAGCATCCTCATAGCATCACATGAGAGTCGGTGCCTCCAGAATGAGTAAGGAAGCTTAAATGAGGCATTTGGTTCAAACTGTCAAAATTACATGCTTGTGTATAGGTTGCGTACATACAAATGAACACTGACTGACTGCCAAATTACTGACATCAAGCTTTTCACCTTGGAAAGCATGTACAAACCTCGTTTCTCACAAAATAAAATAGGGGGTTTGTGTTAGTGCCTAGTGTATTTTTGCCTGCAGCTTGGGAGCACTGGAAATTTGGCAAGATGAATCGCAAGAGGCCCATATCCTGCACACCAGGCACGTGAACTGGCCAAGACCTAAGGAAGCTTGTGCAGCTTCCTTTTGGGAAAAGCACTTCCAAAGTTTCCAAACTGCTGGCGTTTTGCCTGGATTAGTTGCTGCAATTTGCACTTATTTTCACAAGGGACACCTGTCCCCAGAGAAATGATAGGTCACTACCACTTGCTGTGGGTTTACGTTTCTTTCTCCTTTGAAATACCTTTATACGTAATTCTATGTTCAGACCTTGGAAATAGTCTTTCCTCATTGTGTCCTTTTCTGTTTGACCAAAAATGATCCCTGTTCTCTCTTCCCTGCACTACCAGTCCTCCTAGGATGCAGCTCAAGCAGCTCTCTGCCTGCTCTGGTTTGGGACTTTGGGATACAGCTACAAGACCAGGTTGTGCCTTTATTTACAGCAACACATTAGCATAATGTGTTAGGAAGTGTTGCATCATAAATGCAGATGTATTGTCAGACATTTCTGTGGCTACTGAAGGTGTTTTTGTGTGTAGTATCGATATGAAGGCATCTCCACTTGAGCCACAGTTTCACTATCACTTCGAGCTAACGTACACTGGCACTGAAGACAGAGGCTGGCCTGCAACTTCCTCCCTCCTGCAGACAGAGGCTGGCCTGCAACTTCCTCCCTCCCTGTCCTCTCTTCCACCAACTTTACTATTCTGTTGCTTTGCAACTTGTGCTTCCACAGGTGTTTACACAAAACTCAACCATGTCTGGAGATCTAACTGGGGTTAATATTATCCCCACCAAAAAAAAAAAAAAGTTTCATTAGTTTTGACTAAACTAAAAGATACTTTTAAATGAAACAGCTTTAATGCCTTGTTCATTCACCTGCCAAATTCATGCTCATGCTCACACAGGTAGCAGGGGAACAGGCACAAGCAATTAAGAGCAGGTTGGACCAGCTCCTTCTTTTGGAGGGCATTTTAAGTGACTGTAGAGTTAGAGAGATATGCTTTCTGTGCTGATACCACAGGCCAGACAATAACCCTAGGAGAGCGCTTTGTTGTACATGCAGAGATCAAATACAAACTTATTCGCGCCCCACCCCCTAGCAAAATCCTGTTGTTTCTAGACATTGAGGACATAAAGGCAGTACGCTCAAGCTTCTGAAAAGCTATTCAGAATCAATCTAAGTGTTAAAAATTATTCTAAATATTGTAGAACATATCTATATTTGTTTTAGTTTCATGGCAAAAGAGACACACATTGCTTTTATAAGTAGGGTTTATATTGCTCCTACCAATTAAAAAGTTGAGGAATGCTGCAGATCTTGTCAGACAAAAATATGAGCTATCATCTTAAATCTCAGTACATTTGATTTTAAATATGACACAGGATTAAGCCTGGTCAGTTTTCAGACGGAAGATCTTTGTCAAAAATCTTGCTGCCTTAGGGGTTGCACAACTAAGTAGAAACAGCATCTTAAAGCTCATAATAGTGGATGTTTTTGTTGAAGATGCCTGCTGAAGTAGTATAGCTCTGTAACGTAAAGCAAAGGAAAAGAACAAGAGAGAGAGAGAGAAATGAAACCCAGGAGAAACAAGTGATGCAACTCCTCACTGCTTCCCGACTGACACCCTGCCAGTCCTCAAGCAGTGATCACTACCCCCGGCCAACTCCCCCCAGTTTATATATTGAGCATGACATCATATGGTGTGGGATATCCCTTTGGCCAGTTGGGGTCAGCTGTCCCGGCTGTGCCCCCTCCCAGCTTCTTGTGCACCTGGCAGAGCATGGGGAGCTGCAAAGTCCTTGACCAGTGTAAGTGCTACTTAGCAACAACTAAAACATCAGGGTGTGTCATACTTCAGCCCCAGTCAGCAACCAAGCCCCACACAGCCGCTCGCTCACTCCCCCTCAGTGGGATGGGGGAGAGAATTAGAAGAGTAGAAGTGAGAAAACTTGTGGGTTGAGATAAAGACAGTTTAATGCTTAATTTAATTACATAATTAAAGCAAAAGCCACACACACAAGCAAAGCAAAACAAGGAATTCATTCACTACTTCCCATCGGCAGGCAGGTATCCTTCTTGTACCGATGGGCCCAAAACTGCACACAGTACTTGAGGTGCGGCCTCACCAGTGCCGAGTACAGGGGCACGATCACCTCCCTGCTCCTGCTGGCCACACTATTCCTGATACAAGCCAGGATGCTGTTGGCCGCCTTGGCCACCTGGGCACACTGCTGGCTCACATTCAGCTGGCTGTCAAACACCCCCCTCAGGTCCTTTTCTGCTGGGCATCTCTCCAGCCACTCTTCCCCAAGCCTGTAGCGTTGCATGGGGCTGTTGTGACCAAAGGGCAGGACCTGGCACTTGGCCTTGTTAAACCTCATACAGCTGACCTTGGCCCATCAATCCAGCCTGTCCAGATCCCTCTGCAGAGCCTTCCTACCCTCGAGCAGATCAACGTTCCTGCCCAATTTGATGTTGTCTGCAAACTTACAGAGAGTGCACTTGATCCCCTCATCCAGATCATTGATAAAGATATTAAGACTGGACCCAACACTGAGCCCTGGGGAACCCCGCTCGTGACCAGCTGCCAACTGGATTTAGCTCAGTTCACCACAACTCCCTGGGCTCGGCCATCCAGCCAGTTTTTTACCCAGCAAAGAGTACAAATGTCCAAGCCATGAGCTGCCAGCTTCTCTAGGAGGATGCTGTGGCAGACAGTGTCAAAGGCTTTGCTAAATTCCAGGTAGACATCATCCGCAGCCTTCTCCTCATCCACTCGGTGGGTCACCCTGTCATAGAAGGAGATCAGGCTGGTCAGGCAGGACCTGCCTTTCATGAAGCCATGCTGGCTGGGCCTGATCCCCTGGTTGTCCTGCACATGCTTGGTGAGCGCGCTAAAGATGAACCGCTCCATAACCTTCCCCAGTACCGAGGTCAGGCTGACAGGCCTGTAGTTCCCCACATCCTCCTTCTGACCCTTTTTGTAGATGGGTGTCACATCAGCAAACCTCCAGTCGTTGGGGACCTCCCCTGTTAACCAGGACTGCTGATAAATGGTGGAGAGTGGCTTGGCAAGCTCCTCTACCAGCTTCCCCAGTCCTCTCGGGTGGATCCCATCCATACCCATAGACTTGTGAGTGTCCAGGTGGAGCAGCAGGTCATAAACTGCTTCCTCCTGGATTATGGGGGGTTTATTCCGCTTCCATCCCTCCTTGCAGTTCAGGGCACTGAATACCCTGGGGGTAACTGGCATTGTCAATACTGTTTTGCAGCACAAATCCAAAACATAGCCCCATACTAGGTACCACAAAGAAAATTAACTCTATCCCAGCCGAAACCCGCACATTCTCCACCCCTTATTCCATACCATTTGGCATCATGCCCAAATCCCACACTATCCAACACATCCTCATTAACACCACCCCCCCTTCCCAACCTTTGATATAATACACAGAAATAATTTCCTTAGTCTACGGACCAGCCCTGTAAAATGTCTTTAAAATGTCCACGTCTATCCACAAAATGTCCATTGAGTTCACTTAGTCCATGACTTTGGGCTCCATCTGCTATGGTGGTCACTCAGGACAGGAGAGGTGGTGTGTTGGGTGGAGTTACTGGGCACCAAAGCCAGCTCAGGTCGGGTCACTGCTGCACTTGCACTGCTGTTTGTAAGGCTCGTCCTCCATTGGTTCAGGTGATTCCTGCTATAGTAATTCATATAAGATGAAATTCAAATCACAGGTTACTACAATTTAAAGATAGAACGCTTAAAATCTCCACCCCTGGTCCCTTTGATTCAGGTTAAAGGTTTTAACATTGCAGTGAACTCCTCCCCTTGCTCCTAGCCTGGCTAGCAAAAAGGGGTTTCTGCTATGGTAATTCCCATAACATTTAACTCACATCCTGGGTTAGAACAATTTTAAAGGTTTTTCCATTACAATCTCCACCCCTGGTCGCTTTGGACCAGACCGTCGGGTTTAACATTGCAGTGAACTCCTCCCCTTGCCCCTTCTCTGGCTTGGACTTATCCACAGACTGCAGTCCCTTAGGGATGCACCTGCTCCAAGTGGAGCCTTACCCAGGAGCCACGGCCTCTCCAGGGGTGTACCTGCTACAGCATAGACTTATCCATAGCCGCAGTCGCTTTGAGGTGCACCTGTTCCAGCATGGCCTTCTGCATGGGCCACAATGCCTTCAGAGATACACCTGCTCCAGCATGGCCGTACCCATGGCTGCAGTCCCTCTAGAATTAAACCTGCTCTGTTGTGGTCTTTTCCATGGCCACACGCTTTGAGGTGCTCCAGCATGGCCTCATGCATAGCCGCTGGTGCTTCAGGGTGTACCTTCTGCAGTGTGGACTTATCCTTGGGCCACAATTCCCTCAGAGGTATACCTGCTGTGGCACAGACATAACAAAGGCCACAGATACTTTGAGATGTACCTGCTCTGGCATGGGCTTATCCATGGCCACAGATGCTTCAGGATGTCCTGCTCCCATGTGGACTCATCCACAGGTCACAGTCCCTTCAACTCGAGCTCACACTGGAGCTCTAGCTGTCCGGTGCAGTAGCACAGAAACAGCAGCGATGCCCTGACCATATGCCAGCCCAGGCGCCTGGCCATTGCTGTTATCAGAATGTTCCCAGGCACAGCAGAGAAAGGTGATAAGCAGTACAGCAACAGCGAAAGCAAAAAGCAGCCACTGACGAGCACTAGACTTTAACATACAGTGAGGCAAGGCAGCCCCATGGCAAGCACAGGAGCCTGCCGATTGATAGTTAAACAGCAACAACAGCTATAAATTCAATTTAGTGCATTCCAATCAAAACTGTTTTTATCTCAAACCCTCCAAGCCTCACGTTGGGCGCCAAAAATGACTGTCATGGTTTAGCCCCCGTCAGCAACCAAGCCCCACACAGCTGCTCACTCACTCCCCCTCCATGGGATGGGGGAGAGAATCAGAAGAGTAAAAGTGAGAAAACTTGTGGGTAGAGATAAAGACAGTTTAATGATTAATTTAATTTCATAATTAAAGCAAAAGCCATGCCCACAAGCAAAGCAAAACAAGGAATTCATTCACCCCTTCCCATGGGCAGGCAGGCGTTCAGCCATCGCCAGGAAAGCAGGGCTCCATCACGCGTAATGGTTACTTGGGAAGACAAACACCATCATTCCGAACGTCCCCCCCTTCCTTCTTCTTCCCCCAGCTCTATATGCTGAGCATGATGTCATACGGTGTGGGATATCCCTTGGGTCAGTTGGGGTCAGCTGTCCTGGCTGTGTCCCCTCCCAGCTTCTTGTGCACCCTGCAGAACATGGGAAGCTGAAAAAGTCCTTGGCTTGCGCAAGCACTGCTTAGCAACAACTAAAACATCTCCACATTATCAACACTATTTTCAGCACAAATTTAAAACGTAGCCCCATAATAGATACAATGAAGAAAATTAACTCTCTCCCAGCCGAAACCAGGACAGTGCATTTTCAACATTATTCCCATCCTAAATCCAAAACACAGCACTGTAACAGCTACTAGGAATAAAATGAACTCTATCCCAGCTGAAACCAGGACAGTATATTACCTCAATGCCTTGAAATTTTATCAGTAGTCAATGAGTATCACAGTTCTTAAAAAGAGTACTATTAGCTTTTATGATCACAGAAACCTAAATCTTGTTCTTATAGTTAAGACAGCTCAGCTGGAGAATTTGTTCTTCCTAAGCAAAAACATTGCTAAAAGGATGCTTTTGAGCATGGGCAATGATTTTCAATACTATGAAAATCACATTGCAGTAACAGGTGATCGTTTCATACTTCAGTTAGACTAGTTGTGAACAAAGCAGACAAAAGCAGCTAAAATGTAGCAAATTCATAGTTATCAAAATATTTACCTTGAGTACTTCATCAAAATGTTGGCTGAATCTGAATCAGTAGTCTCTATCACTGCAATATGATAAATGCTGCATGAAATGGGCTTGAAAAAAAATACCTATGTCAAACGACAGAGGAAACACATGCAATTAATACAGTAACGGAGGTGCGTGTGTGGCTAGAATACCGGCAGACAAGCCAGCTCAAAGGTTCAAAAGTGCTGACCACCACAGTTGTAAACTCGTGCCTGGTGTAAAGACGTGGGTAAATTTTGCCTAATAGAGAAGCAACAGGGGAAAAGACCAACCATAAAGTCTTCACAGCAGATACACTGTAATGAAATGAAAACTAATTACAATGTTTAGGGCAAGACAGATCTGGGAGGCAAAGGAGTTTACATACTAAACATCTAGCGGTACTTCGACCATTCAGTGACTCTGCAGTTCCTGATTTATTCCTTAGTCCTGGAACAGACAGATAACACACCCATTTCTACCGGCAAGTTTCAGGGGGAGGGAGAGCTAATTCCGCTGAAAATTTCTTGTTCTGTTTCAGTGAAAAGGTTTTATTTGAAAAAAGTCTTGAACATCATTATCTCCTGAGCAGGAACTGATTTAAGTAGTAGAAAGGTTGATTTGAGTGTACTGTTTACCCTCAGAAATCAGCACTCCAAAATGCTGACGTTAAACTCTGATTTAATTGAGCAGCTGCTACAAGTGAATAGGAGTTGAGATAGTTCAGCACTTTGTTCCTCTGTTCTGCATGTACACAATAGATTTGGCTCAACAAGAGCATTTCTTATTAAACAATGCTTTCATTTGCAGCTAGATGCAGCATATAATTGCGTCATGCTCTGATTAGAATATAAGCACATTAGCTTACAGTTCTGCGTTCTTAAGGTCTATGGCACAGGTAGGAAATATAATGATATGGCTGTTCTTCCAGCCTCAATACGTGCAGAATGTATCTCGGAGGGCAGATCTGAATCATGAGATTCAATGCCTGTGATATGTATTTCTCGGTTAAAATGTTGGACCATGTTCTAACTGGTTTTATTTCTTCAGACCTTAATAGTTCAAAGAATTGCAAGGGCAAAGAATGCGAGGTTACAAATGAGCACTGCAAATCAAATGTCTTTTTCAGAAAGAAGCATTAGTTCACCTAGAAAATTCTGCTGGAAGACTGAAGTGACATAGTCAGTTCGAAGGTTGAGTCAGGTACCGAAGTTGGCTAACACACAAAGGAGGACGAGGGGATATGGCTGGGCCAGCACAGCCAGGGTGGCAGCAGCCCAGGTGGCATTGAAGTCTGAGAACGTGAGGGATACAAAGCAAAAGAGCAAAACCACACGGCTAGTCTTGTTTTACAGTCACACTGGTAAAATATCTTAACATCCACACCTGCGAGAAGATTGAAGAGACTGCCTTGATTCATGGTGTTAATGATTCTTAGTAAAGGGAAGCAGAGATGTGAAGCTAGACGTTAACACAAAGCTTTGCAGCACATCACTGTAAAGCAATGAGCTTTCACAGATGTAACACAAAACATGAGAAGGAACTCCTTTCCTGTGCGGGTGCCAGAGCAGGGACACAGGCTGCCCAGGGAGGCTGTGGAGTCTCCTTCCCTGGGGACATTCAAAACCCGCCTGGACGCGTTCCTGTGCCCCCTGCTCTGGGTGTGCCTGCTCCTGCAGGGGGGTTGGACAAGATGATCTCCAGAGGTACCTTCCAACCCCTGCCATTCTGTGATTCTCTGATAACTAAAACCCCAAAGTGTAGAAAAGTTCATAAAGACGCACAGGCGGCCACGAGTCTGCTGAGGCTAAAGGGAAGGAGACCCGGGCGCCCGCCGCTCCAGCCCCTGCCCCTCATGACACCGCCCTCGGGGCCTGCACCCCTGAGAGCCCGCTCCGGCAGCGGGGAGGCGTTCGGGAGCCCCGCCACCCCCCTCCGCCACCCCCCTCCGCCGCCCTGCGGAGCAACAAGGGTCCCCCGAGAGCGGGGGCGCGGCTGCGGGAGGAGCGCCCCGGGCCTGCCCCGGCCCCGGTGTGTGTGCTGGGGGGGCTGCGAGGGGGTGGGACGGCCGCAGACCCCCGAGACGCCCGTGGCGGCGGCTGTCCCGGCCCGCTCCGGCCGCCGCCGCCCGCGGGTGGCGCCGCCCGCGCCCAGCGGCAGGCCGCGGCCCCTTTAAATGGAGGCGGGGCCGAGCCCCAAAGTTTGCCTAAGTTGTGGAGCGGGGCCGGCGGCCGCGCGGAGCTGCGCGTCCGGCCCGGCCATGGGCCCCCCCGGCCCCTAGAGCCCCCGGCCCGCGCCGCGCCACTCCCCCCGCCCCGCCGCCATGGACTACCTCACCACCTTCACCGGCAAGGGCGGCCGCCTCCTGCGCGGCACCGCCAGCCGCCTCTGGGGGGCCGTGCCCGGCGGCCTCCGCCAGGTCCGCTTCCAGGACAGCCGGAGTCGCGGGGCAGCGGGCCCCTCCGGGCCGCCGACAGGTACCACGGGGAAGGCGCCGGGGCGGGGGGTGGGGGCGGCCGGTCGGGGGCCTCCCGGGGCGCTGGGGTCTCTCACCCGCTCCGAGCCTTCCTGGCGGGGAGGGCAGGGGAGGGAGCTCCGGGGGAGCGGGAGCAGGAGGGGCAGAGGGCCCCCCCCCCCAGCGGGGAGCGGCCGCAGGCTCGACCAGCCCGGCCGTGGCGGGGGGTCCCGCGGCGGGCTGCGCCCCTCCCTCCGCCCCCGGGGCGGCTGCGAGCGGCGGCCTGGGGACGGGGCGGGGGGGGGGACCGGGACACGGACACGGCCTGCCCCGCCGGGCGCCGGCGCCAGCCCGCGCTGCGCCCCGAGGGTGCTGCGCCAGAGAGACAGGGCTCGTAACGAAAAAACCAACTTTGCTCGTGCTGCGCGTCTTCCCGATTTCAGTGGCAGTACTGCTGCGTTTATGCTCGTTATCTCCTCCCACACACGCGTTCCTGGTGCTTTTATTGACCAGGGCGAGGGAAAGCGACTGGGGATCTCCCTTGTGTGCAAGGTGCCTTCTGCCTCTCGTGTGCTCCTGAAGGACGGGCGGCAGCGCTTTGGAAGTAGGTTCGGTGGCGGTAGGGGCAGAGCAGTGGTCAAACAGTTCGGTCAGGAGACAGTAAGTGACTCTCTTAGTCCTGTGTCTGGCCGGGAGTAAGAGGGCTGCTTTTGTCACCCCCTTTCTTGGTAATGTCGTTGGGCTGTAAGTGTGGGTACTGTAACTTGCTCATCTGAAGTGAGTGCTCGGATTGCCAGGAAATACCATGAAAGCTGGAGGGGCGGACAGTGAACGTACCCAGGCACTGCGTGCGGAACAGGAGGGGGCAATAAGGCCTCTAGGGAAGTAATGCTGTTGACTGGAGACTAAAAACAAACCACGACATAACTAGTAAAAGCAGTAGGGTCTAAAGACTGCTCGGAAAGAAAAAGACATATGATATAAAGGTACCTGTGTCAAAATGCTTTCTAAAAATCTGAAGAGCAGTGTACAATGAATAGTAAATCATATCCTTTTTTTTTCCTGTTTCAAGAAGCTCTGTGCGAAGTGGATGATTGCATGTTTGCCTGTAGGTAGGGTTGAAGTCAAATCTCTAGACTGAAAGTTAATGTTAAAGACCACAAAGTTTCTTTGTTACTTTAGATTATTTTTGAAGAGTAACATAGTTGTTTTTATCAAGAGAAATAAGACCTGGTACTTAGTGTAGTAGGCAAGGCAATAGGAATGTCCGTGCAGTCTGTCGGATGTCGATAATGTTGTCTTGTCTGTCATGGATCACACTTCTTACACAGAAATGGTAATAGGTAACCAGCTATATTTACAGTGCTGCTCTTCCTTTCTTTATTCTGTGTCCCTTTCCCCCCCATGCATACAGGGAGAGAAAGAGACAGCAACTTGTGTTTCAGCAGTGATATGAACTACCTTGAACAAGGGCTCTACAAACTGTTAAAGGCTTGTTGATGAAGACTACTTACGCTCTTTTGCAGAAGCAAACCTGCAGTAAAACTTTTCAGCATCTTCTCAGCTTTCTGGCCACGTGTACAGCTGTTAGTCTAAAGAGACTCCTGTGATATGTGATTTCCTGGAGGGAGAAGCTCTCTATGACTATTATTCCCCCCTTGCTCTGGGACAAAACATTAACTTAGATTGCAGTATAATGTTTTGGGTTTTCCCTAGCTTTGAGCAGGAAGTGTAGTTCCTCAGATACTTTAATAATGTAATAATTACATTTGCGTTAATGAAAAATGGCTGCAGTTCTGGAATGCAGGGTGGATTTCTGTGTCTATAGAATTTGATGTGCCTTTTTGACAGAACCATACTTTGAGTTTTTCCCTAACCTAGGCAAAGTACATTGTGCCAGGAAATTCTCCTTCATGGGGTTTCTGTCAGTTATGGGCAGAAACAAATTCTCGTGACTGTAGAATTATTCTTCTGGCAAGCATTTTGCTGGCTTTCACAAACTACCTGTGCCCTGGTAATAGGTGCTGTGGAAGCTGTAGCAATAATTACAATAGTTCAGTTGAAATCCAGCCTATCTATTAATTAAAGATGGGTCCCCTGACGTTAACTTAAACCTTAATGGCAAATTCTAACTACTCCAAATGTTCAGTCTCTATATGCGATGTTCTGGATCTAGGCCTACCTATAACTCTAGCTTTTTTCCCCACTTAGGACTTTGCAAAGGATCTTTTCAGTGTTCTTTTTTTTCTTTGCATGGTTCAGCTGTGATTAAGCACTACTTTTAAAAAGAATAGTTCTTCATAAACATATGTAACATAATGTATGTTTTCACATTTCTGAAACAAAAAAACAACACTTTTTATTCTTAATTTCACTTCTACAATAAAGTATCTCAAATTTATTCATGTAATATTAGTTGATTTATGTTTACTGATTTCTTGCTAGTATTTCTAAACAGTCGAAGAGCTCTTCTGTGAGGTTTCCAAGTTCAGGGAGGCAAGCCTGTTCAAATGCTGTGCCTTAAATCACTGTTCTGAGCCTGTGTACTTCTTTCGGTACATGCAGAAGAGTTTATAGTATTTCTTACTAGGGAGAAAGGAGGCACTGGGAGACTGAGTAGTGCCATAGGAGGCTGTAAACCTGTTTAACCAGTTTACATTGTTTGTGTCAGCAGCCAAGTCAGTGAAATAACTTTAGAAAGGTATTTTGTCTTTTAATGATTGTGATGGAGGATAAAAGTTTGAGGAGAACCAGAAATTCTAGAGGAAGCATCTGGCTTTAGTAAAGGCATTACCATTAATTTCAGAGTGTAAAATCCATTTAAAAAAAAAAGGCCCATGGGGGCTTTGAAATGTTGCTTCTAAAGCTAATCTATTGATAATTTTTAGAAAGAGCTAGAATGTATGTATGTATTCAAGGCCTGGATTTACCTAGAAACTTTAGCTAGAACAGAACATAAGCTTTCTTGTTTATCGGTATATATTGTAGGTGTTAGCATGTTGAAGTTGCATGCATTTTTATTTGCCTTAAGATGCAACTGAAGGCTTCAGGAATGTGTGGTTAAGGATCATCTTTAGTGTAGAATTGACTTGAACATTGAGTTTAATTTGAGCCTCATCTATATAAACCTCTTTCTTAAATGAGCCAACATCATGTCTCATAGTTTAATATGCTGTTTGCGTTGTCTGCTGTGTAAAGGGGAGTGTGGCTGACAGTGAGGGACATGGTTTTGTTTCTTTTCTTGACGCTGGTGAGGCTGTACTTCGAATATGCTCTTTGATTTGGTGCGCCACTGTTGAAGAAGGCTGCTGATAAAATGTAGAGGGTCCAGACAGCGTGTTTAGGAGCATAGGGCATATGACTTGTGAGGAGGAGTTGAGAGCGCTGCATTTCAGTCTTGCAAAGAGGAGACCAAGGCAGCTTAGAGGCAATCTAATTGTGACCTACATTTACCTAAAGGGGCACAAGCTTCTCAGTGGTAAGAGATGATAAAGAAGGGGCAGCAGCCATAATTTTTAGCTTGGGATGTTCAAATTGGACAATAGAAAAAACTTTACAAGGAGACTGGTTCATCACTGGGACAGGTTACAGTTTTAAGCTGACCTAATTTGATGTTGACAATATTCCTGCTTCAGACTGGAGGCTGGAGTGGATGTACTCAAGAAGTTTCTTCCAGATAATATATTGGTTCTTTGAGGATGTACATCCATATCTGGAGTCTCTTGCTTCTTCCCTCCTAGACATTTTCACCTCACTTCTGTCTGCGGTCACTTCATGGAGGGAGAAGATACACCACACAGGCAGTCTTGACATCCTGCAGTATGTGTCTCATTAAGTACAGAAGTTTAAATTAAAATCAGTCATTCAGAACTCCTTGCTCAGAGAATCATCTTAACCAGTCTGTCAGGGAAATTGTTCTAGCTGCCTTCTATTAAAAGATTTTTTTGTTGTTGTTTTTTCCCTCAGGCTCAACTTGATTGTTCAGTTCTGAACAATGTGGCCTGTGGGTTTATTTACATTCTTTGCTTATCAGCTTTCAAGTCTTCATTGGTAAGATAACTATACACAGTAGATCTGGTGTGCCATGTGGCCTGTCAGTCCTATGTGCTATGGTGAGAGGTAGCAGCAGTGCATTTGGAAGATAAATGTGCAGGGCCAAGTTATGGTACGCTTGTCAAGTCCTGCTGTAAAAGTTAGTATCTTCCTTTCTAAAAACCTGGCTCAGAATAAAGCAGACATAAGAAAAAGGTAGGTTATTTCCTCACTTCATCCTTATTCAGTGCTTCACTTCTAAGAAATTAACAGGTGTATGATAAAGTATGAGAGGCTTAAACTGAGGAGACAAAATTCTGTAAGTTTTTTTGTACGCACTGTTCCGGATGAAGCACATGTGAAATGTACCAGCACCCTTTACAAGGACGCTAATGCTTCGTTTTCATGTCTGAAAATACTTCAGTTGGTACAGGCATAAGAAGCAAATGTGATCTTGGAATGTATCAGGCTGGTGACTCAGTCATCTTGTGATATGTTAATTATGCACAATCTCTTCTTCCGACTTATGTGCTACTAGTATATAGAAATTTTTGACTATTCCCTGGGTGTATGTGATGTTAAATGATCTTTTACTTATGTTATGCTTTGTACTACTACATCTTACCCTGCCTCTTTTTTTTCTCTCCAGGCTTTGGGGCTACAGAATTCTTTGTGTGTCCTTTTACACAGCCTTTGCTGTTTGTTGATTGTGCTTCCGAGTTGTTTGCTGATGTGCAATTGAACTGTTTTAAACTAATCTACTGGGAACTCATTAATAAACACCTCCATTCTGCTAGTTTCTATCTCATTCTCCCCTTTAGTGAATTTTTGACATAGTTTACAATTCTTGGCCCGTCTTTTATGGTTAAGTAGGATTCTGATGTATTGGATATTTTACTGAAGTTCAGTTTATATCATTTTCAGTCATCTGTTAGTTTAGTTTATAATCAAAGTACAGTTTATTTTAGTAATCTGGTATCCTTTGACTATGTTGCATTTTTGTTTTAATGTTTGATGTGTCAAGTTGCATTTTTACCTTAACTTTTCTGGTTAATTTCCATTTCTAACATTAAAACAGTTTTGAAGCTGATGTTTTATTGAGAACCTGCATGCTTGTGGCTGCCTTTTGACTTACTATGTGTGTGAATAATACCTTTCTGTTCATCAGTAAGCAACACACCTCACTGTGTTATATGTGTGGATCTCCCTCAGGCTCTGTTTGGGGATGCAAGGGAAGAGGTGGCCTTAAACAGCTGCACAACTTATTTTGGTGGTGGCCTCATGCATCTGCATTGCCTGCCAGAAAAACGTGGGAGGAATCATAGTTACAGATAACTAAATTGCAAGAAAGACTCTTTAGCCCTGCTTAAAGTAGAGGAGACTATGACCTCAGGCTAGGTTTCTCAGTGCTTTATTCCTTGAAAATGTTGAAGGATGGAAACTGTACAACTGCTCTGGGCTGCTAGATTTTTACTTTTTTCCAGTCAGAAACTCTCCTGTTTGTCCATTATGTCTGTTGTTATCCCGCTATATATCACTGAAGATCCCGGCTCCGTCATCTTGATACCTGTGGGGAAGTTACCTAGAGGATACAGGAAGGCTGCTGTTACAGTCCTTCAAAACTGTCTCTTCAGTCTGGAGAAGCTCTGTTCTAGTCAGGGGCTGTGAGAAGAGGCTGCCTTGGTGGCCCTTAATTACTTTTTTATATTGAAAGGGTCAGGGGGGAAGGGGGCAGAATGAGATGGTGACACTAGAGCCAGTATTGTGAAAGCAGCTGGAGTGCCAAGTTAAGGAGAATAGCTGCTTCTCTGGTGCTCTGAGTCTGCTGGCTATGCTCCTATTAATACAGCCGAGGATGCTGTTGGCCCTCCCTGCTGATGGGGCACACTGCTGGCTTGTGTTCATCTTGCTGACTCCAAGGCCCCCAGGGTTTTCTCAGCAGAGCTGCCCCCTAGCTAGGCAGAGCCAGCCTGTACAACACAAGGGGCTCTTCCTTCCCATGCAGAGGACTGCTGTCCTGTGGAATTTCACAAGGTTCCTGTCAGCCTGTTCCTCCAACCTGTCCAGGTCCCTCTAGATGGCAACCCTCCTCTCAGGTATGTTGACTGGTTCCCCCAGTTTGATGTCATCTGCAAACCTAATGCAATAAACTTGTACAGTAAGGTGTTTACCAAAGCATTGGCTCTAACTTCACATACACAGTAGATCTGTTGCATGTTAGCAGAGCAGTTACAGCTGCACAAGTCTGCCATATCATTAGAATAAACCGACTGATTTTGAGCTCTTAGAAAAATTAGGTACCACTGGCTTAAGTGTGACAAGGCAAAGTGTAAATTATTAAAGATGTCTAAGGATAACTTGGGATTGCTGATATGGGGTATTGTGTAGACTTGAAGATGTACAACTAAATGGGCTTAAATATCTGAAAGAGGAGGACGGTAATTATCAGAAAAGTTTACTTCCTTTGCCTCAGTAGAGCAGTCATGATTTTTGCAAGTTTTCACTGATATATACATTTCGTTTGCAGAGAGGTTGTGCAGTAGGTGGAAATTGCAGTTAGTGTCTAAAGTATTAAACCGTATACATACATATTTTAGATGGAACAGGGAAGGAAACGTACTGTTGTTAACACATACTGTGGCATAATCTGAAAATTCAGTGAACCATTTCTGGCTACCCTGATTGTGAAGCCTTATTTTAGAAGAAAGCCTCTGATGCGAATACCAGGAGTGTCATGCATGGAGATGGCTTTGTCTTCTAGCCATTTGGAGAGGTGGCCTGCCTTAAATTTGCTTCTATTCAATTGTTTTCATCCTGAAATCATGCATTTAATTCTTTCTGCCTACATGCTATACAGCCGACTGGTTAGCAGAGAAGAGGGTCGTGTGTTAGGGGGAATCACAAAATGAACTTGAATCAATGCTGAATCTGTATTGCAGGAAACAGCTATTTTGACATGTTTGAAGTATTGATGCAGCATTAACAAGGTCTGAGATACATTTAGTTTGGGGTTTTGCTTGAGAAAAATGTGAACACAGTCATGTGGAGAGCAGTGGTAAGGATCAAAAGTTTTAAGAACACATCTTACTAGAAAAAACAAGTCGCAGAATAAGTAGCGGTTGCTTAGCAAAGAGGAGACTAAGGGGGACATTGTTTATGACACTGTGTTGGTCTCAAAAACTACCATTTTTACTAGAAAACTGCAGGTTACTAGCATCTTCTAGGCTACTGTTAGGACCTCTTTGTTTCTAGTTCCTAACACACAGAAGATAACTGAAAATAATATTCCAGTAATTAGCGTAAGCATATCTAGCTGCAGGAGAGGGAGGAGGGTCAGTGAGACAGTTGCTCTACTGAGATGTAGCCCCTGCTGTTAGGAACACCAAATCACCAAGTCTTACAGAATATAAAGATTTCCTACTTTATTCATAAAGAAACAAAAAAGATGAAAAAGATCTAATTGTTATTGAGCTGAACTAATCAAAGATGTAATATCTATGCTTCCTCCATTTTATCAATTAAAAAGTTTTTGTGTGCTGCTAAATAACAACATACTTGAGAATATTTCAAAGGCAGACTACTTTTCTTTCCTTAACTTCTTGTGATTCAGTTTTTTAAAATCTTTATCCCATATGTGCTGTATGTTTTTTTTAAGAACTGTGAAAAATTGTGTCCTAGACAAGCATTTAACAAGGCTGCCGCCTCTGCCTTTTTCTTAAACACATGTAAATCTAATGCATAACTTGCGGTTCTCGCGGGTTGGGGTAAATCATCTTTTTCTCATCTTTTTGGCCATAATAAGCTCAATTTTATTAATTTTAAACGTTTTACATTAATTGTTGATGTGTCCCTCTTACTTGCTTTATCTCAAAGGATACTTGTTTGGTTTATCAATTTATTCCTCTGGGTAAAAAACTATCTTTGTAATCTCTGTTAACAATGAATAGAAGATCAGCAGCTGAGAAACACTGGAAGTTATTTGAAACTTAAGCTTATAATGCAGAAAAGTAGTAGGGTAAAGGAAAACTTAGCACACTTTGCTCTATGCAGAACTTGAAGGTACTCGAAGTAGTTCTTAGTATATATCTTTGCATTGCTACTCACAGTACAAACCTTGAGTTCTGTTTACCAGCTTCAATTGCCAGAAGTCCAAAGGATGTTCTAGAAGCATCAGCAAACAGAAGATTGAAAGCCTACAATTCAGCTCCAATCACATACTAAGAATGAGAAATGTCACTCTTGCCATGTCAGTTTGAACTATCAGTGCCACAGGAATGTTTTCAGTCAACCAAAATTCAGTGGCACGGGGCCGTATAGGGGCAGTTAGTGGAACTCACCTATAAATCTTGGCATTTAACTCCTGTTGTCTTCAAATTACAGTTTAATAATGCCACTGACTATTATCTGTTTCTAAGGTCAAAGCTGCCTCATTGAAAGCCGTATGTTCTTAAAACCCCTTTTCCTGTCGTGTGTCAATATGTTGGAACAGTAAGTAATCTCTGGTTATGTTGATTATATGTAACCATTATGCTGCAGTCATTTGATCTTAAGTTTCTGTATGTGTGCATCCCGCATTCAGACTAAATGTTGGTCTGGTGTCATTTTGAACACTGCCTTCTGTATCTTTCTAGTTCTAGTATTTTAAATCATAGGCAGTTGTCAGATGCACAAATTACAAGAAAATATTAAATCTACTTTTTCACTTCAGTGTTTCAAGCTGCTGTAGAGGCCCAGTCCTGCGAAACGGTAGTTTAGAATTGAAGTATCAACCCTGATGTTACAACAGGTCTGATCTTGTTTCTGTCTAAAGCAGCAGGGCTAGAGATCTGATGACCTAGCACTACAGATTGCCTTGTTAAACAAGTTACTGTTGACTCTGAGGTTGTGCGCAGCGTGGCTGGTGGTGTAAGGTTTTTTTTATAGCTGTGGTCTGAGAACATCAGCCTTTCAGACTCTCGCTGTCTTACTGGTGGCAGATGAGGTAATGATTGTGCATAACCTAACAAGATGAGCTCACATGCGGCAGAGTTATTAGGAAAATAAGTAAAATGAAATTGAGACTGATTCCCTTTGGTGCTGAGGTCTCTTCAGACCACTGCATCCTATGCTGGCAGTTGTTTCCACTTTCACGTTTCCTAGAATTATAGGGGCACAAGGACGGCTGAAAGAATTACTTTCCTCTCAAAAATAAATAGCCTGTTCATTCAGCAAGAGATAGTTGGAGGCTTTGCAGTATGCCATCAGGGAGGCTGAATTCATGTCTCTGCTACTCTGACCTATTTTCACAATTGATATACCTCCTAGTTTTGTTTGAGACACTAGGTGAAATGGATGGGTTCTGTATGAGCAGACAGCTCAAGCGGCAGGGCTGTGGGCAGAGGTGTGGCGTTTGGTAGCTGTGCCTGGTGCTCGGCCAGCTGGGTAGTCAGCCCACACGTAGCTCAGCGCTGCCTGCCTCCATCTCTTCTTGACTTGGGGAACTTAGGCCACAGTAGGTTATGAAACACTTGTATCCTGTATCTGTATAGCAAGGGGAGAATAAAGCTATCACAGAGGGAAGGAATTACTGTCTTAGGTATGGGAGGTGATGACACTTAAAAAAAAAAAAAAAGCTATGAAAAACTGCAGATTAATCTGGCAAATCTGTGTTAAGAGTTCTGGCATCTGCTTTCCTCCAAGGTGCCTCCAAGAGGGACCTTCCTTCCCCACCCCTACCGCCTGGTTGCTCTTACTTTCCTGAAATTACCAGAGTAGTCTGAAGTCTAAAGCACAGTAGGTCCTTCTGCCCTGAAGAAAAAAATAACTTTTTTATTTCTGGCAGAAGGAACAGAAATTATTTGTGCAAGACTTTATGCTACTGTTCATTTGCTGGAGAAAGAGAAGATAACTCTTTGAGTGGCACCTGTCTGCAAGCTCTTTAGATGCTAATACACAAACTAGTAAGAAGAAAAAGGAAACTTAAATTTAGGTTAGGAAAAAAATACCCACAAAAAAAGTTGGGCTTTATACAAATGAAGCGTGTATATACATTTGTAGCATGGGTCGTCTTTATTTCTACCTAACAGCGTGGTGGGGGACAGGGGAAGATGATGCATGTTGTACAAAAGGAGTGCTCTATGTGTAGATTATTAACACATGTATGGGATCCTGGATGAGATCAGTCTTTCTTCGGCTGCAGCCTCTGACTTTTGCTTAAGAGTATTTGAACTAGACAGCTGTCGAAAGAAAAAGATTAGGCTGCTGGCAAAGCTTTGATATGGGCTGAAAAACTTGGAACAGCTACAGTGAAGCAGCTGTTCCAGTTTTTCAGTAGCTGTGTGAGGAGGCACCTGTTGTGTTGCAAGGTCAGGTAGAAACTTTGGTAACAAAATATTTGACCTGGAAGAGGAAAATGTTGGCTGCTGTTAGTCTGCGCACAGACTTCTAGTGTATTTTATTTGTTACTGAGTTGGTTTAGTTTCCCCTAGAAATACTTGTAGCATCTTCTGCTTATATTAATAGTTTTTGAAGTAAAGGTTTATTTTAGGTAGCTTTTTGAAAAGCTGCAACTAGTAAATAAGGGAAGAAATACCTTTTAATGTGTTTAATGAAGATAGTAGGATGTAGAATTAGTGTTTCAAAACTTCCTAGAAATTCTGAAAAATCTAAGAGTAGGCTTAGTCTTGACTATCATTTTGACTATCATTCATAGCGTACTATAATTAATACCATCTATAGATCAGTTTTTGTTGTAGGTATGGGAGCATTCTCCTCCAGACTTTTTTTTATATATTAAGAAAATTAGAAATAGTCCAATGTTTATTTCCTTATTATGCAAAGAACACTTCAGGAGAGTACTTATGTCGAATTTGCTGGAAATCACTTATTGTTGCCCTTGGCAGCTTCCCCAATATAGCAAATGCAAGATACTTGCGGTTTTAGTTTTTTGTGTTTTGTTTCTTAGTACTTGATATTGCAGAACTTCGTATATTTTGTGTTGGACTTTTCCCTTCCCATGTCTTGATAGTTTCAATTACCCATATAGAAATGATGGGGGGCATATGAAATTCATGCAAGTATTTGTCTAGTCTCTTTTCCAGTGTTACAGTCAGGATGCCAATTCAAAATGGTAATGTACAGAAGCTGCTGTTGATTTGTAGCAAGTTTCCTTAGTACCTCAGGAGAGGCTTAAATAGACATACAGCGTGTTTTCTATTCTTAAACTAGCCATGCTAAAATATTTTCAAATAATACATTTTACAAGGTTTTTCTTCTATTTAATTTGGTTTGAAATATTTGACTAAATATATTCAGTTATGGTAACAGAATTTTGAAGGGATCAAAATGGGAATATAACTAATCCTATTTGTAGCATGAAAGCCTAGTATCTCATGTAAGTATTTTGATCTCCACCATCGACAGTTAAATATCTGCTGTTAAGGAGCCATTGTGACAGAGACCTAAATTCTTAAGAGATTCATCTCAAAAAATGCATGTGTGTGTATATAAATGTGTATGTTAAACTACTTTACTAAAGATACAGAATTTAATGCTTTCTGTTGAATCTAAATACTGTTACTTTGTCTTTATTTTAAATATCAAACCAATTAATATCAAAAAGTAGAGTATACTTCAGGTAGAGATTGTTGTTGATTTGGCTTATGAACTAGAGGTCATCAAAATATGCTGCCCCAATAAAAAGAAGAGTTCTTAACTTGTGTTGTTTACTTGCAATCTTCATTGTTTATGCAAAGGCTGTATGTGTGTGTTACAGGTGGGGTAAGTGTGAAGTTCAACACTAATGCTCTTTGTTTTATGAAAAACGCTTCAAATACCCTGTACTTATCAAACAGCATTTAGACAAAAAAATCCCAACTGATTAGATTGAACATACAGGAATTCTAGATCATCTGCCCTCTAGACAAAAGCAGACATGTATGATATAAACCTAATTAAACACGCTAGCTCCAGAAACTTACTTCCTCTGTACTTGGCACCTCGAATACTGGGTTCAGTTTTGGGCCCCTCACTACAAGGACATTGAGTTGCTGGAGTGTGTCCAGAGAAGGGCGATGAAGCTGGGGAAGTATCTAGAGCACAAGTCTTATGAGGAGCAGCTGAGGGATCTGGGGTTGTTTAGTTTCAAGAAAAGGAGGCTGAGGGGAGATGTTACTGCTCTCTACAACTACTTGAAGGGAGGTTGTAGCAAGGTGAGTGTTGTCTCTTCTCCCAAGTAACAAGCGATAGGATGACAGCCTCAAGTTGTGCCGGGGAGGTTTAGATTGGATATTAGGAAAATTTTCTTCACTTATAACAGTTGTCAAGCATGGGAAGTGGTTGAGTCCCCATCCCTGGAAGTATTTGAAAGACGTGTATATGTGGTGCTTAGGAACACGGTTTAGTGATGGACTTGGCAGTGCTAAGTTAGCAGCTGGACTTGATCTTAAGGGTCTCTTCCAGCCTAAGTGATTCTATGATTCAATGATTCTAAATGTTGCTTGCCTCATGGGTTTAACCTCCTATTTAGTCTTCCTTCATTAATAGCTTCCTGGATAGCAGCAAGCACTTATGCATTTAATTGTTTCCCAGTTATCAGTGGTTTATATTGGTCAAATTCTTAAAGCATTGCAGAGGAATGAAGTCCCTATTCTAGCAGCCGGTTGTTTGTTAGACAGAGTCACCGGGAGCAAGCTATGTAACTGGTGAATTAGATGTCTGCCCACGGGGCTGTAGTCAGCAGCCTGTGACAGTACTGAGAGAGCAAAATGAATTTAACACGCATGTTGCCTCAATTTCTTTCAGACACTGGCCAGAAGAAGACCCCAGACAAGAAAGATGGGCGACGAATGTCTTTTCAAAAGCCTAGAGGGACTATTGAATATTCTGTAAGTTACTGCTTTATTGTTAGAATGTCATTGCATAGCAAGTGCAGACTTAAAGTTTCATTACAAAATATAAGCAAAACGGTAATGTGCATTACCCTTAATCTTAGAATTCTGTGTATCTGATAGTTTATTTTGACAGGAATTAAATCTGAAATTAGCTAGTAGTATTTTAGTAATGCTTTTTTAAGTTGTTTTTTGTTCCTTCAAAAAAAACCAAGGTAATCAATCTATCTAGTTCACTTTTGGGTAAATAGCTAAAAATGATAAATAACATTAATTATAAAATCATGTGAAAGTTCCCTGCTTTCAGCATTACTAATAAACTGTTGACATCAGGACAAAGAGTAGAATGAAGTTGGTAGGGAGGCAGCTATATCTTGATGCTGACCTTCTGGCATTCTATTAATTTTTGTAGATCTGGTCTAGATCTGTTTCGGCAGCAGTATCTGAAAATGGAGCCTTTCTCTGCCTGTTCTGTTCTTGAAATGACCCTCAAACTGTGCTGCAGTCAGCTTTTCACATTTGTGGTTACTAAGGGAAACTGAAGTGAGAAGTATCTGTCTTGCGTTATATGCTGGAAATATAATTAAGCCTATAAATAATGCTTATAGGGTTGATATTAAACTAAGGAAAGTCTGTCAGAGATGTCTTTGAATGCGTTTGAAGCTGGACATGGTAAAATTTATAGAGGTTCTCATTTTTAAAGTCTTTACTTGACCACTTGGTGTTTTCTTAATCCAAGAATAAGAGGTATGTGGGAGACTTAACTCTTAATGTTACGTTAAGCCAAGCTGTGATATGGCTTAACTACTGAGAAGGCTGTGATAGTCATTTGGAGAGAGACAGAGGGTGTATGTATTGAAGCAAGAAGCACTTCATGGGCATGGTCTATATGAGGAATTTGAATATCATTCTACCCTGTACTAAAGACTTCCTTGAAGCTCAAATTCAGAAAATAAATTTCTTCTGCTTAAGGTCTAGCAGTTGAAGAATGGAAAAGTAAATGTGACTGTTTCTATTACATTGACACCATTTTGTCTGGAATAATTGGAAAAAAATATACTCAGGTGTAACTCTAAAACTGGGGTTCCTCTTCAGTCAGTAAATCCCTTGTCTCTTGCCACCGTGTGTGTATTTACCTTGGTAGGTAATATCCCAGGCAAAACTAAAGCACCAAGCTTCCCTTTTTTAAATTAGCATTTTGTGTCAAGTTGTCATGTACTTCTGCAGGTTTTTGTGTTCCAGTAGGTGGGGTTTTATTTGCCAACATAACTTTCTTAACTACTGAAGTATGTATCATTCCTTGTGAGTCAGAAAGACGATTCACAAGAATCAAAGGCTTTGTCTTGAAACTTAGTCCAGATTCTAAAGAAGCCTGTTGCATGTACGGAGCATGGTGCATTTCAGCCTCACGAGCGCAGTGTTCTCGCTGCTCTTGCTGTACCTCTCACTTGTGAAGTGCTTAACAAACATGAAGTTTTTAGAGCTTTCAGTTAAGTGTCCTACACATATGTCATAATACAATACACAGATCTAACCTTTAGGAACGAAGGTTACTTTCACTGTATATAAGAGGGGTCTGGTAACTAGTGTGATAATTTGCTACTGTTATTATTTGACTTTATACAATGTGCTGAGATGAACTTCTGTCTGGTTTCTGCCTTCATCCTACTACCTCTAAAAGCCACAACACACACATGCATATTTATATGTCTATGTGTTGCTGCTTTGAGAAGTAGCAGAAGGACAAAGGCAGAAACCATGCTCCCCCACCATATTGTTGAGAAGCTACTGGAGTTTTTTGCTGTGTGCTGTTTTTTTTAATAACGTAATGTGTTTTTCCAGTGGCTATGTCATTTTAGATGGGAAGGCCTTATTTGTATTCCTGAAGTGCAGAGTGAGAGAGAATCTCACAGATGCAAACTATGGGTTTTTAAGGTGAAACAGACTTCTCACTAGAATTATTGTTTATTCGTCCTCAAAGTAATGATTTTTTAAAATATATTTTCTCTTTAAAAATCTTTAACTGCCTTTTGGGTTTATCTTTAACCTGAAATTTCCAAAGCATAAAAACTCGGGGCTGCTGTTCTGTATGTAGCACCAGTGAGAAGATGTCAACAGCTGTGGTATTAAGTGAAGGAAGTGAGTCCTAAGCTTGCCCAGGCTAGTAGGTTTAAGAGACTGTCACGAAGTTAAATTTCAGAGACTGCTTCTAAAGGATACTGATTTATTTTCATTGTTATTGCATAGGCAGTGAACAGATTGGTTTTTTGAAGTTATATAGTTTTTCTTCCGAATGTCAGTCAATAGTTTAGATGCAAATTAATATTGCCTGTTTTGAAATTCACAGCTGGTGCTCCAAGCCAATTGTTTTCCCCTTCTGCACACAGCTGACACATGTGAACAGGCTCTAAGGACCGAGTATCTAGTTTAGGTGAATTACTGTTACTGGCTAGAATTTTTAGCCCTTTTTACATTGTGAAAATAGCATTTTACATGGCTTATTTGACATCATTATATTACCATTGCATTAGAAGTATTTTGTGTTGTACAAACACAACCAGTGTCTGCCTACAAGTGTTAGAAGAGCAAACTACAGATAAATAAAGGAGCATAAGCAGACAGTGTTGACCACTGATCACCAATGATACTAGTGTGGTAGCGGTTTCATGACTTCAACAAAAGCCTTGTAAGCCCTCTTCCTTTTGAGGAGAAAAAGGAAATAATTGTTCCTATTTACAGATACTTTTTTTTTCTCAAGTGCAATAGACTAAACAGCAAAAGCACTTCTTGTTTGGGGGGGGTGGGGATTACAAGTGAGCAATGGAGGTGGATGATCTGGTTTTGTTGGGGGCTCCACTGTAAGACTTCCCTTTCCCTGTCCCACACCTTCCCCTATAACGCTTTGGGGATTGAAAGCTGTGCTCTTCTGAAATAGCAGCTAAGCCCTGTAAAGCATGAGTATGTTGTCCAGATCATGAGAAGAGCCTGGTATCAATTAATGAAGGTCACACAAGCCTAGAGTAGACTAGACTTGAAGACTGAGTTTTAAGCCAGACTCTTCTGTGTTGAACTGCTGGTCTTCCTGCATGTGATCTTTTCCCAGTTATTTAGTGGTAAGTCCAACATCTGGAAACTGGGTCTTGACTCTTTTTTAGTTAAACACCAGTTGAGAACAAAAATACAGGGGCTTCTGAAGTCAGCTTCTTAATGTAAAGCAAGGAGGAATTCTTGATCCTTTCTTAGCTCAAGGGGCATGGGTGGCAAATATTTTTGTGGTGACCATCAAACAGGTGAAAGCTTCCAAGTATTCATGTGGGTTCAAATTCTAGTAATTTCTTGATGTAATGACTTGCTGAAAATGTTTATTTTAAGGGTAGATAAATGATGAGTATCTACTAATATCCTTCTATAGTAACTGTGGTTTTGCTTTTTATCATAGGGTAGCTTGGATAGAGAGTGCTAAAGGTTCTCTCTTCTGGTGCAGTTAGTTTTATTGCCACTGTAAGCCTTTACATGCTGTTTAGACTACTATATGCTTAAGAGTTCTTACTTTTTTTTCCTTGGTGCTTCCATTTCAAAGCCAGGGGTTGTGTTCTTGTCTGACTGTCACTTTTCTTTGAGCATGCCATTGTCATAGTCTTTTTCCCAATTTTGGGAAACTTAGAAAATGTGGATCATAATGATGGCATATTACTATATCTTTTGTATCTTTTGCCTAATTTTAAAATTATTTTTTGAGTTATTTCTATTATTTACAGGTTGCATTTTCCTGGTGTTGCATATTATAGAAATTAGACCTTAGACCTATCAACAAATACTAAATGTAGTCATAATCTGTTATTTCTAAAGGCTTGTACAGCACCAAAATTGCTGTTGTGTCCTCTTCTCCCCTTTTTCCTCACCTCTCCTTCTAGTCTTCCATCTCTTTAATTTTGTTAGTTCCTTTTAATACTCTTAAACCATTCTTTTGTTGTTTTCTGGTTCTGGCCAGCTAATCTTGAAATACTTAAAAATAAAAGTCGTTGTGCACTCTATTTCATATGTATCCAATGTTTAATTTTTAACAGAAGAAAGAGTGAACACCAGTTGTTGAGACGCAATGATAGTGAAGTTCATAAAAATATCAGAAGAGAATTTAGTTTTAAATAAAGTTTTTAAATAACTTTGCCAGCTGCTAAACTGACAAATGAAGGCAGTTTGAACCATAGTCAGCGGTGACTCTGGAGCTGTCAGTCTGCTGGTGTGCACAAGCATGCCTGGCAAACATGGGTATACAAGTACTGCTCCGTAAGTGGAAAAGGTGTAATGGGATGTACCTCTGCTCAAATGGGGGACACAATGATTTGAAGAGTGTTTGATCTAGGGTTTTGTTGGGAAAGGAAGGTGGAAGGTGGGGCTCTTCAAGCATCTAGTAATACCTATAAAAACTGATTTTAGCTAACTTAGAATTTCAGACATACTTGTATACATATGTAAGTGGCTGTATAAGATAAGTAACTAGGTAGTAAGACCTTATGTGTCTTATCTCTACATAAGAGTGTTCATGACTAGAAGCTCTTGCTACTGAGTATAGGAAAGCTACTTTTATTTTAAGAAGCTGTTTTTCAACAGAAGCTTATGTGTGTTAAGTTGAACACAGTCCTGACGAGGTGATTTTTTGTTCTCTTTTTTTCTTTTTACACTTTCATTAATTAGTATCTTTCAATCTTTTTACTCAAGTCAGTATACTGAAGGAAACAAAGCCAATGAATGCATGATATGTATTTAACCATTTCAAAGCACCAGCTGGCCTGCTCAGATCCATTTCAGATTGTTTCAGGGTATAAGATAATGTTTTCCCATGTCAGCTGGTTGTTTTTCAGGGGTTTACTTGTACTTGAACGAATCTTACCATTCTGTTAAAAATCATGAAACAAGGTAATCATGTACAATCATGTAATGATTGGAGTTGTCCCTCTCTTCTCAAAAGCAGTTGTCCCATGAAGATTCAGCATAGTACTTTAATATCCAAATAATTACATAAAATTCTTAATAGTCAGAATAGCATTTAGATAGCTCCCTGCATAATGTATAGAAAGTTTGTTTCCTAGGAGAGAAGTATTGAATTGATGGGGGAAAATGACTGGAAAGTCTGTGGTATGTGGTGGTGCGTCTTCTTTGTTAGTTCTTAAACTACGCTTTTCCACAAAGTTATTCTTTCCATTTTTGCTGTTCAGATTCTATTTTGTGGATTGTAGAAAGCCCAAGAATTGGAAAACAGGCCTTTGAATATAGGGAGATACTTCAGGAAGTCTTTATTACATTAACACCTTCTTTGTTTTAAGGAGATATCAGTGCTGGTCTCTGAAATCCCGTTTAGTGAGGAGATTTGCCTGTGCAAGCTTTACAACCAAATAAAAGGAAGCCTATATTTACCATTCTTGTGCTCATGATTTGTGAGATAGACCCTTTATTTGCCAAGAGATCTCACAGAATGGTTTTATCTCTCAAGGTTGAGGAAAGGGAATGCACTCTTAAAAGGCTGTTTTGTGGGTTTTAATTGAATGCTTTTAATTTTATATCATGTCATAAGCTAGTCTAAAAATTTTAAATTTCAATCAGAAGTGATACCTAAGGAATAGCTACTTAGCAGCTGTTGTCCTCCAACACTTATGTGAGAACAAACTTTTGAATTAGGCAAAGCTTTTGAATATCACTTTATGCTTTATTTTAGCAAACCTTCTGTATTATGTACAGTTTCTGATGGAAGCACAATTGTTCTTTGACTTGGGTTGTCAGTTTTGTTATTGTCTGTGAAACAAGTAGTATATATCTGGTCAGGTTGGGGTCCTGGTTTGATTTCTGCTTTAGTACCGATTAAAAGTGGTGTACAAGAATACTCTTGTTTTTCACATATCTGTGTTATCATACTGTACTGAATTACTAAGAGGTACTACAGTGTAGTCTTTCATACCTGAAATACCAGTAGAGAGATATTTGCTTCTCTTGCAGGACAACCCACTTCTTATTAAAGGATAATTTGCTTCTCTGTCAGGTTTTTCTATTCCTGTGCTGTCAACATGTGTCCACTAACATGACACAGCTTTGAAAAAGTTAATGAAGATAAAATGTTTCTTTTCCTAAATTTTTCCAGGGTTAGTGTTCTGTTCAGTGTTATGTTTTGGCATGTTTAAGTGGAAATGCGTTTTAAGGAGCAATTGTTTAACTTCTCATATACTACTTTTGCTTTGCAGCCAATAGGAATTCTGTTTGCCAGCTATTCTCACAATGTAAATGTATCAAAATATTTAATCACCCACAATTAACTAACAATATAACATGTAGATACATTTTTTCCACTCTAGCAATATTTTTGCTGTTTCTTTAAAGAATGTGCCTTGTTACATTCTACCAACAGCAAAACATATAATGCTTATCAGTTAGGTGGAATATACCAATTCAATGGGAACAGTCCACAGGTAGAGTACAGCTGGAAGCAGGCTAGCCCAATGTATGTTTTTATTACTTACCCCCACTGCAGTACAGCTACTGAAATAGAGCAGTTCAGTCTTCTGGTTCCAAACGCTGTCTCTTTCCATGTGACTGTGTAAGGTTAAGGTCTACCCTCAGAGCAGGCAGTACCAAAAACTATTAAAACATAAATGCTCAGACTTTTCCTTCCCTCCCCTCACCCTACGCTACTTTTTTTTTCCTGACCCGGTTCAATCATTCCAGCAGAAGTCAACTGTTGCTAGACTTAAAGGTAGATATCCTTGACAAGGCATACAAGATATGGTGCTCCCACATTATTGTTAAGAAAGTGAGTGAAGAGCAGAAGATGTCTAGCGGGTATGCAGTCAACTAATACAGAAAACTTCTTTCTATTTTTTCTTTCAATGAAGAAAAACGTGGTTTTGTCTTTCACTTCTTTCTCCCTTCCCTACTTTTCCTTTGAAAATTAAATAAAGGGAATTAAAGCATTCTTTCCTGTGATTGTCAAGAAAAGTTAGGTCGATAGCCTGAAAATAGAAGGAAAATTAAATCTGTGAATAGTCTAATACTTACTGACCTTCCACTCTATATAAATACTATCTTTTGCAGATATAACAAGAGGGGCGAATAAAAAAATATTTAAGACAGGAGTCACTGGAATTTTTCTAGCTGTACTCCATATTTAGCAACACAAATGTGGCTTTGCTTATATTGCTTCATCTTAACTGACAAATTTTATTTTTCCTGGTACGTTGTTTATGAAGCACTGTGCCATTATGCAATAAACTTTTGCTTTTATGCTCCCTTGTCATATGATGTTCACCATTCTTAAATGCTTGATATGAGTTCTTTATTCTGAATAAAACTGTTTTCCCTTTGCTTTCTTCTGTTTGTTCATATGGAATACATTTTGGGAGATGGGCGTGAAAATAAGAGCTTGACAAGATTCTTTCTGTACTTGGGAATCACCTGCTCAAAACACTTATGCTCCATCTGCTGTCATACTGGTTGACCTGTTTTGCATCAGTGTTTTTACTTTTTATCTCAGTGATGGATTTTACTTGAAAGTCAGGTTAACAGAAGCTTATTTCAGTAGGAAGAGAGTGTGTTTGCGTTTTTATAGAGGTAGCTGCAGCTTTTCTGTAAGTGAAGAACCGAGAAGAGGAGTTGAAGAGGGAGAATGAAGGGTTCTGTAAAAGAAGTCAATTGTGTATTGGTCTAGTGGTACCCAGAAGTGAATTCACAGACCAGAAGTTCTGGTGCAATAGCTGAGCGTACAGCTCAGGGCATGTGACTGACAGTTTTGGCCACCTAGCAACATCATTGGAAGGCAGGTGTCCTTGTGTGGGGTTACAATAGACTAATATTCAGTGGGTAGGTATAAGGTTTTTTGTTTGGTGGGGTGTTTTTTGGGGGGAGGGGGCAATCATAAGATAGGAAGACTTAAACTTCATCAAAATCTCAGTAAATCTATGTGTGATAAAAATTTATAAGCCACTGTTTGAACTAACTGCTTATAGGTTTGTTTTTCTTTTTTCCCCAATTGGAACAGGTGGAATCAAGAGATACCTTAAACAGTATTGCCTTGAAATTTGATACAACACCCAATGAACTGGTTCAATTAAATAAGCTTTTCTCCAGAGCAGTCGTTCCTGGACAGGTACTATTACCCTATATATGTTACTTATCGAACAAAGGCCTTTTCCCCTATATTTCTCATCTTTACCAGAGAAAGTGTTAAAGTACTTCTCTTACAGGTTTTCCTGTTGGCTTTGTAAAAAGACTTTTTCATTTTTTTTCCTTTAGTTCATTAATTCCTCGTGCTTATTAAATAGCTGCCTAAAACGGGAACATGTAATGAAGCTACCTGTCTCTTAAATAAGATCAGAGGACTTTTAAAACTAAATATACTTAATGGTATAATAGCACTTGGGTACAAGCTAAATTGTTACTTTGCAAATATAGTAGGTTGTTTACCAACTCTGCCTCAGAAGACAAATGCAGTGTACAGCTTACAAACAACATTCCTGACTGCATGTTTCTGCCTGCAATTCTGTTTTCATAAACTGAATAATGTTTCCATTCCACCCTGAAAACTTGCTGTCTTTACTGGCAGTATAGGAACTATCATTCACTTATTATAGGTTAATATTGCTTACATCTCCTTCTTTTCCCTTTTTTGCCTTCACTTTTCACTTCTCCTTGAAAGCCAGTCCTGGAGACAAGTGATAGGTCAGCTATGGTATTACCTCTCGGAAAAAAAAACCCTGTGTTTATTTCTGATTGCTGCAGAGCTTTGTCTGAGTAGCTTGAATGCCTATGATAGGCAAAATTATGTATTTAAGGGGTAAATAACTTCACGTATGTGTTTTTTTGTTTGATCTGGCATTTTGTTTTACATTCAGTACTAAGAGCTATGTCTATGAACTTGTTCCCTAGTCTGTTTCTTGGTTGCTCAAATAGTAGAGTAATAACAAGAGAAAAAATTGGGCAGGTCTTCCTTGCACACTGGGTGTTTCTGGAATGCTGTATACTTTCAGTACTTTCTATCTAAGCTTCTTCCTCAATAAAGATCTATCTTATCTCAAGACAGCATTTATAAAACTTAAAAGCTAAAATTAAGTACTCTGTGTGGTATTGTTTATTCCCTCAAACTCATAATTTCCGTTAAAATTAATAGGAGCAGAAATGATTTTTGTATAACTTATTTTGAGAAAGCATAGCAAGTATACCTGAACTAGTGGGAAATCTGAAGTAAACCTGAAAGCATAACTTAACTACATTATATCTTTTTTATAGATTTTGTATGTTCCTGACCCAGACTACATTTCTAGTGTGGACAGCTCCCCCTCTCTAAGTCCTGTAAGTCCCCTATCACCTACATCCTCCGAAGCAGAGCTTGACAAGGCTACAGTAAATGTAGGTATACCTGTTATCCTTGAAATTAATTTTCCCTTACAAGATAAATGTTACAGATGCTATGCATTCTTCCTAAACTATCCTTTTATTTTGAGGAGAAAGTAAAACACTTGAAGTTGAAAAGTAAAATAGTACATTCTTAAAGTAAATACAAGCTTCTAATCATTGTAGGTGACAGTTTTCTACATGAAAACTTTTTTTGAAGGCAAGTTATTTGTAGCAAAATACTATCCTTGCACACGAATATCATAAATACTAGTTCCTGTTGCATTTCTGTACTTGTTACCTTTTAGAACTAGCTAAACATTTGTTTCTAATCTTACTGATAGTTTTTTTTAGCAATGGTACATTGGCAAGAATACTCAGTAGCTAAAAGGTAAGGGCTCCCTGTAGAGGTGTGGGAGGGTGTTCTTTACTTTAGTTCAGCAAAATGAAGTAAAGAAAAAACATCTGTTTCAGAGAAGGGCTAAAACAGAGTTGATTTTAGCTGACTTCTACTCAGTAGTCCTACCTCTGTAGCCTTTGAAATACTAAAATCGCTTAGCTATCAAAGTTGCTCTGTAATTCAGCTCCGATGTAGGTTTTGGCTAGGAGCTAGCTTTGAAAAGCATATCTTTCCAGGAACATTGGAATTCTGTTGACAGCAAACCATGGGGAGAACTCCAACCAGGAAGATGTAGTATTGGAGCCGAGCTTCTCTGCAATTTATGCAATTTTGACCTTATTCAGATGTTTTTTAATATGTCACTACTGTTCTTTTCCCAGTTATTACTTCCTTTCCTCTCACATAACAGATTTCTTGATAGCAGTTCTTGATAGTTCTCAGTCAAGTTGTCAAATGTCCATTGCAGGATTCTGTGTGCTGAAAGTTTAGGAAGGTTTGAGACGAAGCGTTTGGTCCAGAGAAGTTTAAATATACAGGTATTGCTTTGTTGCTGAATAGCTTACCAAGCTGCATTACAAAGGCTGTGATAACTCTTCTGCTGAAAATTACTGTTGGTTTTGCAGTTATACCTTTACTCTGACATAGTATGTCTGGTCTCACAAGGTGTCTGCTCTCGTTTGTACTGAATAATTTCTTTTATGTTTTATGACAAACTGAAGGTGTTGTAGCACAGTAAATAGACTAGTCTGCAAGAACATTCTTCTATATTGGTCTCAGAATTACTGTAAATGCTAGGATAGGCCTACCCCTATAGCATATGTTGTGAGAAGTTACTCAAGGGAGAATTGTTAGTTTTACTACTAGAAATCAGAGCTCTTCCTACAGTGCACTATATCCCATGCCAGAAAATGACCTTCGTCTTGCTTTTGTAGATTATTTTTTTTATGCTTGTCTGCATATAGTAATAAGTTTCAAAAAAATTACAGGTATAGTTACACTATTAAGCCTCCTTTTTTATTGACTATATGCACATAGCAGAGATAAAAGCTTGAAAGCATAGGAGAAACAAAGTAGATAAAAATACTTCCAAAGTTAAAATCCTCTTATGCAAAAGGTTATTTTGCTTAGTGTAGGCAGTTCGATGTTGGCAACGATCTGAGTGTTAAATTTCATTTAACTGACACTTACTGTATTGTTGCAGAACTACTTTGTGCATCTCATTACACGTTGTGGATCACTACAAGCAGTTCTTAAAAGTTTCAGGGAAAGTCAAACAAATGAGCAATGTGGCAATATATAATAAAGTGTTTACGGAAGTTAGTTTCTGAGGTCTTCTGAAATACATGCAAGGAGGGAAGGGATGTTCCTAGGTATTGTTTGTCAAAAGAAAGCAAAGAACAGAAATCACTTGTACTTGTGTGTGTAGACTGTGTGCAGACTCTGTGTGTGTGTTTAGTTCTGTTTTTTAAACTGTCCAGCAACATGCAGAGCACTCAACTTCCATGGGAGCAGTTAAGGCTGGAGGATTTTGTTCTTCATCATAGTACCTGTTTCTCTCTTACCTGATTGCTATCCTTATGAACGACACAAATGCTAGCATACATTCTCTAATGCTCTGTTGATGTCTGTCATCTTTGACTCTCCTCAAATTTTGACTCCAGATTTGCAGTTTAAATTTAAGCACGTCTCAAAGTAAAGAGGATATGTTACTCTGTATAATGTAAAAGGGTCTTTTCTCTATACTATGGTCACTGATATCGATGAGTTCTTGCTAGAAATTGAATAAGATAACTAACCAACCTCTGAGGCAAAATATAAACTATGATGTGCTTTGTTCTTTTGCTTCTGTTTTATCAGACATTGGAGTAGCTTAACACAACCACGTGGCTAAATGCAAACCAGCGCGTGACTATTGCTACACTTAAGCTAAGATTTCAGGGTGTATTTCATAAAGTTAGTGTCAGTGTTTAGATTTTTAAGCCTGCCTTATGCTGCTGGATTTTGTGAAGAGTATCTTCATTCAGCAGTCAGATGCATGTATTTGAGAAGATCCAATAAGCTTTACTACCTATAAAACTTAAAATACACTTCAAAATAATATGTAGTGACAAAGGGTGTTGTCATTAAATTTTAGTCTGCCACCAGTATTATTCCTGCTTCTGTATAACGTGGCAATATATTCAGAAATAGCTGATGTGTTCTCAGTGGACTTGGATATCAGCTGGGGACTCTTGCAGCTGCTTGCTAAGTTATATGTGGTCACAAAGGTGACCACACAATTTTTAGAGAAAGGTGTATAGAAGGAGAGATCATCTCTAGGAAGTTTACTTTTTAATTATATATTTATTAGCTTTTTTAAGCAAAATTCAGTTCAGTGTTCTGTAAGTTGTTTTGGGTTTTTTGTTTGCTTTCTAACTAAAATTGAAAGATGCAGGCAAAGGCTAAAGTAGTGCCAGATAGATGATGAACTGACGACAGTTGTGCATAATGTTCCTGGGTATAATTAAAAGCATTTAGCTGCAATCTGTACTAGTGAATAGAACTGAACAGAGAAGCAGAAAACCAGAGGGAACATAAAAGTTCATAGTTTTTACAAATAGTGATATTTTATTAGTAACTAAAAATAGCAATTATGTATGAAATTGAAGTCTTTAAAGCTTGATTAAGCTCCAAACCAGGGTTGCTATGACTATAAAAATAGGCTTTGGTGCAGTCTGTCTACTATACATGTAGCTTCTATTTGAAAACTACTTTTTCACTGTCTGTCCTGTCCCTGGTAGGGTTCCGTGTTAGCTACTTTGTTGGATATGCTGTTAGACAGCAAGATACATAACTCTTCCTATTATCTGCCCGGGAAGGTCATGGAAGAAATCCTCTGTAAGTTATATCCAGGCATGTGAAAGACAAAGATGGTTAGGAACAGCCAGAGTGAATTTTCCAAGGTATATCATGCCTGACCAAAGTGATTCCTTTCTGTGATGACTGGCTCAGCAGATGGGGGGCGAGCAGTACATGTTACTTACCTTGTCTAGAGCCAGCCCCTTGAAACTGTCCCAAAGTAGCCTTGTTAGAATACTGGGGAAATGTGAACTGAATGGGTGGACTACTAGATGGGCTGGAAAAATTGGTAGGATCTTTGGGCATACAGTGATTCAGCATTTGTGTGTGGTTGTTTTTTTGTTGTTGTTGTTTTTCTTTGTGGTGCACAGTCAAAAATCCTAGAATGTCCTGAGATGGAAGGGACCCACACAGATCATCAAGTCCAGCTCCTGTCCCTGTACAGGACAACCCCAAGTTCACACCATGTCTCTGACAGGGTTGTCCTAGTGCTTCTTGAATATTGTCAGGCTTGGTGCTGTGACTGCCTCCCCGGGGAGCCTGTTCCAGGGCTCCACTACCCTCTGGGTGAAGAACCTTTTCCTAATATCCAACCTAACCCTCCCTGGCACATCTTCCTGCCATTCCCTCGGGTCCTGTCATTGGTCACCAGAGACAAGAGGTCAGCGCCTGCCCCTCCTCCTCCCCTTGGGAGGGAGCTGCAGACTGCGATGAGGGCTGCCCTCAGCCTCCCCTTCCCCAGGCTGAACAAACCAAGCGACTTCAGCCGCTCCTTGTATGGCTTCCCCTCTAAACCCTTCACCAACTTCATGACCCTCCTCTGGACACTCTCTAGTACCTTTATAACCTTAATGTACTGTGGTGCCCAAAACCGCACGCAGTGCTCAAGGTGAGGCCGCACCAGCGCAGAGCGGGACAATCCCCTCCCTCGACCGGCTGCGATGCAGTGCTTGATGCACCCCAGGACACGGTTGTCCCTCCTGGCTGCCAGGGCACACTGTTGGCTCATGTTCAACTTGTCGTCGACCAGAACCCCCAGGTCCCTCTCTGCAGAGCTGCTCTCCAGCCTCTCGTTCCCCAGCCTGTATGTATATCCAGGGTTGCTGTGCCCCAGGTGCAGAATCTGGCACTTGCACTTGTTAAGCTTCATACGGTTGGTGATTGCCCAGCTCTCTCATTTGTCTAGATCCCTCTGCAGGGCCTCCCTGCCCTCGAGAGTGTCAACAGCTCCTCGCAATTTTGTGTCATCAGCAAACTTAATTATTATTTAAGTCCTGCATCCAAGTAATTAACAAAGAGATCAAATAGTACAAAGAGATTAAAGAGTTAATATTGTTTATAATCTGCCCATCAGTGACCTGAATGGTGGGACAGAGGACAGAATGTGCTGTCAGCATGCCTGGGGGAGGGGCAGGCAGCAAAAATTAGGGAAAGCAGTCAGTACACTGGAGAGAAGGGCAAGGGCTACTCATCAAGGGCCATCAAGAGTCTGCAGAGGTGAAGTAACAGAAACCACATGAAGTTCAGCAACAGCTAAGACCTGCCTGGGACAGAAAGAGCCCCATGTGGCAGTATGGGATGAGGGCTGGCTAGCTACATACCAGCTTTGCAGAAGATGAAAGGCTAAAGAGATTGAGGTCCTGGCTGTCATGTTGAACAATGTGCACTTGTGGTGGTGAAGGCTAATCACATGCCAGGCAGCAGGTGGAAGAGGAATACAAGCAGGTTAAGGAAAGTTGTTATTCCCCTGCTTGGGGGGCTTGTGAAGCTGCATTTTCAGTGCTGTGTCCACTTCTGACACCTCCAGTACATGACAAAGATTAACGCGACTGGAGAGAGTCCAGTGGAGGATTGTTAAGATGATGAGGCAATGGAAACATCTGAGGCACAAGGATTGGCTGAGAGGGCTGGTGTTTCTTTAGTATGGAGAAGAAAATACTAATGGACAACCTGATTTCTGTGTTGTACTACCTAGTAGGTAGGTTGGAGGGAGAAGGGTCTTCAGGGGTTCATAGCTGTTGCTGCCCATCATTTTACTACAAGTTGCTGCACAAGAGGTCCCAGTTAAGTAACAGGAAAGTATTTCTCACAAGGAGGGTGGTTAAACACTGGAGCAGGTTTCTTGGAGAGGCTGTGGATTCTCCAGCCTTGAAGACTTCAACTCAGCTGGAAAGGCCATGAACAAACCTGATCTAATGTGGGCTTAGGCCTACTTTGAATGCAGATTTGTGCTAGCTTCCAACCTTCCAACATAAAGTAGTGTATAATGCTATGGAAGGATAACAGAAGACATTTAGTAGGACTTCTGCTGAAGTTGGAAAATAATCCTTTCTGCTAACTTCTGCTCAAATTTTGCATGTGACAATGTATTGGATGGTTTCCTTATGTGAGTTCTGATCATTACTTTGTTGTTTATTCCCAGGCTGATTCTGAATATATTTGCCCACTTGCATGTCTTATCATGGGCAGGTTAAGCTGTGCTTCATTAGTAACATACTCTGTCAGATCAAAGCACTCCTTTAGACTGCAGTGGATTTGGAACCCTATTTTTACATTTGTTTTCATGTCAAAGAACAACAACGAAAGTTATACAACAGAAGATCTCTTTATATGGAAAAAGGCAGGTTGCTAAGTTGGGGTTTTTTTATATTCCTTTTCAGGATCCAGATGGAGTCCAACGGAAGGAGTCGGCTGCTTCACCAGCACATGCATGTGTTCGTCCTACAAGAGTGGTATCATCCACCTCCGAAGAGGAGGAAGCATTTACAGAGAAATTTCTAAAAATCAATTGCAAGTACATCACTAATGGCAAGGTAGTTAAACATTCAGGTCTTACTGCATGGGATGTAAAAACAAAGTACATTTAAACCATAAATTTACAGTAAAATTTAGTTACTAATAGGTAGGTGGAACAGTTTATAGACATATATATATGTCTATAAATATATTTTTTTATTCACTGTTTCCTTTGGATTCTCAGACCACTTGTTTCTTAGATGTGATGCAAGCAGTCAATATGCAATTAACCTGTGACAAACTTCCCTTTAGCCATACTGTTAAGTGATTCTTTTGTGTTGAGGGCATGAGTTTTGTTTTCTTCCTTATGTTAGTTTCTCTCATAAGTAATTCTCATTACTTACTTACAGTGGAGAAGAAACTGCCTTAAACTATAAAGACCTATGTAGTTGGTAGCTTCACTTCCATTTCCCTAAAACAGGACAGTGTGAGCAGAATTAAACTCTGATTCTGTAAACACACATTTGTGTATTGGGTATGGTATGGTAGGAATCTTGATTTTATTTTTTTTCCTTTGAAGCAGTAGTTACAGTTCTCTCTGTTATTACACAAACACCACCAAGGTAATGGCACTTAATTAACTTCCATTCAGCTCATAGGTGCACAAGTCTTGCACAGATTTTTTGGGACTGAGATCATGGCAAAAGACTTTACCTCAGAAAGCTTTAGGAAAAACCAAAATGTATTGCTCTCCTACCCCACAGAAAAATGACTATTAGATACTTATGAAAAATCATGCCTTCACTCAAGCTGAATGAATGCAATGAAACTCAAAGTACTTGTAGTACTTCCTCTTTCACCTGAAGTTTGGGTATGTATATACAAATGCTGCTGATTCTGTATTGCTCAGCAATAGGTTTGCAGATAAGTTACACTAATGATAGACAGATTAATAAGAACCTTCTAAAACTGTATCTTTTTTTTTTGCTGATGGAAAAGATTGCAGATCTGCATATGTCTAGACTTGAAGCCTGTTGACATGCATATTGGCAAAAGTTACGTTAGAAGTAGGTGAGACTAGTACTGGAAAACCTTTGTTACTTTGCACTACTTTGCAGTTAATTAGCTTGACTCCTTGCATCCTGACCCTAGGTGACTTCTTTCAGGTTGATCCTAGACAAGTCATTACTTCTCAGTTTTAAGTGCTGTGAGGGAGAGGAATTGAGAACTGTGAACCTCTGTTAGAAACGGGGTATAATGGAAAAATACAGTCTAGGGTTAAAATTTCCAGCCTGTTATGTGCTGTAATTCCTCATCAGAATATTATGAGGAACTCACAGTTCACAGCATCTGTCTTGGACTTGCATCTTTACAGCGTATTTTCTAAAAGCTTCAAGGAGAATTCTGTTTCTAAAGAGTTGTATAATCCACCGCAGTATCGGCCCATATTTGGGGAAGTGGGTGGGGAGAGAAATGAATGCTAACTTGCTCAGATTTGAGTGCTAGATTTCATAAGTTTAGTATGTAATTTAGCCTGTGTGTCACATATGGTAGGAGCATCCTCTGGCATGTCATTTTATCCTCTCCTTGGTATATTTCCTGATGATGTAGGATGATAAATCTTCAAAGGTTTTCTGGAGAAAGCTTAAAAGATTCATTCTCTGCTTCCTACCCTGGAAGTGGTTTTGAAGCTCATTGTTAACTGTTTTATAGGGTTTCAGATATGAAGTCTCAGTCATTGCTGACTGATGCTCATAAAACACATCTAGTGAAAGCCTCTTTTTTCAATGTGTTTGATTTCATATCTGCAAAAGAGCTTACATTAATGTAAGACTGTCTCATTTCTCACTCTTCAAAACCACTTATTCTGTATGTGTTTGGAGCTGGTGTTGGTCACACCTGTGACTTCCTGGACAAGCATGCAGGACTTCTCTGAGGTGCAGTGGCTGGGGCCTGGAAACACTTGCTGTTGTATTTGTTCTCTGTTACCTTGCTATGGCTACTTTAGAGGCAGGGTGTTGGGCACAGTTAGAAACAGGGTGCTGTGAATATGCTGCATCCTGGTCAGACAATAAATCAGCGTAGAGTAACCAGTTTGCTGCAGAGTCACACCTTAACTCAATGTTTATTGTGTATGTATGCATGCCCTTTCTTGTAGCCACACGGTTTGTTTCTTTTGTAGAAAAGCATGCTGCTCTGGTTTTTTCATTGCACTGTTGGTTGGAGGCAGAAAAAGGTCTCTTAAATAGTCTGCTTGATTGAAACTGAACCTAATAGAGAAGCTTTGAAATTCTTTGCTCTTTCTTATGCTTGCTAGTTTAATTTGCCTTGTTTTGAATAGTAGGTAAAGGAAAACCTACTACCAATAAGGCTTGAAAAAACCAACCAAGCAAACAACCTGGCAATAGGGGCACAAAAAGCACAAACACATTGTTCATTAAGTGAAAAGAAGGATACTGCCGAGGTTAAATAACTCTACAAGGAAATAAGAATAAAACTAAATTGTTATCTTCACGATAACAGCTTCTTAAATCACAAATTACAGTTTTTGTTCTACCTTGTGTGTTCAAGAACATAATGGAATTATTTAGCGTTAACTTCTGTTTGAAAAGTGCTTGCCAGAAGTCCTCTCAAACCTTCTTAAAAGTGTGCTTTACTGAACTGCCTAATCTTAATGTTTGAGCTCACCAGTGTCATAAAGTTTGGCTCTAATCCTCCCTGTATCATGGTTGTTCAAATTTCTATCTTGGATATTGTGTAGTATTTAGAGCTCCCACTTCCTGAGGTTTAAGGAACTTCAATGGAAAGAAGTTAAAACCAATTCAGAATTGCACATCTGCATGCAGGTGCAGTTCAGTCTACTTTCAATGTGAATGTTTTTGCTTATCTGGATTAATATTTTCTGGACCAGCTTTAAGACTTAAAAGGATCTTTTTTTAATAACCTAGTGTCCACGTGGTTTTCAGTGAAGTAGCTCAGCATTTCTCCTGGGAGTTGGAGTAGATGCCCTTTAAAGGTCCCTTCCAACCCAGACTGTTCTATGATGGAGGCTGTTAATTTCTGTTCAGGCTGAGTTCAGATTCTGAAGACATGAAGTAAAATCTATCTTACATACAGGAAACTTGAACTCTACAACTGGTATTTTGGGGAATTTTGTTCAAGAACCAGAACTTCCTGTAAGAGTATCACGTTGAACTACTTAGTAGCTATATGCTATTTTCACATCACTTTTGACAGATTTTTTTAGTTTTTTCTTCAACAACTAGTAAGAAGTATGATCTAGGAGAAACAAGTCATTGGCTATCTGGAGGATGTCCTAAAGAACTGCATTACAGTTCTCTATCAACAATTGAGCTGCTTATAGACTTTCTTTTCTTTTTTGTCTTTTCCTCAGGACTAGTAAATTTAAGAGATAAAAGCAAATGCTGGCACTATACTGGAGTCACGTAGGAATTTGCAGTGTGCATGCCACTGCCCAGTCTTTTTGCTTATGGTCGTGCTCTGATTTGCTGATCTGTCTCTAGTTACATTATTGGTACAAATAATTTTTTGAAGATGTTTTTAAAATTACCTTTATACAAAGAGCTGTTTCTAAAATGTTCAATGAATATTTGATTACCGTTAAAGGGTTCTGTGCTGTAGACATAGCATGACAGACCATAACCACAAAGGAGGTGCTGTACATATCTCCCTGGGTTGATATGGGTAGGTGAGGGCATAGGAAGGGCTTTACTTTGTCAGTAAGCCACCATGCTATTCTTTACTCTCAAGAATATAATCACACTGATAATATTTTCAGCAGCTTAGCCAGGCCAGAGGGGGAGCTTTGGAACTTTCTCCCTGCTGCAGAAGCAAGGAACCAAGAAGATTTTATGGCAAGGAGACTTCAGGCTATCAGTCTTCCTTAGTGCTTGTAAGATAGCAGGGGAGGTCAGGTTATCAAAAGAAGGTCACTAAAGAACAGTATGCGGTAGGTTTTTTCCTGGCATCAGTGTTGCTACCCGTGTCTGGATATTTTGTATAACAACTGTGACATCTGCTGCTGTAGTGCATAAATGTGTATGAGTAACCAGAAAAGTCGGTTCAGAACCTAAAGTGAGTGTTTTGGGTTTGCATGGCAAGGTTTTGTTGGGGGGCTCTACAGGGGTGGCTTCTGTGAGAAGCTGCCAGAAGCTTCCCCTGTGTCAGATGGAGCCAATGCCAGCCAGCTCCAAGATGGACAGGCTGCTGGCCAGGCTGATCTGATCAGCGATGGTGGTAGCACCTCTGGGATAACATATTTAAGAAGGGGGGACAAAAAAACATGCTCAGTTGTAGCCAGGGAGAGAAGTGAGAATATGCGAGAGGAACAGCCCTGCAGACACCAAGGTCAGGGAAGGAGGGGGAGGTGTTCCAGGCACCAGAGCAGAGATTCCCCAGCAGCCCATGAAGACCATGGTGAGGCAGGCTGTGCCCCTGTAGCCCATGGGGGTTAATGGTGGAGCAGCTGTCCACCTGCAGCCTGTGGAGGACCCCATACCAGAGCAGGTGGATGTGCCTGAAGGAGCCTGTGACCCTGTGGGAAGCCTGCACTAAAGCAGGCTCCTGACAGGACCTGTGGAGAGAGGAGCAGGCTTTTTTGGCAGGACTTGTGACCCTGTGATGGACCCATGCTGGAGCAATCTGTTCCTGAAGGCCTGCACCCCGTGGGAGGAACCCACACTGGGGCAGTTCATGAAGGACTGCAGCCCAAGGGAAGGACCCATGTTGGAGAAGTTCATGGAGGGCTGTCTCCTGTGGGAGGGGCCCCACGCTGGAGTACGGGAAGAGTATGAGGAGTCCTCACCCTGAAGGGGTGGCAGAGGCAATGTGTGAAGAACTGACCCCAACCCCTATTCCCCGTCCCTCTGCCCTGCTGGAGGGGAGGAGGTAGAGAAAACAGGGAGTAAAGTTGAGGAAGAAGGGAGGGGTGGGGGAAAGGTGTTTTAAGACTTAGTCTTTATTTCTCATTGCCCTACTCTGATTTGATTGTTAATAAATTAAGCCGATTTCCCCAAATCGAGTCTGTTTTGCCCATGATGGTAATTGCTGAGTGATCTCTCCCTGTCCTTATCTCAACCCATGAGCCTTTTGTTATATTTTGTCTCCCCTGTCCAGCTGAGGAGGGGAGTAATAGAGCGGCTTTGGTGAGCATCTGGTGTCCAGCCAGGGTCAACCCATCACAATGGTACTAAAATGCTCGCAAGTTGATCGCTGGCTTACTCCGAGACAATAGTTCTGAAGTAATGTATTACAGGAATGCTAACATAGAAGTTTGTCTGAGCCATAATGGCAAACCAACAAGGGAATGAAGGGAATGAATTTTCACTCCTTCTAAAGAGGGTATGACCTTTTTGTCTTTACTTAAGCAAAACTGTGTTGTTAGTTCTCAAAGGTTGGAGCTGCTTCAGGTTCCATCTTTTGTGGAAGACTAGCATAATGCAATGAACAATTCTTGACCAGTGGTTGGCTAGATGCAGGTATGTTCCTGCTTACAGGTTTTGTTCTGATGTTATTCAATTTCTTCTCACAGTATGAATAGCGCTTGGTTTCTGCCCATGCTAGGAACTCATCTGTGAGTAATACATGTCCAACAGGTTTTCAGGGAAGCTTTTCTCCTGCAAACAAGTCCGAAAGGGGTAAAGACAGAAGCTATTTTTCTTACAAGAGAGTCACAGAAATAGCTAGGGAAAGTCGCATAAACACTGGTATGTCTGAAAAAGAATAATTAAAACTTGGGACCAAACAAAATGTTTCTTTATCTGGCTGTTTCCTGAGCTTTACCTAGCTACCTAGGTTAACATTGTGATCCTTGGTAATAATAATAAAAAAATGACAGAAATATTAATGATGCTTAGTGTATTAAGGATCTCATTTCTAGCCTGTAAATTTGGGACAGTAACTTTTCTCAGAGAATTACCCTGAAGTGTTCACGTAGTAACTGTGGACCATAACAAATAACTTGTGAGCCAGAAATGTTGCGTTGATCTACCTCCTGTTGTCTTTTTAAATAGATAACAATGAAATAGGTCATCTCTTGCTGAGGTGCTATAAAGCCAGTGTTTTCAAGACAGCTGTATGATCTTCCAACTGCTTATAGTCATTGCAAATGAAGTGTTTGATCAGCTTCTTAGTCAAGTTCACATAAAAGCCTAATAGTTCTAAAGGCTTAATTCTCTGTTTATCAGTATAATAAATTTTAAATGGAATTATACTTTCAGATTAAATTTTTTACTGAGTATTCACCTCTTGGTGTTGAGGGTTTCTTCTAAGACCAAGATAAGCAAGCTTTTAGGTTTCTAGCTGTGTCTTTTGTTGAGGCTGCAGAGGTAGGCTTTAGAATCTTCCATATGTGTCAAGGACAGTTGTCAAGGCCTGATGTACAGGCTTGGGATTTTTCTGCCATCTTACAAGTCATTGTCAGACTGTTTAGGAAGCTTCTATTTACAATAGAAAGTCTCTACAACCTGTTCTCCTTTTGTAGTCAGTAGTCTTGCACACTTTGAATGTTTGCCTGCAGAAAGATTGTATCTACTGTTCCTCAGTGTCTGAGACTAAACACCACAAGGTACTATACAGTTTCTTTAAACATATTCAAATTTGCCCTGGAAACATATTTTGTCCTGAATAGGATGGCATTTCTTTAAGATATTGACAAGCCTGGCCTGTGGGTTTTGGGAGGGGTAAGTTGGTGTTTTCTGAACTGCTAAAATTGAAGCTGAAGCAAGGTAACTGAAATGAGAAGATGATGTGCAACTGGTTCTTCATACATCTTATTCTAATGCTGTGACTCTAGTGTTCAGATAAGCAATATAAAATGGACTTATGAAACTTCTAACTTACTTTGCAATAAAGTATTCTTCAATCAATTTTTGACCTGGACTGGCAGTTGAAGCAGTCTTTAACTTGCTTTTGAGACCACAGGTGAAGCATTGGATTTTGTGTTTAATAAAACCAGGGGCCTTGTTGATATGGGTGCTTTGCCAGTTGTCGCAGGTCACCTTGACAGAAAGATGTAATCTCGTTTTACTACTCAGTCTTCTGCAGCCTCAAAAGCTTTAGACTTCCTGTGTACTTAATTTATCAAGGAAGGATCATTTGTTCATGAAATGGTGAACAAGTGAATACAGAATCTTAGGCTGAAATAAAGTTCTCCAGTGGACTTGTTTACTGATTGCTTCTACTGAGTAATACATCATTTTAGAAGTTGGTGTTGAACATTTAAATCCTTCAGCTAGAACAGTTTGTTTTTTTTTTCCCTCTCCAGCCTGACTGTTCTGAAGATTCACATGTTAACATGTGGGCAGTGAAAGAACAGAATATTTAGGTTGGAAGGGACCTACAACAATCATCTAGTCCAACAGCCATCAAGGAGATGGCCTTGACTTTTCTGGGTCAGATCTGGAGAATATTGATAAAATTCCACTTTCATGTATGGTCATTAATGAAAGAGCTCAGATTTAGAGGTGCTGCTGCTTTTTGCATTATGTACTGAGTTTATGGATGTAGTATTTTTTTAAAGAAGCAGCTCTTCTGAGTAGACTTATGGACTTTTGCAGTTATGTTAAATTTATTTTCTAGATTACAGTGGATATAACAAAATGCAAACTTCTCGTGACAGTCATCCTCTTGGAGTTCCTTTTTGCACCTTGAAAGTTGATTTCCACAATACAGTGCTGGGAAAGAAATATCAGTGACAGTTTTGTTTTGGTGTTTCAAACACCTTAGAACTATGTGAATATGTTTTGCTGACTTTAAAGTCTTCAGCGTATGCTTTGTATGCTCAAATGCAGATATAAAACCTGACCCGGCACTGAACGACTAAAAGGACTTAAGTACAAATGCTTGAGCTGCTTTTGAGACTGTTTTCATTTTTCCATAACAGTGATACTATTGGTCATTGTTGTAGGCTTTAATACTATTTTTGATTTGGTTTTTATAACTTGTAATTTTCTGCTCGCTATATGGCATCTTTGTTTGTCTGCTGTGAAGGTCATCAACCATCACAGTGCTGGGAACAAATTTCTGGAAATAGGAAGGAATGTAATTGTATTTTATGGCTGATGATATGTCGTCTTAAAACAGAATTGAAAACAAGCAATCCCCCCAATACACAATGTTTGTAATCACTGTGAATAGTTCATCAGTGAGCTGGATATTTATTCAATTTCTGATAAGCTTCAGCAGCACATGGGCAAGAATCATAAGAGTTGCTTCAAAAGTTCTGAATGTCTTTCAAAACTGGTAAAGTCCTTAGGATTCCAAATGTACAACTGAAGGATAGCTATCATCCTGCTTAGAGCTATATTTCCTCCAGTTCATAGTTTTTGCTTAAACTCTGCTATTCTAACAGTTTAATGAATTTCCTCAGCAGGCAACTGGTGTTTGCATGTATTTTCTGACGCTTGTAAGGAAAAAGTTCAACGTATTGGAAATTAGCTTCGTACCTGTATTGCGTAAGAACCTGACAGCTCATAGTACAAGTATCAACTTTCTTCACATTTTCTCACACTGGAAGCTTAAAATCTACTTGTATTCGTGTACTGCAGCAGTATGATTATGGTTAAATCAATCCAAAACTGCATTGTGGTGCAGCTGCATCTTTAAAAATCCTTAGTATTTTTAATCTAGTTTCATTCTGTAAATGTACTTGTCTAACCAGTCGACAGGTCCGTTAAGTTAGAGTGACTTGTGTCGGATACTGCTGTTGCTTTTGTGTATAGGAAACGAAGATAAATATCAGTTTTTGAAGAACTCTTTTGTCGTTATTGTTCCTGTAATTAAATAGTAGACAGTGAGAAGAGTTAAGAGTCAGGTTTTAGACAGTGCTTGAAGCTTCTTGCAAAGCTAGCAATAAGCCCTGATGTTATCTGGGCAGGATGTATGTTTACCTCTGAGGAGCTGCCTTAGCCTATCCTTTAGGGTGCAAGGGTTTCTTCTTTTTTACTCAACCCAGCTATTCTGTAGTTGTGAGGAACAAAACTGTTTTCTTTTGGGAAAGTAGGTGGCATTAATTTGCTACCCCAGAAAAATGCTTATGTTTCCAGATGACTGCAAAATGCATGAAACTGTATAAAGTTGCTTAAATAAAGATAACTACAAAGATGCTTTAAAAACAAATTAGAAAACACTTTCTTTTCCTGCAAAAGGAAAATGAGATGAAATATGAAGGAGAAAATTTACCACTTCTTTTCCCTCTCATTTTAGGGTACAGTCAATGGTGTGCTGCTAGTGACGCCAAATAACATAATGTTTGATCCTCATAAAATGGATCCTCTGGTCCAAGCGAACGGCTGTGAAGAGTATGGCATCATGTGTCCAATGGAAGAAGTGATGTCAGCTGCTCTGTATAAGGAAATTGTGGACAGCAAAATTAAGGATTCATTAACCATGTAAGATAGATTAGTATTTATAAAACTTTGAGTAAATATGAACTGTAGCCATGTTGCTGACCATACAAAACTAGCAAAACCACATTTTCTTCTCTTGTTTTCCTTTTTAAGAAGAATGTCAAAGATTGGCTTGGAAAGACCCTTGGAAAAGCTTGCTTTACCTTAAGTTCTCACATTTTGTATACTGTATAGAATAAATAATATATTCTCTTCTGTATACATGGATTCTAATTTCTTCCAATAGTCTCTTAAAAATCAGTGTACCAAGAGGTACCACAGCACTTCCTCTGCCCCTTCCCCACTATGAAAACAGTAACAGATATGTTTGGTTCGTCGGTAATGTAAAAACTGATGTACAGAATAGGAAAGTCCAGCTTAAACAGCTTTAGGTGCAAATCTTTATTGTTTACCATTTTCGGCTTGCTTCTTAAACTACCTTCACATACCCTCTGATAAATGATTGTAAGGCTAATTTTCTGAGGTTTCTGTATTTTTATGGCATTAGGAGTATTTTTTTTTTTCCTCTTTGGCAAGGGCAGGAACTGTATATTTGTCTCTGGGTGTAGCCTTGTCTGGGGCAAACAGGGTGCATTTGGATCAGTGAGCTTTAATGGCCTGTGTTTAGCATTTAAAACTGACTTTAAACAGCTTTAAAAAAAAACCCAAAAATCTTTGTTCCATTCTGTCTGCCCAACTTTTATACTGTCCTCAGGAATAGGATGAATCTTAACATTAAAGACAAAAGGGATTAAAAAAAAAAAAGAAATGATGTCACTTTACCTATTACAGCCCATAAAGCACAGAAATTTGCAGACTAGTTCGACCATCTAGGTGCAGGGAAGTAGACTCCTTTAATCAAGGCAGAGTTGTCTGTGTGTATGAGATAGTAAAGCTGTTTCTCTGATACATAACTCTAAAAAGTGCAACCATTTTAAGGAAGGTATAATATAAAGATACTGAGTAACTCTGAAAAATTCCCTTTTACACTTCCTACAGGTAGTATGCTAAGCACATCTTAATAATCCTACATATCTGGATACCCAGAAGAAAAACTCGTCTCTCACCAGTATTAAATTCAGTTTCAGCAGAGACGTGGTAGTAAACTGGTATCTTGGCATGGTTGTCTTTGCTGCCTGAAGTCATGAGTTTCCTGAAAGAGCAGCTAATGTGTGTTACTACAGTAATACTTTTGGGGATTTTGTGTATAATGAGGATGCCTTCAGCATTATTGCTTTCTGGAAGTTTATTTTCCAGATGGAGTTTTAAAGAGTTGCTCATAGTTCCTACTTCAATTGATGTATAGAGCAAGTAATGAGGTTATGAAAATTAGATTACTCTCTTTAATTTACCTGTTTGAATTGTAATATTGCAGTTGCAAAACAAGTCTTTTTCCTAGTAAGTTTAGTTTCTTAATGATTCAGTGTTGACTTACAAATTTACCTTCTATGCCCTGTTGATTTTTGTGCTCTTGTAGTACATGCATTTTCTGTTTTGCTTTTGTTTCTAGACATGGTTTCATTCCATATGCATTTATGTTAATAATGAAAGGTCACACTGCATTCAGAGCCTTGTACAGCCAATCTGGGTTGTCCTCCTTGTCAACTTTATAAACTACTAAATGGAACACTAACTTGTAGCATTTTCTTCAGACCCAGCACTTTTATGCCTTAACCTTATCAAAATTTGAGGCATGTTAGTAAATTTTGGGGGAAAATAAAATGCAAATTCTTAAGTCTATAACCAGAACTCCCAAAAGCTACAGCTAGATCTGACAAGACCCATGTGTCTCAAGATATTTGAGACCTAAATCATGTTTTCCCACTATTTGTTTTTCTGTAAATACTCCACTGTTAAAATTACCCTCTTGCTCTCCAAATTTTGCCAACTCTCGAACCTGTTTATTTTTCCAGGTTTTATCTATGCTGAAACTGGGGGGGAGGGGGGAGGACTGTGGCATCTGAAAACATATAGATGTTTTATATATTTCATTAATCTTAGGTTGGGCTTGTCCAAGAGCACCTATTACCAGCATAATCCTGAAGAATTAAGGAAATGAGAGTCTAATAGGTGATAAATCCTAAACTGTAATCCAGATGCTTTGTAAATAGAATTACTACATCAGCACAAGCTTAGTATGAGGTTCATGTTAACACTTGGGTAAGAGGGTGCATATGCTTTGCAAACATCCTGAATTTTCGCACTGTCTCAGTAATGTCAGCAATATGACCTAACTGAATAAAAAGCTATGTAGAAATGTGGAGTGGATTTATCCTTTTTCAGGATGGGACATTAAGGTACAAACTTAAAACTATTTGATACTAGTAATAGATGTAATGTGCTTGTGGTAGCAAGGGAGTTTGCATTGAGAAGTCTAGGCAAAGGTATCTTTAAACATGAGAAAAATTTTATGATAGTTGTATGCGGCTCAGTTTCTTGGCTTTTTTTTATTACAACAGTGGAAAGCTGGAATCCTGTACATATAGTTGAGCATGTTCACAGTCCCCTTGTAGTCCTCATTTTCTAAAACTCAATTTCTAGTTAGCTTATTTTGAAAGGCAGGTTTAAATAAGATTATTTCCTTTGGGGAAAAATAAGTTCTTTTATTCTTACTTTTTTCTTGCACTAGTTATCAACATGTGATATCTGCTTTTTAAATTGTTCAATTGTACCAAGTAGGCAAAATAAATACAAAACTAACAGTGGTATCCTTGAAGCTAGGTACCTGACTGGTGAGGTACCTGTTAGGTATTTCCCATAGGCAGAATGGCAAGATCTAACTTGATGGTTCCTGTTGTTCTGGATTGACTAGCTTAGATAGTTAAAGATAGACTGGATGATTTGTGCCGTTCATTTCTTACCGGTGGTGAGCTGGGTGTCAACTTCAGGGACATATCTATTCAATTGTACTGGCCTCTTTAGTAGACAAAGCTTAAAAGATTGTGGAAGATTTCTGCCTTTAGAGATTATGGTTGTATGTAGCTTTTTGGATTTTTTTCCTTTTTTTTTTGATTTATTTTTACGCTTCAAGCATCTCGAACAATCTTGTTAGTTTTGTAGGAGTGCTTCTCCTTGTGAAAGTAATGTCATGAAGTTGGGAAGTCCTATTGATGTCATGCTGGCAAAAGGTCTGCCATAAGCTTACCATTACAAGAATGTATTTTATGCTTATTACTGGTGCTCTGGATTAAGGTTGTTTTTCAGTTTGTTTTTGTTTATTTTAAAAGTACCTTTTTTTCCAGCATTACACGAAACTTAGTAAAGAAAAGAGCTTGATGTAAAAGGCATCTACTGTAACAACATTCTTATTTGCTCAACAGGGATGTAGAACAGCTGTCTGTGAGGGAACTTTGCCATCCCAAGAAAGCTGCAAAGAGCAATGCAGATGAAATGGATTCCAAGATTCGGGATACAGGCAATGACAGTGCTAGTACTGCCCCAAGGAGTACAGAGGAGTCTCTTTCAGAAGATGTCTTCACAGAATCAGAGCTCTCTCCAATACGTGAGGAACTTGTTTCCTCAGATGAGCTTCGACAAGACAAGTCTTCTGGAGCATCATCAGAATCTGTCCAAACAATAAATCAGACTAGTGCTGAATGTTTAACAATCATTTCGGACTCAAATGAAGCTGCCAGTGACTTAAAACCCAGTGCCGAAATGGTTGTAAATGTTAAACAATCTGGTACCCACAGCTTAGGTTCAGAAAGTGCTGACATGTCTATAAAGAGGGAGCATGAACCTAGTGAAAATATTGCAGATGTCCTCCAGCAGTCTTTGCAAGGATCACAGGGTAGTGAAGAGCATGCGAAAGAGGCAGAAATGGGCAATGGTCAAGATTCCTCACTAGGAAAAGAACCAGAAGGAGATAGTAAGATGGGAGTGGAATGTCCGCATTGTGAAGATACTGCAGACTCTCAAAAGAAAGAGCCAACTAGCAAAGGAAAAGTAGTGAGAGAGCGAACTCAAGACTCAGAAGTTGAGGAACTCCGCAAACTCTGGAAGACCCATACTATGCAACAAATCAAACAAGAAAGAGAAAACATGCAACAGGATTCACAAAAAGAAATTAGTCATGAAACTGTGACTGCAGGAGATGGGCAATTAGAAGGTGAGTCGGTATTTATGGATGCAGTGTTAGCCTTCAGATTTACAGTTTATCTTCCTCCAGCTTATCAGAACTTGTGTTGTTTTTCATTCTGTAGAACAGATCTCCCCATATATTGCTTATCTTTCTCATTGGCTTGAATATATACCTAAGTTATGCTATAGATGAACCAGTGAGTAAAATATTGCTCAGGAAACGGAAAACACATACCTTTGTTACTGTCATTTTTCCTCATTGTGGTCATAGTAAATGATCTATTGGTCACTGTAGAGCTCAAAATTAATGTTCTTTAGCAATCAGCTAGCTGTCACTTAAATTCTGATCCCAGTGTACATGTGTACGAATGAATTTCAGGAAATGTATTTCATCTTATTTATAGCATGTCTACCTTGTGGTTATGGTGAAGGTTTATGATGTGAGCAACAAACACTGGAGTCTTAATGATGCTTCTAGTACTTCGTTTCACTTGCATCTTGTTATACTTTTATGCTAACTAGAACAAGGTTAAACATACGAGAAGTGTTTCTCAGAATAAACAAGAGCTAGATGATGCAAAACCATGCTATTAGTATGGGGAACATCTAGGTTTATTTCTTGAGTACCTTTACTTAGTTGGAAGTTATCTTAAAAATCTAAAGTTACTCAATTCATGTAAGAAAAAAATGCTGTCTCTTTTTTTAAGTAACTTACATACAGGAACATCTTTATTTGATCTTGCTTTTTTAAAAATTCATAGGTTACTTTCTGATGCCGTACCATCTTATTAATGGAGACAAAATAGTTGTTTTGATTGTGCAGTTTTATGGGCTAGAAAGAAAACATATCTCTAATGCCTGTCTCTAATAAATTATATATGAAGTGCATTTGAAGGTCAGTTTGTTTCCATTAATTATTAAAAGTTGAGATTTTACTGAATAGAGGGGTCTGTTCTTTGGTTGACAGAAATTAATCTTATACTTCAGAATCTGATATGGTAGTTTTGGGGTTTTTTTCCTTTCTGCTAAGTAACCGAATTTTGAAATTTGAAGCTGTCAATAGTTGTATCATTCTGTGATAAGTTTGGCATTTATGCCTTAAATATTAGAGGAAAAAATATTAGAGGAAACCCTCTGGGCAAAAATGTCAGCTAGCAGTAGTTGCTGGTTGCGACTTCAGAGAAAAACAAAATATGCAAGCACCAAGTGTTCTTTGCCAAAATTACTGCTTTTCTTGAATGTTATTTGTAATTCAGTTGTAGTAGATGCTTTAGTTTTGTTGGCTTTCTAAAAGATGGTATCACTGAGTCACTGTGCTGGTTTTTTCATGCATGATGTGATCTGTACAGTCACAGAGTACATACATAAATAATCAAATTGTCTGCATACAGTCAGGCAGAGGAGTGCTGGCCAGCATCCTTCTGCACATGGTGTTACAGCCTCACTGAAGGTTGTGAGGGTAAAACAGAAAGCAAAAAGAGTTTTTAAAAAAAGGCAGCATGGGTTACTCTTTGGAGGTTTGTGTCAATGACTTCAGTCCAACTTCAGCTGGAATTATTGTATGTTTCTTATTCTTGTATGTTGTATTAGCAGAATGCAAATAAAACAGTGATAAGTATTAATTCATAACTCAATCTAGATAGATTTGGTGAAGCTTCTACTGGCTTTGTCTACAGGCGAGTTTAGAGCCCAGGTAAAAGCATAGATCTATTGCTTAACTCTTGAAGTCATCAAACACTAAATATGACATGTCTATTAACAGTAGTCACTAAAAACACTAGGCCACTAAAAAATTTAAACACTGTAAACACTTTCTGATATCCTGTCTATCAGACTAAACTAGTCATACTATGAGTTTTGTATCAAGTTACCTAGACAGTCTTATCTCCTGCATATAGCAAGGACTTAGTTGAATTTGTTCTGTTTTGTGGGAGTTTTGAGCATCTAGGTTTGTGGGAACTACCATTTCCTGATCTTCAAGGAGGTCAAATGTTTCTGAGTCTGGAATTAATGATGTATTTGTTCTAAATGTTGAACAGGTGGTGCTGTGCAAGTTGATAACCATGAGTAAAGTTGAACAGCTAGAAAGGTCTCCCTTAAATATTTTATTTTTATTACCTCAGACTCTCGTATTCTCTTCTGTTTTTATAGACACTTTAGATGGAGTTGATACTTCGGAGAAATTGTAATGGTTTATATTCTTGTGTGTGTATAAACAAGCTGAAATCTCATTAAGGATAACAGGTCTGTTTGCTGCTTAGTTAGCTGGATAGTAGCAGAGATTGAAAGGAAAGAAGAAAAAGCATGAGACACACAATAGCCATTACTAAATTTTTTTTTCTGATGAATTCTGTGTCAGATCTACAAAAATATATTGGAGAAGACACCAAAAATGAGCATTTTAAATAGTCCTTTTGAGACTTGGGGGCAGGACTAAATGGTTTTCATTCTCTGTACTAGCTGGAACTATCATCTTACTTGTTTTACTTTTTTAAGGTATGGTACAAATCCCACTTCTCTGAGCTCTAGGTCAGAGAAGTCCTAAACTGTTGCATCCGAAGGACCAAAATTCCAAATATCAGATCACTTTAACAGTACTTCTCCAACACTGCCATGAAGTTCATGTGCCAGTCCTATGAAACAGGGTTTTTTGTTTATTTTGGGTTCTTTTGGTTTGGGTTTTTTTATCTGACAGTTTACGTTTGAGCTTACAGATTTATAAGATACTTCCAAGTCATGCATATTATGACTATTCTACCGCACTGTATACTGCAGGTATAATTCTAAAATATTGTAACTGAAAATTAGAAGGCTCACATGTAACTATTTACTGGAGGAAAAAAAATATTCCTTTGTGGAACAATGCTAATCTATACTTTATGGTGAAAACCTGATTGAGGAAAACATGTAGTAGAGATGTTTATAGATCAAGAAGGTGATGTTTTCTGTGTTTAGCATATCTGTAGTCTGCATAGATAATGAAAGAGAACTTCAGCTGTAAAGAAAAGATGAGTGTCCTAGAAAATTGGAAGGTATCTGTATGTACATGTAACACCAGAGGCAGGATAAATCCTTTGTTGTCATAGCTGATCGCAAGAACTCTTAAATTTACATTTTCTTTCCTTGCCTTAAAGTCTCTTGTGGCTGGAGCTCATTTTCTAAGATTTGGGCAATTAATCTAGCAAAGAAACAATTTTGAGAAGGCTTCTTCCTTCACCTTTTGCTAACATGACGATCTAGACCTTGAGGGTAATCATATAATTCTGTTAGTTCAATTAAATACACTACTGCAGGGAAAAAAGACATTCCGCAATATCCAGTATACTACATCCTTTTGAAGGATGCCTTCATGCCTTTTGAAGCATTTGCTATAGCTAACAAATGAAAATTAGACTCAAACCTCTATTAGTAGTGCCAGAACTTTTATTTCTTAAATGAAAAGTAACTAATGAACAGCTTTGACATCTGTGAATCAAGCCTAAGTACTTCGTTTAATGCTGTATCTTTTGCATGTAGATGGAATATCTTTTTAACAGTGGGAGGGTTCTCTGATCCAGTGCTGAGGGATATGCATTGAGAATACCTTCTGAAATACTTTCAAGCATGGGTGAAAGACTATCATAACGTGATCTAGGATGGCAGTAGAAATCAATGTTAGAATTATTCAGATGTGTTATACTCTGAAGTTAGTTCTGCTGATGTAATTTACGTAACAAAAAAAAAAACCAGGTAATTATTGCCACCTATGTTACCTCATCTCCTATTACTTATATATGTGTCCAAAATACCTGTATTACCTAATACATAATTAGCTAACAATTTTGTTAAGCTCTTTTGTACATTGTGCATAGCTTACTTTTTCTTTACCAATAGGTTCTTCTCTTACAAAAGAAAAAAGACGGCATCGATCTCACAAGTTTCTGTGTCTCAGGGTTGGAAAACCCATGAGAAAAACATTTGTTTCACAAGCAAGTGCATCAATGCAACAGTATGCACAGAGGGATAAAAAACATGAGTACTGGTTTGCTGTTCCACAAGAAAGGTAAGAAGGAGGTAGACTGTAAAAACCAATGCTTTCCAATAGGTCTTTAAGCTTTTCTTTTTCTGCACAATTCAAAATTTTTTAGTGACTGTGTCTAAAGCAACACAAAAAAGGATCACCAACTGAAGATATTCATGATTGGCTTGTATTTAACACTGGAATACCGCATTACCATGCTGAAGTTTTAGTGAGTTACTTGTAGGTTCAGGCGGTAGTTTGTCATGGTATTACCTAGGCTTGTGTTTGTAGCAAGTAAATAATGAAAGAAAGATCCAAGTAAGTGGTGTCTGGTGAAGGAATTAAGTTCTGCAACAAATGTTTTAATGTTCTGTGCTTCCCATTATTTGGAAACCTTTTAAAAATTCTCTCTACTTCTTGGAGCTCTGAGTTCATAAGAGCTAGCTAGGATTCTTTTGTCTTATCTTTGTATATGGAACATAAAACTTTTCCAGGAAGCAACTTAAACATGTCTACTGGAAAAATATCCAATTCTGTTGCAGTGATTCAAAGACATGAGATGTCCATGCTCACTCACTGGTAAAGTCTTTGAGTTCTTAAATGATCTCTACTGCTAGGCAACTGTGACTTATTTTCAAGTTAAATGTAATTTTTGGGGGTATTGGAGATTATTATATCCTTGTCAGAAGGGGGGGGGGGAGAAAGAGACAACAACAAAAAATCTATCAGCTATCATCTTGTATAAATACCTATACACAATGATCAAGTCACTTTTCCATCTTTTCTTTTGAGCTGAATGGCATAGAATGTCCAGTTGGGGCACTGCAGTTGAGGACAGATATGGATCAATTGGAGAGAGTCCAGAGGAAAGCAGCAAGACTAATTAATGCCTAGAAAGTGTAACATATAAAGAAAATTAGAAGTAAGTGGGGTTCTTTAATCTAAAGGAGAAAAGGTTGATTACAAACATAAAATCTTTTCATATTTAAAAGTTGGCTGCAACAAGAAAGGCAGTAGTCTTTTTTTATGTCCACTGTGAATGGAGATATGTAATGGACTGAAATTACATCAAAATATTGGAGTTTTCCAACAGGGAGAACTGAGCCTATGCTAGTGCATCACTAACCTGCTTTTAAACACCACCCCCACTACCTCTAAGCGGTGGAGATGATGCAATTTCTTGAGACAAAAATCTGTCACGGTGATTCTGGTATAGCTTATCCTTTGTGGGCCAGGTGACCTTTTGTGGTTACAGTCAACTCAAATTCTCTTGTTCTCTTCGTATTGTATTTAATTTGAAAACAAATAAATGTTTCATGTATGGCAATGATATCTAGGTCACCTAATTAAAATGACTAATGTCTCTTTGGTTCATTTTCTAATGTAGCAGAGCAAGTACTTACCTTCAGCTTAAAGCAGAATTTGTCCCCTATTTAAGAAGATAATTCTTAGTTTACAGTCTGTATCTGATCTCCTTGGTAATCACTCCACCTATGAAGGATTTCTCTAACTGCATGGGGAATTAATAATCTCTTCTTTATCCATCCAATGTGTGTCCTATGTTTTTGTACACAAAGTCACATGTGGTATTTTTTCTTAGTTCAGTGTTAACCTTGCTGAGTGCTACTATGCATAGGTCAAAATATTTAGGGTCAACTCTGTTGTCTTTCATAATCTAGTGGTAAGAAAGAGAAAAAAGTCTGACAAACCTGCATTATTTCAGTATTCTTAATATCAAATGAGCCAGACTGGGGAGGAGTGTCTTAGAGTTCCTTAAACATCAAGCTTTAACTTTTTTAATTGTTACACACAGTTTCAAGTTCGTAAAGTTAAAATCAGGAATTTTTTTTCTTAAATTGTCCTACTTGCAAGACTTCTTAAAATTGATACTTAGTTCAGTGCATGAGGAGTCTGCAGCTTCTTGTTCTGACTTTGTCGTAGAACTTACTTAGCCTTATGCATCTGAAATGTTTTATTCTCCCTCACTGTTAGAGAAAGACTTGTCATTTTTTTTATTCCTTTCATCAATGCTATCCAGGAACCTTAATTTTAACAAGGGTGGCTTTGAATAACTGACCCTGTTCAGAGACTATTATTACATATCTGTGTGCTGCATCCTTTTAGACAGAGGCACATAAAAAGTATGGTTGTAATTCTGAGATGCTTTGCTCTGTATCTCTTGCTGATCTTCCAGTATTCAGTTCTGCAACGATTTGGCAGGGGGCGGGGGGAAGGAAGAGAGGGAAATCCAAATATTGCTCATGCTAATCCAGTGTGCAGATTCACTGTAACGAATAAGAGAGGCGTAAGGAGTATTCAAACTCTTGGAAACCAGAGCCATAAAGCTCTAGCTCTGAAGCTGTCTTTTCCATATTGAAGAAATACTAGTGGATTCATTGCATGTCCTTTTTCTAAATGCTCTGTCTGTGAACCTATAAGAAATGCTTAAACAGTATAGACTGACATCTAGCAGGGTTGTAAATAACTTTCTTCTGGGATCTTGGGCATTTTGTTCTTCCAAACTAGAGAACCATGCCTTTCGTGGCAGAATACTTAAGAGGAGATAGCTTTGAATCTCTGTACTTACTGCAGTACTACAGTGAAAATAGCCTGCAGTTTGTGATCTAGCTATATATATACGCACACTTTCAGTCTTATTTCCTCATACCTGTAGTAGTGCTCACAGTCTGTATAATTTTAGTTACATGTCTTGGGAGTGTTCAGCTCTTCAGGGGTGGGGAAAGCAGACATTTTTAAATTCCGATTTTGTTTAGGTTTTTATGTAACACTTCTTAATTAAAATAAAATAATCTTAGTATCTATTTTAGAAGTTATTTCAATTTTAAACAGAGGTTCCCAATGGGACGGAAGTGGTTGAAGAACCATACTTGTGTATGAAAACACAGCTGGTCAATTGCCAACTTGTTTCCATTTTTTCCCCCAGTGTCAGCTTCATATAATTAAAAAGAAAAAAAAATACTGACTAGATTTTTTCAAATCTGCCTCTAATGTCTAGTAAAACATAAAATAGTAAGTATTTTCATTTTACCCTTAAATACTTCATAATTATTAGACATGACCTGGAAGAATTAAAAGCTTACCTTATTTTTCTTTTCTGTGTCATTACTTGACTTCTCTAGGACAGATCACTTGTATATATTCTTTATCCAGTGGAGTCCAGAGATATATGCAGAAGATACTGGGGAATCTTTTCAGGAACCTGGATTTATAGTGGTAAAAAAGAAGGAAGAGCCTGAAACCAGTGAAGAATCTACAACTGAAGATGCTGCTAGGGAGTGGGAGGTATGGAAGAGCAGTGTCAAAGATTTTGTTTTTTAAATACTTCAGTAGGAATATAGTTAAAATAGTGTTAAATAATTTCCAGTAAGAAAAACAAAGCAATGTGTTTTATTAGACTGCTTAATATGATCATGACTGTTTAATGTATGCCATCCTAATGCTTTGCTCTAACATCAGTTCAGGGTAACATTTCACAATTACAAGCCATTTTTATATGGAGCAAATTGTAACTTAAAACTGAGAGCTGAAAGGAATGTGAGCACAGCAAAGAAGTTGCAACTTTGATGAAGCAGACTTAGTTTTCAGTCAAGTAGACTGACAGTTTTCTGATATGTTATTCATGTACCTAGAATGTTGAATACTTATTGGTAAGCCTCACAACAGGGATGAGATTAATTTTCCTTTTTGTTGTCTATTAATGACGTGTTTTTCCAGGAATTAACTTCTCAGTTATAACTTCTTTGTGCATTAAGATGCTTTGTATGGATTTCAGTAATATACTGTAACTGGAACTCTCTATTTTTTTTTTTGTGTAACAAACACATTTCTCCCATGTGAATCTGTGTCCACTGTGTTTTTATGGACACATCTTTACATGTTTACATGATTTTGTTTTGTAGCATACATACAGTTAAAGCACTTGTAGTCTTGTGCATTCAAGTGTCAGTCAAAAGTTTTATTCTTGTCATATATATTGTAGAAGTATCCCATCAGCACTTTTTAACTTGAGTCTCAGGACAGCAATTGCAGCCTCTGACTGTAAGACTGATTTTCCCCCTGCTCCCATTTCTTCCCACTCTGACCTGCCCCTCAATGGAGCATGTTGAAGTGAAGGAAGTCTATACTTGTGCTTTATGTAGAGTGTAAAAGAAACTTTAAAAACTGCAGTAGTCTAACTACAAGTAATAGTTTTCTTCTTGACTCTGAAATTTAGAGTCATAGCAGAACTCTGACTTCAAACTTCTCGCTTATTTAGCAGAAGTATCAGGCTGTGGTTACAGAATACTATCTCTGCAGCTCAGTGCATGGAATGTTTCTGGTTTGAGATGTTGAAATTAATATCGCAAACCCATGTCTCTTTGAATCTTATTTTCAGCACATATACTGCTCGAGTATTTTTACCAGCAATGTATTTTGTTGTTGAGTCTTGCTCAAAGCCTTTATAAGTATTTGATGTTTTAATATTTGGCCTTTTGGAACACAGGGATCAGTGGCAAGTGACCAGTGTTATGTTTTAAGGCACAGTATGTGTCTCTCTTAATGAGTTTTTCAGTAACTGCATGGTAATACAATTACAGAATAATTTCCACAGAAAACAGTATAAACAGTTCTTCAGGAGTAAACATTCTAATTTTTTAGGAGTTATTTCTGAAGATAGTAGAGGCAATCCTTTTCCTACATGTATTAAAATCTCTAAGTTATTTACTACAGAATGAGGTCATGCCTTAAGCCTTTATTTAGGTCTCCTCTGGAAACAGTTGTAGAAGGCATATTTCAAAAATATTATTTCCATGTGTTACATGAAAATTATGTCAAGTTTGGTTCTCTTCAGATTATAAAATAACTTTCTGGATTTAGAAGTTAGTGTGATTAGTGAGAACTTCTTAAAGAAGATGTTATGCAAGTACTAGAAATATGCTAATGTGGTCTTCTGTGCATTTTAACTTGAGTAATGTGACTTCTTATGACTGACTTCTAGCACAAATCTGAAAGCTGTTAAAAACTAACTTTTTAATCAGAAATGTTTGACAGTACCAGATGGCTCAACCTGTCATTACATACAACTGCATTTTAGTGGCTTTTAACACATGTGCTAGAAAGTATCAGTACATACAAGGAATTGTAGCTGCTGTCATACCCATTATTCCCATTGAATTTCAGTCATTATTTTCAATCAATATACTTCCTTTAACCCAACAAGCTTTTTCTGTCAGCTCTTGATCCAGGTGTAATCTAAGATAGGTGAACAGTATCATTGAAACCTTTTTGTGGCTATTGGGATGAAAAATAGGTTGCCTTCTTCAGTGATGGGAAAACTCAGGGTGGAAGGGAAAAGGAAAGCAAAGTTTTGATGTACAAATGCATCGCGAAGTACTGTTGATTTACCAAAACGGGAAGGTAGTGGAGTAGCGTTCTTTCTTTTCCAAATAGTGTCCTCTGCTGTCATTGTACAGTATTTAAAACTGGAGAAACAGGGAAGAGGATTAATGGCGAACCCAGGAGTGGTGCTCTGAGACATTTTTACTGTCTTAGGACTATCAAAGAAGTCCTATGTTAATGCATTTGGCTGCAGCTTTTTATCAAGAGACTTTGAGGAAGAATGAACAAGCAAAAGGAAAGATCAGTAGCATATGAAGCAAGTAGTAGGGGTTGGTTTATAAGTTTATTAAATAGATCAATGAATAGGATTGAACCCTGAACTTCAACTTTTCATTGGCTTAGGCTTTCTTCTTCTACCTATTTCTTATTAGCCTTTCCCTGAAGTAATCCAGTAGATATAACCTCAGCTGATCTAGTGGCAAAGAGATCAAGATTCCTGCTGTAATACTTAAACACTGGTTTGATCAAATCCTGCACTGCAGGAAGTGTCTAAAAACGACAACAACAAATCCAGGGAATCCTTTAGCTGACTCTTTTTGTAATAAATGCTATGTATTTAACAGGTTAGAAATAACAATGAATCTACTACTCTCTAACATTAGCATCAGTAAAGGTTGACAGATTAATAGTCATCAGTCACTTACTTTGTTTTAAACTCTCTGTGGGGTACTTCATAGCTTCTGTTGCTGATGTTCCTCAGTATCTGCATTCCTGAGAGGTCTCTGCTTGTCCCAGTGGCAAAGTGATCTAAAAAGGATACTTTTTCACTGAAGATCAGTCCCTGCTAAAAGCTCATCTCCTGTCCACTGGAAATAAATAGACAAGAATTTTTATTTTATGTATTATGTAAGAAATGAAACTGCTGCTAGGTTCTTGGTGGTGTTATCCCCATACGTTTTCCTCTAATATCTCTTTGACCTTCTTGTACTTCAGTGAATGGGTATGCACCAAGGAAGAGGGTGTGTTTAGGTTGTGTGTTGGGTTTTGAGTTGGTTGGGGTTTTTTGGGGTTTTGGGTGGGTTTTTTTTTGTTTTGGGTTATGGATTTTGGCAGGGGGAGGGGGTTAACTATACCTACTGAGCCTTGGGGGTATAGAATTATATTTGTCGTTTGCATGGGGTTTTTTTACTTAGTGTGTATAAGTTCAAGTGCTAATGGCTTTTCTTATCTGTTAGCACAAATAATACTGTTTAGAAACCTATGTGTCGATAAACAAATAGTTTCTTCAAAGCATATCCTGTACTTGCATCTAAACATGGCAAGCTTTGACAGCAAAACTTACTGTTTCTGTTGTGCAGTGACTCAGAAGCAACTTCCATTCGTACTTCATGGTCTAATTCTGTTTTCTTTAAGTTGAAGTTGTGTATACAGTAATGCGCATAGAAATTAATGAAGTAGGATTAAGGTGCTTGCTGTTAGATAGCTGCTGATGCATTAATGTCATTTTGGTGCCAGTTAGTACCACAGGTTGAATTCATTAAGGAGTTGTCACCTGGTGTTGGTAAAGGCATGGTACCACAGTGTTTGGAAGTGGGGATGGGTCCTCAAGCACTGCTAATAAGATTGGTCTTACGCTTGAAGAAGTTTAAGATGAGAGGAAAGGAAAAATTGCTTGAATTCTCCCACAGTCTCTAAATCCTGGTTGAGAAAAGAGTTTTCAAGTAACACAACTATATCCTATTTCTGTAAAATAACTGCTAATAGTTTCTTATGGCTGCATAAAAGATTGCTTTTCTAAAAGAAGTGTTGTTGACATTCCCTGAAAAGGATAAATGTTATTCCATTGCATGTACATTGTATATTTTAAAAAACAGAAACAAAAAAAAAATCCCCAACAGGTCAGAGCACAAATTATGATCCATACTTTGTCATAGAACAACTTGAAAGAAGCTTATAAGAAGGGCTGCCCAGTATCTGTTATTTTCTGTAACCTTTCTTGCTTAATTCAAGAAAAAAAAAATGCCTTCTTTTTTAAAAAAGGGGTGTGGGGGTGCCAACTGGTAACTCTGCATCAATCCCAGAAATTCAGAAATTCCAATTATCCAGTTACTCTGTTCTTTCTCTAGAACGGATTGTAAAACTGACACGCTTGTTTCCACTGCTGTTGCTATATGAAGTGGCAGGTGGCATTTTGAAAGTTGACCATTGGAGGAAAAAGACAGGGGAAAAAAGTACTCATGTAAAATGTCATTAACCATACCAAGGATCTAGTATAGAGTTAAATGAGGTAAATCAACTTTCCACTGAACTTCTGTGCACATAAAGTGTACCAATAAGCGCAAATATTTTTCTGTGGAAGTTGTCATGCATGTGTAAATAATCCATTAAAATCTTTAGAGAATCAGTTTACTGTATCTGGGGAGGAAGGACAAGTGAAACTAATTTTCCAAGCAAGGTTTTTGCAGTTTTAATAATGCGAGATACAAAGGAAATCCCTGTGCTCTAACGATTCAGTGCAGGGAGGAAGGCATTAGAGTAGAAACAATGGAAACGACTACTTGTGTAAGAAACATTCGTGCATAAAGGAGAAATGGCACAATTTGTGCTTTCGCATGTGAGTTTTATGATAAAATTTTTTGCACCTTCTCCTCATATCTAACTAAAGGACTAGTTGGTCTCTTGGGGGGGAGGGGAAGAAGGAAAAGAAATTATAGAGATCAGAATACCTTAATTTGCTTATTTAATGCTTCATCTCTTGGTCTGTGAAGCTGATTCTGAAAGTTAATGACATTCCTTGAACAAGAAGGGGACTTGGTCTTTTGTATTCTTTAAGTAGTTAACTTTTTTAATAGGGAGCTGGAAAACTGGGATGCACCATGAGATTGACTGTATGTGTATAAATACACTTCCTATTTCTGTATGTGATAATGACTTACTGACATAGGATACTAATCTAGCTTTAGATTCTGGATTTGAATCTAGAACAATCAAAACAGTATCTATGTAAGGTACTACAGCTGCTAAGTGTCTTTATCATCGTGTTATATTGGAAATACAGGATTTATGCTGCATTGATCAGATCTCTTGTCATCAGAGTATTGATGCAAAAAAAGTTATAATTACTGAGTGTGGCCACAGCTAAATGTCTGAGGCATTAAAGAAATTTAATCTTGGGCACTTGTGAAGACTTGCTAAGGAAATCGGTTCCTATTTAAACCTGAAATCTGTTAAGAAAACAGTAGAATTGCTCTGTACTAAATAATTCTTAATTCAAAGTGTTCGACCTTCCCTCCCCCTCCACTTCCCCCTGTCATTTGTTGTTATTTATTGCTATATTCAGGATTGAGTCATACTTCAGATCCACATAAATCTTAATACTCATCCACAAGATATTCGAAAACAGGAAATTTCTTGTCTTAGGACCTGCAGGCTGGTCTTAAAGTAGTTGGAAGCTTATCTGTTTTATTGTTTCTATTACCTTTTCCATTGTTTAGAAAATACAGGAAAAAAACAGTTTGATTTAAAGCTCTCTGGAAGTTAAATGCCAAAACAAAGCACGAGTTGATAAATATTTGCAAATTATTTTTTCCAGATTCACCGTGTCATGTTCTGAACTAGCATTTTGTAGTCACTACCTTTTGGTTATGCACATTACATTTCTCTAGAAAGTATAGATACAGTATTTCTGGAAAGCAGTGCTCTGTAGTAACTCATTTGTCAAACTGAATTGCTGTTGCAGTGTTAGACGTGGTTTGAAAACATTTACTTAGATCAAGCCATCAGTTGCAAATTAAGTTCTGCCTTCATGAAACAGTATTAGAATCAGGCACTCAACATTTCAACATTAACAAAACTAACTTCTGGAGTGTCTCAATTCTATTTCTGTGTATTTGTAGAAACATGAAGGTCACAAACAATGATATCATTTCCTGGTCAGATAACATCTGAAGAAGGTTTTTCAAGACTGGAGTATTGGATGTAGGCATTGAATTTCTTTATAGGATCTAGACTGTAACCTACAACATTTCTATACAAAAAGGGTCATTTCAGTTTCAGTATGCACTGCTTTCTTAAGTTTTTGTATTCTTAATCATGTTTTTTCTATAAATTTGGTTCAACTCCCTCCTCTACACGTCAGCACTTGGATGCTAGTGAAACAGCTACTTGTTGTGTCTTAATTTTAAAATGTGGTATGATCATAATGCTGTATGACAAGCTGGAAAAGTACTGGATCATCAGAGAGGAGGAAGCCTGGAAGTTGTCAGCTTCTTAAATGAAGCCGTCCATACAGTGTATAAAGATGACCCATGTTAACAGTCCTCAGAATAATATTTTTTTCTAATATGTTTCTTGAAAGGTTGTCTCTTTATGATAGTGTATTGGATAGACAAGCTAGATTGTTGTTTGGTTTTTACATCATGCATTGTCTGTTAAGCTGCATGTGTCACTATGTACGTGTTGCTGTGCATTAACAATCATGTTTAATAGGTTTTGCTCTGGTACTGGAGGATGAAAGTCTCCTGAATTTCAGCAGTCATGTGCAACACTAGACATGTTTCTGTTAATTAGTTTATTGTGATTGAAGAGAGACTCAGGTGCCCATTAACATAATGCAATATACTTTGTAGAGAGAGGTAACTTTCATTCTTGCTTTTGCAATTAAATTGAGCAAATACTGTACTCTCTCTCAACTTCATGCATGGGATATTTCTTGCTTTGCTCTGTTTATTTTCTATACTAAATCAGTTTGGAATCTATTTATAAATTGTAAGTGGAAATTCAGATGTTCTCGCTACTCAAAGCTGTCCTGTAGTTGGGATCATGAATGTGGAATTGTAATTGATGTTATTTCATGTATCTAATAGAACTGGGGCAGTCGCTCTGCTAAAAGTTGAAGTGGTATCATTCAACTAAAAAGGTTCTGCTTTTGAGACACTTGATGGCTTTCAGCATACCTTTAAAAATCCTCAGTAAAATTTTGTGGATGGAAAAATGCTGCTTTTTCCCCCCTTCCCCTAAGCTGTTGGAAGGAAACAAGGGATGACTTCTCAAATGAAAAACTTCCTTTCTTATGGAAGCATTATCTGTCGACTAAGCAGCTGTGCCAGTTGTGCTCTACTGGATACCACAGGAGGTGGTTTTTGTACTGTTCAGTGTGTTCCTTCTAGCAGGAAAGGGGAAAGGGATCAGACTCCAGTTAACTGTAATCCCGTGTTAGCTTCACCTGCCACAACTTTTACAAAGATCCAGTTGTTCCAGAAGACAAAGTAGTGGTTTGCTTAGGAGCCAGTACCTGATGGGTTTTTTTTATTTTTTAACTGCATTCTAATGTCACTACTCCTGAACTTGGCACTCTTTCCTTAGTCATCTGAAAGGCTTTTTGTACCAAATAGAACTTGTCTGCCTCTTATTAAAGATAAACCAGACCTTAATTCAGCTGACTTTTTTTGCGCCATGTATCATCAAAATGCAAAACTGCCTGCCTTTCACCTAGTGGGATTCCTTCCAGAGATGACAATTTGGGTGGCCTGAGCATCTAAATTAGGTGTCTTCCTGATTTTGAAGTTCTTGGCAACTTTTATCCTAACACTATAATACAAGGAGCAGACATACAGGATGTAAATCTCATAACAGCTGTAAAATGCTATTCTAAATTTAAAAATATTGCAATACTATAAGACTTTAGAATTATAGAGTTGTTTTCCGTCGTATTACGCTGATGTGTCTTAAACACTACTGGAGGCAGCTTTCAGGTTTTTTTTTCTTTTGGGATCTTTGGTGATGTGAGTTTTTATTATAATCTGTGAAACATGCCTGTTAGATGTAATTGAATAGCAATCTCATGTCTTGAAGTGTGTTCTAACAAGTAGATAGGCTACTGAAAGTGAAACTAATGTCATGGCTTAATGATTTGTTTGTTTCCAGGCAAACCAACACAACAGCATAAAAATGAGCTTTCTTCTTGTCAGTCAAAAATGCAAATTACTTACGAATTGCACTGAGGCACTTGAGTTACAAATCACAGGAACCAGATTGTATATGTTTTTCTCAATTTTCAAGGCTGCTTCTGAAATTGAAGTATTAAATTCTGAGAACAATCTTATTTTATGCATGTGCCTCATATAATCTTTTCAGGAGATGCTTGGGGGCGCTTATCTTCAGCACATCACATTTGTGGCTTTTCATCACAAAACCTGGTCACTGACACAGCTCCTTCCTGTGGAATGAAGAGCAAGTTCTAAATAAACTAAGTAATTATGTCCCCCCCGGCCCCAGTATTTCTCAGGGCTAACCTCCCTCCCTTAAGAGGGAAGGAGCAGGGGAAGTAAATTGCTTTTTACTGATGTAATATCAGTCAGAAAGCATGCATATCAAAAACCATGCATATTAAATATTTGGGGTTGTAGAATTCCACATCACAACTTTTTTGTTGCTGTGGTATCAGGGCGTTGTGTTAGCTACTAGGTGAAACAGAATAATGCCATCTAATCAAACTGCAAAGATGTTCTTTCACACCCAGAATCCAGTCTTCCTACATAAGCTTATAGAGATCATCACACTTACTATCCTTTTTCTAGGTTATGAGATCTTGTCAGCTGATAACTTTAAATCTGATATGGCAAAAGGTGTAAACTAGATAATTGATTTGGAGTGAAAACAAGATATTTCATAAGTTGTATTTGTTGGCAGTCTCCTTTTTCTCTGCTGCTACTCTTAATATTTTTTAAGACAGACAGATTAGTGTCTTAGAAAAAACACTGAGTAACAATTGCTGAAAGGGCTGTGTGCTGCTGCCTTGAACATTGATTGTGTGGCAACTGCATCTTTGCTACAAATTAACAATGGTAATAACAAGATTATCATTCCATGTAATTAGATATGTTTTATTTTGCTCTGTTGTCTAGGTAGCAAATAGGTGGATGCTTTTAAGTGTGTGCTGCTGTTCTGCGCATATGTCAGGTCTGAGCCCGTATTCCTCTCTAGGATTTTTTTAATTAAGAACTTTTATGGCAAGGCGTGTATTTACTAGCAACAAGATAAAAGGTTCTGATTCAAATTAACAGATCAGTAATATAACCTGCAAATGCACAGAAGACTGAAAGGGCAGTTTATTTATCTTGAATTAGGGGATGTTTCTGGGTTCAAGTTTCTTGTGTGCTTCTTTTGCTAGCTAATAGAAATATATATTCCACCAATTTGGGGAAAAAAAAAAAGACTTACAGGGCTGGATTGGAGGTCAGTCACAAGAGAAAGCTTTTGCCACCTTTAGGGCTGCACTTTTGGTGATGGTGCTCAGGCTCTTCAGACCTGCCCTCCCTCTCCGGCAGATGCTTCCGGCTGCAGGGCAGCTCCTGGGTGCTGGGGGTTGCCGCTGCTGGAAAGCTGAGCATCAAAACAGACTGACAGGAGGTCTGGTAGAGAGAGTTACCAGTACGTTTATTCCCATTAAATGTTGCAACTATAATTAAGTGAAAAAGTGAGTTGTCAGATCTAACAAATAAGTTTATTGCTCTTTTCTTTTGAGCAAGTGTAAGTCCTTTTGAGAAGCTCTGGGAGGAGCCAGTTTTATTTAGAGAGAAGCTGAAAACGCCCAAGTAGTTTGAGTTGTTTAAGATTAAATGTTCTAGAATAAAAAAATGTGTGGTGGCCCAGATTCTTTTCTTCCTCCCCAAGTTTTGGAGAAACAGTGTGTTGGCTGGTGTTAGGGAAGAATTTGTTAGGGGAAAAAGAAGGGGGGTTGGGGGAGGAGACTGCTAAAATAGGCGGGGGGGGGGCTTTAGTTGTGTGGCTAGCTTTTTGCATTTTGGCTTAGCAGTTGCATGCCCAGAGGCAGTTTGAACTAGTTTTTCACCATATTCTCTATGCCTTTAAGATTTATCAGAAGGAGGGGGAAGGTTGTAGCTTGTATTTATTTTTTTTTATATTGATTGTAATTTTATCAGATGAAACAGTTTTAAGGCTGTCCATCTCTTGTTCTTGTTTTACTTCAGTGTTAGCTTGCTTAAACCATATTATGCCTCTTTTTTATTGTTTGAATCTTAGATCATTTGATATGTATCTAGTGTATTACTGTATATTTGAGTTTCCTAAATCCCAGCTTTCAATGTCCTAGTGCTAAAAATGTTCTTACTCGCCACCTTAATAATTCTCATGAGTTGGAACAAATTGATTTTGAGTTACCAGCTCCTGAGGAAGCTTTTACTGGGGGGGGAATAAACCAAAACCATCCAAATAAAAACCCCCAACATCTTATCCATCTGAATTACAGTGACTTAAATACTAATGCAAGGTGAGGCGTTCCACTGCACAGTCTGCAGTATGGTTAAGTGCAAGTTCTTGTACTGGTTTTCTGTGCTTGGGCATCTTGGCTTTTTAGATCAGTGCAACAGCACAAATAAGCAATGTTTTAATGTTGTGATACTGCCTGCTGCTGCTCTGGCCTTTTTAATACTTTTACCCAGGACTCAAAGCACTGGATGATTTTTTGGAAGAGAGAATGGGAGGAAAAAAGCTTCCAACTGCTATTATAACGAAATTTTCAAAGGGTTTCTGTGCATATTACTGTTGCACACACCTCTTTAAATAAACTTCCTTCCTTAAAGGAAAAAAAAGTCATTATTCCAAAAATACTTTATTGCTGGGACTAGCATTTAACCCGTACAGCAAGTTTAGCTTATAGACAAAAGGATTCATTTTCTTCTTGTAGCTTACAAAACTGAAAATGCTGCGAGGCTAACAGTTTCTGAATGCTTTAAAACCCTTTTTTAAAAAGAATATATTTTAAAAAACTTTACTGACCACTTTTTTAACTGATTCTGGACTGTAAGAAATAACTGACAGGATTTATATACAGTTGTCAACATAATATAAAAATAGTTTATTTCTTAAGTTACAATTTGTAACCGTTAGAACTTGCTTACGATCAGTTATAGTATAGCAGAATATTGCAAGCAGTTCTTAGGGGTTGGTTTTTTTTCATTCTTCGGTATTGTATAAGAAAAATTAAGTTGTTCTGTATCTTTAAATATTTTCGCCTTTTTAACAAACTAGTGCTCTGCAACCACACTTGAATACAGGAAACCTTTCTTCTTCTGTACCGTCACCATTTACGATACATCCCCCTACTGTACAGTCGTTCATTTGTTCCCTGCCATGTCAGTCAAATGTGTGCATCTAGCAAACTATCCTGTCACCATCGTGGAGCTCTGCCTGTGCCTGGAACTGACAGCAGGTACAGAGAATGCTTTCAAACAGCCTTGAATGATTTTCTATTTTTTCTTTTTTAGTCTCATTTTATTTTTAGAAGGGAAATGTCTCGTCTCTGGTATGGGAAGAAGGGAAGAAAGCACCAGCCAGTTAATCATAAATACGCTCTGGTAATTTTCAGTGTAGTATGTTCATTTCTGTTATTGCATTCTTGTAATGTTGTGGTGCAGAGACAGTTTCTGGAAGTTTAAATTTTGAATGGGTAAACAGGATGCAAGTCACAAATTTTCATTACTTTTGAGCGCATAACCTAATTGCTGGTATTCCATTGGCATTAGATGAGGGAAACTTTGGGCATTAAGGGGTTCAACAGTTTTAGGGTGGGTTTTTTCCTTTCGAGTACTGTTGGGTTCGCCCCCCCTCCCCCCCCCCCCAACAAAAACGTGATGTATAGCTAGATACCATGAACAGTAGTTTGCATTGGAATTTAATTGGAGAAGTGTAAATCTCCTGAGTTACCATTTGATTATACCTTCTCAGAAGTCATTCAAATATATGAAGGTCTGATAATACTTCCAAATTGATGGAGATGAGTATGCTGTAGTCCCACTCTCACACTTAAAATTAAGGGGGGGACCAATACGACTGCTTCCACAATTTGTTAGATTTATGAAAGTAACTGTGGTGTTTTTTCAGTGCTATTTTCAAGAATACTTAAATTTGTAGTAGTGTGTAAAGGAAATGGTTCTCAGTGAGCCTTGCAAAACAGTAACATCTTGGGGATGGGGAAGAAGTGATCTTGACAATATATATGTGCTTTTACCAGCTGGTAGATCTGGAAGATATTTTTCATTCAGACTGTGCCTGCCGCAAGGCTTTTTACCATCTTTAAGAGTTACAGAACTGGCTTTTGGTGCATACTTCTTTTGGAGGTGCTGTTGACTTTGGTTTTTATTTTGATCTTTAATTGTAGCCAGGTTACTTGCAGAATATGAAATTGTCATGTGGCAACAACTGGTTCTGTAAATGTGTTTCTAACAAAACCTTTTTAAAATAATAGACTCTTAATTTTTCTCTGTGGCAATGGAATGTAGAATGGACGTGTAATTCCTAAATAAACTCAAATGTAATTTGAGCATACCCTTAGCAGTATAAGAGAGACCTTAAGCTTACTAAAAATGTGTTTTTTAATATATACCTATATATGAAAATATATAGATATACCTTCCCCAGCTAACTAAAAAAGTAGCAGTATCCCTTGTTATAGTTATTTCCCATAGGACCAATGTTTCATTTTAGCCAGAGTCCAACTATGCTAATAAAAGCAATAGTTACCAGTTCTTATGGAGAGGTTGAACGGAAGAAGACTGAGAATCTTCTTTGCTGTGAGAGGTAGCGAAGAGTTATTTTAAACGAGTGAAATCAATAAAAGAATATATAAGTATCTACAGATGGGAATATTTTTTAAATGTTGCTATGTTAACAAGGCATGCTTTATTCTTGAAATTGGGTTTTTTCCTTTTATGAATGATCATAAAGCTATGTGCAAGTGTAACCCTCTTATAGAAAAGAGGGAAGGAGTATTGGTACCATTACTTCTGTGTTATACAAGACACGTGAGAAGCAGATGAAAGACTGGCAGCATATATGATATACAGGTTTTTGACTAAATGTTTTATTAGTGGTTGTTTTGAAATTTGGATGAAACCCCATTTGACATGAAATAACATAATAGCTGGACCAAATGGAGTGATACAATAAAACAAGAATACTTGCTTGAATCAACTAAGTTGATCTGGATTATTTACCTGAAAGGCCTGTGTTATTTTTGCGGTGATAGAGTAAATTTGGGCTGAGCACTGTAGGGGTTTGATTCTTTCCCAGAAGGGGGAAAAAAAAGGCAAAAACGATAGTAACTAACCAAGGTGGTGTGCTCCCCCTTCAAAAAGCCACTAATGTTGGTTTCCCACTTTTTTAGTAAATGTGTTTGGTATTTACTGTGTCCCTTTATTGTACTGCAACAGAAGAGATGCCAGTCAGTTTCTAGAATGTCAAAAATGCTGACAACCATTCTGCTGTCAAAGCACTTTAGACAAAGGACATCAGACAATGCAAGAGAACAAAAGGTGATTGCCTTCTTTGGGAATGCTTGTCCTGCCCCAAATGCTTTGCAGAGCTTCAATAGGCAGAGCAGCCAAAGGGGACAAAAACAATGAGAACTTATCTTTTGGTTTTTAGATTCTTATGATATTATGCAAATGAAATTAAAGTGGTTTTGGTTTTAATAGCTCGAATGGTTTGAGACTTGCACAACTTCTGAGGTTCTTGATTTATTGGTTAACTGTAGTTGTAAAATAATGGCTGTAGTTCTTTGGCTTTTGCGGAGATATAATAAGAGGGGCTTCCATGGGAAGATGAGAATTTAGTACTTCATCCCTGTGGATGGCAGAACTGAGAAGCTGCATCAATCTAATAATACTGCTACAAAGATCTTTTTGAAGTCATGTTTCCAGACTAAGTTTTGTTTTAGAGTAATAGAATGAACTGATTATCTGAATCTCTTTAAAAATAAATACACAAAAAGCAGAGAGCAATCCAGTACTTTCTTACACTGATCAGTAAACCTAGAACCTTTCCTTGATGACACACATTTGCCATACTCACTGCCTAAAAAATTGGGGGAGTTATGCATCATACCTTGACTAGATCTTCCATTTAATTATTAGGTGTTAGATTACTTACATCTTCCATAATCATTAAATACTAGGCCTTCCTAAAAATGTGATCAAAGTACAGTAGCAGATGAACATTTGAAAGGTTGATTATAAGTTGAGAGAAAACAAACGAGTAAGAGGCTTATTTTCTCTGTATGTTTTTAATGGTCTGTGCAATCAGAAGTTGATCCTTATTTCATCATTTCTGGTGGAAGACACAAATACTTCTATGCCGGCCTGTAATTCAGTTACCTACTTCTAAGCATGTACAGTACTTCCTTGTTGTACCGGAGAGGATCTCTGCACGGCACTGTCAGAACTGAGGTGTAACCTTGCTCAGCCTGCCTTCTCCTGGGATGGCAGCTTAAAGCCAGGCACCAGGTGCTGTGGTTTTGGCAACTGAATTGGTAGCTTCTCTGCTTGCTAGAAACTGAAACTTCCTTAAGTTATTTTGTAAGGCAAATCAGCTACGCCTAGACAGCTGGGTTTTATTGGTAACGCTGCTACAGATCTTTCTTTTGTCAAAGTGAGTCAAGTTGTCTGACCTGCCTCTTTAAGAAATTTTCATAAATCTAATTCTTAATTCTTTGCACAAACATCCAAAGCTTTGTTTAATGTGGAACCATGTTTAAATTTAGTTCTTTTGCTGTCATTATCATCTCTCAAATTAGTGTTTTCTCATATCTTGAAAAAATAGTGTGTTATAAAGGTTTTGAGACTCAGTGTTACAGTATCTGGGTGCTGAAGGCTTTGATTGCTCCCTTCTCAAGTTCATATATTCTGGTTATTGCAGATATTTTAATTTATCTTCAGTATTTGTTAATTATTAGTTGGTACAGTTTTTGTGGGCTTAGAGTACTTTGAGGCAGATACTTACCAGTCTGTCCTGCAAAGCTGTGGAGACAATACTGATCACAGGGAGAATGTTCCGGTCATGTAACTTAGCTCTTCTGTCCCTGCTCTGGAAAACACCTGGGCGTGCAGAACAGTTCTGAGATGACCAGTTTTAAATGAATTGAAAGAGAGAAAGAACTGCAGTGCCAGCCAGTTCAGGGGACTCCTGTGATTCTCTAGTCCTCCTCCTCTGCTTAAAATGGCTGATTCTTGTACCTTCCCTTCCTTGTCACCATTAGTGACAGGGAGCTGAACTGGCTGAAACCCACAGAGAGAAAATGACTTATCTTTGCAGCCACCCCAGTGTCCCGAGCAGGCTTGCATGAACTGCATTCCTAGCCATAAGAAGGTCCAGAACCCCAAGAGCCTACACGCACTGTGGTCCTGCAAAGCTGCACTGGGATCATGTCCCTCGGTGTCACTGTAGTATTTGCTTCAGTGCTAATTCCTGCTCTCGTGTGCATTCTTAGACTCTCAGCAGTTTTATTAATGCTCTCAGAATGACTGATACTGCCCAATTTGCTTTCTCATATGTTTGTATTTCACATTTTTTCTTAGACTGGCTTGAACCCAGAGGGTGGGTCTTTTTTGTTTTTCCTTCTTGGGGGGAGTTCGGTGTTTTGGGTGGTCTGGTTTTAGGCAGTGCCTGTCTAAAAGAATGGTGTCTAGGTTTTGAATTCTTAGATGCTGTTGGAATTCAGATAAATATCAGTTCCCTCAACTGATCTGTTTTCCTAAACTGTTGATGTAGTGGAGGGCTGGACTTGCATCTACAATAGCTTTCATCTATAATTTTTATTTTTGGGTCCTAGCTCGAAATATATCTAGGAACACTTCTGATGGTATGAGCATGTAAATAGTCTCTGATAGATGCAGCTGAACTCTTCGTATTACCTGTTTTGTTAAACTGAGGCTTACATATACGAGGAGGCACATGGAAACACTACGCATGGATTTTTTTCTTCTCGATAAAAATGAAGCTAAATTAGTCATAAGTTTTTTCAGGGTGATACCCTGTAACTGTTTATCTGATGTGGTAAATCCCATGTGTTAATGCATTATTGTAGTGTAATCAATATGTCCCAATTAATTGTATTTGGAAAGGAGAAGAATGCTTCTTCAATTGCTTTCTCTCAAGCAGTGTCTAACATTTTGGGAGGAAACTACATTTGTCTGAAAAACAAAGTTAGGGTTTTCTCTTAAAATACTCATAACAGCATTCAGTTCACAAATGCACCTTTTATTTTCAACGGGAAGGTATTTACAGCCTTTAGAAAGGGTTTGATCCTTTCTTTCTCCCCCCATTTACTGATGAATTGGATATGCACTGATATTTTGGAGTAACTTTGTAAATGGCCTGATGAAATTACATTGGCATTTATTTTTTCAACTAAGTGTCCTGGAACTTTAAAGGCAAAACTGTTTTTTGACTCTCGAGGAAGAATGTTCATGAAGCTTGCAGTTCACCTGATTTTACGCAGATGTATTAAGGTCCAAAGTAAAATTGTTCAGCCTTCATTTTTTTCTTAATATTGTATTTGTTTCATATTTACAGTTAATCATGAAGATATAGGTAACTTAAGAGAACCACTTACACCGTTGCACTTTCTCCATTCTTATCTTTCAGAAACACTGTTTAGCTCTAATAAGACCCTCCCTTTCTCGAAGGAGACAGTTTCAGCTACTTGTTAAGTCAAATGTTAGCTTTGCTTGGTTTGAGGGCAGCAATTAGAATCATAGAAATTAAGGTTGGAAAAGACTTCTAGGATCATCAAGTCCAATCATCAGCCCAACATCACCATGCCTCCTAAACCATGTCCTGAAATGCCACGTCTTTACACCACCCTGCTAGCAAACATGCATTAAGTGTGTCTGGGTTGGTCACTCTTGGCTTCATTAAACTGTCAGAGGATTGCCTCTTTGGTGTAAACAGTTTCATGTTTACAGCTGCATATAGTGGATTGTTATGACCAGTGTCATAACATGCTAATTTGTCACCACCTGCTTGGCAAACTGTCCTTCCTGGACATTCAAACAATTGTAACTGCCCTTTCATGTGTATCGTTGAAGGACAAATAAGTTCTATAGTAGGAATTTCGGTTTCTGTTTTGCTCACTGCATGTGCCAGCATATCTTGCAAGAGTTAGGTACTCTGACATACCTTCAGAAAAACAAGGTTTAGAAACATGAGTTTCTCCAAAAGAAGAATCCTAAGCCTCTTGGTTGCAAACCCTCAATTTGACTTAATGCATTAAATATTAAAACTGTTGTCCATTCTAAGTGGTTAACTCACATATACATGGTGTGGGGTGTCAAGCTGGAAGACATTGATGCTACAAGAGTCATACGACTCATCTGATGTTTTCTCATCAATGCTGATATTATGAATAGAGCAGGTAGTATTAGATCTCTAAGGATATCTCCCACATCATTATAAACTTCATTAGCCCTTTGAATTGTCCGGTGGTAGACTGTTCCAAGTCCCTAAGCAGGATCATTTTTGCCCTGAAGCATTCTAATCTCCTGGCTATACACATTGTTGCTTTGTCTATTCCAACCAGTGTCCAGGTTAACCATACGACATTTAGCTGTTGTTCTTTCCTCCTGCATTCTTTTTGAAGCAGAAAATAACTAGAGAGAAAACAGAAGGTCCTTCAGGAACACTTCCTGATCCTCAAAAAGTAGCTTTGGACATCAAGGAAACTGGATGCTGATCTGACGTTTGTGAAGAGTGCAGCAAATAAAGCATGTAACAAACTCGTGTAGGTAGGCCTGCTCTTTAATCCTGGGCAGGATACTTAGATCAGTACGATTTTGGGCTATTTGGCAATTTCTGCATAAGGACATGGACTGTACTGGAATTTGAAAGCCTTTCCCTATACCTTAAGGACTTGAATGTAAGAACTTGTCCAGGTTGACTCAGGACCTTGCTCAGTCAAACTTTGAAAGTCTCCAAGGATGGAGATTCTGCAGCCTCCCTGGGAAGCCTGTTCCAGTCATTAACAATCAGTAACTTCAACCCTTTGAGCCCAGTGGTCCAGCTGCTTTTTCAGCCTTGTTCTAAATGCATTTGATACATAACCGATTCAATTGCAAGGCTACTATAGGGTAGCATCAAAAGCCTTGGTGAAATACAGATTAATGGCATCCACCGCTACCTGCCCCAAAATAAAAGAATTTTATTGCAAAGAAACATTCTGTACTGAAAACCGCAGTCCAGTACGATGCATACAAAACTGCATTTGTCTTTCCCAAGTGAACGACGTTGCTTTCCAGGTATTTCTAATACTGTGTGAAAAACTAATGGAGTTCTGTGTTTAAGAATGAAAGCTCAAAGTGGAATGAGGTAGAAAGTAACTCCTGGAATGATCAGGAGAACAGACAGTTGATGTAGAACTGTGGTGAAGGGAAGAAAATAACTGGTTTATTTAGCTTGGTGAAATAGAATAGAGGATTAACATGACTAAAAGGAAGGAAAATGAGGAAATCTTGATGGAAGAGGAAACAGCATAAGCAAACTATGAATTCAACCTTATTATAAACCAGAATAAACTTCTAATGGTACTACTAAAATTTCAAAACAGCCCCCTCAGGCCTTGCAGGGACAAAATGCTAGCTGTCTGCAAGATATACCTCTATCACTTCATGAATGGAAAGGTAGTTGCCAGTAGGCTTAGACATATGTGACCTCATGATTAAATGAGCTATGGAATCCTGAGGTATGTAATCTTGTCCACCTCAGAGGAAAAATAAAGCATGTTGACATAAACTGTAAGTATTTTATAGGTCAGGTACTGTAGCTGAGCTCCTGAGGTATCTTAACGTACTCATTTAAAGCCTAGCTCAGTGATGAGTGGATAACATTAAAACAGTTCGTCTTGTGGTTTACTTACTAGAATTTAGCATGGACTGTACTCAAATAAACACTGGGTTTGAGAGGGTGGATTCCTTGCCCTTAATGTTTGTGTTGAGTTTATCATTCTGTGACACGCTATTTATGATGTGTGTCATTGCATACCAATGGTCTGCCACTGTGCAGGCTTTTGTTCACGGAACAGATGTAAAGATGTAACGTGATGGTGTGCAACAGGTTCAGGATGCCAAAGAGCTATTATTGTGTACATACTTGGATAAGTATTCATGTTTCTCTCAGGTAAGAATTTTATCAAAATACCTTATGCACACTGTTCTGAGTATGCAGGTACCCCCATGGCATATGAAAAGGTGTTTCAGATCTTGATCACTGACCAAAAGGGTTGATAAGCAGTTCCCAGGTACAGGATATTATAGAGTATGTGTTTGACAAGTCAAAGGCAGGATGGCATTGCTTGTAAAAATATCTACATTCCAGAATGTGACACGGCATCTATATATCGGTGCCAGGGATGATATTTTTGTTTGGTTTTGTTTTGCAAGACAAAACAAAGTAACCTTAAGTAACCACATATTTTTGGACCATTAAGTTAACTAGTGCATTTCGTGTGGTAGGGGCTAAGCTTAAAAAAGCAACAAGGCTAAAGGGTGTTCACAATATTGTTTTTCAGGATTACATTTATAAGGTGCTGGGTCGAAAAATGTAACTTACAATGAACTGCCATAGCAAGTAAAAGACTTCATTACACTATCACTTAGATGCTTGAGTGGAATACTGTTAAAGCTTTGCATATAGCTACTTGACTCTGAGAAACCAATACAATTTACAACAATTTTTCTTTATATTTTTTAACACAACAGTAGAAAATGGTAGAAATGAGTGCTAGTAATTACTGATTATTCAGTAACAAAACTGGATGTCACAAGTATTCCTTTTTCCTTGCCTTGCAGTTGCATGGGGTAGAGTGAACCATCGCTGCTCAAGAGCCAGTCATGCATGACTGTGGGCTCTGTACTCAGGACAGTGGCGAGTATCTGGCCAAACTCCTTGTAGTAAGGGCAGGTAGATGGGGAGCTGCTGGACTTGTGGTTGTCTTCCTTTGCACTGTGGTAGGCTCTAGAAGTTTTTAATACCCTCTTACTACATGGGACATCCATTTAATCTCTTCACCAGCTGTTTTAAGATGCTTTCATACAAATGATGATTTTGAGTTGTTCTCAAAATCACATTATTTGCTGTAGTTACATCAAATTGACTGTTGTAGTCTTTTAGCCAGCTTGTTGCACCAGAGCAGCATGTTCTAGAGCTTTCTGACTAAAGGCTTTCTGGCTGTACACCTCCTGCCAAAGTGGAGGTGCCCTTTGGAGTGAGTGTGTTGACAGATGAGCAGCTCCTGAAACTTTGGAGGTGAATAGAAAGCACAGGATAAACATCTTGTGGGGTGGTGTTGGAGTTATTAAACTTTAGTCCAGCTACCGTGTCTTTATCTGTATATTCACTGCCAGATAGAAGAGTCAGAACCTACTGAGGAGCCTGAGGTTTGCTTCCAGTCTTTATCCGGGAAAGCAAACCAGGTTCACAGAATTCATTGATCTGGGTAAAAAGAGTATATGAGAGGTCTTTGGGCTGAAAAGTTTGGGTTAAGGCATGCAACTCAGATTGACCTCTACTTTAGCATCCTGGTACTGGTAACTTTGTGCTCCTATTCAGTTCTGTATTCATCCTAGAGCAGTGAGATATATCTGACTGCTAATGCCATTAGTGTTTAATTTGTAACTTTGCTGTGTCTACTCATATGTCTAAAATCACCTACATGCACATCGTCCTTGCAGAAACAAACATCTTTTAGCACTTCTTGTTTGTTTGTTATCATTGCACATTTTCCCTTCATTAATCTCCTCCACTTTTTTCTTTCTTACCTTTTTACTTTTCTTCAACTGTCAGTGGAATTATTGTCTTCCTGTCTCCATATTCAGGTAGTGTCAGTGGCTGAGTATCACCGCAGGATCGATGCTCTAAATAGCGAAGAACTGCGCACACTCTGCAGACGTCTCCAGGTGCCCTCTTCAGTAGTTTAAACCCCATCTCCAGATATTAAAACATCTTTCTTTGTAGAGTCTTTGATCAGGGCAAGTCCCACACTGAGTGGGTTTGTCTTGTCTACGGCACTACAAGGATCCAGCAGAAAATTCCTTTGTTTTGGATGTATTTAATTGTGTAATGCAATGATGGAATCAGTAACTTCATAATGGAATTATTACTTCCAACATTTTCAAACAGGAATTTTCTGTCAGAATTTGAAAACTTGTTCTTGGTACTGCTTGACTTGGAGTGATGTGTCTTAACTTCCGCTTTAGACTGGTGTGTTGTGTTAGATAGAAGCTTTCCTAAAAAGAATGCAAACCAGGTGAAGAATCCCAAACCTTGTTGCATGGGTGTTTAATTTTATATAGGAATCTTTCATCAAGAAACTCACAGTACATGGCAAGTATGAAGCTTTACAACTTCTGTGGAATAGGTAAGTATTTTTCCCATTACACAAGCAGGTAACTGAGGCAATTTAACACAGCAAAGGTCACACACCTGGAGCTGGTAACAGAACTGTCTGTTCCAGAAACAGTACTTTGAAGACAGTACTTTGGTTCGAAATTTTCATGGTTTATTGATATGGACTTAAACTGATATTTGCATTCTCTTTAGGTGTTTCTTAGTTCTTTGGCGATTATAAAATTGTTAGCTGCTGTGTACGTCATACATAACTTACTGATGGAAAGCATAGCCAGAACTCCTCAGAAGCATTGGGTATTTAGTTTTCCTGTAGTAATTGGCTGCTGAAACTATAAAAAGTCTCAGTTCTGTTTTCTTTATTTTGGTCTTGGCTTTTTTTACCTAGTATGCAATTCCACATAAGAAAACATTTTCCTATATCTTATTTCTGTTTGCTTAATAATCAGTAATTAATTGCTTTAAAATATTTTGTAAGTAGTACAGTTGCATAGATTAATAATGAGCATGAACCCAAAAGCTGCAGTTCTACTTCTATGAAGAAACAACACCAAAAATTTTTTTGCTGAAAAAAAATTTCTTTCCCACTTGAGAACAAAACAGTTCTGTTTTGGGTGAGTGGTGGTGGAGAATCCTTATATTAATATATCCTGGAAGAGCAAGAGCTCCTTCCAAATACCTTTAACCTGGAATGCCTAAACTCAGGGTTTAGGCAGACTTGAAAAATCTAATGAGATGGTCTGGAGCCTATAAACTCTCTGCTCTGAGGCCATTTAAGTGTTTGTGGTGTAGACTGCATGGCAGTTACAAACCTCAGAAGCCCATGGAATCTGACTGAGGGTCAGTCTACTCTGTCGAAGTTTAACGGGATATAAATTCGCAAGCTTCAGAACTGCACTGTGTTTTCTCAGATACCTTTGAACAGACAAGTGTCTTTGTCCACTTCTACAAAGCAGTGTTCTTCCTAAAAGGAGGTCGCTTTACTGTAATAATAATAATACTACTTAAAGAAAATCCAAAAAAATCCAACCCACAAAAAACCCTCTCAAACCCACAACCCCACCCCACTTCAATCCAAATTATTTGTTTTGCATGGTGCACTTTATTCAGAATTAAAGAGTAACAAAGTGAATAAGTCGTCTGCTCTATACTTGAACAATGCTGAACTTGTATGGAGTTGATGTATGAAAGGCATTTGAGGTGGAAAAGAGTTGGACTACCAAATAACATGTTTTAAAAATAGCACTCTGTAATGGCAGTCCGTGGGTCATCATTTTGTACATGAAGCTGTATGGATAAATGCCTATACTTTTTTGTTTTGATATGGAAATTAGCGCATAGTTCACATTGGAAATACTTGTTACCTTCAGTTGAAAAATGGAAGGCTTGAGCTTTTTGCCTGCTTGATACTCATTTTAAGTGCACCTTTTCTTGAGTTAAGAATTAACATGGTAATTAAGTTATTGTATTAATATACTTTGATACTTTGACTTTAAAATAGGCTTATAAAGCAACAGGAGTTTGAGATAGTAACTTTTTTCATAGCTCTTGAGGGAGAGGAAAGGGATATCCTTTTTAGGCTCAGGTGGCTGTATTTTTTTAAATAGTCTTATCTGTATTTCAGAGTTTTCTTTGATTTGGCTTTTCTTTTGTTAATTAAGAAAGCTCTCATAGCAAAAGCTTGGCAAAGTTTATCATGGTGGTATGTGAAATACCATAGTTGTCCTGTATGTTTAGAGTATGAGGTATGTGGCAAACACTGGTTATTATTCTGAAGTTGGGAGGTGTTTTTGGCAGATGAATCCTGAGAATTTCAAGAAAATAGCTTTAAATAATTTGGACAGTCTCTTGGCTTTCAATGAAACTTGGTTCAGGCTGATAAATTGTTCAGATGCACTCATTCTTGTTACAATTTTTTTCTTTAGCAAATCTCTCAAGATTTTAATGAGTCTTGCTGCAGTGGCTGAAGTTACGAACTTCTGTCACTGTGTGCTACTCCTCTGTCAGATTTCACTATCCCCACAGCAAGTTTTAACTACTTCTGCAGCAAGATTTATAGAAGGAAACCTGTTTGGGTCTCAGCTAGTCTAGTTCTCAACAAGTGGCACTTTAGCTTGAAAATGCCAATGAAAGTAGACTGGGATGTAAGAAGCTGTTGTAAACTATCTTATCTGATGAGGAGTTTTGGGGCAGTTGTTTTAAACTATACAGGATCTTCGTGCATAGTGCTTCTTTGACAGACCCCAGAGCTCACTATGCAGCATAAGTATTACTGCTGCTTTCCCCTCCCACCCTCTCAATACTTACTTTTCTGATTTCCGTAAGTACTCTAGCAGATCAGCTTATGGAGCAGCAGTATTCCTATGGTTCCATTCAGATGCTTTACTCAAAATACTTGACAGCAATCTTTCCACATGTCTGCTACATATCTGAAAACTTTCACATGTGCTCTAAAAGAGTACTGACTCAGAAGCTACTGAGAAATGTCCATGTTGAAGTTTCAACTCCTTTTCTGTCTTTTTTTTTTTTTAATTACACTTAATGTAAATGCTACGTTAGTAGGAAAATACAAGCACTTTGTAAGCTGACCTCTGAAAAGCATTTGGAGTCCTTCAGCTGTCTACGAGGACTTTTCTTGAGGTTTTAGTTTGGTTGGGGTTTTTTTGTTTTGGGGGTTTTATTAGGATAAAACCATAGTTTTCTTCTGAGTAAGTGTCTCTAACTTATCATTAATGTATAGTACTAGCTTGCTATTGGAAGCAGTGGAAATCTTGGTCAGATAAATCTAATGGACTTCTTAAATTTTTGAAGGAGTTGCGTAACTGTAAATTGGCAACTGCATGTTCTTAAATCTGCAGAGTTTATCTTCCCTGCTAATAGAATTGCAAATACTTATTTTCTTCTTGTTCTTTTTCTAGATAACAACAAGGGAAGATATCAATTCAAAACAGGCAACAAATATCAAAACAGACCTGGAGCCTGAAGCATTCCGGCCAAATCTTAGCGATCCCAGTGAATTACTACAGGCAGAACAAATTGAAAAGGTATTAACTTATATAGTGTAAACGATATAAGACGATAGTGTGAAACACACCAGTAGGAAGACCTTGTGTGATATTAAATGCATAAGCACAACACAATTCATTGCTAAAATGCTGCTTTTTTTAAGTACGCTGTGACCATACTACTGTCTTTGCCATTATTTCATTCTTCCTTGAAAACAGCTTGGCTTTCACTGCAGTTCTTGCTGTCCAGTCCAAAGTCGTCTCATTAAATATGTGTGTTTGAAGGTTTGGATCAAGGCTGTGTTCAAAAGTACAGGAACAGGAGAGCAAGCGTCCTTTATCCTTCAGCTTGTAACCTGTTGAACTGAGAGATGTAGTTTCTCCAGTACTGAGACATAGTATTGTTATGCAAGAATAACTATGTAGTTCTATTGTCTTTAGATAAACATTTTAAAGACGTCACCAAACAAATGTTCTTCAGTTGGTAAATCATTCTTCTGCTGCAAGTCACTGGTAGATGTAGGAAGAGAAACCCGCTTTCTTAGTCTCTTAAGCATAGGAAATATACATGTGAAACTTCAGGGTTGGTGTGAAGTTTTAAACTACATTTTAAGGATACTAACAGTAGTTCAGAAGAACATGATCAGCTTTCATTTGTATGTAATATATTCATAAACATAGTAAAAAATGTATTAAATAAGAGTTGTCATTACCTTGTTAACAGCTCACAAAATCTCTTCCACCACGGACCATTGGATATCCATGGACTCTTGTCTACAGTACTGCAAAGCATGGCATGAGCCTGAAGACTTTGTATCGATCTATGCTGGGATTAGACACACCTGTGCTGTTAGTCATCAAGGACAGTGATGGACAGGTAGGAAAATGCTTGTGTGTGGAGAAAAATGTTTGAGGACCATAATGGAATAGCTGACATGTCAGTCCATCATGGGAGATAAAAATCATGTGCATCAAGTTGATTTTCTCCTTGATAGTTATGTAGAGACTTCTAAAAACATGTTTCACTGTCAAGCAATCATCTGACATACTACATTTCTAGGAAATACTTCAATGGTACAAATTCACTGTCCCAATGCATGAGTCTCATAGTACCCAATTACTGATTAACTAATATTCTTTAATGCACTTAAAGCACAAGAAATACAGTCTTTAAAACTTTCTGATACCAGAAGATCTTGTTGAATTGGATTGTCATTGAAGCTGCGGCCAATGCTTCTTGGCACATTCTGTGGCTGCAGCCAACATCTCTCTCCCATTCAAGGGCTGCAGGACCTTTGCTGCACCATGAGTTTTTGTTCCTTGAGTCTCTAGTTGTGCTCTATTCTCCTTTGACTGGGGAATGAATTACAGAAAGTGGATCACATCTCACCATTTGAATAGATTTTAAATATTCTAATAACAAGTAAATGTTACAGACAGGCATGAGACTTTGATTCTTTCTTTCTGAAACTTCTGTGCTCTCTTGTGGAAGCAAGTTACTGCTGTTGTGAAGAATTGACAGAACCGCTGCAAAGTCCAGTTACTGCCACAGATTTATCTGTCCCACTTTGGTAACCACTGTTTATTTTCAGGAAGCATGGGCTCATATGACCTCGTATCATTCAGGGGGCGTGAAAACTGTAAATGAAGGGTATACTTTCTAATTCAAGTCACAGCTTGTTTTTTTCCTTCTGTTTCCTGCCTCAGGGATTTCTTTAAAAGAAAAATCCTTTCTAAGTCTCTGCTAGTAGAGCTGTCTTTCTCAGAAGTTCTTTAAAAGAGAACTTCATTTACTTTTCAGTCTTGAAGATAAAAGCTATTCAGTAGACTTGAGATGTCTCAATAGGCCCATCAGCTTCTTAAATGTACTTCAGTAACTTTCCTTCTCTGATTCCCTTATTAGCTTCTCAAGAACAATTTGTAAGATATCTCTCTCGTACTACATGGTTATCTGGCCCAGAAAGAAAATGTCCCTTTCTTGACGGGGCTGTCTTGCCACCAGCATGTAATATTGTTCTGTGGCTGCAGTTATATAGATGACCTTCCATATATGAATACCTCAGCTTGCAAGTTCAAAAAGTGTCATGGTTGCCCAACAAAAACAGGGAATTCATAGACATATCATTTTTTTGTGAAACAAAACATGACAAATCTCAACTTACAGGCGAATGCCCAGGAACATGTTTGAAAGCATTCCTTGGACTTCTGGGACAAGTAGCCACCTGAACTTACCTCTTTCACAGTGCGTGCCAGGTCTTACCTAGGTTCCACACAAGAGTGAGTGAAATCCTTGTGTGTTCAGCATACAATGTATGCTACAGAAGGAAAGGTTCAGACAAGTTTTACAGGCTGAGTCCTTCACCATTATTGTGAATGGTGTTTTCGGTAGTTCTCTGTCAAACTATTAATGAGAAATTCTAGAATCATAGAATGGTTTAGGTTGGAAGGAACCTTTAGAGGCCACCTAGTCCAACACCCCTGCAGTGAGCAGGGGCATCTTCAACTAGATCAGGTTGCTCAGAGCCCTGTCCAACATGACCTTAAATGTTTCTAGGGATGGGGCATCTACCTCCTCTCTGGGCACCCTCTTCCAGTGTTTCACCACCCTCACTGTAAAAAATTTTTTCCTGATCTATCCTGTCTAAATCTACTGCCTTTTAGTTTAAAACCATTACCCCTTGTCCTGTCACAACAGGCCTTGCTAAATAGGTTGCCCCCATCTTTCCTATAGTCCCCCGTTAAGTACTGGAAGGCTGCAATAAGGTCTCCCCGCAGCCTTCTCTTCAGGCTGAACAACCCCAACTCTCTCAGCCTTTCTTCACAGGAGAGGTGCTCCAGCCCTTGGATCATTTTTGTGGCCCTCCCCTGGACCTGCTCCAACAGGTTCATGTCCTTTCTGTGCTGAGGGCTCTAGAGCAGGACACAGTACTCCAGAGCGGCAGAATCGCCTCCCTCGACCTGCTGGCCACGCTGCTTTTGATGCAGCGCAGGATACGGTTGGCTTTCTGGGCTGCGAGTGCACATTGCCGGCTCATGTCCAGCTTTTCATCCACCAGTACCCCCAAATCCTTCTCCATAGTGCTGCTCTCAATCTCTTCATCCCCCAGCCTGTACTGATACCAGGGGTTGCCCCAACCCAGGTGTAGGACCTTGCACTTGGCCTTGTTGAACTTCATGAGGTTCTCATAGGCCTACCTCTCCAGTTTATCTAGGTCTCTCTGGATGATATCCTGTCCTTCTGGTGTGTCAACTGCACCACTCAGCTTGGTGTCATCTGCAAACTTGCTGAGGGTGCACTCGATCCCACTGTCTGTCATTGATGAAGATATTAAATGGTACTGGTCCCAGTACGGACCCCTGAGGGAACACCACTCATCACTGGACTCCATCTGGACATCGAGCCATTGACCACTACCCTCTGGATGCGACCATCCTACCGGTTCCTTATCCACTGAACAGTTCACCCATCAAATTCATATCTCCCCAGTTTTGAGAGAAGGGTGCTGTGGGGGACCATGTCAAAGGCCTTACAGAAGTCTAGATAGGTGATGTCCGTAGCTCTTCCCTTGTCCACTGATGCAGTTACTCCATCGTAGAAGGTCCCTAGGTTTTTCAGGCAGGACTTGCCCTTGGCAAAGCCCTGCTGGCTGCCTCAGATCACCTCTGTCCTCCGTGTGCCTTCGCATAGCTCCTAGGAGAATTTGTTCCATGATCTTCCCAGGCACAGAGGTGATGCTGATAGGACGGTAGTTCCCCCGGTCCTCCTTTCTCCCCTTTTTAAAGATGGGCACAATGTTTCCCTTCCTCCAGTCCCCAGGGGCTTCACCTGACTGCCATGACTTTTCAAATATCATGAAGAGTGACTTGCCAACTACATCAGCCAGTTCCCTCGGGACTCTGAGATGCATCTCATCAGGTCCCATAGACTTGTGTATATCCAGGTTCTTCAAGCAGTCATGAACCTGATCTTCCCTTAGAGCGGGAGGGGCTTTATCCCCCCAGTCTCCATCCTGCAGTCCATTGGCTTGTGAGGGGTGAGGAGAGAGGTTTGCAGTGAAGACTGAGGCAAAAAATTTGTTGAGTACCTCAGCCTTCTCCTAGTCTGTTGATACTAGGCCACCATTCTTGGTCATCAGGGTGGTATGCTTTCTTTGACTTTCCTTTTCTGGTTTATGTGACTATAGACCCCGTAGGAGCCTTTCTTGTTATTCTTTGCATCCTCTGCCAAATCCAGCTCCAGCTGCACCTTGGCCCTCCTGACCCCATCCCTATACTCTTCACAGGATACCTGTCCCTGCTTCCACTGCCTGTGTAGCTCCTTCCTGCTCTTCAGTTTGACCAGTATGCCATGACTCAGCTGTGCTGGTCTCTTCCCTTGCTTGCCTGATTTCTTACACCTGGGAACTGATTGCTCTTGCGCTGTGTGGAATGCATCCTTAAAGATCTGCCAGCTCTCTTCTGTTCCATTGCCCCTGAGGACTGTTTCCCAGGGGGTCCTGCTGTCTATCTCCTTAAAATTCAGGGTCCTGACTATACTCCTAGCTTTTCCCATATCCTGTGAAATGTCTTTGACGGCTGAAAGTTTGCTTTTACATTACCTTTTAATTCAAAACCTATGGAAATTCAGTGTAGTCTTTCTCCTCTTGATGCAAGGATCTGCAATAATGGAAAGTAAGACAACGGTAGCCTACTATGCCCTTTGACAGTAATTAATCAGGGTCATCCATTTTTTAAAGAAGCTATTGATTTTTTGAAAGTGGTTAATTTATCTTTAATATCTTATACCTTCCTGGCAGATAGTCCTATAAAACTGCTTTCCATGACTGAAGAAGAACCTGACTACCTTTTTTACAGGAGATTGTATCCAGAAATAGTTCACTAACCATATGCTAAGATAAATGCTGTTTATGCCCTTCCAGAATCTGTTTTAAGAGAGACTAGGTCTTTTCATATTTTATGCTCAAAGATCAATGCCTGTTTTCTAAGCTGTGTAGTTCATAGAAGATACCAGATGAGATTCAGCCTTTTTGAAGAATGACAGAATTATGACCAGATGGTTTCTTGCCATTTGCTGAGCATACCTCCACACTCCTTTTTGGCATTCCTTGTTCTGCCCACTTTATAGCTTCTGTGTTTATGAAAGATAGTGGTTTTGTCTTATCCTCGGTTGAGATACTTTTCCTTTGAACTAGAATTAGTTTATTTACTAGGATACTTCCTCTGAGACCCTGTTTTTGTTGTCCATGTTTATGAAGACAGCCTTTTATCTGGTGTTGACATTTAAGTTGAGTAAGGAGCTAGTGTACCTTATAACTTTTCATCATATGGTTTGTTAAAGGCTGCTAAGCCTCACCCGTTTTCTTTTCCAAAACCACCTCCAATCTTGATTTCTTTTTAAAATTAATTAACAACTTTTACTTAAAAGGCTGTCAAAAAAAAGCAACCTAAACATTCAGCTTTCACAAACTAAAGCTTTGTATCAACACTCAGCACTGTCTAGTTGAAGGTTGGAATCTGAAGCCACCTAAGAAGCTTGCTGTAGTCAATTCTTGGAGATCCTCTAGTAAAGGTGCCTAAGAAATTTATAGGTAACTACATTGCAGTTGTTATTGACTGCTCTCTGTCTACTGGTATGTGCTTCTGTTAGTGAAGACATCAAGCTGTCTACTCTGACAGCTATTGGAAAAGAAATTAACACCTAATTCCTGAACAAGAGTCACTAAACAAGTGGTGTTCCAGAAGTGGAATTAACCTCTGGGCAGTTAACCACCCAGAAGACTGTCTAGTTTTACCATAAGTCATTCTTCAGATTGTATTATGTACACTGGAAAAGCGTGAGGCATGGAGCCTAGAACTTGAGTTTTAGGTACCCACTCCCAAAAACTAGCCACAACAGTCCAATCTCCTGCAGAAACTCTGTAGACATCACTTCTCAAAGGACTAAAATAACCGTTGGGAAGCATATTGCTGTTTTGCTGTAAAGCCTGATTCTTTTAATGTTGCTTATAGCAAACACATGATCTTTCAAGACCCGGATTTAGTGATAGAAGCGTATAGAACATGTACATAGAGAGGTTGTGGAATCCTGATTCCTGGAGGTACTCAAAGCTTAACTGGACAAGACTCTAAGTCAACCAATATAGCTTTAGAATTAGTCCTCCTTTGAGCTGTGAACTGTTTGAGAGACCATCTGACATTCTATATATAACCTAAGTTGTTCTATAATTAGAAATAATTGCTATAATTAGAAATAATTAGTATAATTATATAGTAATAGTATATATATAAATATACTATATATACTATTACTATAATCTACTATAATTAGAAATAATATAGAATAGATACTCCTGTATCTGTGAAGTAAGTTATAGAGTCTCTTAAGTAAAACATGGAAGGTTTTCCATAGGGTTAGGATGTGCTAGCTTTGTGTTTCAGTGGTATACAAATAACAGTCCTGGGCTGATCTGAGACAGTGAAATAAGTGTTGTGATAAGGATTGGCACAACTCTGTATGTTGTTCTAATGGAAGGTTAATTCCTCTCAAGTAATGACAATTGTTAATGAAATCTTACATTTACTCCATTTTTACTTATATTTACTTACTAGATGTAATGTCAGGTATTGATCTGAACTAAGATGTCTTAGCTATCCAAATGTAGCTACCAGAGCTTGTCTTTGAATAACCTGAGGCCTTAAATGAAGTTAGGATCCAGAGACTCAGATAGTTTGAAGGTACATATAAAATCAGGAATAACTGGAAGGGTTCAGTGGCTTCACATTGCTGTGGAGTTGCTGGGAAATATTAATGTATTATTTAAACATGGAGTTTTCTTTATTTCGGCAGCCCACTTTTTTTTCTTAACTGGAATTCAATATGGATTTTTACTCTAAAAGATGCTCTATTTAAGTTCAGTTACATGTGTACAGTAAGCACAGTCAAAGGTCATAAAATGTTTGACAGAGAAAAGTTACACCCAGGTTCCCGAAATCTTGCCTACTGCCCGAGGCACTTGAAATCACATGAAGGAAAAAAGTCTTATGTATTCTGTCTGTTAAGAGAGTACATGTGCAAAGGTAACAAAGAGAAAAAACAATTGAGTATTAGTTTCTGCAGAACTCTGGCAATAGACAGAATAGTCCACAGCAATTATACATTCTTTTTGACTGTTTCATCTTTAATTTTTAACCTTAACAGATAGTTAATGGAACAGGTAGTAAAGATCAGGTACTACTGTCCTGAAGTTCAGATTCTCGTGTTGCAGAAAATATGCGTGAAGTCAGGGTTGGAGGTTATTGTTTTACGACACTGAAGTAATCAAATAAAACCCTAAAAAAAATAATTTATGTTGCTGAACAACTCAAGTGGTAGAAACTTGAGGATTAGGGTAATCAAATACCTAGTATCTAAGGCTTTAATATTTGGTCAGTTGTCTTTGAAGAACAATGAACCAATAATTTGTAAAGTTCTGATGGAAGAATGGATTTTTTTAATGAATGAAGTAATTAAGTCTTAGCCAACACTAGATAAAGCATGCATAGAAGAATCTCTGTCCCAGCCTTTACTTGTAGAGACTTCCAGCAATACCCAAATTACCAGCTTAGAACGTATTTCAACTGAGCCAAATCTACTTTTTAGAGGATTTTGGAGTTAGTGTTCTTTCTAATAGGACTTGAATTCAGCAAAAATGTCAAAACATCTGCTATTGACATGATTAATTTGTTAATGCACATCAGAATGTGTCTTATGTCTATCAGGATGCTTCAAGAAAATTATCCCGATACTCTTCAGAAGACTAGCAATTTTTTTCTCATAACCAGTCAGTGGACGATTGTGTATTGAGGGCAGGAGGGTGTTTTGTTTCATAATGAGCTCGTCTTTTGTTTACATGACTCTTCCTTCAGGCCTGCTATCTTCTGTTCCAGTTAGAAGTTTCTGAACAAGAAACCTTCTGGATGACATAAAATTCCTGAGAAATAGGGAAATTTCTAACTGTTTTTTTCTGAACTGGTAATTCAAAATTGCGCTGGGGCAGTCTTTATTAGATGATGATAGCTGTATATAATCCCCGAGTTCCTCATCTGAAGTTCACAATCACCTAGTTTTGTGTTTAACAGCTACTACAAAGCTCACCATGGAAAGGAATGCTTGGAAAACCTACCTATGGCCAAGGAGTTTCTTAGGATGGGCAGAAGAAAATAATAATTTCTGCTTTATATTCTGAACATAATCCAAGCTAGGACACTAGCTTTAATGCCTCACTCTCGTCAGTCCCATGCTTCACAAACTCACTGCTTAATGTGAACAACAATGCAGAAACTTCACCTTCCTTTTTTTTATTTTCTCATACAGACAAATGAGAATGTGCTAGTGGGGTGCTTTGGTACTTGCATCTACTCTGCTCTTGCAAATGTTGAAACAAGCTTCCTTCTAGCAACAGAAATACTGATTTGAGGAGGGTTGTACTTCATGGGATATAGTTGATTTTGTATAATTATGCGGGGTTCTTTTTCTCTAGTTACGCTGGTTCCTGATAAATTGAGACTACTTTAATCTGATTTAAAAATCCAATAATCAGTCCATAGACCTTTTTAACTACTGTTGCAATGTTCTTATTACTGAATATTATAAATACTTTTACTACCCAGCAAAGGCTTAGTTAAAATCTGTCTCTGTTGTAGACAGGGTAACCAGCACTTGTTATTTGGACTGGAACAAAAAAGCTACATGAAAAATAACTCAGTTACAGCTAGGAACTTGCTGAAAATAGCCTAGCTCAAGTGGAAGACAAGGTACACATGAAGGAGCAGAACCTTTTGATCTGAATTTTTATAAATGTATATATTGTTTCCAAAAACTTCCTCAGTTTAGTTTTTATCCCTTTTGATTTTTTTACTACATTGACTTTTCATTGATAGAGTCCTCTTACCTTCTTTTTATTGTATCACAAAGCACCATACCTTATCTCAATGTACTTGGAACAGTGATACTATGTAAGGCTTCTCCTGTAGTGAATTCCAAATCTGGCAACAGGTACAACCCACTTTGTTTATCAGTTACTATCATTAGAGATTCTCAGATTCCGTGTAGTTTTTCTTAATTATTTTCTCTTGCATGTTTTTGCCTCCAGGTTTTTGGTGCACTAGCATCCGAACCATTTAAAGTGAGTGATGGCTTTTATGGGACTGGAGAGACATTTATGTTCACTTTTTCTCCAGATTTTGAGGTAAATACTAACAACTTCATACGCTTTTGTTTTCCCCCCCCATATACATTATTTGAAGATAATTATTGAATAAATTTACCAGTAAAAAATCTGAAAAATTCTGAGTTGGCCCCCAAAATGTCATCATACTAGTTTTTCCACAGAACCTGTAAGTGCACCGCAAATCAGTAGTGTTTGCATAGTGAAAAACTTACTCAACCTGACTCTTCTGTTGTATTGAAGATGTATCTACTATTATAAATTCTGTCAGGCATCTGTCCGAAAATTCACAGACTACATACTTTTAAAGGGCATGTCATCTAACCTAAGCATATTTTCTGGGTATTCTTCATTGTATAGAAGCGTTTCAGTTTTCAAAGACAACCTATTTTGGAATGGTCTTATTTTAAATAGTATAAAATATAAGTATTTTTGTCTGCATGTATCTTTTCCCTCAATTTTCTGTGTAAACTTGGTAACTTCATTAAGTTGGCCTCTAGCCCCCTATAGTGTGTCTTTACTGCTGTTTGGTCTCCCTTCCACCCAAACAAAAAGTTCAGATACTTTAACTTACTGTTTTGTTTTGGTTTTCTTTTTTTTTCATTAGGTTTTCAAATGGACAGGAGACAACATGTTCTTCATTAAAGGAGACATGGACTCCCTTGCTTTTGGTGGAGGAGGGTAAGTTATAATTCCTTTTTGTTATTAGAGTCTGCACACCCTAGAGTGTGTGTGTGCACACCTTTGAAAAGAAAACTTGGAGCTGACTTTACTTGATAGCTCAGGACTCCACGATTTCCAGCTAGGAAAGATTTAGTATGTCAGATATTTAGCCTCCTGTGTTCAGGAAGCTGTAACAGGAGGCTTGTCTTCAGTGTAGTGTGGCACAGAGTTTCAGCCCTGCAAGGTTACGATGCCTCACATGCTCTACTTGTGTGTGTGTCTTGTTATTTTCAGAATGGGCACAAGGTAGTATGATTCTGAAGGTATGCAAACATGAAAATTATGTATAACTAGAAGAGGCTTGAACTGAAAGTATACCATCCCAAGACTGCCAATGTCTTCAGAAATTTTATGTTGTCTCATGCGTTTTTTTCCCCCTATGAGAGTGCATAAGTTTCTGGGATGTTTCTGTTATTCGTTATCTCATGTATGAGAGTAATGTTATGCCTTTTTCTGAAAGCTGAAAACTGAGGAAATCTGGTTAGATTTTTATTTCAGAATATCTGAAAGAGGGATATTCCCAAATTAATAATGAGTAAAAATATAAGTCTTTTGCAGCTTCAAATTTATCAACAGCTATGAGGTATGTGTGTTGAAAAAGAATTCTATAGTTCTTCCTCGTTTCTGAATTCTGAATGAAAAATACATTCATAAGTTTAATGCTTACTCCTTCAGCCTTCTGCTTTTAATATATTGTCTGTCTTGCAGAGGGGAGTTTGCTCTTTGGCTCGATGGTGATCTCTACCATGGAAGAAGTCATTCATGTAAAACATTTGGGAATCATACGCTTTCAAAGCGAGAAGACTTCATTATTCAAGACATAGAAATTTGGGCTTTTGAATGAGTATTTAACTATTTCTACAGGGTATTGTCCCAAACCTGACAAGAATCAGTGCAGCTCAGAAATCCCTAGGAGCAATATAATGCACCGTTTTACCTTTTTGATTTTTTTGTAAGTTTTTAGCATGTCCATCTAGTGAACATCTAGTTATTATCTTGAAATAGCAGACTTTTTCATGCTCTCACATCTGTAACATACTGTCCTACTCTTTCTAAGCTATAGACACAAAATACAGACTATGTGGACTAAAAATTAACATTAGTTACTTTGAGCCTTGCAGCGTACAAAATTCTTATCCTTATTACAGTTGCCTCCCAGGTTTCCCACACACACCTTTCTGCAATCCTGCAAGGGGGCTGCTTCATCGAATATAGGTTGTTATTTTTGTATTCAGATTATGTCTATGAATGAAGTTGCCCTCTGAACCTATACAAGAAAGCTGCGTGTGGGTGTTTGGCAGCAGTACTGCGGAGATTGGTCTGGACCAATGACAGGTTAATTCATATGGTGCCACAAATAGATGACAAGCCTAGCATTCCTTCTTAACACATACCAGTACACATATGGTGAAGTTAGGAGATATCCAAATTCAACGGTGCCACTTGTCTTGTTTATTGTTCATGTTTAGAAAAAAGTCAGTTAATAGTGTTCTAGCTGCATGCTGACTGTATTAGAGTGTTCTGCACATGCTGTTAATGATCTGCAGGTTTGGGACAAGTACTGACAACGTTGAGCTACGTGGCAAGGACTTGTAAAATAAAGGGAATGTAAGAATGTGGTAGTTCCACAAACCTAAAAGGCCTAAAGTAAGCGAAAATCGGTGAACAATTTGTAGCTATAGTAGGGCATTAAAAGTACAGAAACAGATGCATCTTTCTTCAACATAAAGTGTCAGATATATACTGTTATACTGTTGTAGCCGTGTAGCACATCAACTCCAAGAATATAGCTTATTCCTGTCCAAAGAAAAAATAGTTGTGATGTTTTTGAGTGGGTCTATGTTGTAAATTTACAGTTAGCACCAGCTCTGATTAAAATGAGATAATGTACTATAGGTAGACAATATTGTAATTCAGTAGACTCGTGGAATATGCAAACTTACTGTCATGTGACCTCAAAAAAAAAAAAAAAAAGACAGGCTAGAATACAGTTCCAGTAGCTCTTGTCCACTTTTGTAGGAAAACTGATAAGCCATTGTGGCAATAACAGCTCAAAAAAACTGTTTGTTTCAAAGCTTTCATTCTATGTTCTGCAAAAACAAAACAAAAAAAAAACCAAAACAAAAAAATTGCTGTTAAGTGTGACAGTGACTGACTTTGTGCTGAAATTTCAGCTATTTCAGATGAACATTGTATATTATCTTGTAAATTAATGTTTAAAGTAGTTTTGTTATTATAGAAGTGTTGATCGACGGGTTGCTTATAGCACTTTAAATTATTCTAGAAATGGAATAAAAGCCAAATGGGTTGGCTTTAGTAGATGTAGTTGTATATTATTTCAAAATATTTACATCTCTGGAAAGTTCTAAAAACTTATTTGAAGACAGCTTACTGCTATGGTAATGAGAAAGGGCAGATGTTTCATCTATAATATGCTAATGCTCGATATGAATAGGAATACAGGGCTTTGTTTCCTGTCTCTATGTATAGCTCTTTATCCTTATTAGAACTTAGTGCAATGTGTAGACTAAATGTTTACAAAATAAGGAACTGTAAATAAATTGAAATGGCTTTTCTCCCCTTTGGTCTTCCACAGCAGTATTATTGTCTTTGTGGAGTTAAGACAGATTATTACAACAACAACAAAAAAAAATCCTGTAATGGATTTTAAGTACTCTAAGGTCACAGTGATGTATAGCAAATAAATCTAAATATATGTAAAAATAAACTTGAGTTGGAGTTTATTTAGATGTTGGAGTTTACTTAGAAGCACAAATGCAGGTGATTGTTGCATTTAATAACTATACTGAATATATAGGATGCATTTGCTCATCCTTTTGGGGATTTTTTTGTTTTTTGAAAGTCCAGTGGGAAGTGGTGAGAGTGAAATACACTGTTTTCAGCCATATTCAAGGAAAAAAAGTCTCAGATAATCCTTGTTGACAAAACCCATTAATTCAAATGCTTAGTCTCTATCTTAAGCTCACACTGCAAATAAAGCCTATTTTAGATTTTAAATGCTACTGCAAAGAATTTTATGAAGAGTTATACCTTGAAGAATTGTATAAAAGCACAGAAAATCTTCAGTAGCTGAACGTCTCTGTATATTGGACCAGTCTTGGAAAAGCACATGGGGGCAAAAAGTGGAAGTGAAGAGTATAGTAAGCAGTACAGCAGCAGTCATGCTTGTATAAATACTAAATTAGTTAAGGAACAGAAAGACGTTGAAGTATAAATGACTGTGGTAACGCTTCATGATGTGACTAGCTGCGTAAAGGAGCTACAGAGTAACGCAGGTCTGCTAATGAAAGACCGGGAACTTAACTTCTGTATAACGCCTATATAAAAGACTATAGATGAGATCAAAGGCACTTGATGTATCTCCTACCTTCAATTCAGTATGAATTTTCTGCAGTATAATTCTTTTTCATCTTCCCTGGCAAGGTTTGTTTCTGTGGTTGTAAAGAGTTGAGGTTTGACATATGCTGAAGGCATTATGAGCTACATTTTGAAAGAGTTCGGTGCCAGAAGACTGTGTCTCAGCATACGCTACTCGGATGTACTCACTGACTAAATTGATGTTTTGCTCAGATACCTGGGATCCTTACCACATCATCTTTCAGCTCTAAATCCTATTTATGTTACTTACTACTTTCATATAAACTGCAAGAGGATGTGATTTCTCACGTATGGCTTGTGCTTGCATCTTCCTGCTCACCTATATATAGTAATGAGATTATTTTCTTTGTATGGGAGTTAGCATGTCTGCATAAAATCCAGTCTTTCAAGAGAAGTAAAAAACATTTACTACTCACTCAGTTTCAAATTAAAAAAGAAAAAAAAAACTTGGATACTCCTCAGTATTCCTTGTTTAGGACTTGAATATTAAATCTCACTTTTATGTTCTTCCTTTGTAAATGAACACGTCATCAGGATGTTGTACAATTGTCACAGCAACAGGGAACTCGATTAACAGAACAAACCTCTATTCTTTTTTCCTTTAAGAGCACATGCTACTGCAATGTGACGTAGAGCTACACCGTGGTACCGGAGCAGGGAGAGATAGTCCAGCCGAAGGAATGGTGTACACTTAGTGTAGCATGTACAAACCAAAGTGGTCCTGCTGGCTGTCCCACTGCAGTACCACCACTGTCAGGTCTGTTTAAGCTCTGCTTTCTGCTGTCCTGCTTATCTGACAAGCTTTGTAATCCTTGTTAAGTTTCTGTTGTAATAGTTATGGTGCTAGTAGCTTAGTGTTCAACAGCATGTGTGCTACTTCCAGTGCGCCCTGTGGTGGCAGGAGTGACTTCAGTTGAGATGTTGGTGTGGTGCAATGTGTACATAGTAGTGGAAGGAGCTGTGGCAACAGGGCTTGTCACTATTTGCTCCGTGGTCAGTGATGATTGAACCACAAATGTTATACCTTCCAATATAGCGAATCTTATTTCAGTAGTCTTCCCTCGTTTTAAAAACGAGCTGTAATACTGAACCCTGGCTGTACAGGAGAGTTCTAAGGAAGGAATTACTGCCATGGAGGAGGGAGTAGATTTCCAGGGGGTGGGATCCACATCCAGTGAACCATCTCCTTGCTTCTAGCTGCTGCAGCAACTGTTGTAAAACTTAAAAAACCACAAAGATGTTAAATTTATTTCTTCTCATACAAATTCCATGCTGTCACTTAAGCAGGAAAGGCACATCCAGAATATAGAAAATGCACCTCACAGTTCCCACAGAAGAGACAAATTTTTAATACCAAGGATGGAACTTTGCCTTCCTTTGTAACACTTAGAAGAGCAGTAACAAGCCTCATACAGGAAAACGAGGGAAATGTTATTTAAAGGAAGGAAATTTGTTTAAAATAAAACATTTGGGGGGTGAATACTGTATTTAAGAAAATAATGTACTAAGCTACCATAAGAACAAGTAAGAGTTGCGCACTCTTCAGCTGAAAGATTAAGGGTTTCATTTTTGAAGCAAGTCAGAAAGAGGAAAGCAGGTCTTAATCTACAAAAACTGCTTTAATTGAGCTGTTTCTGACCTTTATCATCTTACTACTTAGAATTTAAGTAGAATATTCAAATTTGGCAAAGGTTGCTCTGGTTTCACAAGAATGTAAAAGTTACAAGGTAGCAGAACAGTTAGACTGGATACTTTATGGTGTACTTTAGGTGTTTTTTAACGAATTAAGATTTTTTTTCTCTACCTACTTTGCATGGATAAACTTGTCACACATCCTTACGTAAATAAAGTTATAAAAAATTCAATCTACATTAAACACTTCCATATATCATAAATTATATCAATATTTATTTCTTACACAAAAACTGTACATAATTGTGTACTTCACAAGCCTGTGCATGGTGCTGCCTGCTCAAAGATAAATGGTGGAGGACATTATGAGGCAAATTGTTAGTCATACCATGTGTGTGGTTTTCATACCCAATTGGAAAGAAATGCCTTTAACATTGCATTGGGATGACTACGAAAGGGATGCTTAAGAAGTTATCTGCAGTGAGCTGTAGATTTATGATGTAGTTGTGATTGTATTATTATACAGCTGATCAAATGATTTAAAGGCAAGGAGAGATTTGGAGAGGGCTCTGACCTTGAAGGCTAGTCTTCATTTCCATCAAAAGTCGATTGATCTAATGTTACCTTTCTCTAAAGCTATAATATTGTTTTTATTTTACACATGGATTTATACTTACCATACACTTGGGTGTTCCAATATGCAGGATGACATCAGCTAAATGGAATACCGAGATTCAAGAAGTGGAGTGCCACTGACCCATTCTTTTGCTGAACATGTTTGAATAAAAACGGAAGTTTAGTTTTCTCTATGTTCCATAAAGGAGAAAATGGGAAGGTTCCCAATCTCCTCTGTCACCGAATTACAGTTCAGCTGTGAAGTTTGCCCTTCTGCTTTGGTCTGTCCTTTCCTCTCTTGTCCCCAGTATTGGTATATGCATTACATGAAACTGTTAAAACATAGTCTTGTCCATGATGACTTCTGGTGGCCATGCAGAAGCCTGCAGAGAAGTCACAGAATCACATGTTGGAAGGGACCTCAAGGATCATCTAATCCAAACTTTCTAGGAAGAGCAGAGTCTAAACAAGATGGCCCAGCACCCTGTCCAGCCAAATCTTAAAAGTGTCCAACGTGGCCGAGTCAGCCACTTCCCTGGGGAGATTATTCCGATGGTTGACTGTCCTCACTGTGAAAAGTTTCCCTCTCGTGTCCAATCAGAATCTCCCCAAGAGCAACTTGTGTCCATTCCCCCTTGTCCTCTCCATGGGACTCCTTGTAAAAAGGGAGTCTCCATCTTCTTTGTAGCTACCCCTGAAGTACTGGTACATGGTGATGAGATCCCCTCTGAGCCTCCTTTTCTCAAGGCTGAACAAACCCAGCTCTCCCAGCCTATACTTGTATGGCAGCTTCCCAGTCCTTTGATCGTCTTGGTGGCCCTTCTCTGGACCCCTTCCAGCCTGTCCACATCCTCTTTGTTTAGCAGGGACCAGAACTGTACACAGTACTCCAGGTGTGGCCTGACAAGCACTGACTAGAGCGGGATAATGACTTCTTTCTCTCTGCTGGTGATGCCCTTTTTGATGCAACCCAGCATCCTGTTGGCCTTCTTGGCCGCAGCAGCACACTGATTGCTCGTATCGAGCTTCCTGTCTACCAGGACCCCCAGGTCCCTTTCCACAGAGCTGCTCTCCAGCCAGGTGGATCCCAGTCTGTGCTGCACCCCTGGATTATGTTTTGCCAAGTGCAAGACCTTACACTTGTCCTTGTTGAACTCCATAAGGTTCTTGTTAGCCCACTCTTCCAGCCTATCCAGATCTTCCTGCAGAGCATCTCTCCCTTCCGGAGGGTCTGCTTCCCCACTCAATTTGGTGTCATCTGCAAACTTCGTCAGGCTACACTTGATGCTGTTATCCAGATCACTTATAAAGATGTTGAATAACATTGGGCCCAATATCAACCCCTGGGGGACTCCACTTGTGACAGGTTGCCAGTTTGAAGAAGAGCTATTTACCACCACCCTCTGGGTGTGGCCTGTCAGCCAATTGCCCACCCACTGCACAGACCACTTGTCTAGGCTATAACATATTAATTTCTCCAGGAGGAAGCTGTGGGGGACTGTATCAATAGCGTTGGAGACAATGTCCACCGCCCACCCCATGTCAACCAGGCAAGTCACTTTGTCATAGAAGGCCACCAGGTTTGTCAAACACAATCTGCCTTTAGTGAAGCCATGTTGGCTTTTCCCAATCACGTGCTTCAGTTGACTTGTGATGGCCCCCAGGAGGATTCGTTCCATAACTTTCCCAGGGATTGAAGTAAAGCTGATGCTGACGCGGAAGTCACGGACACTGCACACGACCAATATGATCAAGCAAATGTCAGTTTATTGCAGACACAGCACGGTTAATATAGCTCTTTAACCACCTTATCACACACAAGCCTATTGTTAATTGGTCAGTACGGCCTTGGGCTTTATCATAAGGATAGCCACTAGCAGCATCAGCAACTCCCGAATGTGGATTGCCCTGGTTTTGCTATGCTGTAACGAGACACTCCCGCCGGTGATATGGGATGCGGCCCCTGTTGACAGAGTAGCGCCTGTGGCCAACCTTGGAGTCTGCAACTTAATAGGAAGACGTGATGCCATCCTGCGCGTCCCCACAGTAAGTTTGTACAATGCCACTTTGTAAGTCTTGGTAAATACAAAATCACATTTGTTAGTAACAGCTACATACATTGGTTTTAACTTGCAACATCCTTGAGGCCTTCTTGTTCACAGGCAGATTAAGTCCACACAGTCTGAGCCTGGATTGTTCACTACGTGTCCTTGGCTTTCCAGATATCCCACAGGCTGATGGGCCTAGAGTTACCTGGATCCTCCCTCAAGCCCTTTTTGTAGATAGGGGTAACATTTGCCTTCCTCCAGTCCTCTGGGACATCCCCCGTTCCCCACGACTTCTCAAAGATTATGGAGAGTGGCCTTGCGATGATGTCAGCCAGCTCTCTCAACACCCTCGGGTGGATGGCGTCAGGGCCCATCGATTTGTAGGGGTCAAGCTCCTGTAATAATTCATGTACTAACTCTTCCTTCACTGATGGTGGGTCAGTGTTTGGATTAACCGTCAATTTTGTTCCCAAAGCCTGGGACCTGGCAGTGCTGGTAAAGACAGAGGTGAAGAAAGTGCTGAGGACTTCTGCCTGTTCAGCATCATTGGTGATTGATTCTCCTTTTCTGTTTAACAGCAGGCCTATGTTTTCCTTCTTTTCTGCTTGTGGTTGACATACCTGGAGAACCCTTTCTTATTATTTTTGACATCTACAGCCAGTTTCAATTCAAGCTGGGCTTTTGCTTTTCTAACTGCATCTCTGCATGTTCTGGCAATGCCGTTGTAGCTCTTGATGGATAATCCTCCACTTCTCCATCTCTGGTATGCTTCCCGTTTGGATTTGAGTAGACCCAGGAGGTCATGGTTGAGCCACGGGGGCCTCTTGCTCCACTTACTTGCCTTTCCTTTATAGGAGATAATGTCTGCCAATAATCTGTTGCTCTCAAATGCTTATGTGATGAAATTTCTATGAATCTCAGCATTAACTTAGGTGCAGATACCCCTAAATTTCAGGCATTAAGACAGTCAGGAGCAACTGTGGCCTCCAAAGTAAACACTTAAGTTGCCCTAATGAACCTGGAGGAAGATGGCTGCATTTGAAAATGCCAGTAGTTTATTCAGTCCAAGTTGGATGTCCGCCTCCCTGCATCGTTGGGGGTGAGAGCAGTAAAATGCCAGAGTTAAAACTGCTTGTGATCTGGTCAGCCCAACTTTGTTATCAGTAGGCATGCAACAGGGCAGAGATGACTCTCATGAACGAAAATTGTTGGCAACAATTGGTCCCTTCCTTTCATGTAATGATTTCTTCATTAGAAGCAGTGCTCAGCAAGTAGAATATAAAGTAGATGAGGCACTCGGGCTTCCGTGTTCCTATCAAACGGCAAGGAAGAAGTGGAAAATCTTCAATTTCTAGAAGTTAATTTATTGGCTCAAGACCTAAGCCAGGAATGTGGTGGTTTGGGTTTTTTTTGTTGGTTGGGTTTTTTTTTTGTTGTTGGTTTTGGTGGGTTCTTTTGTTTTTTGTTTTGTGTTGGGTTTTTTGATGTGGCGGGGGGGGGGGGGGGGGGGGAGTGTTTCTTTTTTTCATTCCTGCTTCAGCACCTTCCCTGAACGTGAAGTAGTAGATGGCATAGACTTCGTATCAGAACACAAGCTCTTAATACATGCTGTAAACCGGCATAATATTGAAATGCACCGCTTAGTGGTATACTATGGTTTGAGTGTTTCAGTACAAAAATATATCACTCCTACTGTCTTGGGTCAGTGAATGAAGTAGATGATTCTTTATATGATGGTGAGGTGGTCTTGGGGTTTAAGTCACTTGTGAACATAACACTGAAAAAATCATTTGTGGTGAACTGTATCTCGGCTGTGTTGTCCTGCAGTAGGATGAGTTCTTGTGAGCAGAAATATGTAATTCACTTAACACTTATGTGCCTTTAGTGTGTATTCTTTGTACAGGTATTTTGTAAAAGAACTGTTTCATTTCCATGCACTCTGCAATCTCGTTCCAGTTCTTTGGACAGAGAAACCTTCATAAGGAAATAATTTAACTGCCTATGAACAGGAGAATGTACTTATTCTGAAAAAACTTACTGATGTTTTCTTCACAGAATATTCACATTTATTTCTTCTCTAGTGTGTGGGACAAAAAACCCAAGAAACAATCAATTAAGGGTTTTATTTATAGTTTATGTATTCCTTTGACAACAAATTTCCTCAAGACAATTTAGACAGCTGTAAAGATCATCATATAAAGATGTAAAGAGTAAAGTAAGAACACGTAGGTTACACTTAGAGGCCAATTTTGTGGGTCAACTTGAGTAGTCTGAGAGATCTCAAGCAAATGTTGTTAAATAAGTTCCACTGAATCCATCTTGTAAATTTTTGTTTCTTCCTTAGATCAACAACATATAACTGTGCCTAAAATATTAATGATTTACATAGACTTATAACAGACATAGTAATCAGTTCTTGTATCACTAACTTATAAACTACTTTATTTATATGTTCATTGGAGCTTCAAACTGGAGTACCTGTACTCTCATAATAAGTTAGCAGTCACCGAGACGAGAGGTTCATATACCTTTTCTTCTGTAAGAAGATATTTGCTCTTTCAGTTTGAAAGAATCATATGGGGGAGAAAAAAAAATTATTTTTCATTATAGAAATTACTTGCCCAGGCATCTTGCTCTGAAACAAATGCTTTTCATGTGAAGCATGTTTTTACCAGGGTAGCCATTCTTACAGTAGTAGTTTAGAGAAACAGGGATCTATATAATCCCCAAAGTGTTGTAGACCTTATGGAAGTCTCAGATTTGTGCATAATGCAAACAATTTTAAGACCTAGAAGTATTAGTTCATTAGCATTTACTAGTGTTCAGCATCACCTGGACTGAAATATATTATTTCAGTGACATCAGAATGGTTCAAGCAGCAAATGCTGTATAATCAGGCCAATGTTTCTCTGCAGTGTGAAAAGCCATTTTCCTTAAAGTTAGTTGATGTTAGTTATGAACACTGTTTCTCACAGGAGTGCATTTCTGTGGAGGATGCTGATAGTAGTCACTTTTTTTTCTTTAGTATACACCACAGTAAAAGTACCTGACTTTTTTATGTTACATGTTATTTTCCCCTGTATTTATAAGAACTGTATATACATAGATAATTGGATGATACATTGCACAATGTTGCAGAGGAGCTATTTTCTATGTGGCTATCTGTTCAAAACTTTCTTGTTCATTGCATTCTATTGGGTGTTTTCTCTCCAACATCCAAAACTCTAAATATGAAACTCTCTAATAAATAAGTTATATAAATACCTTAAATATAAAACCTCATTTGTAAAAGAAGGATTTTTTCTTAGTTTGTGTGTGACTAAAGAAAGTTGTGTCAATAGTTGTCACAAGACAATGCTGCAGTAGTATTTGCATATCCTGTCTGTAAAGGAAACAAATGTGGCATCCTTGATTCTGTGTTCAAATAAATCTGTTTTTACCAGCATTTAAATTGATTAAATAGAAAATCCATGCACAGGTTCACTTTCACAGATCAAAAACTTGGTCTGAGTTTATGTTGTCAGTCAGCTTCTAATCTGGCATGTCTTTTATTCCTGATATCCCATTTTAAATAGTTGGGAAGATCTTGAATGTAAGAACAAGTAAAAATTAGGATTCATTTAAGCTATTTATATTGCTATGGGTTCGATATTCAGCTGCTTTATATTCAGTATAGATTTTTCTTATTATTTTTCACATAGTAATTAACTGAAGTGTCTTATAAGCCCTCCTGGTACAGAGAAAAGTCCACTTGGATGCTTGTGTTATCGTGCAGTAGTTACATGTATTCAGAAAAATGCTCAATGTCTTTTCTGTGTGGGTGCACAGGGGAAATCTTGTATTCAAAATGTGCAAACTCTAATAGCAAGGGAGAAGTAAAGAAAGGTTTTCCAAAACAAGGTGCTTTTCTTGTAGCATGCTTATTTTAGTAGAGTAATTATAACATTATCATCCCTTCCTTGCCATAACATTTCTCCCTCAAAGTCCACCAGCCCATGTTTTCTGGCTCTCATGAGAATCCCAACAACCTTATCCGAAATACGAACGTATCTCTCGAAGAGTTCCCCAAAAGTGACTTGGATTTTGCCGTCGGGCCGTGGCTTAGCCATTGATTCAATGATGAAGCACATGTCTCTAATCTCCCGGTGAATGTGGGCCTCGGCTCTCTTGGCCCTTTCAGCAGTTTTGGTTCCTTCCTTTGGACGGCCGTAGCCTTCATCTCCTTTGTGCAGACGCGTGGACATGGCCAGCTCGTGGTCAAACTCCTCGCTGAAGGGATTCAGCTTCTGTGTTATGATGTGCTGGTCAGCCCATTCTTGCCATCTGTCCTTCAGGCTGTTAACAGGGCTGTATTTCCTGTGCGCTTTGGTGCTTGCTTCTTCGCTAAACCTGCTAGCGCTGAAAGAAACAGGTCATTTGAGCTTTGCATTTCATAATCTAATTACACAGTTCTACCACTAATCTATTAGCTTGGTTCCCATGTTTTTCCAGATGAGATGCTAACCACCAGGTGGCATGAGTTCACTACTTCTAAATCAGCTCTCTGGGCCTTTTAGTCCATGTTCCAGTTTGCACTTAGAAGTGAATTTGCTGCTCACAGTTTGATCTCATCTACATTTAGTACCCTCCAGCCTAGAGTTGAGCCCATTTTGACAAAATGTTTTCCCAGAATGACTTAATGCTGTAGGGGGCAAAGCAGTATGTTACGGATTACCTGCACTTTGTATACCTTTGGTCAGTCACACACTTCCCCGTTTCTGCCTGCCTAGCAAACCCTGAAATCTGCCTGCCCTGATGTTATAGATGACAATAACTGTAAGTGTACAGACTGGCTCCTCAGCTATTCTTGGCTGAAAACCAGAAGGTAGTGTCTGTAAAAATCTATGCCCTGTAAGAGATGTCAATGTTTAAAACAATAAAAATCTAACAGAGTGCAGTAGCTCTGCCTACGCTTATGTATCTGAAGTATGGCTCTGAACAACTCTTAAAGTCCAAAATTCACATTCCCTGGCAGGGTACAAACCTGAAAGACATATAGAGATACTGAGATTTGTGTCAAGGAAGGTCAGAGGATGAGAAAAGACCTTCAGAAGTCTTATTGATTTGTCCAGGCGGACAAATTGTTGATACTCTTTCGTCTAGTGGCCAATCTCATACGTTGTGGGGAAGCTATAGATAGTCTGACCTAGCCTCTGTGCTGTCCACATCCTGTCATTGTGTCTGAACAGAGCTCAGCTAGGGACTAGCTTGTGCTGTGGCTGTGCCAAGTAATTTGTTTTCTCCCCAGAATGCTGCTCTGAAACCTCCCCAGTAATGTCAGCTGAATATTAACAGTAACACCAGAGAGCCAAAATACAGACAGTAAAACAGTACAGAGGACTGCAAACCTGCAGAAAAAAATTGTTTCCCTGCTGTTTGGGCATTCCTTTGTTTTCTACTAATCTTGTTGAAAGAGAGAACAGGAATGGTAGACATGTCCCCAGTTCAGGTCTGTGCACCAGAAGGATGCCAGCACTGGGCAGCACTACAGTGCTAGAGCAAGAAGTGCAGATACTTGGTGCCAGGGATAGAAGAAGGAACAGGAGAACAGGACCACTTTTTTATCTGTGGAGTTGCCATTAGCTTGGCTTAGCTATATTGAGAAACTGTATTTAAAAAGATCCAAAATACTCTTCCCCATCAACATGGTGAAAAGCATCAGAAGAATCACGCACAGAGTGCTGCCAAGTCAATGCACCTTTCTTCTGTGCTGTGACTGCAGCACATCCTGAGAGAAGGCAGTGTGCATGTACCTGTGGTTTTGTGCATGTAAATGATTAACAGATAGTTGTTGGCAGGAAAACATTAAAATATATCAGTGGGGTAAAGCTAGACAGTTTTGTTTTCCAACAACAAGCCAAATCCCCCTGTATATAAGCTGTTATCACACAGAGAAAGGGAAAACTGTGCTCCTTTGCCCCTTGCCCTGAACTGTGGCTTCATTGCCCAGAGGAGCTGTGGGCCCAGGGTTTGGTTACACAAAGCAATTTGTCTCCTGAAACTTACAGATCTCCCAAAAGCCATAGACACCCTGTGCCAGCACAGTCCTATCTCCAGCTGAAGCTCAGATTGGAGTTAGGGCTCAAGCTAACCCCAGCTTTTTCACATAGTAGTTACGAGCGAAGGGGGTGGGGAGGGGGAACCCTGAGTGAATCAAAATTGCGTAGAAGTGATACCAACAGTTTCAGTAGAGTGGATGAGCCGATCCCGTCACAGAGAGCTTATCCCTCAGCCACAGCCAGCTGGTCCCCCTTCTCTCCAAGGGCTATGACCCGAGAAAGTCCTGGAGCTTCAGTTCCCCAGGTTGAAGGGAAAGAAGCCAGTGAGTGAGATAGTGTAACTCTGTAAAGGCTTTGTTATGTCTTTTTATGTAACAGTCTAGTAAGTATTGTCTTTTCCTACTGAAACCTTTAATTCTCTTTTCTAGCCGAATGCTATTATCACCTTTCCTATTCTAATCATCTTCTTAGTGGTTGAGAAAAGTGCCATCTTATCTATCCCTTTGCTTTTTTCATGGCCCATGTGGGTTTGGAAAAACCTTACTATCTTTTTGTTTTTAATGCATCTTCTAGTTTAACTATTTCTGATGTCTGAAGTGTAATTTTCCCTATTGTTTAGCTTAATGACAAGTTAACACAGTAAACTATATACATATAGAAGCATTTTTTTCATGTTTCTACAGCACCTACACAATGGATAGTGGATCCAAAATGAAGGTTACGAGCATTGAGCCACTGTAAAAAGTGCTTTACCTGTACCTGTAGCAATCAAATAAATTAAGCTGGTAACCAGAATGATCACCCTAAATACATTCTGAACTTCTAGGAGAACAGTGTCTATGTTCTGTGTTCCCTAGGATCCTTTTTGTAGGGGAAAAGTATGGATCCCTTTTTCGTGTTTTGAGTTTCATATCATTGTTGCAGCCCTAAGCAGGAACAAAATAGCATTTCCTACACCTGTAGGCATTAATGTGCCTTCTGCTAAGGAGGCAGCCTTATGCCAGTAAATATTTCAGCTGGAAATTATGAAAGTGCTGATGTGAGGGGAAAAAAAAATACTGATACTGATGCTGTTTTCCTGGAATATAGAGAGGAAAATGGGAGAGTCGCTTTAACAGCCGTGCACTTATGGCCTTTTTGAAGAAGATTAAGCCATACTGACAGGTTCATAAAAGTAGCAAGCTGAAATAATGTATTCTAAGGCTATAAAATAATTTTAAAAAATAAGTAGTTAAAAAATCTATTTCTGGTATCAGCACTGTAAGTGCAGAAAATTGCTTTTGTGTCAGGTTTCAGTGGAAGAGATAGTTGTAAGTAACAAAGCAGGTGTTACTTCAATCATTTGCACCTCAGTAAATACAGCTAATCATTTTTTTTTCCTAAGTAGCAGCACTACAATTAGACTATGGCTAAAATATATGTAAAGTTTAACAGAAAGATAGCTATTTTGTTTCTATTGTAGCATTTTAAAAAGAGCAATTTGTTTTAATTGAGGTTATTTACAGATAATACCTGCTGCAAACGTATCCTCTTTCTCCACCATATTTGTGAAGACTTTGTTTTGAAGTCCTGACTTTTGTCAAAGGCAAGGGCACATGGTCTCTCCCAAAAGCAGTGGCCACAAACTTTCAAGTGGTAGGATCCTGGAGAGCTTTTTTCAGTTTGGCTATTAACCGTTTGCTCCTTGTGGTGGATGACTGGTCAGCTGTACAGCAAAGCATCATTCTAATCCCCAAGCTGAATAGTTAAAATAACTGTGTGTGGTGAGATAGATGTGCTAAAAAGTAATGTATGGTTGAAATCCATTACTATGTTAGTCATAGTCTAATATTGGTCATGGTAAATGCTCATTAGTACTGATGTATAAAACCTGCATACGTCAGTGGGAATGGTGCTGTCTGCCTGCAGAGGGTTCACAAAGTCTTTTGGCATTTTCATCACTGCTAGTCCCAGTTTTTCATTTCTGAAATGGCAGTTAGGGTATGGTATGAACATACCGGCCCTGATCCTCTGATTCCTGCTGCCTTGCTAGTCATTTACACAGGCTGATTGGCTGGGTGAAAACCCTGCCTTCTCATCTCAAATTGCCTCATGCTCAGCTTGCGCTCACAGTGCGTGCACGTGGGTGATGGACACAGAGTAGAAGCAGTGGAGACTCGGGCCCCACCAAGGGATGGCTCCCGGTAGGAGCCCATGTCCTGGTGCCAGCCTGTTCCCTCCCTGCAGGCTTGGGCAGACGAGCTCTGCCAAACCCTGCTTTGGTTCAAGTTACGCCTCCAGCTGTCCTCCCAGCCCAGCGAAGCCAGCGGGCAGCGCGTGGGCTGCGCCTTGGCCACGGCTCGGTGCACCCTGGCCTCAGAGGCTGCGCTCTCCTTCATAGCAATTTTACAGCTAGATGTGAGGTTTTGCACCAAAACAGTTCAGGCTCAACTACGCCCTCCTTTCTGCTGTCTTTGTTCTGGGGAATTATTAAGTTTGTAAAACAGACGACTGGAGCAGACAGTGTGTTTTGTCTATAACAGCTGCCTACAGTTTCTCATCTTGAAGCATGGGACACATGGGTCTTCTAATCTTTTACCAACAAAAGAGTCATGAATTAGTTTGGCGTTTGCCCATTAGCAAGTCTGGCGCAGCACAACTGTTTGTAGCTGTCTTCTGGAAAGGTGGTTCTGCTGGACATCTCTGGGAAAGGAAACTGGAGAATTTCTACTAGCCTCTGCTGTTCCTCTGCTCCTCTGGGAGACTTCCCGAGCACTGCGTGGCTATGGCTGAACTCTACTTGTTTACTACTTGGGCTCCAAATTTAATAGGCACCTGCTGTTGCATGGCAATCTTCAAGCATGAGCCTCTTACTGAAAGAAGTACTACTCAGAACTGTCTGATACTGTGAATTTGCTAATTAATTCAAAATTTTAAGTAGAACCTGTAATAACTTGATAGGTAAGTAACAGATTCTGCTTCCTTTTTCTTCACTTCCCCCTCCTCACCCCTTATGAGAGCGTACCCAAAAAGAGACGTTGAATTTGAAAAATCTACTGGTGATTCAAATGCTCTTTTTTGTCAAATGATTGATGATATATAGCATGATTCAAATCACTCCTGCAGATGTCGAGGCAGGCTGGATGCTTTCTAATGTATGTTTGGGGTCCCAGCTCCTGTGAAAGCTTCCGTTCTTTGACTTGCTGAATTCCAAAGCCATGGAAAACTTCCAAAGAGAATCAATGAACCCAGCTTTTGTTAAGATGTACTTGTAAGCAATTCCTGCAACGTCTGTTTTGGACATTCTCTGCAAATTATTCCTGAGAATATTTACAATTTATGCTAAGCAAAATACTGAATAAGTATTTGGAAATATTACTTGTCAGGTATATTTCTTTAGACTTAACATTTGTTGAAATAAATGAATAGCTGTGAACTTTTGATGAGGTAAAAATTGTTATTCTGAAATATGGACTGAAGTATTAAGAAGTAAGTAGCAATTTTGATGAACCAGCAAATCCAGTGTGAAAATTAAATATAATTAATTTTTCCCAAATATAACTTCCTGTGTCTATTATGTATATAGCACATAAAACCCAAGGCTATAGTCAGATGTTGCTGACTAGCTACTTAAGCACAGAGAGATATGTGAAAGCTTTCCTGGATTTTTTTTCGTCTTCGACCATTTCCTACCTTTTCCTCCCCCATCTACCGCATGGAAGCCTGTACCTCTCTCAGGGTCTGCTGACCATTTGTGATAATACAATAAAGATGTTTTACTTACAAAGAAGGTACAGGTCGTTTAATCCTCACAGCTGTCACCTCTCGGTCACTGTCGTCTTGCTCGAGTTTGTCCTCTGCTTCCCCATAGCCACTGTCTTCTGCATCCAGGCTGTCACCATGACGCTTAAGCAGCAGTTCTTCCTTAGGCCCCTCTTTGTCCTCTTGTTCCATCTGTTTCCAGCCCTTGGTCAGCTCTGATACCATGTTTGAACACTTCCTTCTTATGGTTGGAGATAATTTGCCACTAAGAATTTTGTCAAAAGCACTTGATTCTTCTTTGAGCTTGGTCATCTCTGAGCTATTGTTATTCTCATATCTTTCACTGAGGAGGCTAACATCACCTCCTCGTTCATAGGCTTTGCTTACAACTGTTCTGGTCACTTCTCTGCTTTTAATGCTGAACTTTTTGAGGGCTTCGTCTGATTCCCTTGAATTTTTTTCAGCATCTCTAATTGTCACTGATTCTTTTGCTGAGGATTTTTCATCAGCTTTTCCTTGATCCCTCTTGACAGATGGAATTGGCCATTTTTTGAAGGGTCTTTCTTGTACAGGCTGAGCTGATGAGTCTTCTGCAGGGGGGACCCATCCAGGGGGCTCTTGGGCTTGCTTTACATGGTGGTCAGATACCCACTGCTGCCAACCTCGTGCCAAGCTGAAGACTATGCTGGCCATTCGGATCTTGTGGACAGCCCTTTTCGCAGGAGTAGTGCTTGGCTTTTCTTCAGGAGCCATGTTGCTGTCTGCTGCCATGCTGGCTTTTCTTCTTCTTGTGCTAAGCACCTTCTGAATGAACTTCCTGAAGTGAATAATGTCCCCCCAAGACAGCTACAGAGATTTAAATAGAAGCAGGAGTGGTTTGTGCCCATGGAAAATATGTGAAACACTTCTCATGAAGATATAGTATCCTCACTGTTACGGAGGTCTTTTTTTAAAACACAGGGTTGCATTTCATCACAGCAGATGAATGATGCATGATGTAAACAGGGTGACACGGACCTGCACTGGAAATAGTTGGAAATTATAGCTCCTTTAGTCCCCCTTCCCTGGGACTGCTTAGTTCTCAATTTGTTGGCAAGGGCCTTGTTCTTCTGGAAGTGCAGAACTTGGGTTAAAGATACTGAACAGAGTGTCTGAAAATGCTAAATGTGAAGTGTTGTCAGTTGCTGACAACTTTGGCCAGAGTAGAGACCCCTCGTCATCACAAGTAAATAGTGGCCCTCGTCATGAAGCGTAAAGCCAGAAGCAGACTATGAATGAGAAATGCTTAGATTAATTTTCTAAAAAGATGCTAGGTGATTTCTTCTTATTGCTCATATGTCCAAGGAAATCCAGGTTTGTTAATTTTTTATAAGGTATTTATGTGCTCTGTTCCCAGTCATTATCTATTAATGTCTATCTATTTAGAACATACCTTCAGGGAGGTCTGGGAACACTATCATGTTTGGTGTCAGTGTTAAGGATAAGGGAGTCACTATCTCTATTCTGGGGATTAATATAGTAAGTCTGACTTGATCTGATGGATGAATGATCTCCTAGTTTTAGGATTTTGGAAAAAATAAAGTATAGCCAATTTGATTCCTGACTGCTTTTCAAGGAAGTTGTATGCAAAACTTAGTGTTTACTTGTGTATTATTTACAGCATAATTATATTTAGCACGTACAGTATAGAAAACAATCAAATTTCCTAGGAAAGTTTGTGATTTCTTTATTCCAGATGACTTTCTGGAGCACGCTCATATTTGAATTTGTAAAATTGTTTAGTGAATTGATACATCAATTATACATAATGATACACAGATATTCTCTGAGATACAGTTCTGTGGTATCGTATTTCTTAGTATAATGTTTCCTAAATAGGAACGGAAAATGGTGTTCCTTTTTCTATCCATCATACCTTGCAGGTTACAGGATGACCTCTGACACTTGCCATGTGGCACACTGAACTTCAAGGAATTCTGTTGATCTCGTTGGTGTTACACCAGAGATAAATATGGACTCTTGGTACTCTGCCTTTTTCTCTTCTCTCTATTAAAGGTTGGGTTGTTTGAAGTATGTTGGAACATATCTAGCTCTTGTTTAATAATACAAGACTATATCATACCTTTGACTTCTAGGCAGAATTCCTCACTAATCTGTGGAGTCATTTCCTCTTCAGAACTGATGACATAATGTAAGTTAGTGTTGCTGTTTGATATTTACTCATACTTCTATTTTAGAAAAAAATGTGTCACCTCTGTATACTGTACAACCTCAGCTATTACCAACTGCATCATAACTCTGAAATGGCATTGTGAGGTATATGTACTGATGCAACTTGATTAAAAAGCATGTGTTACTAAACATTTATTCGGGTGGCTTTTTAAGGCTAATCAGGAGTGGGAGCTTCTTGTGTTTAAAAAGTACACATGCACATGCATGCGTGCACACACGGTGGTGCATGGTCCCAATATACAAGGAAGATGCAAGTGAAGGAAAAGAATAATGCACACGAAGAGTAGGAGTATGACACCAGCTCGTTTCATCATTCCCTATGATTTCTTGAGTGTAACGGTGGCCAAAGCTTCAGGAATCAGCTGAAAGCTAATTACGGAGGTAAGGGGTGAGGCCAGGGAAGAAGTGCAGTGAAACTTAAGTGAAAAGGCTGTGGAAGGACGATCATGGACTGTAAGACCAAGAAGGACCCCTGTCCTAAGGTAGGATCAGCTCTACCTGCATCTGTTCAGGTTCCTGTTTTACCTGTTCTTAAAGACTACCAGAAGTTGACACTCCCCACTCTACCTAGGCAATCTGTTCCAGGGGTTAACAGGCTAAAATGAAACTTTTTCTGAGGTCTAACCTCCACCTCTGTCGCAGCACTGTAAGCCTCTATCAGTGCTGAGAACAGACAAATCCCACCCTTTCTAAGGCAGCCTTTCTTTGTAAAGATTGCTGTATTCCTCCTAAATCTGCTAAATTACCTCACTTCTTCCCAACATCTTGCGTGTTTTTGTCATCCCTGATCACACTTTTGCTGGCTTCTGGATTCCCTACACTAGGTCCACATCTTTCTTCAAGTGCGATGCCCAAAATGGTGATGGCATTTTGGTTTAAGCTTGCCCATACTGATTAAAAGGAACAGATGTCTTGTACATTGTGTCCCTGGTTCATATTCTATCTTTAATCCCCAAAGTTTCCAAAGACTTTCCTGCTAAATGGCTATCTGTATTCACAGAGCTGACAATTCCTTCATATGTGATCACCTTTGTTGTTATTAGATTGTGTTCTGATTTGTTCAGGTAGCTTTTTCAATTCGTTGTGATTAATTTGATTTTTGAATCCCTGTTCCAATGTTCTTGCAACTTGATTCATGTTTCATAAATGTACTATTTATTCCACTTTTAGAATCACAAGCAAAGATAGCAGGTAAGTATAAAGTAGACCCAGTTAACAAGCACATTCAGCTTGATGGAGAGCTATTGCTATTTATTTTCGTGTGGTTTCCCAGTTAATTTTATACTATTGCAAAGAATTTTTCATATGAGATAAAAATCAAAAACTGACCAACATCAAGATACGTAGCATCTGCTGTTCTTGCCCATCTTTGCAGGTTGGACCAGATGACCTCTGGAGGTCCCTTCCAACCTTAACCGTTCTGTGATTTTGTGATCTTCGAAAGTCTGCTAGTTTGCTGTAAACAGAATTAAGATTTGTTTAATGTAATTTGTCAAATCAAAATTGCTTGTAATCATCCTTGTTACAAAGCCCTCGGCTAGGTTTATTACTGTAGTTACTGTTTTGGTTCTTGGGCACATTTACTCTCATACCATACTTGCAAGTAGTTTTACTGAAATTCATGGTACTAAACAAGAATTACATTCCTGAGGAATGGTTGGAAATTGCAGCACACTTCAAAGACCTTCTTAATAAAGAGACTCCTTTTTTCCAATGGACTTGACCTCAGTGTACTGGTCATGTTACCATCAACACCACAGACTTAATGCTTACTTAGTTTAGATAAATGACAACGGAAAGTTACGGACTAATGAAAAACACCAAGATTACAATTCTAAACTACTATTAAATCCGTGTTGCATGGCAATATGTTAAACAATTGTTTAGTTTAAATTGGTCACTATTTTAATCTGAAGTTATAACATCACAGACTTCTCCAAAGTGCCAGTGAATCTTTAATGTAATTATTCTGAGGATAACTAGATTTATGATGCTTAATTTTAGGATGTACAATGTTGCCTTGAAAGCATTGAATGGTGTTTTATTTTATAGGGTGATGTTGCCAGCAAGAAGGTGATAATAAGCAAAGTATAAATAATGTCTGAGTCATGAAGTCAGATTCATACTCTGACTCTGACTCTGATTCATACTCTGTAAAGTTGCTTACTTTACATATGTTTAACTACAGTAAGAGTAGAATTTATTACTTTTTAATTATTATTTTATTTTATTCTTAGTGGAATAACAGGCCAAGGCTCCACCTAAATTTCTGTGCCTAATTTCCCTACTGGCAGTTCCAATGCCAGCCCTTACGGCATGGGTATATTTTAGGCTGGCTGAGCCTGGGACACATTTTCTGTGTGTCTTTCACACCTCACAAGGTATATTCCAGTGCACAGCAAGGCTTGGTCAGGGTGGCTGTCACAGACTTTCAGAAGTTCAAAACCTGTGCTTGAAGTCAGAGCTGAGGGACGATTTATTGCAGAAGGTATATAGGGGGAATAACAATTGGAGAAAGTAGATAGATGAGCGGGCTTGAAACTTATGTTGAAAGTTGTAAACTCCCTTTTCCTTGCCCCTGGCTGCATACGGTTCTGGGATTTAATCTCTTTGACATCTTGAGACAAGTCTGCTTTTGTTCCTAGGACCTCCATGCTGCTTTTGGATTGCTGCATTTCACTTAACACCTCTGATTGCCTGAATCCAAAGTTATGAAGGAACAGCTGAGAGGTTGCCAATGTCAGTGTTAGAAATTGGGATTTTCTTTGGTTGTGTGTTTTTTTTTGTTGTTGTGTCCCATCCCGCCCCCCCGTCCCACCCCCATATGGGTTGTCCTCTGTATAGTTATATACTATTTTAAAATCTTTTTATTTTCTCTCTCATGCTGTATAATATTAACAGTCTCTGAGAGACCAGTTTGTCATTAATTTATTATTTTTACATTTTTTTAGGATGCTTAATTTTAAAAGTAGGACTGTGTCCTTCACCCATTGCTTTACCTTGTCAGACGTTGATATAAGTTATTCAATGTTTTTGATGCCTTAAAACAAGGAATTCAATCTTCAACCAATTGTAAGTGTATGAAAGATGCTGTCTTCCTCCTCAGAGTTAGTGGAGAATAACAAAAACAAGCTGTGTTCCATGGGAAAGTATAACCAGCTGCCATTGTCAACAGGAACCTCAAGACTGAATTTTCTTTTCATCAAGACACTGTGTCAGAACATCATACATTGCCAGTGATTACAGAGAACTTGGGCAAAGGGTTAGAGTTCTGGATTTCCTTAGTTTTAGAGTCCACGTCAAACATATAACTTCTAACAGTAGTAATGAGCAACTGTGTCTCACTGAGTGCACTTTCCTGCACAATCCAGGTGTCTAGAAAATGGACTGATCCTGACCTTTTGGACTGGGTCCTCTCTAGGCATCGACAGAAAGTACTCTATGTATTTGCTAGTGCAGTTCCATGTGTTTGCATCCTATATATACCCATAGTCTTTTCTGCTAAAATTGTGTTGTACTGAGTAAACTATCCCTGTGAAATTAACACAGAATCTTGAAACTGCATGTGGTTATATGTCATTTCAGAATTCAGCTATAAGAGATGGGGACTTATCCATGACCTATCATGACAGCTCTTCTTTGTGAAGAAAATACACCCAATAAACTGCCAAGAAACCCTGGTCAGAACCAGGGTTGAAAGACTCTTAGTTGTGGAAGGGTAACTGCAGGAGAGGGAAGACCCACCATCCCGTAGCAGCAACTATAGCTAATGAATTGTAGCGCATAGCCCCAGATCTCCTCTCACTCTAGGTGAGCTGGACTTAAATGTTAGTCAGCCAAATAATAGAAAACAGCCCCGTAGAAGCTGAAGTGGCTGAAGATGAGAATTCAGGATGATTTTTCACCAGTCTGGTAGAGAGACCTAGCTGTTAGAGAGAAACCCAACCCAAGATGCAGAGATGCATCCATATGTCTTCAAGTTCCGATACAAGCCCTGCTGTTGAAGTGACAAAACTTTTTGCTGCCTTGAAAATGTTACTAGTCTAAAGTTGTCTTCTCTTTACAGAAGAAGAAAGCTAAGATTAGGATGTAGACCCTTAAAGCACTTTGGCACTCTCTTCCTACATTTGCATATAGTGCCCACTGCTTTCCTTGGGAGTTAGATGTCTGCAAGGAATCTATTCAGTTTAATCAAATTTATACAGGAAAAGAAAGCGGAGGTAAGCTCAGATGCTTTTAGTGCCATTGTACCTTCAAGCATAAATACATCTTTTATCTGAATATCTGTATTGAGTGAGCAGAAACAAGGAACAAGCATTAATGATTTCCTGCAAATGTTTGTTTACACTTTTAAATTAAATTGCTTCATTTGCATTAGGTTTTCAGTTCTATTCACATTATGAGGGCATTTCTGAAGATCATGAAAACAAGATAGCCTTTAAAAGATACCTACAAATATGTTATTTTTCAAGTTTATATTGATTGTTTCTCTTTCTCAGTGAAAGATTATCTTTTTCTGATAAGAAAATAATTTCATATTATGAGCAATTTAATTTTGCGGTTCCAACTTGCTGACGTATCTTAGTTTACAATTTGCCAAGAAATAGCTTTATGGCTTTGAGAATATGACATTACTGGCTGCGATTGAAACCTGTCCCTAAGCAGAACATTGGACACAAGGAATTTAAAGTCTTCACATAACTTTGCAATGTGAGACGGATGGGAGCCATACCAGAACAGGAGAACCTGAAATCAGACACCTAGATGTAATAGGATAGATGATAAATGTATTTTAAACATCTACAAGAAAGAATAACAAGTTGTTTTTTTTTAAAAAAGACACAGTTCTATATAGACAAAGGATGTTACAAAACCAGAGAAAAAAGGCATAATCAAATCACCATCTTCCAGGTATTATTAAGGTAGTGTTCCCATGCATTATGGCTGTCAGTTTCTTCTGTTAAAATGAACTGCATATTTCTCATTATCGGTGTTTCTCAGATTTCAGCATGACAAATGTGAGAGGAAAAAAGAATTTTCTCAATTTTCCAAAAATTTTTCCTTTCAGAGATGGTATCTTCTGTTAATTAAAGCAGTACAGAGCAGAACTGAATTAATAACTTTTAAAGTATTTTTTTAATCTTTTTTTTTTAAATGCATTTACTTCCAGGTATTACTGGGTGTGCATCATTTTGTTCTCCTGTATTATTTCTACAGTCTACTAGTTTGATTTGAAATCTGACAATAGAGAGTATAAAACATACACAATTGTGCCTTTGATGCACATACTTGACCTACCACAGGTTTTTGAAGGACTGTTGAAAATTTGCATTTGACTTCTAACAGAGTCATTACATTGTAAGTCTTGCAACTTGCAACAAAAAAGAAAAAGTCATAGTTTCTGAAATCATGATTTGAGAAGGAAGAAGAAAACAGACTGGACATTTTAGGAAATATGTTCCAAGCTCTTCAAATGCAGAGAACCTACACATAGAAAAAAAATTACAGGAAAACAGAATTTGTATATGAAATAAATCCAATGTTTTATGATTTGCTTTAAAGTGGTGTAATTCAGGACGAGGCTCAGAACTGAGGAAACAGGCCTATTTCAGTATATTTTGTGAGGTCTCTTAATATTGACTGAGGGAAATACCTAGAATTAGGCAAATGATGCTTTTTTTTAATCTATCAATTAGCTAAAGCAATTAACATATTTTCAGTGCCTCAATCAAAATCATACTTGGCTCTATTGGTATTCTGTGTCCTTAGGGGTCGTGACACAAATGATTGTTTGAAACAAGTGACGTTATGGCCCAGATTTGGAAATATCTGCGATAGAAAGCAGAAATCCTCTTGACTAGTTCATCACGATGTTTCTCATAGTACAGGGGATCTCATTTTAAAAGTTATACCAGTATGCTGAAGCTGTAACTGGGGCTGTGATTCTTGACCTTTGGGTAATGCAAACGAAGTCTCCTGAGTGCTGTCGGCTCTCTGCTCCCCCCGCTATCGCATTCCACTGCAACAGGCAGGACATACCGTTATTTATTAGTTCTCACTTAACCACCAACTGCTTTAACAGCATGCAGCTGTGTTATTGTTAGTAGAGGTAGAGCCCTAACTTTGCTTGTCTATAACCAAGCACAAGTCCTGTGGCCAGTCTACAAGAGGAGCGCTGCTCTGTGAAGTTACTTGCATGAGCCCGGCTGACATTCGGTGTCAAGAAGTGAGTGATGGGAATTGCCAGGAGACCAGGTGGTATTTACACTGTCATATGGGTATTTCTATGGCTCACAACTGGGCTTCAGTTGCCAATGAAGTTAGAGCTGAGATTCCCAAGGCTCTTTCGAGGTTAGTTTTGATCAAAAACTTCAAAGGCATGTTAGATTAAGTTACACAGCTACCTCATTTTTAAACTACTCTTCAGACATCTGCCTTGTTTCTTACATTATATAAGAGTAATTAATTGGCCAAAATTAAGAAGTAAAATTCTTTGCAAGAAGGAGATGAGAGCAGAGGAGTGGGATCTTGAAGACTAAACCCCACAAGCATTACTTAAAACCACCCATCATTTGATTTGCAGTACAGGAATAAGCTGTGCTTTCCTCTTGGATACAAGGATACCTTGCTGCTGGTAGCAGCACCCAAACTGGAACAAACTGTTCTGGGAGGGGGTCACAGGTATAACAACTCAATTTTCTCGCAAGTTTGGTGGGCTGATTGTGTGGCTTCCTTGTGCTCTGTTTAAGCACCCAGACAGGTATGCTTAGAATTCCAGTGGATGATTTAGTGATTTAAAATGTAGATCAGTGTGTATTAACAGAGATTTGTAGGGAAAAACAGACTCCCCACCCCCTTTTCTTGACTGAACCAAGTCAACTTCCCTCACAAGTAGCATCAGCCATTTAAGCACAGAAAATTTGAGGAAGTTGTAAATTTTTCAAGAATGGCTTTTGATTTTTGAAAATGCATGGCTGATTGTCTTGAGAAGTTTTGCTTCTCAGGCTGGTAAAGTGTTGCTACCTCTCACTGGACTGGACCATTCTAGTTCATTCCCTACATCACTAGTCACCGCTGACTTAGTCCAGTGTTGTATATCTCAGGAAATGATTAGGAGTGCGATTTGACTGAACGATAACAAATTCGGTATTGTTTAACAGCTCCAGAATTCAACCTCAGCTTTTCTACACTTTTTCTTAAAATAAAGAGAAAGAAGAAGCACATGTTTACATTTGAAGAGTGTTTTGGTACTTACATCACTCGACTGGGTATGGCAATTTTGGGGCTACTGCATTCACCTTTTTTTCTCTGTGGAGCCTGTTAAGGTTTGTGGCAGAGGCCAATGGATCTGTCCCTGAGGGCTTAACAGGTTTTCCAATATAATAACGGTATCAGAAACTTAAGTCAGATGTAAGTAATCTATTTTCGCTCTTTTCTTAGCCAGATGATTGCCAATAAATATTTTTGCTGAAATTGCTGCACTGTATCAATATCGGTCTTTATTTCTCTCTTGGTATTTCTTTTCACATAGTGATTTAGGAAAGAAAGGGAAAGAGACTGGGAGATTGTGTATGGTAGGAGAGATGTAATAAAGATAAAAGATTTCTTGTCATATACTCTGAATCCCACTGGGAATCATGTGAGAAACATTTCAGTGAGTGGAACCCGCAGGCAAAGGCTGGCACCAGGCAACACACTGAGCCAGAATACCTACACTTAAGCTCTCTTTTAAGGGCTCTCCTATTCTGAGAGTTGAATAGTAAAAAGGGCAAGGTTTAGCTGAGCCCCAGGGCTACAATATTCCACACATTTGGCAACCAAATTAGAAAAAATCCTTAGCAGGAAATTTGTCTGCTGTGTGTACATTAAAAGCACAATAAAAATAGTTGGATGTAGGAAGAACATTTCTCATTGTCATTGTTTTGGCGGTGCTGGTTATAAGCCTTCAAGGCACTTTCTCAAGAGATTCACAATGAAGATATGTGAGGGAGGCCTAGCGCTATGATGAATGCTTGGTGCAGCTCCTATCCCTTCCACCGCTGTTATCGGTTCCCACCACGTTGCGCTTTCATGCGACATACAGTCTTTTGGCTCTGTGCGCAGCTCCTCCCTGCTCGTGAGTCCTGCTTCTGCTGTGCTGTGCGGGTGAGACTGGATCCACGCGGACCCCAGCGAGGCTCAGTACTGCTGCTGGCGATTGCCTGTGCTTGGCACTGGGAGCCGAGTTCACGGTGCCCAGCACCAAAGGTCTTTCAGGAACATCATGGGAAGAGTCAGGTGTCCAGAGCAGGGGTCCACAATAACTGGCCAGCTGAGGAGGTAAAAGGGAGGAAGACCTTCTTCAGTTGATTACTAACAAAATTTTTTCATTCTGAGCTTATTACTATGAATAATATTTAATAGTAAATCAAGTAGGTTAACAATACAGAAGAACTTCTAAAGGAAGATTTGATTTCTATGACTGAAATTATTTGGTCACAGAATCTATTAAATTTGGTAACACCACCTACTTCACACGGCAAAATTTGTCTGAGGTGGGGCCTGTATTTTGGTACAAGTTTTCAAAATCACTAGTTGTTCTTATATTTTTCCCTTGCAAAAGAAAAATACATTAACAGTTCTCAGTCTCTCTCTTAGATGCCTTTTCATGTCCTGAAGCTCCTATGAGCCCCAAACATCTTATGGTATTTATGCCTTCACGTCCTGTTCCATTAAGTTTTGTCCAAAAAGACCATCTGATAAAGTAGTAACAAAGTAACTTTTATCTCCTCCTTGTCCCTAAGGTCTCGGAAGATATTTGTTTTTCCTCTCTTCTGTTTTGTGGAAGAAGCTAAAATTGTCTTCTTTTAGTAAGTCTGCCTTGGTTGGTGCTCACCTTAGAGGAGGAAGGAGCAGTTCCAAGAGGGAGTTTCTTGTGCAGTCCCTTTTTGCCAGTGTAGCTGCCACTACAAATGACTCCTTGCTTCTTGTTTGATTTCACACATAGGCTTCCCCTTGCCTCCAGTCTCTGAAAGAGAACTGTGGTCAGATAATATGGGCTGTCCTTAGTATTGAGGCACTTTCAAGGGTGCTTCTCTCCAATTTTAGCCATGCCAGATTAAGTTTCCTTTAAGTTCTTCAGCATTTTAAAGCACTCCTCAAGCTGAAGTGGTTCAAACAAACATCCCTGGCTTGCCAGGAGAGAGCTCAGTCACCCAAGAGGTTGGGAAAAGGGAATAATCCTCACATCCCTCATGCTCTGGCAAAGCTGTAACCTGTAACACCCAGTGTTCAAGACGCAAGGGAGGGGCAAAGAACAACCCCAAAAATATCTATCATAGGAGAATACTTGCACTGTGAAGAGCTATTTGGGGTTTTTGCCCTATGTCCTATGTCTTTTATCTAATCAGTCATCAGCTGAGGGACTTCAACCCAGAACTTTGTCTGCACACACTTGCTGTGCTTTCTATTGGCCTGAATGAATGGGCATGACCAAAAGCAACCTGGGTCACAGCAACGAAGTCTGTGCCAGACTAAGCTAGTAGACTGCAGAAGGCATTGGCATGACCTGTGTACTGTAAAGGACACACTGACTGGTAAGTTACTCTCTGGAGCCCCAAGGATATGTTAAGCATGGCTGCAGCTCCTGTGTGTACCAACACAAAGAAGACAGTAAGAACTGCTTCCCTTATCTACTGCTGGAAAGTGCTAACCGTTCAAGGGAACGCTGCAACACTGTGAAAGTAGCATCTACTAAGAAGTCTTCTGTTGTGTCCTGTGGAAAAACTAAACTTGCATTACAGAATAAAAATGCCAGGAATGATCTTCTTTCCACTATTTTTTTGGGGGGTGGGGGTGGGGGTGGGGAATGACACCGCACTCTGTTTTTCTTACAGAAATGCTACAGTTTATTTTAAAAGTAATTCTTGGTGATTCTGGAAGGTTAGTTACTTGTTTAGCATGTTCAGACATGTGTATCATAAACTTATTTAGTATTTCTGAGTATAATTTTATCTAGTCTTTAGGAAATACTTATATTGAGCCATTGCACTTCCACGTGCTGTTGCCTCCAGTTTGGGATGGTTCCTTGACATTACCAAAAATAAACCAGTGACTAAGGTCCAGCTGTGAAACGGTACTTTTAGGAAATCTCAGTATTAGGTACAGATCAAAATGCTGTAGCTCTCTTACTTAAACAATATTATATTTTTTCTACATCACTGGAGGTCTTATTTTATGCATACTTAATGTTTTAGTACAGGAAGCAGTTCAAATCTAGGGAAATCTGAAAAGGTTAGATTCTGGTATATATTGCTGTTGATTAAGGTTTATTATATGGGGAGTCCAACAATCCCAGTAAGCATAGTGGCAAGATAAGTGATCATTATCTGATATAACGAAGGGTGGTGCCCCATCAGAAGATGAAAAAAACTTGTATTTTAATTGAAAAACACAGTAAGTATAGACAGTATAGATAACTAGGGATGAGCCCATGTTATTGGGAATAGAGGATATGGAAAAGTGTGGAGAAACCACAGAATGCAGCACAGAATGGAATTCACCACCCTGAAAGGTTCCTGGCAGCCCAGGCTAGAGGCGCAGAGCTAAATGATGGCAGTAATGAATACACATATCACATGCAAACAGAAGGATAAATAAATATTGCATAATCATCCATAATAATCTGAATATATGATCAATGTTTTCTTGAGTGATGGCTGGATTTCCCTATTAAGGAGATAGTACATCTTATTATATCAATTTTAGTTCATTTGGAAACTGTTAACTTTAAAGTGTTTGAGTGTAATGATGGCAACAGTTTTAAAAGAACCTTAGTGACCCTGAAAATCAGAGGATCATCAACATATCACAAGTCATTTTTGGAGATACCTTTGGAAGTTACATGAGTTAGCTCCTGCCCTCTCCATTCTAATAAAAACTGAATTTATCTGTCTTTACTGTCATGAATAATCTTGAGCATTTGCCATAGTACAGTCAAATACATGCATAACTCCAGGAGGACTTTAATCTTTCATCAGAATCAAGCTCTTGATGAAAGGTTGCTCAGGTTCTTCTGCAGTGAAAATGTAGTGGCTGCATTTAGACAGAATTTGTAAGAAACGTGAAGCTTTTAAGCAATAGGCCAGCATGCTTCTCCGCCAAATGCACCCGTTTTGGTTTTAGGAGATTTGCATTCTCTGTGGCTCTAGGACAGAACAAGCAGCAAGGGTCCTTGCACCTGTTTTTACTCTAACGATGTCACCAGGAGCTGCAGAAGAAATAATGACAAGACACCAACGTTGATCCAGCGTTCTCTTACTGGACAAAACCAACCAGAAATGTTCTTCCATTAATGAGTCGTGTGGGAAACTTCTGTGTAGGCATGGAGCTATGAGCTCCGGCTCTTTGCACACTGGTATTGCATATTCATTCTCATGCTCTACATATTTCCAGTACAGCTTAGCTCTTCTTTAAACTCCACCTGCCTTCTGAACAAGGGGATTTTCATCGTCTAGTCAGGTCTAGTTCATATAATTGCATGATTGCAGTAAATCTCAAGTGCCACTTTCAACACATCTCATCATTTTCTGTTTTCTTACTGAAATTCCAGATGGCAAAAGAATTCACAGGTTAAATTTCTTTGTACAACACTATCTGTCCTACATCTGTGTTATTAGACCATTACAACATCTCAAAAGAATAGATAATCCCTATTCAGTGTGACTGTCTTTAAAAAAAGATGCTGACCTCCAAGCCAACCTAAATAGACCATTTATAGAAATAAACAAATTACTGTTGGAGTCAGGCTTGTCCCAAATTCTTCTGTGAGCAGAGAGTTGGACGTAATTGAGAGATTAGGAGTCACGAGGTTAATGAGGTCATACTGCCAGGGTCCAGTCTGGGTTTATTATAACATGAAAGACTCGGCTCTGATCCTGACTGGCACGTTCACTTAGCAGCAATACCATCCTGGCACCAATCTGTTCAGAAACCTGAAACAACCTTCCATGAGCTGTCATCTTTCTGCATCACATCGTCAGATGACACATGTTCCTCTGAGCATGAAACCACTTAGGTCATCTCCCTCCGTGTTTTTTGTAAACATGTTTGTTAAGAAGAAAGATTCACTAATGGAACTTCCCCTTTTTTAAAATTATAAAAGGACTATCAGAATTTTAGTAAACTCTGTTTGAAAACCCATATTAACTTTCCACTTAGCTGACCGTCACCTCTATCTGAACTATGTGAAATGCCATATTTTACATTACACATTAGAAAGAATGCTGCTATTAATATTTTTTTATTGGTGATGTTTTCTGGATGGTGTGTGATAACAAACCTCAGATAACAGAAGTGAAGTATAATGGCTTGTTACAAAACACTTTCTGCCCTGTACACTGAACGAGATGTTTCTGTGGAAGGTGGACAGAGTTCTTGGGTTGAGACAGATGCCTGGGGCAGGGGATGAGCAGAGCTGCAGAAGCACAGGTTCTTTTACTTTTGTAAATTAGTACTCCTAATACTGTGCTTGACTATACAACTTCAACAAAAGCATCTTTTTACATGCCAAGAGACTTTTTTTTTTAAGTTTACTAGAAAATTTTCTATGGAACACTTTCTCTATTGAAATATAAACTTATATAAAAATCAAATGTTTCTTGAAAATAGTTCATTTTCAAAATGAGTCTGAAAGAACATCAGGAATTTTCAGAACTGCTGACACATAAGAAAGACCCTGCCCTTCACCTGCGGTTCTGAAGCCCAAAGATTTTGTAAGGAAAAACTCAAAACAGTTTGTAAAAATTCAAAACATTTCCCTTTCAGAGCTTGAAAATGAAAAAATATTGCATTTCATTTTTCAGTGTTTAGTTCAGTTTACTATATGTAATATTAAACATAAGCTTCTGCAATAAAACAAAAATCAACCCCCACCTGTCTTTTTTTATTTTTAAAAAAATTAATTAAATACTTTTGCTTCCTCCACAGATCTTTCATTTTAAAAGGAAAGCAGACTTTAATTTTTGCTACATCTGAAAAGGGAAACCACTTATTTTCTCCCTGTATCTCCCAATGTCTCAGACACGTGTATTTCATGAGAACTGCCAGCTGCTGAAGTTACTGCAGTCCTTCTCAGACTTTCTGCCCTCCCCTTGACTATCCTTGCCACACTAACCAGACTTTGTCTTACCAAAATAAAACTGATGAGAATTGCAATACCTTCAGTCAACAGTTGTGAAGCCCTTTAAGACCTCAGCAGTACTGTACCCTCCCAGAAATTCTAGAAATAGCCTATTAATATGTTGCTATAATGACACGTAGTGGAATTTCATTTCCATACACATCTCTGGCCTTTTTCATCTTGACTTGGGCTAATAGAACTCGGTGAACTCAAATGTTTGTTAAGCTGGAATTAGGCTGCTCAGTAATTCTCTGGACTAAGATTTCTTTTGTCTTTTTCTTGCGTCATTGGCTGCACAGGGTGGTTTTCACCAGACCTGAATAAGGCTTACGGTAATTTAACCATAACAATGCAGCTTGTATTAGTGCTGTAATAGTTAATTTGGATTTTACAAAGTGCTATGGTCATGCTTTGTGTTGATTTTTAATTGCTTTACTGCACCTTGCTGGCTCCTTCTTTGCTGTTCATTGGCATTTCCATTTGATATAGTCTTTCTCTGGGCTGTTCTGCAGAAGTCCTTTGAACAAAGCTGATAGTATATAAACAGAATCAGCATCAAAGATGAGGGGGGTTTACCTTTTTGTTTGTCTGTTTGTTTAAATAGAGCCTTGGGCTTAAAATTTCCGATCAAGTACTTTAAACTAGATTGCAAATGTTAAGCATCAACACATTTCCTAATTGCATTTTACTCCAAAAAGAAACTGGTCTTAAATTCTTCCATAGGCACAAAACATTAAAAAAAAAAAAAGAAACACCAAGTGTGATGTGATGTGTTGTGATGAAAGACTATCTTAATGGCATCTTGACCCAAACCTTGTGACTCTGTTCCATGATCTTTTAACTAATGTGAGAATCATGGAGAACTGCTGCCACATTGGATTAAAATAAGCACCATGTTGTTCAGGGAGAACTTTCCTATTCCTTTTGCTGATATGTCGTAGCGGGGCCAGCTCTGAAGAAATGCCACCTAGCATTGCTATGGAGTACCAAACCTTCCGTTCCGCAGCAACCACAAAGAAAATGCTAAGATTGTTAAAAGTTTCTCTAATTGAAGATAACACTTTAGATCAGTCACTACATAGATTCAGGTCATGACAAGGAATGGAAATAATTTTAGAGTCAGTGATGGATGGTCCCCTGTTGGTAATAGATGCTGGGCAGGAACTGATCCTTGGTTCTTAGACCTCTCTGCAGACCACAGAAAAACAGTAAGACCTTGAGAAGTGTACTAAAATCTGATAGATTCTTCTTGGGGGTCCCGAAAAGGTTAAGAAAGGAATGTCTGCCACTAGACCTCGTCTTCTTCCTACTGCCATATTCTGTAAATCTCTTTTTTTCTGCACAAGTCTATCAAAACTTGTATGAAGCTGTGAAGGGAACAGATGAAGGCTGTAACTGGATGTCAGTTGCTGAAGGCTGTCATGTTATCGTTCCCTCTTTCCTCCCATAGCTGTTTATCACCATTTACTGGGAAAGCCAACGCAAGAAGGCTCCTTAAACAATACAAGTGTCCTCTCTCAGCCTTAATAAAACAAGTTTTCTACTGCTTGTCTTCCAACCTGATGGATAAAGAATTGTCCTCATTTAAGGTTATATACTTATGTAGGAGCCAGATGACATTAATGGAAATACAGGAATCATATTTAGGAAGCTTTAGCCAGCAGTAAGCACTGCTGCACAGATGACCAACCCCAAATGTTTTTACAAGCACCTCAAAACTCTCCTGTTTCTCCAATGTGGCTTTCCATAGAAAAGGAGTTGATTTGAGACCTTGTTCTTATTTTGGAAACAGTAAAATATTTTTTTAAATGATTGTGTAAAGCTCTAGGATGAAGTTCATCACTGAAAAAAATAATTTCCTTGGTGCAAGAAATGTATTGTAATAATGATGTGTGGGAGGCAGAGGACTTTCCTGGGGCTGTTCTGTCTGTGAAATAAAACTCCACAAGAGCAAAGGATAAGCCTTGTCACCTTCCTCTGCAAATGACTGTTCATGTATTGCTGTTCCACATACAGCTCCTGCTTACCTAAACAGTTTCTAAAGCAACACAGCAGCCTCTAAGGTTTAAAAGGTACAGGCCAAGGAAGAGAGGTCAGTTTGGTGGAACAGTCTCAGTCAATATTGATTTGCAACTAAGGGCAGAACTTAGCTAACTAGCAATCACCCAGCACTGTTAAAAATAAAAGTGGAAAGCTCCCCCATCTGCTTACTAGAAAAAGCGTCGTCATTTTTTTTGCTGGAGGCAGAGGATGACTTCAGGCTGTGTAAAGATCGTGGAACTGGACCATGGGCAGAGGTGGGCACAGCCGTGCTACCTTAATGGTAGTTGTTTCTGCTCTCCCATTATCAGGGACCGAAGCTGGTGGCTGGAACAAGCAGCTGTTTCTTCTCTGTCAGTGGCACATAACTCAGCATTGAGAGCACCAGCTCACCAGCTGCAGCTTTTCTAGTCCTAACATCCTGAAATCATATTAAGGCTACAGAACTGAGGACCAAGGGAGTTTCACATCAACAGCAAGGTCACATCCTAGCAGGTATCACCTGAATGGTTCTCAGCCACAGACTGATCCTTAGGACTGTTCTTTTTATTGCTTTTAAAGACTTTTTTTCCGTTAGCTGCTTTTTTTTTTTCCCCCCATAACTAGGGCAATGATCTTTCTTTTCAGGGATCAGATTTGATCTCCTTCCTCTAATTTTTACAGCGGGAAGGCATGTGTGGCAACAAGAACTTCTCTTGAAAGAAACTTCAAACTATGATCAATGAAGATCTTGCACCTTGTGCAGCACTCATTTCTTCCTACTGGCTCCTGCTAAAAGTAATCAAAAAGAGCTTGACAATAAAGTGTCACAGTTATAGACAATTGCATAGGAGGTATTAGCTGCCCCCCCTCCAGCATCATCAGTAACACCGGACTATTAACCTGAAAAACAAGAGGCTTTATGCCTCTTGTTCCTTGCTGCAGCAGTTTTCATTCTGCTTTTCTGCATTTTATCAACTGGCAGTGGCTAGCAGTTGCAGAGGAGATATTTCACCAGAAATCTGACAATTGATGTTGTCAGCCCTTAACCGGGCTACTGGAAGATGCCTTACAGACAACGAGAGACTCCCGTGGCAGAGGGAGACAGCTGACACTGAGCGTAATCTAGTTCACATTAAGTACGTTCACAGTTCCCTGAGGAAAGGGGCAGTAAATATGCCAGATCACTCTAAAATCACTCAGTGTGAAATGAGGCTAGAAAAGAAGTTTAATTTACAAAAGATGGAGAGGAGCTCCTAAATCAGTCTAGACACAAACAGGCTGGAAACACAATAAATGTCTCTATAAATACCTGGTACTTTGTTGCAATTTCAGATTTTTTGTATGTGTGTGTGGGGTGTTTTTTTTGTTTTGTTTTTTTTTGTTATTATTCAGCTAGCAGAGCTGAGCGCTGAGGCGGATGGACACGAATCATCCTGGATGCCACAGGTGGTGGCCGATTCTTAAACAACTTGCATTCTCCCAAGATTGTCTTTCCAGGTAATTACTAATGGTATATGGAGGACATTCAGGTGTTGTACCACTGCTCTGCAGTAATATTCTCCTCTTGGTATGATTCAGATGGTAAGTGAAGGTTAGTGATTTATTCGATACAAAAAAAAATATTTCTGTATAGAAAGAACTTGCTTCTGTCATTTTAGTGTGGTGGCTTGGGTTCTGTCCATTTTCTTCTGAGATTTTTTCACTCTTGAAAAGTACAGAAAAATTTCTGAAAGCTCTTAATGAGCTGATATTCTGTGACTTTCCAGAAATATTTCAGCTAGTGAACTATGCCAGTCCTTTGATGAGAATTCAGGTAATGGGAAAGATTAGTAAATCTGGAGCTATAGTTAATAAGAATGAAAAACTGAAAAAGGCCACATGGCAAACAGTATCAATCTGTGCAAACTGTGCTGCCAAGATTTCCACCTGGCTGTGGGATGCTTGGCAGTATCTTTGTTGGTATATGCCTGTGAAGTGCTCTGTGATGGCAAAGAGAGCTGTTGGTCAGGTGCTGTGGGTCATGCCGGATGGACGGAGCAGCAGACACAACTCATCTTCCCTCCCTCCAGCACACGTGGGTCTTGGAGCAGTGCAAGGTGGGTATGCAGGAGGCCACGCTGGGGCACAGGGTGGGACCCTAAAGACCCACACCATGTTCTCTGATCATTAGCTTCAGAGTCCCACGGATGGCTGCCCAGGCTATTTCATCCCTGCATGTAGAATCAATCTTCTTTCAACAAAAGACACAGTGGGTGCTTCTGAAGATGGCTACCTAGCACAGCTTGTGCAATGCTGCCTTGGCCAGCGGTGTTTAAGAAGGAAAGCATGCAGTGTTTAGCCTCTTTGAAGCAGCCAAAACAGCTTTTGGCACATATCACTAACTGCAGCAAACAAATCAACTGGATGATAAAAGCAACAGCAGCAACAACCAGCTTTAGCCTTTTATTTCCCGCATAACTTAGAAGGATGAAATATTTTATCTTTGAGGTTATTGATGTGTGACTGCTTCCCCATTCTTGCTTCTCATTCTCTCTGCAAATCCTTTTAACTAACTTTCAGGAGTAATTTTCCATTCCCATTTATTTTCTTTCCTACACATACTGCACAGTTTAATGTCCTCAGCTGTTGCCAGGGAAACAGAATTTTGAACCTGGCTTGTCAAGCAAATGAAAGAGCAATTATTTTTGAAGTATTTCTATAAACTTGGATCAAAGATGATAACATATTTTTTTAAGGTAGTCTTGGTAGCACTTTTTTGCAAGATTACTCAACATTTCCAGTGGCAACCCTTTGTATTGTAACTCCCACTGTTCAGCATAACATTTCCTCTGGGTACCTTATTCGGAAAGTCCCAGCAAACCTGACCTAGCTGTTTCCAAGCAGAGAGAGCACAAAATGTGTTAGGCTTGTTCAACTAATTCTTAAAACTGTCTCCTCTGTGCATGTAGAGCTGCCACTCTGGTGCAGCAAGGTAAAATTTTCCAGAGAAGAAATACCCTGATGGTAGAGGCTTGGCGGTACAGCAGGGACCATTTTATCTCCTGGAGTCTGGGCCCATATTTGGGCTAGTACCTTTCCCAGGTGCAGTTGCAGCTATCCCTTTAGGTGGTTTCTTCACTTATGCTGCTCATTGGAAGAGAGTGTGGAAGTATGGGCAGGCATTAGGCTCCACTGGTGCTGGGCTACATGTAAGCACTGGGAGATGTGCTGTGCCGACAGCCCTTGGTCCTCTCCTTCATCTTTTGATGCCCAGGTGAGCACACGGCTTCTCTCTGCTTAGTCTGGTGACAGGCCACATCCCCGCACAGTTCAGGAGTTCAGGAGACTCGAATGCAGTAGTTGCAGGAGGGAAACAGAGGGGTGGGCATGTTAAGCTGCCACCAAGGTGTCGGCTGCAGCCTGTGTGATGTTTCAGGGTTGTTCTTGAGACTGTCTTTTGGAATGAGCAACTCCCCCTGAGGTCAGTGGGTATTTTCAGTTTGTGGCTGAGCGCCTGCACTTTGCCATACTGACTGCAAGACCTTGTCCAGAAGTAGCAGGCTGGTTCCAGTTTGTAAAGTTGCTATCTATAGAGATTGCAACTCTAGCATTAAAAAACTTTAAAATCAGTATTACATTACACTTCATATAGCTATCTCAGGGAAAGTATCCTAACAGCCCCTGAGACAAACCTTAAATGAAAACAACCTGCACTGTTTTCTACAAGATCTTTCTTGTACTTCACAGTATTTATGTTAATTCTACAAGGATTTCTTTTTTTTTTTTTAATCAGGACGCTGTCAGTAAAAATCATTATGCACTCAAAACTTCATCCCACTAGTTACTAAACTGTATAGGTATTGGTTTTTTTACTATTTGGTAATGAAAATGTTTCTCTAAAACTGAGAATAAGGGTAAAAGATACACGTTCATAGACTGTCAATAACTTATGAGTTGGTGTAAAGCAGCTGATAAAAGGAAACATTTTTCCTTTCCCAATGTAATTACATGAGTCATGGGACAGTTTTCTCTGCGCTTTGGTTACAGGATACACATGGAGCCTGACTGGCTCACCAACATCCTGGAAAGCCTGAAGAGAACTGATGCGACACCACTTGTACTCTACCTCTACTTAGTCTGCTAGAAAAGGTGCTGAAAAACCTTATTACACCTACCCTCTCCTAACATAAAAAATTGATCTGAAAGTGTCAGATCAAAATATTTCAAGAAAAACAATATTTTTGTGTTCATAACCTGAGATTTTTGTTACTGAAATGGTTTTGCTGTTCTTTTCCTCAAGATAGAACATTACACCTACTTACATGCTTAAAGTAACATATTTTGAGTGGTTGAGATCCAAGTTAATAGTAAATTTCACATTTTTGTTTAAAGCAGTTATACTGCTGCCTTGCTGTATTTCTGTATAGAAGAAAGAAAAAAAAAATAAAAAAAGGAAAACAGATCAAAACTTATTAAGAATCAGAAGGCCTGACTCATTTTAATTTGGAATAAACATTTGGGGAAATAATGTGATGGATTTTCACCTGTCTGGTGTGCTGTTAATATGCTGTATTTGCTGGTGGGTAGTTTGGAACAAAAGGGATCCCTTTTTTAACTTGTTGTTAGTTGTTTCTACCCTTGAAAATTTGCCTATGTAAAGCATTGTGTTTAGGATGTCCAGACTGCATATCTTTTCTTGAAAATATCAGAAACAATGTACTTTCTGTTTTCTCTCAATTGCAGACCATATCTATTTGGCCATTTCTAGTAATTGGCAGTTAAATACTCCAACTGAGAAATTTGTTTGTTATAAAAGGCTCTTTCTGATCCTGTTGTGAGAATTAATATTGAAGTAACCTCAGCGTTGATTTTGCTCTGAAGTGTTCTGAAGCATTCTTTTGGCGTTTACAGAAGTGAGAGCTGCCATGCAGGACCCATGCAGAGGGCTGATGATTGACAGTTAACCTAGAAGTGCAGTAACTGTTACGTCTTTCAAGCCAGATTTGTCAGGGTTTTCTTTTGGAAGACAGAGATTTAAATAAAGACTCTGATATACAAGCAAGCTATCAAAGGACAAGTTACCGTATGTTAGCTTCTCTATGGTAACTTCCTGTGTTTTTCAGCTCTCGGGCACTCTTCAAGAGAAGAAAAAAAACTTAATTTCTACCTTAATTGAGAACCAAGTCACTTTCAGTTAATTGGCTTACCTTTGCCATGAGCTACACAGGCATGGATTAACTAGGGAGGTAAAGAGGGGAGTTACGGCAGTTTCAGCATTCAGAAGAGCAGCCCGAACATCCCTCTCCCCTTGCTGCAGCAGCTGCTGCCTGTTCCTCTCCCCGCACCCTCCCTACTTACAGTGTGGCTGGATCTGGCCTTCGGTTAAAAGCATGCTCACAGGCAGTCCCCAAACCCATAGCACTCAGTTGGTCTGTCGAAACCCTGCAGCTTCCCGGTAAGTTCCCCAGTGTAAAGCTGGGGCTGCATGGACAAGCTCGTGTGCCAGCATGGGGAAGGGGGGCCCTGTGGTGCAGCAGTGCCCTGCCAGCAACTCCGGCTGCCTTTGCGCCGCTGCTTTCTGAAGGCAGCCGGAGGAAAGGGCTCGTTAATTCTTTTAAGCTAACCACCCACTTAAAAAGTCATTTTTTCATCAGCAAGCAAGTAGTTTTTTCCTTCAATGAGCAGGTTCTGCCTCTCCTAGAGTCCTGGGGGCTGTGAGTGTCCATCCCATTCCCAAGCTCCTGCTGACACCTGCTGGCTTCCCACTCGCACAAAACTCAAGGTGCTGGGAGAAATTTGGGTGAGGAAAGTGGGCTAGCCCTGTTGTCTTCCCACTGCTGCTGCCTTTTACTCTCTGCGTTGTTGGTTGTTGAACCTTTAGAGGAGATGACTATCTTTGGAACAAATATTTATTGGGCCAAGCGTACATTACTTCTTGCACATGGGGTAAGAGTACAGGCTATATCTCCTCAGCACCTGGGAGGACCATAAGTATGACCCTTAGGTGCTTCAGCATTTCTTCTAGGCTCTTCTTAAAGAGGGAAAGACCATGCTGGTGACAATGGAGCAGGGATCCACACCCTCAGCACCAGCCAGGGGGCTGGCTCACCACAGGGTGAGGCATCCCACAACCTACCCAAGGAGCCAAGAGCTTCAACAGAGCAGAAGCCATACAATTTAAATTGTTTCATCATTTGTTTCAAAATGAAACAGTTAGTAATGCTGGCAACTTAGCATAATTTAATTGTTATATCTGCTTCAGAGTTTCTGACTTTACAGAGGCACTCAATGCAATGCTGGGGTCAAACAGATATTAGGCTTGATAAATTTCAGTATTTGTTTTCTAGCAAGCGGGGTCAAACAGATATTAGGCTTGATAAATTTCAGTATTTGTTTTCTAGCAAGCCTGAGATATGCAAAGACCTAATTCCCTGTTGCCCTGCCTGAAATACGCCGATTTATTTAGTGTGCTAAAACAAATGTGAAATGTAAATAACTTTCCGCTTCTCTAAATGACAGCCAGGGTAGTAGGAGACATGATCAAAAAGTTTGAGTGTAGGGTTACATATCCTTATCTGCGCGTGAATATCCTGTAATCTGAATTGAAACAAGAGTGTTTGTCCTTTCCTTTTATGTGGCACTTTCAAACTGCAAAAACTGTGACATGTAGTACAACTGAGTTACTGTTACTTGCCGGAATTAGACAAATGGAGTATTCCATGAAACAGTGCTGCTTCTCACAAATCATGCTGTACCATGTGACATGCTGTTTTGGGGGTCACTAATGACTTGAGTCCCAGGGCTGGTCCCTAGTTTGGTTATTCTGGTGTTGCAGTAGCACCTGCAGTATCAGGGTGAAAGGGAAATGTTTTTCAGTGTGCTTGAGGAATAGCTGAGCAGAAGGAAAGAAGAGCTGCCATCTTGTGTGGGGAACTGAGATTGCACTAAAGGAGGCTAAAAGTATAAGACATTTTAAAAATTATTATACCTTTGGAAACTCCTTAAGTAAAGATAATTTCAGCAAGTACTGCAACCTCACTGGGAGGATGCTGAGGAAGTAGCAGCAGTGACTCATTCTTTGCAGCAGCTAGCAGAGCTGGCTGGCCATGGAGCAGGATGTCTTGCAGCCAGGAATACCATACCTGTATACAGAAAATATCTTTGTATAATTTTGTATATAAAATACTGTAATCACAAACAAGCTTGTGTTGTGTTACATGGTGTTGATGAATCAAATGGTAGCAGGCATCTTTCTCCAAGCCTCTTAATAGGTTCTTTGTAGGACCTGGGTTCATTGCTTCTATTTTTTTCTTGCTGGATGTGGATTCTTAGCACAACCAGGCGAAGACGTGTCCTTGCCAATACTGGAAGAACAGAGATACTTTTCCAGTTTCTGTTTTCCCATTCCTTCCTAATTCCTAAAAGCAAGACTGAATATAGGAGCTATAGTAGCAGATTGTGAGTAGACCCAGCTGGACAAGGTTGTATGCAAAACCCTCACCTGCTCTTCTTCTGGTTGCCCTGGGCAAGGAAAGTGGGATGCTCTGTTTCTGGAATGTTGCTGTGGGCAGGCTGGCACTGTCCATCATTGTGTTGTCCACCAAGTTATCGATCCTGTGTGCACCAGCAACGGCTGCATTCCTTGCCTCTGTCAGTGAACAAATGTAGTGAGATGTATAGTGACACCTAAAGAGGCTATCCCAGAGGTGCTGTTGAGAATTTATTACATCCATACAGGTTTCAGATGAGAGATGATCATGAGCATTGCCACTGATGAGCAAGAGAAAGTATTCCCCATTTTGTTTAGCCAGGGATCTTCCCCTACTACATTACACAGGAATGATGCTGGAGTCTTATCCAGCCACTGAGCCAGCAGCAGGAAGTACAGCAACATCCTTACCTTAGCTTTTGCCTTTGGAGAGTTACCAGTGGTAACCAAACTCAAGGACATGAAGACCTTGTGATAAAACTGTGTACATAATACCTAGGAGGAAGAAAAGAGTTCCCCATAAGCTTATGGGGGAATGGTAATGGACTCTCAATCGTGGTAAGTGGCGAGACAGAGGATGGTAAGACTACCAAAAAAATTGCATCCTTAAACCAGAAATATGGATAAAAATAAGGGAGAATATATGTCAACATCTGTATTTTTCCCAGAAGAAGACATTGCATTGCAAAAAAAAAAAAAAAAAAAACACCTTAGCCAAGACACAGAGCATGTCTTTGTGTTGGAAAGGTGGGCTTTGTGTCTGAGGTACTATTGTGAGAAAAAACCTGTTGGTGTTTGGCAGTAGGCCCACTGGTTTTACCACATCCCCAATAAAGCCCAGAATCCTGAGGTGACAACCCTGCAGCTGCTAACCAGGACACAGACCAAAACCACATATCCTCACATACTTCTGCTTGTCAAGTACCCAAAGGAGACTGAAAGGTTTAGTTTGCTCTGTCAAGCTTACTTTCCTCTAAGTGTCTTTGCCAGTATTAGTTCTGTTTCCTGCTATAAAGTTCCCATTGAGAACCAGATGGTGCAGGCCTCCTGGAGAAGAGTTTATCTGATTTCTGCTACATTCTATTAGCAGTAGAATCTGCAGAGATAGGGTATACTTGAGGTCTGTGAGAGACAGAAAAGTAACAGATAAACCATGAAAACTTTATTTCTTTAGGTGGGCTACAAAGGGAGATCCTGAGAGAGCAGGTCAACCTCTTCATGGTGACAACTGTATGGAAAATCTACAGAGCTTTAGCAATAATCTAACAGTAGATGTTAGTACATGAGCTGGTGGATGCTGAATTTTTAAAAACTGTGTGGACAAGGGTTATCTCTGTGGGCTTACTGCTAAGGAGGTTGAGAGAGAAGCCTTCTGACTTCAGTTGCTGGTTAAATCCAAACCTAACATGTTGGGCTCCAAAACCAGCTAGCTCTTGTACAATCTCATAATATTTTTTTAATTTGGAGTTTAAGGACAATACTTATGGTGGTCTTAGTCCTTATCCAACTGGCTTTGTCAAGTTAACACTTTATGTTAATGCAACTAAATAAACAGTACACTTATTCTTGGGCCTGTGGAAACAATTCAAACCGTCTGCTGTTAAAGTGGCACCAGGAAGGAAACCCAGCTGAGTTAGGAACTTAAGGTGTCTCAGCACCAAACTTGCTTATTTCTTGTTGAAGTTGACCTTTCTGAAGGCCTTACCCTGAATAATTAGGGACACGCTACAGCTTACTCTGTTGTCCCACCTCACAACAAACCTTTAAAGTGTTTCTTCAAAGACCACTGAGAAAGACCAGAGAGGGGGCTCTTGCACTCTTCATCTGGTCTTACTTCCATCAGTGACAGTTTGGCTTTTCTGTCCTTACTTTTTAGTAAATGATAAGCAGAAGATAGACTTTAACTTCCTATCTCTGCCTTTTCCTGTAATCCTCTTGAGACCCAGCAGTGTTTCACTACAAACAGATAACTATCTTCAGTAAACCCTACATGTATCAATGAGAATAGTGGACATCATCTACCTTTCCTCTGTAAAACATAATCTACTATGATCACTTGTTATATCTTGTCAGACACAGCTGCCCCAAGATCTCCCCTCACATCTCATTGCTACCTTATGAAACAGTATTGACACACCCTCTGTTGGAGATAATTGACTGTCTACATTGTAGGTTCATGTTTAGATTATAATATTTGAGAACATTTTAGCCATTTTATGACTACCTAAGAGTGTCTCACTGTCTCTCATTTTACACCTTGAGAATGTCCCCAGGTATACACCAGGTGGATGGCAGTACTGATCTGCTTGAGAATAGGAAGGTTCTGCAGAGGGACCTGGACAGGCTGGATCAATGGGCCGAGGTCAGTTGTATGAGGTTTAACAAGGCCGAGTGCCAGGTCCTGCACTTGGGTCACAACAGCCCCATGCAACGCTACAGGCTTGGGGAGGTGTGGCTGGAGACGTGCCCCGTGGAAAACGACCTGTGGGTGTTGGTTTACAGCCACCTGAACATGAGCCAGCAGTGTGCTCAGGTGGCCAAGAAGGCCAGCAGCATCCTGGCTTATATCAGGAATAGTGTGGCCAGCAGGAGCAGGGCATTGATTGTTCCCTTACACTCAACACTGGTGAGGCCACACCTTGAATACTGGGTTCAGTTTTGGGCCCATTGCTGCAAGAAAGACATTGAGGGGGTGGATCGCATCCAGAGAAGAGCAACAAAGCTGGTGAAGGGTCTAGAGCACAAGTTTTAAGAGGAGCAGCTGCGGGAACTGGGATTGTTTATTCTGGAGAAGCGGAGGCTGAGGGGAGACCTTATCGCTCCCTACGACTACCTGAAAGGAGGTTGTAGAGGAGAGTGTTGGTCTCTTCTCCCAAGTAACTAATGATAGGATGAGAGGAAATGGCTTCAAGCTGCATCAGGGGAGGTTTAGACTGGATATTAGGAAAAAATTCTGTACTGAAAGAGTGGTCAGACATTGGAACAGGCTGCCCAGAGAGGTGGTGGAGTCATCATCCCTGGAGGTGTTCAAAAAATATTCAGGACATGGTTTAGGGGGCATGGTGGTGTTGGGTTGATGGTTGGACTTGATGATCTTAGAGGTCTTTTCCAAACTGAATGGTTCTATGTTTCTCTGATTCTATACCTGAAATTCTTACTAGTCTTTTTGTATATGGTCATGCACCTGGAATTTCATCTTGTTCCCAGTATTATTCCTTATGGCCATCTAATGCCAGTGATCACCAGTTCTTCTTGTATGCTATTTTGATCTCCCTCTGGTGCTGCTTTCCAACAAAGTGTCATCAACAAGTCTTACAAGCATGCTACTTTTTGTGCCAAAATCTTTAATGAAAGCCTTGCAGGGCTGCACTGTAGCTCCTTTTCTTCTCCCAGCTTGATACTTCACCTTTCAACACCACCCACAGCTGTTTTCAGCCTTTCATAATTCCTTTATTGTCTGTTTTTTATTGTTTATCTACTAATGTCTCATGCAATAGTCTACCATATTCACTGAAGTCCAGATAGATCAGATTGCTAAGAAAACCAGCAAAGACAGGCACAGGCTCAATTTGGCACTGTCTGTCCTTGATGTGTTAAGCCGTTTACTGGGCACCTCTATTTCTTCTTGTATTCAGCCTATCAAATGTTTCTTGGGGTAAGAGAACACACTCAACCACAAATGAGGGAGGAGAGAAATGAGATCTGTAGTTGTGTGTACTTTTTTCTCCTTTTTAAACACACATAATGTACTTGTTCCTCTGTACCATCATTTCATAAATATATTAAAAATCCTTCCTAGACTGTGTTTCCATGTTCCCACTCCTTCAATGTTATATGACTGATGCTCATGTCTCAGTTTCCTAGTTTGAACATAAAGACTATATTACCCTGCGTGTAGGTGTTAAAGAAATATTTCAGGCTAGAAATAAAAGTAGTATCTACTGTGACATTAGGAAATTTTCATTACCGTGCTCAATCTGACCTATTCTTAAAACCATAGAGAAGCTCTCAGCACACAGGCAAATGCAAATATGAATTACACCTGCGCGTTATCCCATTTTCTAGTATGCTAATGCTTATATGCATGAATCAAGGAACACTCTAATTGCAACCCTAACCACATACCGGAAATATTCACGCTTTTACATGTAAAGTATGTGTAATCAAGTTTCAGCTATTTAAATTCAGTTCTAGAAGCAGATGTAGACAGCCTATTTTAGTTTATGGAAGGCCATTAACCAGTCAAGATAACTTCACTTGCATATCCCCAAGAGAATAAAGGAAATGACTCACCTAAATGCTTGTGTCTTTTTTGTGAAGTTTCCTCCATGGACCAGAGAAGCTTAGTCAGCAGGAGCAACCTATGTTTATAAACTCTGTCCTGAACTTCAGGCTGCTGTAACCTGTGACAAGTTCAGCTGCTTTGTTTTCATATTATATATTATTTGGAAAAAAGGAGGTAGGAAGAAAACACCAAAGTTTGCTGTACTGCAGAAACCATTATGAACAGAAATACATATAAATAGGAAATCTTATCAAATACAACTGAATAAAAGTTTCTATATAATAGTTGAAGTAGCAAGTACTAAAATAAAGAATGAGAGAAGGTAGGAAGGATCTAGCAATATCTATCAGGTTGCTAGTACAGTGACAATATCTGCGGTTTTAATTATTTGGCCAAATCTTTCAAAGTGATGATAACCTTGCAATTTCCATCCTTTCCTTGCAATTTTTAATTTTTCCCAGAACTAAGTCCTGAATATGCTTTAAAAAGTACCTGCTTTTCAAAACTGGTAGTTGGGAAAAGGGGCAGGTAATTCAGCAGGACAATTTTACCACTGTTAAAAATCACCCAAGTTCCTGACCATAGAGGAATGACAGCTTATGAAGTTAATTTGCCTAAGATAAATCTGGGTATCCATATCAAATAGTGACTTACTTAGGAGTTACCTTGTATGTACCTGTTGGGAAGGTGAATCCTTCATGATTCATCCATTTTAATTCTCTCCTGGGGATTCTGGGTTCTGCACAAGTAATTAAATACAGGAACACTATGCTGATCTTACAGCATATCAAGATATTCCTCAGGCAATTTGGTAAGAAATTTATTAAGAATAAGCCTTAAATTAACACTCAAAAGATAAAGTTTCCTTGTGGTGAGTTTGGAATTCTGTTTTCAAGTATATGTTTAAGATGAGATGTACGGGCTTTTTAGCATGTGTTAAGGCCACTAAATCATGTTGGCTTTATTTTCAAAGGACCTGAGCATTTAAGATATGCTTGACCAGCTCAGTTGGTAGATACTCAGTACTTCCAAGTACTGTCTCCATTTACTACCTGATATGCTCTACTACAATGGAGCAAATTTCTGTGTGGTTCCTTACACTAGGGAAGCATAAACATGTACTGAGCCTTTTTGGATAGAGGCAGTGATGTCAAATCACTGAGTTGATGATGAGATAAAACGGAAAGATAAAACCTCCTTGTATTTCTATTTGTTTTAATTCTGTTTTTATATACACAGTTTAGGCTGATGTTGCATGGGGGTCTCTGGAAAGGATTACGACACTTTCTTCTAATCAATTAATGCTACCTTTGTGAGCTCATAACATTTCTATGGCATAAATCAAGATCGTTCATTCCCACCCTGGATTGTATTACCTAACTCCTACCAAGCCTGGGATTTGGATGCATGTCCTTATTTGGCAGCAAAAAGTTCTGTTCTTAGGCTACAGAGCTGGCTCTTTGTAAACATAATTTTGAAAATGTAAATGCAGTGGACCATGTTTCCCATGAAGTTAAAATAATGTGCAATGCTAATTTATTGCATTCAGTGATTAAACAAATAAATTCTTTCTTACGTATTCAAATTGCCATCCATCAGCTCTTTCAAGACTGCATCTATAGTACCCTTCTAGATGACTGGAGAAAAGTCTTTCATTAATTATCACACGCAGTGTTATTACTGCCTGTACACTGCTGGCTGCAAAAATAATACTTTGTGTTTCTTTGTTGTAACTTGTTGTTTCTATCTTGGCAGCAAATGTACTCACTTGAGAGTGATGAGCCTAACCAGCACAGCCACCACGTACAGAGCTCTGTACATATCTCAAACCTGCACAGAGAAGATAGCAACTCTTTGAGCAGAGCATTTGTCTCATTTAGTGAGATACTCAGCAGGTTGACTAAGGAATGTTTCCTCTCAAACTTGAGGCAGCTGTGCAAACTGCTCTGCGGTGCTGGAGAACTCAGACCATAAACCGTAGAATCACAGAATGGTTTGGGTTGGAAGGAACCTTTAAAGAACATCTAGTCCAACACCTGTGCTGTGGGCAGAGACGCCTTTCACTAGATCAGGTTGCACAAAGCCCCATCCAACCTGACGTTGAACACTTCCAATTTCTCTGGGCAACCTGTTCCAGCATCTCACCACCCTCATCATAAAAAATTTATTCCTTTTATCCAATCTAAACCTACCTTCAGTTTAAAACCATTGCTTCTTGTCCTGTCACTACACACACTGGTAAAAAGTCTTTCTCAATCTTTCTTATAAGCTCCCTTCAAGTATTGAAGGTGTCCCTGGAGCCTCCTTTACTCCAGGCTGAACAACCCTAACTCTCTCAGACTTTCTTCATAAGAGAGGTGTTTCACCCCTCTGACCATTTTTGTGGCTCTCCTCTCGACTCGCTCCAACAGGTCCATGTCTTTCTTGTACTGTGTACTGGGGACCCCATAGCTGGATGCAGCACACCAGGTGGGTTCTCACAAGAGCAGAGCAGAGAGGGAGAATCACCTCCTTTGACCTGCTGGCCATGCTTCTTTTGATGCAGCCCAGGATACGATTGGCCTTCTAGGCTGCAAGTGCACATTGCTGGCTCATATCAAATTTTTCATCCACCAGTACCCCCAAGTCCTTCTCAGCAGGGCTGCTCTCAATCCCTTCATCCCCCAGTCTGTATTGATACTGGGGGTTTCCCCAACCCAGGTGCAGGACCTTGCACTTGGCCTTAAACTTCATGAAGTTTGCATGGGCCCATTCCTCAAGCCTGTCAAGGTCCCACTGTATATCGTCCCTTCCCTGTAGCGTATCAATGTGTTTAAATCAATTTCTTACAACTCTAGTAACTGTTTTGTATTCTGTGGCCCCAGCTAGGTGTTTACAATAAACATCTTTCCTTCCTGCAGACATTAACTGCTTTGATCCTATAAAACTGTTTTTTTTGTTGTTGTTTTGGTAGCTTTATCATTTTTGTTTACTTTAAAGTTTTTACACTTTGGTGGTAATGAATGTATCCTTCCTGCTCCAGCCAGCTCCTGTCATTTTCCCAACCAGACACATCCAGATTCTTGCATTTAATATGCAGAGATCTTGAGCCATTTGTTTAACTCGTCCAACTTAAATTTGACATAGCTGAAGCTGGCATATTTTTTGCTCGCTCTTCTAATTCATTATGAAATGATTGCAAAATGCTCAGTGCAAAGCAACATTATGTTTCACTACTGTTATGAGTTGCTGTTATGAGTTATTCTTCTGACTTACAGACTGTTTCATTACACTTTTTCAGACTCTTCCCCGTAGTTGAGCCCTTTTTTCCAGTTGGACTGTATGGGCATGTTGCTGCAGGTTGAGTAACATATACTCTTTGCTTTCAGAAATCACTTGAACTTACATTAGAGCGGGGCAGAGCCAGAACAAGGAGCACAAAATTTCATCCTGCTTGAAGTTTAAAGCTTAATGTCTACTGCTACTGTCAGTATACTTGACTGTCTAGAAAGCTTTACAATGTGGTGCATTTTGTCCAGGTTTTCCTATAACCTTACTTATTTACGATCTTAATTTTTACTCCTTATCTCCATTTCTGGAGGCACCTTGTTTAGTAAAAAGACAACTCTAGGATAATTAATATTTTTAATGATGGTATGGAAATGTTGAAAATCATTCTTCATGATAAGGACTACATACCAGTGAAAGTCGTTTTGAAGGTATGGTCCACATGGGCTCTCCAGAAGCTTTGAGATGAGTGGTAATTTCTATTTAAGAACTGCATTAGTGCATTAGGGTGTTTTAATTTTTTCCCCATGACAAGAGAGAGTAGGATAAAACAAGGAGCTCAGTGCTGCTCCTTGCTCAGAAAAAATAAACAAAAATATCAGAGTTGCATAAGGAAGCAGTTTGGGATAGAAGGTGTTGATCTTTCAAGATGGACACCATTTAAGACACGTAGCTTATTAAAAGTAAAAAAAAAAATAAACAGGGCAGGAGTCTTGGCTTGCCAATAGACTTTTCTGGCATTGCCAGAGGGCTAGAGGTGGCCAAGTTTTGCTGGGCTGCTCAGAAGATGGCAGATGTGGGCGAACTGGAAAATGAAACCTATGTTTCTTAGGGCCCAAGGCCATGGAGATCATTTACATAGACTGTTAAGTTTATTTTGAAGGAAGGATACACTAAAAGTAGGATTTGAAAAGGAATTCTTCCTTACTTCTTTCTTCAAATCTATATCAGAAAGGAAGTGAAGAGCTTTGAAGCTAGCATTTGGTGCCATATACACATCTATCTGGCTTCTCCAAGTGCATCTGTCAGGGAATAGGCCTTGTGCTTTTGCCTCCCAAATTGGAAGCCCGTGGTGCTCCTACTCTTACATACAATGTGTTTGAACTCTGTTAATCCAGAAGATCAGCCAGATTATTCTTGCTAATGTTTTCCTGTAGGAGCTTTTAGTGATTTGGGAGAACGAGGAGTCGCTTTAAACAAAGTGTAGTTTGCTCTTACCACAACATAAAATTTCACAGTGGAGTTTTTTAAGTCTAGAATTTTAAATGAGTGCATGACTGCCTACCTGACTGAGCTTGTCACTTCTGTGGGCTGGATGCCAGTTTATTACACAATCATTTCTGTTGCTAACTCTGCATTTTTATAGCTGGAAAGAAAGACTTTTATTTTCATGTCTTAGCTGAGGCATATGAACTAGTTTCATAATACTCATAAAGCATAAACTAAAGTAGTGACATAAAATGCATTACTTTGATGTTTTTGCTAAGAATCTGCTATCTGGTTATCACCTTTTTTCTCATTCCTGCTTTCATTTCCTCCAAGTCCTACTACTGAATTAATGTAGCCTAGGCTTATAGTAAACAGCCTAACAGACAGATCATGGCACTCTAATGCATTGTTATGGGGAAGCTGAAATCTGTCAAAGGGGAGGTGAACTGGAACCGATTTTAAGTTCCCATTGAATTTCTCAAGAATGCAAGAAAAAGAAAAGCAAGGGGAGGTGGGGTGATAAGGGGAGAAAGACTTTAAATAGTATCCTTGACATTTTGAAATAATGATCATTGGCACTAATGCTGAAAAGCTTATAAACCACTGCTTTATGTGAATTAAGGTAGAAAGGCCAACTCCCTCTTAGGCAGAGTACTTTGTAGTGCTGTCTCAGTTTTGGGGATTAAGATGGATTTCAATAGCCTTATGTTTCCTAACAAGTCTATGATCACCAGTGCCCCTTATGGCTCTCCCGATTCACACTCTGACCACCTGCGAGGGAGGGGAAACTAATTTTTCTGCTTGGAAGCCAGATTCAGCACTTGCAGCTAGAAACATTGCTTTCCTTGAGCTGTTATCTACTCATATCATTTACCTATGGAGTAACATGGATTGTAACAGAAACGAGGAGTAGTGGCAGTACGAATCAAGGTTAGTCTGGAGCTCTTGGCAATGCAGAGGAGCACAGATATGAACCAAATTTCTCCCTTCAGCTCTCACTGCTCCTTTGCTCCAACCTTCAACACACTTTTCTGTGCTGTGAGATGCCCATGCCTCCTGTGATTTTTCAAATAGCTTCCAACAGCTTTTGAATACTACCATTACAGAGGAATTACATCTTGGGATCAAACTATTCTGGCAATTTCAGTGTACTTCAGTGTCAGCCAGTCTGTCTTCCTTCCTAGCAAGCTAACTGTGCAAACACTGGTGGGACCATAGTCAGCTCCCAGGCCTGCAAGGACAAAAAACTCTGTCACAACAAAGTACTTATCACCATGCATAGGAATGAAGGACTTGGGGGGTGGGCTCCAAAGCTGCAATGCTAATGATGTCACATACAATGGGGGAATAAGCTGGGTCAACCAAAGCAGCTACAAAGGTGCCTTAGCTGCCTCACGAGATGACAATCAGAAGACCAACCACCTCAAGGGTGTGCATGGCTATACTGGGGCCTCATGCACCCCTCCAGGGAAACCTGCATGCTCAGTTACCTCTCTGAAATGCCTCTACACCAACGCAAGCAGCATGGGCAATAAACAGGAGGAACTAGAGATCTGTGTGTGGTCACAGGGCCATGATCTCATTGCAATCACAGAGACATGGTGGGATAGTTTGCATGACTGGAATGTGGTCATGGACAGCTACATACTTTTTAGGAAAGACTGGCCAGCAAGGCGAGGTGGGGGAGTTGCTTTTTGTGTGAGGGAGCAACTGGAATGTGTCGAGCTCTGCTTAGGGGTGGAGGAAGAAGGAGGCAAGAGCTTATGGGTAAAATTAAGGGGCAGGCAAATATGGGTGACACTGTTGTGGGCATTTGCTTCAGGCTACCTGTAGAGGATGAGGAAGTTGACGAGGCCTTCTACAGACAGCTGGAAGTAGCCTCACAATCTCAGGCCCTGGTTCTCATGGGGGACTTCAACCGCCCTGATATTTGCTGGAAAAGCAACGTGGTGAGGCATGCATGATCCAGGAGGTTCCTGCAGAGCATCAGGGATAACTTTTTGACACAGGTGGTGGAGGAGCCAACAAGGCGAGATGTGCTGCTGGACCATATACTAACAAAGAAGGTCTAAGTGAGGACATGAGGGTTTGGGGTAGCCTTGGCTGAAGTGACCATGAGACCATGGAGTTCAGGATCCTGTGTAGTAGAAGCAGGGCAACAAGTAGGATTACAAACCTGGGCTTCAGGACTACTAGCTTTGGCTTCTTCAAAGACCTGCTTTGAGGAATCCCTTGGGTTAGGACTCTAGAAGGTAGGGGTCCAAAAGAGCTGGTCAATATTCAAGTACCACTTCCTCCAAGCTCAAGATTGGTGCATCCCTGTGTGGAAGAAGTCAAGCAGAGGAGCCAGGAGACTCGCATGGATAAGCAAAGAGCTTGTAGAAAAATTCAAATGGAAGAAGGAGGTTTACAGTAAGCTTAAACAACCTGATAGCCTCCTATGGTGGTGTGACAGGCTGGGTCGACGAAGGGAGAGCAGTGGATGTTGTTCATCTGGACTTCAGTAAGGCTTTTGACATTGTCTCCCATAGCATCCTCACAAGCAAGCTAAGGAAGTGTGGGTTGGATGAGTGAACAGTGAAGTGGATTGAGAACTGGCTCAACAACAGAACTCAGAGGGTTGTGATGAATGGGGCAGAGTCTGGTTGGAGGACTGTAACCAGTGGTGTTCCCCAGGGGTCTGTGCTGGGTCCAGTCCTGTTCAACACATTCATCAATGACCCAGATGAAGGGACAGAGTGTAACCTCAGCAAGTTCGCTGATGACACCAAGCCGGGAGGAGTGGCTGACACACCAGAAGGCTGTGCTGCCATCCAGCGAGACCTGGACAGGCTGGAGAGCTGGGCCAAGGGGAACCTCATAACATTCAACAAGAGCAGGTGTAAGGTCCTGCACCTGGGGAAGAATAACCCCATGTACCAGTACAGGCTGGGGTCTGACCTGCCGAGAAGTATTTCTGTTGAGTAGGACCTGGGAGTGCTGGTCCTGCTGAGAAGTATCTCTGTTGAGAAGGACCTGGGAGTGCTGGTGGACAGCAAGTTGACCATGAGCCAGCACTGTGCCCTTGTGGCCAAGAAGGCCAACAGTATCTTGGGGTGCATTAAAAGGAGCATGGCCAGCAGGTTGAGGGAAGTCATCCTCCCCCTCTACTCTGCCCTTGTGAGGCCATGTCTGGAGTACCGTGTCCAGTTCTGGGGCCCCCAGTTCAAGAAGGACAGGGAACTACTGGAGAGAGTCCAGCTGAGAGCTATGAAGATGATCAGGGGAGAGGAGCATCTCTTTTATGAGGAAAGGCTGAGAGACCTGGGTTTGTTCAGCCTGGAGAAGAGAAGACTGAGGGGGGGTCTTATCAATAAGATCCTGAAGGGCAGGTGTCAAGAGGATGGGGCCGGGTCTTTTCAGTGGTGTCCAATGACAGGACAAGGGTCAATGGGCACAAGTTGGACCACAGGAAGTTCCACCTCACTATGAGAAAAAACTCCTTTCCTGTGAGGGTGCCAGAGCAGTGGAACAGGCTGCTCAGGTTGGTTGTGGAGTCTCCTTCTCTGGAAATATTCAAAACTGACCTGGACATGGTCCTGTGCCCCCCACTCTGGGTGTCCCTGCTCAAGCAGGGAGTTGGATGAGATGATCTCCAGAGGTCCCTTCCAACCCCTACATTCTGTGATTCTGTGAGAGCTGTATAGACACAGGAACCAGTCCCAGAGGGGAGAGCCAGACATCTGTAGAAGTGATAAGATAGCTAATCTGTGACAGAAGGTGAGAAGTCCGTATGAAATGATAAACTCTGTTGGGGATTTGGTTCTGAATTGTAAAATTTATTCTTGTATGAGCCTGCAGGGATGTTTAGCAAGTGGCAACCCTGACTGGGAAAGCAGCTTGTCATCTCCTCAGAGGACTATTGTGGGGAAGGCAGTGGGTGCTCTGCAGACCACAGGCTGATGGGGCTGTGCTCCCCATGGGTGGCTGCAAACAGGCTTCATGGTTCTGAAGTTTGCATGCTTGGTGCTCAGGTACAGAGCCTTGTGTCACTCCTGAGAACCTGATACTGGAGTGGGGGTAAACCAATGTAGGAACACTGCAAAGGATGAGGTTCTGTGGTGGTCTCAGCAGAGACACTCATTTAGGAAATCCTTTCCTCCTGCCTCCTTGTTCCCATCCACAGTCATGACTCCCATTCCACAACATCCACAGCTTCCTCCCCCATCTTCTGTGTTGCTAAAATTGTTATTGGACAAGCTGTGAAACTGACCTTTACACCAGGATGGCTCCTTTTTGAAGTTTTCTGGTCAGCTTTTCCAAATGCACAATGTCTTGCCAAATGCACACACAGGCTGTTTGCACAAGCTAACTCATTAAAGAAAAAGATCTGATTTATGTTATTTTCATCCTCAGTTCACCCCCAGCTGTTAGTTCTGCACCTGCCTGAACTTCCTGTTCCTGCGGTTATGCCTGCTATAAAACCCATTTCATTATCAATCTGACTCAAAATGGTCAAACAAATGGTATATCATGCTGGCATCACGGAAGTGGAATACCAGGAATGAGCATTAGGAGACAGTCTGGAGACTGGAATGATTAAATCTGTACCCAACGCAATGGCTCCTGTGGCCCCAGTCTGAGAACTAAGGCAGTCCCACCTGAAACTCTAGAAATGCAAAAGTTTTTTTTGTAACAGCGTGTAACAGAAGATGATAAAAAGGAAGCTAGCTGGTCTAGCAGAGACAGCTCTTCGCTTGTGAGCAGCAGGAACCAGCAAAAGGGGATCTCTGACTCCCAGACCTCCTACCAGACTAATCTTCTGGCAAATATCCATGGATGAAAATGTCAAACCCATATGCTTTTCTTCACAATTTAGTTGCTCACTAGTTCTGTCCATGTAGGGATGACAAAACAGTAGTACCCAGAAATGGAGGGATAAATTGTTTTTAGTGCCATCAGCTTTATGGCATGAACTTTTCTGTGTGGTTTCATAGTATAAGATTTTCTGAGCTGGATGGTGACTGATGCATATCTCTTTTCTACTTCTTGATGCTGAAACTCTGGACTTTGTGCTTCATCCTGATGGAACATGCACTTCATTTTTGTACAGACTTACTGTTGCGTTAATGGTAGGAGCCTAAGGAATGGCTAGGGGAGAGACCCTACCATTGAGTCACAAGGTTCAGACAGGACCCCCTTGCTTTCTAAACTCCTTCTTCAAATGGAGTCTAGGTGCGGCTAAGTCCACTCATCAGAGTATTTGTTGTTAGTAACAAATTTGGCAGATGCCCAGGCTGGTCGTGTTCAATGAGAGCAATCACAGCTAGATTAACGAACAGTGCAATTTATTAAAGCAACAGATACACAGGTTCTTTGGGTTACCGGTAATAAGATTGCTGGTTACAAGACACACACAAATACCAAAGAAGATATGAGTACACTGCTAGGCTACAAGTATGCTAAACAAATATGAAGGGACTCTAATGTGAAGCAAAGCAACTCTGATATGTTAGGGATTTAAATTGACTCTATAGAGGTTTCCAACCCAAAGGTGTCCCAGTGGGGGGGAAGAGAGGCTCAGCCCCTTCACTGGTCCCAGAAGTCAGGGTGGTACGCGATGGTATCTTCCCTAACACCCTCTTTCTTGTCACTCATTTTATACTACTTTTTAATCTTTCAGGTGGAGCTTGAGTGACTCTAGTCATCCATACCTTTATTATGACTGCTGTAAAATTTCCTCGCTTTACTTTTAAAAGTGTAGACTAGAAGAAAAGCACATGCCAAATGAGGGGTGGTTGCACCTTAGAGGCAGGTAACTTTTGGGATGGAGGTGTGTTGTGGTATTATAATGATATCATAATGAGCAAAGTTCACCAAAAGGACAGCATTTTGTCAAAAGTATGATGGACTCTTGGCCCAGGGTGGCAAATATGCAGCACACCAGCTCCATGGTACCTCGAGTTTCCATTTATCACAGAGCCTGGCTGCGATGCCTCCACACTGCTCCACCCTCTGGCCAACTCCTCTTAGAGTGAGTACGCCAAGTTCTCCTGGCATTGCCGACATCTGTGGTTACTAGGGAACTTTTGTGGAATGGATTCCTCATGTATCAGCTGCACTTCACCCTGCCAGCTTCTTCAGTGCTGTACCTTTTCTAAAAACATAAGTTTAATTTCTAAGTCACCTCCAGCGATTATTCCACACTCACACAGGCAGGTATGGCTGTGGAGAGTTTAGTCTCCCCAGTATGTTAGGAAGCAGAAAGAAAGAGAGGTTTGTGTAAATGCATAATTATACAAAAAGCTTGGACAAAACTATTTCCCCAGCTTGGCATGAAGGGGTGACATCAGAACCAAGGCAGTTTGCATCTTGGGACTAATGCTTTAAAATGGCTATAGCTTTCATAGAATCAAAGAATGGTTTGGGTTGGAAGGGGTCTTTAGAGATCATCTAGTCCAACCCCCATGCAGTGAGCAGGGACATCTTCAGCTAGATCAGGTTGCTCAGAGCCCCATCCAACCTGATCGTGAATGTTCCTAGGAATGGGGCATCTACCACCTCTCTGGGCAACAGGTTCCAGTGTCTCACCACCCTCATTGTAAAAAATTTTTTTCCTCATATCCAGGCTAAATCTACCCTCCTTTAGTTTAAAACTGTTACCCTCTGTCCTGTCACAACAGGCTTTGCTAAATAGGTTGCCCCCATCTTTCCTATAGTCCCCCGTTAAGTACTGGAAGGCTGCAATAAGGTCTCCCTGCAGCCTCCTCTACTCCAGGCTGAACAACCCCAACTCTCTCAGCCTGTCTTCATAGGAGAGGTGCTCCAGCCCTCTGATCATTTTTGTGGCCCTCCCCTGGACCCGCTCCAACAGGTCCATGTGCTCCAGAGCTGGACACAGTACCGTCACTGTGGTTATGAAAGTCCTGTTAAGAAATAAAGAAGAATTCACTTCTTCCCTGCTATGGTGCTTTCCTAAAGTTAAGCAATGATGTTTCCTAGGTTGGGTGCATGTCTGGGAAATTTTAAAAGCAATTAGCTTGGGTTTGAAGAATAGGACATATGGGAAAGTGGTCTCCTTTTATTTGCAACAAAACCATAAAAAGCTGTGCCTGCAGGGATGTGCATTATGATGAAATAGCAACAGACACTTGCCAATCTTCTTTTCTATTAAAGGTAAATAAAACTAGTGAGCTGGTCCACATGTCAGGCCGATTTGCAGTAGAACAGGATTATCCTGTGCAATATCAGGCCACAGTAAAGCAACAATTAATGTTAGAAGAATAAAGTTTAATTTCATCTTTTCTGAAGGTGACTCTTGAGAAGCTTCTGTTTACCCTTCCCTTCAGGCAATTTTTGAACTAAATTTTCTTCTTTCAAAAGGGATTCAAAAATATTATTTTCCTGACATCCCTTAAAACACTGAGATATCTAGCTCAGAAATAGACCTGAGGAAATTTGATACAAATTGTGAAGCTTTCTTTAGGACTTCTGACCTGATGCACAAGAAAATGTTCTGTGCTTAGAGGTAATGCCTCACTGCCATTGTCTCCATATGGTTTTGGTATGAATTGGCTTTTGACTTAAGTCGAGCTACTTAAGGGTGTCTAGTACAATGTCTATGTGGCCATAAATGAGCAAGATCTCTTTGCTAGGAACAATTTATTCCTTGAAGGGAAACAATCCAAGGGTGAAGCGCAGTACCTGTAACAGCATTCTGCACAACTGAAGTCCAGACCAGGCTTTTAAATGAAAATAACATTTTCCACTCTTCTGTGAAAAACACCTGCAACTGCAGAATAATTTTCAGAGTTAGAGGATTTTTTTTACTCAGGTATAAGGAAAAACCATACATTTTCCCCTCGTCTACTTCCAATTTGTGACAAAGTTTTTTGCCGTGATGTTTTTAACAGAATTCAATAAGCCTTAACAGAGTGGGGCTGTCAGGAATGGCTGTCAGATGTGGATTAGATTCTTGTGACACAGGGCTGAAGAAGAACAAGTTGCCAGAGATGAGTGGATTTCCCTCTCAAGTAAAGGTTGGGATGTCCCTCAATCACATATTAATGAATTATGAAATACTGTATTTTCTGAATAGAAATCCACAGTAGATTTAGACCATGTTTGCAATGCATATTTGTAGTTTCAGTTCTGCTGTTGTTTAGGATTGTGGTGTTCATGTTGGGAAAAACTCGTTCAACTTGTATGGAAGTTATTCACCAACTTGGATGTGTAAGAACTCTTTCTCCTGGAATTTACTGCATCTGTTCTATAAATATTTTAAAGCAAGAAAGTTTGTGGTCATTCTGATGTATTTAGGGTGTGAAAATCTTTTTTTCTGTAATTGTAGGTTTTTTGGTAGATGAACAAAGAGATCTGACTTCATTTCATTTACCTGCAGAGCCTTTGATTTATGAAGCATATTCTTTCATTTCTCATGGTGGACCTTTGACTGTTCTTTTGCTTGTGTTACAATATGACTTGAAAAGAAGCACTTGCTTCTAAGCAATTTGCTATGTTAAAAATGAAGCTATATGGAAAAGCTGATGGAACTGGTAAAATCAGGCGTCTTGCTTAAAGCTGAGCCAAGATACTACATATTCAGTTCTGCTTTTGAAAAGGGCTTTCTTAAAGAAATAGATATAGAACACATAAAATAATACTCTTAAGTAAAGAACACGTTCCTTCTCTTCTTTGAGTTGGGTTTGATCAATATCCATGTAAAAAAACTTGCAGTTTTTTTGACTTTCAGGTGTTTGGAAATGTTGCTCAATGGCCATGATTGTTATGATGTTTTGATTTTACAAGTAACTGTTGATATACTCAATGTTGATAAGCTCTTTTGTGTCACTGATCATTGTAAATTTAGTTTGGTTAGAGTTTTTTTTCTGCAAGGTCAAAGGTTTTTATAATTTTTTTGATCCATAGTATATATCTATACAATGCAGACAGATAGATCATGGTTGAAACTTAATGAAGAACCTAGAAAGCAGTCTTCTACCAGCATCTTCCTATATTGTGATTTCTCTCCCATATGCTGGTAATAGCAGTGTCTTGATGGACAGCTGGAGAGGTAGTATTAGAAGCAACTGTCATCGATACTCCATATCCTGCCTCAGAAAGTGCACCCTGATCATGCTACTCGGGAGGAATCCCTGAATCCTCAAGGGGAAGTATCCATGTTTGTATATTCAGTGAACACCTCTCAGAATTTAGATATGACAGCATAATTAAATTGTTATGCTACTCTGGGTGTCACTAGAAGTCTCACTTAGCAAGCATCAGTACAACAAAACCCCAAGTCTCCTGACCCAAAACAGTTAGACATATGCATCTTTTAGACTTGGTGGCTACTCCCTGAGACTTGGAAATGGACTGGATGCCTGGAGGTGCAGCTTTCACAAGGGAGAAACAACTGTCTCTTTTCTCCTGACACTGGGTTAGTGGGTGAGTTCAGCTGAGGAGGTTGGGCAATCACCCAAATCAGAGCAGAGATATAAATATTAGCAGAACATTCTCATGGGAGGTCCATAGAATTTAAAATTGGCTTCCTTGATTGGTCTCAGAGCTTGACAGAGTTTGGCAGACCCATATATTTTCTCAGGCATTAAATGAGCATGGCTTGGATTATCTCCTTAAATGTTTTCTTTCTTTTTGGTGAAATATAGAAATCACAGAATGACTTTTAAAAAAAAAAAAAAAGAAAAGAAAATGGAAAGTTTGTGTCCTGAATCCATATTTATCATAGAAGAAAGGGCTAGAAAAGATCTCAAAAGGTCACCTAGTCCATTTTCCTATCCCAAGGCAGGATTAATGATACATGAAGTAGAGTTCCCACGCTGTGGTGTACTGGTGATGCATGAACCCCTTAAAAGTGAATGTAGCATACTGCATAGAGTTATAGCATTCTGGGGCAAATCTTCAGTGCACAGGAAATGCTATTTTCAGGAGATCATTTGGGATAGGCTTGCTGAGCCTGCAGCAAAGGGAGGGAGGCCTGTAATTGATTGAGGTTGTTTAGCCTTGGAGGACAGCGAGAGCAGCTGAGAGTGCTTGATGCAGCAGAATGCATCCCTGTCTCCTGTTGTTCAGCTGGGCTTCCTGCCTGTGGCAGCTTTCCTGGCTCAATTCTCTTAGATAGTGCTGTAGCTGCAGTCCATGGGTTTCTCAGCCACTCCAGCTGTGTCCATGTGCATTCTCTGGCACTGAAACTGCCTGGTGTGTTTTCATTATTATACTCTGCCACTCCTCAAAACAAGATGGCCACTTGCAGGACAACTGCCTGTTGGGAGTGACACGTGGCCCACCTGGACTCCCAAAAACATGCACAGGAGAGAGCAAAGCAGATTGTTCGGAAGGCCAAAACATGTCCAGGGACCAGTTTAATAATTTATTAGAAAAGGTAACTGAGTGTCTGTGCCTGGATACATTCCCTGTTGCAACTGAGTTTACCCTGATATGTTGCCCCTGACCTGTAGGTGCAGCTCCTCCCTGTACCTCCTTTCAGACTTCCTTTATGCATTATCTCTCTGTATAAAGCCATCTGGTCATCCTGGAAAAGCAACATCCCTATCTGCTTGGTGCTTTTTACTTGAGAAGTAGATCTTTCTCTAGCAGATTTCTACATATTCAGGTCTGTGGCTTCTTCCTGTGTTCAATTTACCCCAAGGCTCAGATGACCTGTGCTACAAAGAGACACATATAGTCAGTTACTGCAGATGGTGTTATTGAGTGCTGATCACTTGAATGTTGATAACTTGCCACTGTGATCTTTAACTTATTCTTCCCATGGTGCCTGCTTTGGGGACACCCCTAGTCCTATGATCCACATTTCTCTCAGGGACTCTGGGGCAGGGGCAATGCAGGCGAAGTAAAAGAGCACAGTTTTTGGGACACAGGGGTTGCCTTTTCTAGTCAAGTGAAGAGGGCACAATAAGAGGTTGAGAAAGTCAGGTTTTGTAGGAGGGGGATGTGGAATGAGCTCTCCATCTGATGAAAGGATGTAGGAGGTGAGAGTCATAGAAAGTCTCTAGTGGCTAGACACAGATTCATATCACCCACTGACAAGGACAGTCAGGAAAGCAGTCTGTGCAGTGTTTGAGATAACACAGAGCTGCTATATCATCAGGGTGCTGATGTGGGAGTGTAACCTTGGCTTTTGGGTTGAAGAGAGTTAGGTTGTGTTATCAGACTGCACATGATGGCACTACAATAGATCCTATACCACTGTAGACATATATCCCAGATTAAAATAAAGGAGCTGACCAAACAAGACCTTTTGAAAAGGAGGTTTGCCATGCCTGAAAACCTCACCTCTTCTCAGAAAGATAAGTATCTAATGGAGGTTTAAACTTTTTTGTGTCTGTTGAAGGAGGCAGATGAGGGACAGAGGTACTCCTAAGACAATATCTTAGACTGACAGAGGTAAATGTTTCTCTTGGAAAAAATTGAAAGCTGCTAGCTTTCACCCCTGTGAAGAGAACATCCTCCAGGAGTCTATTTAGAAAGGCATACTATACAATGCTGGCACCTTGGTATGACTTTAAGACTGAAGATGTAGATTTATAATCTTAGCTTTTCATAGGGACTATTTTGGTGAATATTTTGTGAAGAAATACAAGATAGGTGGGTCCATGAATTTGTCATGGCTTCACTTCCATAGTGCGGTGCTGGGCTTCCATCTCTGTTGCAGGAGGGAAAAGAACTATTCGAAGAGATGTTGTTGCTCAATGGCCTATTATACACTTTTCCTATGAGGTGCAAAAGTAACAGAAGCAAAGCTGATTTTGGCTAGCACTTGACTGACCCTATAATGGTGTCCTTCTGTCTAACAAGGACTTTTTTTAGTTGCCCTTTTGATAGTTTCATATTGTGATTTGACAGAGTATGTTGGCAACCTGGTCTCCCTTCTAGTTTAACATTATGACGTTCAGAAGATAAGTGATCCTCTGAGAACTGCAGTGTGTGTGCTATTAGGAAACACTGTAATTAATGGCTGGTGAAATGTTAACGTTGAAATGTATTATACAATAATTCCCTGTTCTGAATTTCTGAACCATAGCAGATTGCATCATGTTTTATGATGTCCTTAATGTAGAAAACTATTTACCGTCATATAAAAGAGAAATTCTTTCCTAAATATCATATCAGAAGATTTAGAGAAAGCAATCTGCCTTCAAAATTATGATGATTTTTAAATGTAAAGACAGAGCATCTCCCAGCTTGTGAATGGTCCTTCTGACACTGTTACCAAGTGCCAGGGAATCCAGCTGCTTAGAATGGCATCACAGTTCTCATATTGGCACTCTTCCTGCTTTGCTCCTCTTATATTGCTATATGACTTGCAGAGAGCTGTCAGTGTCTAGATTCCCAGCCAAATAAATAATGAATATGAGTTCATGTAGCAACTGAGATCTTTACATCTGTAAGTTAGCTATTTTTCAGTAAATTCAGAAGAATTGCGTGTTGACTGAAAACCTTGAGAGTGAGGAATAGTTTTATTATATATGTGGCTGTCATGTAAGCATGTAGCACAGCTAAATATTTTTAACGTAGAAAGTATTGTTATATTAAAAACTGACCCATATGTTAATGACTGTATTGTAATCTGTCTAGCACAGGCTGCTGTTAGGGAAGAATACATTTAGATGTACGAGTTAAATTTCAATACTAAAACAACTTTCTGAAGTTTGGTATGAGACTGTGAATTATATTTTTGACGTACCTAAGAATATCACCAATACACCACTGAACTCACCTTTCACTCCAGACACAAGAAAAATGTTTTTGACATTTTTGTCTTTCACATGCATTGGTTGTATTTCAACAAGGAGAGTTAGGAAAGCAGATTGAAACTTTTAGGTATTCTAGAGAGGATAGAGAATAATTACAAGAAGAAGGTGAATAAACAACTAAGCTATGACTGGAAACCTCTATGATGAGCTTCATATAAAATAACAGTACCACTTTGGCTTTTTTAAAAAAAGTTCTGTAGTGTTTCTGGGAAAATTACAAAATACAGCACCTTAACCTAGTTGACTAGAGTCTTTAACTAGAAACTGAAAATTAATTTGTACTTCTTTGTATTTTTATTCCATGTCTAGGATAGATTCAAATGGGAATGTCCCATTATCTTTTTAACAGAGCCCAAAGAGACCATGATGTGTTCCACAAACCTTCTGTTACAGAAGTCTTTATAGACTATCAGAGTCTACTAAGGACTTCTCCCCAAAACTTCCTCTCCCCTCCTCCACTATCAGCTCTGTGTCCGTTTGGTCCCCTTTCAGCAGAGTTCAGCCTTTGTAGAGATAGGATAAAGGGAAATGACCTTGGCATTAGTTAGTTATTTAACAATTACAGTCACGAAAGGAGATGTCTGTGTCCCACAAAGGGCTCCCAGCCTAAAACCCACATCCTTCAGCCTCATGTGGGAAAACTGTTTCACCTGTGTGGAACCACTTGAATGTATTGGGACATGTGGAGAAAAAGAAATCAATGGTCTGGAAAATATTATCTATTCTGGAAAACATGCAATGAGATGCTGCCAATAGCTCAGCTGCGTAAGCACTATGAGCACAGTCAGGAACATCTGTTGAAAGCACACAAACCTTGTCTGTACTAGTCGCTTGGCAGTCGTGCAGCCAAGTTGCTGCTGAAATCTGGGTACCAGATCTCAGAGGAGAGAATAGGACTGATCAACTTGGTGCTATGAATGCAACTTTGTGTTTGCCTCTAGGTTACCAGTCTTCAAGATAATATCAGGTTTGGGTTCTTTCTGCCCACTGAAAACCCAACAAACTAAGCTTTTAGTGAAAATTTCATTATGAGACAACCTTTACCTCTATAAAAGCATTATTGGCTGTTAGGTGTAAACTAGAGTTAAGCAGACTATACCAGGAGCCAGTTTGTAGAAGTGTATGCTGCTTCATCTACGCCTGTTTTATTTAGGACAAAGGCTCATCAGATGCTCAACTACTAGAAAGGTAAGCCTGAGGGTCTTGAATGAGGAAATTGCCTTGTCCACTTTCCCAAATGAGAGACATCTCAGCAGTGATGGCTGACATGAAATATGACCAAACAGTTAGGGAATTAGAGAATATGTAAGCTAAACACTTTGTAATGACATCAGTACACTCCTTTCAGCAAAGTTATGCTATATATGAGGCAGACTATACTGGTGGATAGGTGATTACTGCCATTGAGGATATGTGGAAGCCATAGCACTCTTCTAGGTGGAAATCTTCCAAGCTTGTCTATACTTCTGGCTCTCACAAAATCTTTTCATGCTAACAGTGACTATGATACACTGTATACATTTCAATATGCATATTCTTACAGGTTAATTATGCCTACTCTTCTTCTCAGCATCTCGGGGTTCCCTATGAGCTGAATGCCTGCATTTCTTTGACAATCTGATTCTCACTGCCTCAATGACATCCTCACAGGCTAAGAAGAAATATATTCATTTTATGTATGGGAAATTGAGTTTTCAGCTAGATTTACCTATATTCTTACCCTTTTAAGCAGACTTTCCTTTCTTTCACTAGTTTGGCTCTTTGAAGCCAGTAACAAGGAAAAAAAGCTGTAATAACTAACTTGTAGAAAAACTTGCCTATTGATTACCTCACAGCTATGATATTGGAGCACTGTATTTAAAACATTGCTTTGGAGGTGAGAGTTGTGGTTTGTTTTTTTTTCTTTGCCAAATGACATCCAAATGATCAAAAAATCTTTGGACATAAGAGCTATAGTGTTACAACATATCATTATTTAAAAAATGTTAAGTGCTCTGAGATCAAATAATTGCCTTCCAGCTATTTTGATGGTAATAAGCAGTTTCTAGTAATTGCACATATCTATGTGGAATCAAGGATTTATTGTTTTTATTTTTGGAGTGAGGGTATAATCTTTCAAGATTGACTGATTAAAAGAAAAAAGGAAGATAACCTAGCTGTGACTGAGATATCCTTGATTTGCCTAGCAGTGCATCTCCATTAACTTTCTGTGGCAGGAATCAGCCTGTAGATGTCCCCCAACACATGTTGTGCGATGTCCAGTAGTTCAGTTCTGTTGAAAGCAGCTATCACATTTATAAATTACCAACAGCTCAAGTTAAAGAGAGACAGAGAGATGAAAAGCTGCCCAGGAATGGCTATTCTGTGGGAGGACAGTGGAGGTAATGACAGAGTGAAGAGCATCTCAGACCAAGAGAAACATGAGCTAAACAAGAGCTGATAAGAGAAATAGGAATAAGAGTCTTACAGAAGGCTGAAGACATCAGAAAAAGGGAGCCAAAAATGACACACTTCACTGTGACTCTTAGATATGGAAATGATAGATTTTCCTCTGGCTTAGTGAACCAGAACTGACCTTGGCACTGTAATACATGATGAAAAGAATGCTGCACTTCCATGAAGTGACAGGTTTGTGAGTGCATAATGTCTTTGACAAAACCAGTGGGTTAGTGGTAGAAAATATAGCTTAGCCCGTAATCATCTCAATGAGATGATGAATTTTGGTGATCTTTACCTGTGTTTAACTAGTGTAATTAAGTGCTGAATAGTGCCTGCATCCATGGTAGATTTGACTCTGCCTGCCTGTCCTAGGGTGGAGCTGGATGAACCCTGAATATGGTTTGTAAGAATGGATGGAATCCTAAATAGTTGTTTGCTTCACCCATTTTGCAACCTATTCTCTTCCAATAAACAACTGGTTTCTTTTCACACAAGACTTTGAATAATGGTTTCTCTTTGTACCAATACCCATATTCACATGCAAACAAGCACATTTATCAAAGAGAAAGAGCATTCACTGATCACAGTATGTATTACTATAGTTATTTGTCATTTTGTTCATTATTATTCTGCTTTCGAAGTTATCCATGGAGGACCTGAAAGAATACAAAGTAACCTTTCCCTCAACACAGCTAATGAAGAGTCAAAGGGAATAGTAATGAGTGACACTGAGATGGAAAATTCTAATTCCATACACATCTTAGCATTTCATCAAACTTATATTCTACCCTACTGGTTTTCTATCATAGATCACAGCACAGTAAATACTAGGAAGTCAGCAGCATTCATCTTGCAGGTGTGTAATATAGAACCATAGAATTTGGATCATTCAATTTTGTAGATTCATAGAAACATAGAATCACTTAGGTTGGAAAGACCCTTAAGATCATCAAGTCCAACTATTAACCTAGTACTGCCAAGTCCACCACTAAACCATGTCCCTAAGTGCCACATCTACATGTCTTTTAAATACCTCCAGGGATGGTGAGTGAAACACTTCTGTGGGCAGCCTGCTCCAGTGCTTGACAACCCTTTCAGTGAATAAATTTTTCTTAATATTTAATTGAAACCTCCCCTGATGCAGCTTGAGGCCATTTCCTCTCATTCTATTGCTAGTTACTTGGGAGAAGAGACCAACACACCCCTTACTACAACCTCCTTTCAGGTAGTTGTAGGGAGCGATAAGGTCTCCCCTCAGCCTCCGCTTCTCCAGAATAAACAATCCCAGTTCCCGCAGCTGCTCCTCTTAAAACTTGTGCTCTAGACCCTTCACCAGCTTTGTTGCTCTTCTCTGGATGCGATCCACCCCCTCAATGTCTTTCTTGCAGCAATGGGCCCAAAACTGAACCCAGTATTCAAGGTGTGGCCTCACCAGTGTTGAGTGTAAGGGAACAATCAATGCCCTGCTCCTGCTGGCCACACTATTCCTGATATAAGCCAGGATGCTGCTGGCCTTCGTGGCCACCTGAGCACACTGCTGGCTCACGTTCAGGTGGCTGTAAACCAACACCCACAGGCCCTTTTCCACGGGGCAGGTCTCCAGCCACTCCTCCCCAAGTCTGTAGCGTTGCATGGGGCTGTTATGACCCAAGTGCAGGACCTGGCACTGAGCCCTGTCTACCTGTGTCCCTTCTGACAGATACATCTACTAACCAGCCATTAAAGTGTCCAGTAATGGACTCTCCCGAACCTTTCTCCAGGTAAGCTACCCTGGTATTTCATTACTGTAAACACTAGAAAAACTGTTTGAATAACCTCCTTGATCTTCTTTTCTTTTCCTGTCCATAATGGACATAGCTAATGGCAGAACTTCCAATGAAATAATTCTTTCTCTTATAACGTTGATCTGCCTACTGGAAGAGTGCTATGTTCCACTCTTTCCTCCATCCCCCTCTTCCTTAAGCTGTGCAATCCTATTTCTTTCAGCCCTTCCTCAGTGAAGTCTTTTTCAAGATTCTGATCTTTGTTACTTTCTCATAGAGTGTCTCCAGCTGTTATACATTGTTCTGGAAGGAACAATGTGATATCATCTCGTCATGTTCAGCTTGTCATTCACAATAACATACATAACTGTTTCTGCAGAACTGATAGATAACCTTTTGGTTTGTTTTCCCCATTCTTTATGCCTAAATTGAAATATTTTAATGATAAATCATAATTAACTATACACTAAATACAATTTTCAATATTTTTCCACCCACTTTCCAGTAGTTTCCTGCAAATATCTCTTACTCAATCTGCGAGATTGCTGAACCATTGTAATTTCTCTCTATAAAGGTGGAAAATATCCTTTGAGATAAAAAAATAAGTAAACATGAAGATACCTTTATTTCAGTAGGATTTTGGACAGTCTTGTTGAGGAATCTTAGTTAACTGTTACTCAGCTGTTACTCATCAGCTGCTAATCAGAGTTACTTTCCTGAAGCCACACAGCAAGAATTTTGTTGTAAATAATGCAGTACAGAAACTGAGATCGCATTCTGAACAATTCATAAACCAACAGAGAAAAACAATTAAATCCTGGAATAACTAAAATACTCAAGAGTCATTTAGAATGTAACATACTAAAGTATTTTTAAGAATCAATTTTTCATGGATAAACCACAAGTTTTTTTCTTTGTCTGTGTGAAAGGCACCACTATAATTTCTTAACGTATAAAAGACATGTTTACAAAAATTATGTCTAGTAGTTTCTAAAGGAATTTGCAAAAAACTTCACTGAAGGAGGTGTGTATCAGACAACATAGCTGCCCTGTATGCCAGTGTTTTATTGCACAGTTCTGCAGTAAGCTTTTTCTCATTCCATGGATGAGCTACGGTGAATAAATTTCTGCAGGTCTGTTCCTTCTGACCTGTAAGAGGATGTGTAGACGAGCTCTTTCATTTGAGAGTGAGCCCCAGTCTGAAGGAATGTAAAAAATTGCATGTGAGCTTTCAAGAAACAAGTTGCACACAGGGGATTTTCTGTGAAGGAGCTGTTGAAATGTAAGGTGCTAAGACTTTTATAACAAGGTAACCACATACATTGAGCCTTCAGTATGATTGATCATGTTTTTGCTAGGTTTTTTGTGGTTTTTTTTCTTTGCAGTGGTGATGTGTTGTATTTTGTTTTGGGTTTTTTTTGAGACAAACCTTTAGTTGGATTGTAGAAGGCAGGAAAGAGACAACTTGAACTGCTGACTGTTTCACTGAGACTGAGGGTGAGAGGAACGTCTAGTATTTCACCTTCCCTCCAAAGATAAGCTAGAGAGATTGGGGAGAGCAAGTGAGAATCAGGTTGGGTACCATTAGTCAGTGAAAACTATGAGTCAAGTACTAATTTTTTTTCTGGATAGTTACCCCATCAAATTATGCTCTCAAAGCCAGAGCAGGTGTATTAGAGTAGCATTTGATAAAGATTGAGTCTAAGCATGTTAATTAAGGACACTGAGAAAAGTTTTTCATCAGGTTAATGTACCCTAGCAAGCCAGCTTACTTGGCTGCAATGCCAGTTAGAAAAGCTGTGAAAATTTCCTGAATTTCAGCTTTCCGCTGAATCTGGTGTGGTTTCCTGGTGCCCTTTTCCACATACCCATAGAACAGTGCTTCCCAGCGCCATAGTCAAGGATAAGGCCACAAATTAAATGAATCCACTTCTCTTGTTGGCACTGTAGAGTTTACACATTTCTTTCTCCTAAGAGGGTGGACCAAAAAAAGTAATTTATTTTTTTTTGTTCTTACTATATCAGTCAGCTACTCCCTGCTTCCACTGGTCCTTGTCTTCCACAGGACGAGGAGAAGCTTACCTCGGTACTGGATATTTTCTCTCCTGTTGTGTCAGGGCACAGAAGAAGGTAATTTCTTTCTCTGACTGCAGCCATATGCAGAAATAACTCAGTATGTTAGTCTGAGTATGTTGAGATCAAGTCTCAGTATGCTGAGATCAGACACTAAGGGGAGCTGGGGAAGACAGACATCATATCAATAGTGCTTTACTTTTCTGACAATCTCAGTACAGGGTTGTGTTCTATCCTTTTTCTTCCTGATTTAATCAAATTATGTTGAGCTAGTTCTCCTATCAAGTCTGATTCCTGGCAGTTTTGTAGGGACTAATCTAGAAAATAATAGGCTTAGCTTTAAATGTATACATATTTTTCCATGAGAAATTTCTCTGAGGAAACATCATCTACTTTATTCAGAAAATGAAAGTCTCTCTGTAGAATAAAGCTGGGCCAAAATAACTCCTTTAGATGGATACATTTAAATGGCATATTTAAAGACATGTAAAATCTTTATGGAAACAAACTCTGTGGTCTTAATTTTGGTAAAGTAAATGGACCCAGGGTCACAAAAGTATTAAACTGATCATGTCATTGTGAACAGTCACAAGTAGCTCGGTTATCTGAGTACAGAGACCTTGAATTGCTAATTCCCATGGTAAACAGACTGGAATATTCATGCCAAACACTAAAAAAAAATGTTGATTAAACTGTACAGGAGGTAAAAACCCCAAACCAACCAAAGTAAAAAATGTATGGGTTTTTGAAGCTGAAAGGTTAGGAAGCTTCCTGATTGTGCAAAGCGAATATATTTGGGAGTCTCCCAAGTCTTTTTGTCAGAGATGTGGGTTGGAGATGCTTGATCTGGGAAGCATCCTTATTAGTAGAGAAAAATAAGCTGTTTCTGCTGGTGATTTGTATGAATCTCTTTGAAGCAGAGGGTTGTTTTTAGTCATTTTCTATCTTTGATAAAAGGACAGAGGAGAGAAGGGAGGAGAGGTCAAGCAGTAGCAGGTGAAGTAATCAGGGCTTACTCCCTGTCCCAGGAGCCAAAGCAGCTGCTTGGTTGTGGTGGAAGGTCAGAGCTGCTGGGACAACCACAGCTGCTGGCTTTGTGGCTCTGGCTCAGTTCCACAGCTGAGGTTGCAATTCTCATGTATCCAGAGAGGCTCCCATTGTTTCTCCTGGAGTGGGCTTCTGGGGCTGCTCCATGGAGTGAGTGCAAAGTCATGGGACAAAAAACAGAGTGGGGGAGAGAAAAAGGCTGAGGGTGTGTGTGTGAAGGGGGCAGGAGGAAGATAGTGCCAACGCAGTGGCATGTTGTAGGAGAGAAGAAGAGATTGGAGTATGAGCCCCAGTGCCTCCCAAGTTGAACGTTTCTGTGGTTCTGTGGCCCCATAAATGGTTATGCATCTGGGATTGCTGTCTCCACCACTTCCAGGGATGGGAGATTAGCTGTACATAGTCTGGATGACTTAACTATGACATTAACATTGAGAATGTAGTCATAACATAAATTCAGAAGTAGAATATATAATAGAAGAATATATTTCCCTCATCTCAAGTGGGTTTTGCTCTTTAAAGCTGCCTTGAAGGAACAGTTGAATATATATTTTCCTAAATCATAGTTGAGAAGAGTATTCTGAAGTATTAATTCATGTTGGAAAGCATGTTATCTGCATGCTCCATTGTTCTAGGCAGATTCAGATGCACAAAGAAGCTCGACTGCACCCACAACACACATCGTGTCCTTGCAGAGTGGGAGGATGTGGTTCACATCTCACTCCCCAGTTCTGATTGTTTTCTTACCATGAACCCTTTTGCTCTCACTCAACTCCAAGATGCAATCTGTATGGTTATCATCTTTCTATGTACATTAGTTTCCTTTTGAAGACCACCTGGAGATCTGGACAGGAAGGAATCTGTGATGTGCACTGTTATCTTCCCAGCCAGAGTATTCAGGGACCAGGGGTGTAGGGTGTACCCATCCTGGATCACTGCCATAGATCACTGCCGTAGCCAGGGGCTCTGCATGGAGAACAGCACTGATATCACCAGGAAGAGTAGATCTTGGCAGTGTCCTAAGGGATATGACCTGCCTGTGGAGGGCAAGAAGTGGCAGAGCAAAGCATCACATTTCTTCACTGCAGGAGAGGAGCATTGTGTGGCCTTGGAGTATGCCTCTCTGATTAATGCTACCACAGTGAATGCTGTGTCCTTCCTGGTCACCCTTCTTTTGTCCAAATAGCAGAATTCTTCCTAAGGGACTATATTATGTCCTCACTGCATCCTTTTTAGCAAGCGTAAGGATGATAAGACCTGGAAAGTAGCCTTGCTTCAACTGAATGGTTAAACAAGATCTTAGCTAATATAAATGCAATATATGTTGATTTCAAACTTGATGGCTTATCAAAACTTGGTTTTCTATTGTGTTATAGGAAGTATCTACAAAAAAAAGAGAGAAACCGAACGAAGTCCACAACCTGTGAGGATACAAGACCTCCTTTATCACCATTTTTCACAATGGTGATATGAGAGAAAGTTGTAATAATTAATTAAAAAGGTATTGTTCATTATAATCAAATTACAAAACTTTGCTGGCTGCTTTCCATAAACATTACACTACAGATTTGGAGGGGAAGCTGAAATGTAAACAGTGCTTTTTTACGTAAACACTCACCAAGAGTCTTGCTCTTTTTTCCTAAAGACTCCACACCATCTCTTGATTGAGAACCTAAATTAAATTGTTTGAAGACTGGGTTGAACATTTTTCAGTACAGATAAACAACATACTTCAAAGTAAACACTGCTACATGACATGTGCAACCTTAGGAATATACCATTTTAATCATTACTGCTGACACTGCTTGTTTATCCTTGGTTTAACATCATTAACTGAAGTGAAATTACCTTTGATTTTATGGATGTAAGTGGACAAATTAAAATTCTTAATTTATAATATTTAAACAGCTAAGTTTCATGTGTCTCTTATGAACATAGGAGGTGTTATCAAGTGGCAATATTGACTTAATTGACTTCTGGTTCATGAACAAACCAAAAACTTGGGGGTGTTCTATGTATGAAGTATGAATGTTGTTTGGGGCTTGCTCTCTGAAATATTTAATTGCTTCTTGTATGTGTTGCTTGAAGTCCTTATATCCATAGGTTTCTATTGCTGCTTGCTTTCTACAACCATGTTATAACCTCTAGGCAATCATTCTACAAAAATATGGACGGGGGCCCCCAGTCTGTCCTGGGCAACCTTCTGGTATGCCCAGTTCAAAGTAAATTTGTTGCTGGTATTTAGTGCAAAATGTAAGATGAGGTACCCATGTTCTCACTCATGAAACATTTCTCAGTTTAGTTGTTGCCTTAATCTAAGTTAAGATTCTTCTGACTGAAAAGATAGCTGTGTATTCTTCATGTCTGGAAGAGTGCAGCACTCTAATAGTGTAAATGACTGTCACTGGTATATCTGGAAGAAACAGTATCACAACACATCGTGTCTTGTGCCTCTGTCCTCCCACTCCACTCTCCTAAAGTGGCTTTTTATGACAAGTGTTGCAAAACAGAAGCCAGTGTGAAACATGCTTCTGAGCAAAGTAACTCTGTGAAGCAGAAAGTTAGAACTAGAGAACAAAAGGTTAGTTTTCTTGTAGAAAGGATAACAGCTTGAACCTCTCTCCCTCTTCTCTCCCCACATTAGAAAAGGGTGCACTAGTGAGGTTAGGTCAGCACACACATGTTTTAAATTAGTGGTTTCTAAACAAGGAAGTGACAATTATTTGTTATGATTATTTGTCAAATAATCACATCTGTAGTTAATTACCATGTATGTGCCAGTGTTTGCATTTCTCAGTAGGCTGAATTCAGTGAGAATAGCTCTAGATGGTAAATTGTGAGCCCACATTTTAATGGGCACAAAAAAAATTTAACGCAGTATACATCGTGTTAAATGTTATAAATAAAAGTGCCATATAGCCCTGATCAGTCTCACTCCTTATCTTTCATTTGCAATGTTTATGAAACACAGCAATGAAACTTACATAGTCTCTGTGATGTGGGTTTCTCTCATTCTCAAAGCCTTTTTATCAGATACATTTTGGTCTTACTGTTTTATTACCAAGTAGTGTTCTCTGTTAATACATACATAGCCTCACCATGCCGTTGTCAGGCTAACATTTTCAGTATTCATCTTCTTTGTTTATGTTTCTTTCTTCTATCATTGCATGTAGCCCATTCCTTTAGAATCACAGGTTTTCACCAATGGTTTAATTTGCAAAGTAAGCTGCAGTCTTATTTTAAGTGTCACAAACTCAGCTTTTAAATAACAAGGACAAGATCTTTCAACACTCATTTGAATAAACGCAAAATTTTTTCTTTGACATTGCTCTCCTTTAGAAATTCTTATCTCAGATAGCATCCAAAAGCATATTTGGGGAAAGGGAAATTGTAAGTATGCCTTTACATGAGTGTTTGTTTGCCCCAGAGGTGTTTGTGCTGTCATCTTTTAAAGTGCTTGAGTTTAGGAGTCACTCGGGGTCCAGGAAAACATAACACATGATTGAATTATTCCAAGGCTTTGGACTGAGTCCTTGGAGTATGTGCAATGTTGTCTTCCCCTCTCTGAAAGAACGCTTTCCCAGCTGTGTTGGGGATTTTAACACCCTGTTATGTCATTCCTACATGTCTTACAGGGAGCAGGGGCAGATGTGTATCACTGTCCTGTTCGTGGTCATAGAGCATGTCTGTGACAAATACAGATGGGGAGACTCAGTGGGAGTCCCTGGCTGGAGGAATGCCTCTGTGTTTTGGGCTTGTCTTACAGTGGGGTGTTTCCATGTGGGGTCACGCTTTGGCAGAGTCACACCGCTTTACACAGTGGGAAGGTTGGGGTGTTGCTGTTCAGCCCCATCCATGTATCTTTGCCTTCTTTTGGTATCTTTAAATGAACTCATTCAAGGGAGAGCAATTTGGCCTCTCTGGCTCAGACCCCACTGTCTAAACCCTTTCTAGCCCAGAGCTGTGATACAGCAGCTGTGCTATGCAGCAGGACCACATGCACGTGGCTTCTGCACGATTTCACTTTGGGACCAGCAATCAGACAGAGGCTTCAAAATAAAATATTGGGTAATGTACCAATGGAGATAAAAAAGGGGTTTAGCATAATATGTTGTGTATCTGTGGAATTAGTAACCAACCATAGAGAGCTGTGATATTTGTTGCCTATAACAGCATGACTCTACATTTGTCACATATTTCCCCACTCCTTTCTAGGTAAGCTAAGGCATCAGGGATGATCCCACATGCTCTCCTTGCTGATCTTACTCCAGCATGTAACAGAATTATCATTGATCCTTGATCAGCACAGAGTCAATATCCTCGTTCAAGACTTTGCCTTCTCAATTATCCTATTTCTGGTGTTAAATGGTACTGTACCAGCCTTAAAATTAAAGTTGGAAAACTTCTAACCTCACAGTTGTCACTTTGCTGTTCAGCAAAGTGAATTCAAACCATCTAAATATGAAGTGAATCTAAAATCCTGTTTTCCAATCTCCTGAGCACGTGCTCCCATGAGTAGGTCATTCTTCCTAGGTAAACACCTCTCTTTGTGCTCCTCTGTGCACGCTTCACAATTAGAGAGGGTGAGCTTTGCATTGGACTCAATTCTGTCCAAGGGAGCTAGGAGTTTAAGCATACCTATTGGACTGTTTCCCTCTGGGAATTTAGATTTAAATCACGTATCTTTCACCAGGGCTTAGACATGCTCCCCAGTGCAAAGCAATTCATGATCCCGTTTAAGAAACTCCATGTTATGGCCCCAAAAGTTGTTACTGAATAAATTTAGGTGCAGGAGAACAGGTGATCTGAATCCTGAGACTTGAGGACTTGTATGCCTAAACTCACTCTCAGTTTGAGTTTTGATGGAAATTTTGTGGTCTGAATCCATTCACAGCTCAATCAAAACAGCATCTTCCTTTCCAGAGGGAACAAATTGATGCATAAGGCAGAAAAGCATTTTGCTAAGATGAAAAAGGAAGGGTGAAATTTGTCTTGTAGTGTTAATCAGAAATCTTCAGAAGCTTTGCATGACTGAAGTATTAAAAGTCATGAGTTCTAATCTGTTAGGGGAAAAGGAAAGATACATCGTCTACTTTAATTTCTGCTCAGGATGAGTATTTCAATGGATACCACAGAATATGGTCACTTAGATGGCAGCTAGTATTAATCAGCAAATTATACATGAATACAAAATGACAGACTGAAGGGAAAATGTGTATTATCATGGCGGAATTCAATTTAAGCAGCTGCTAGTGCTGTCTTATTGATTATATTTAAACATCACAATTTTTGGAAATGATAGATGACTTTTATTAAATGAATGAGTTGCAGTGAATATGGGAAATTCTGTTACTTCCAATATTGTCAGATAGAAAAGAATTAATCCCAAAATCAAAATTTGGTGGATACTTAGATTATAACGTAGCAAATCCATGGGCCCAATGGGATGCACCCATGAGTGCTGAGGGAGCTGGCAGCTAAGCCACCCTCCGTCATCTTTGAAAGGTCATGGAGGACAGGAGAGGTTCCTGAGGACTGGAGGGTAGCCAATGTCACTCCAGTCTTCAAAAAGGGCATGAAGGAGGACCTGAGGAACTATAGGTCAGTCAACCTTACCTCCATCCCTGGAATGGTGATGGAGGAGTTCATCCTGGAGGTCATCTCCAGGAATGTAGAGGACAACAAGGTTATCAGAAGTAGAGAGAAATATGAGAAAAACTCCTTTCCTGTGAGAGTGCCAGAGCATTGGAACAGGCTGCTCAGGTTGGTTGTGGAGTCTCCTTCTCTGGAAATATTCAAAACTGACCTGGACATGGTCCTGCGCCCCCCACTCTGGGTGTCCCTGCTCAAGCAGGGAGTTTGATGAGATGATCTCCAGAGGTCCCTTCCAACCCCTACATTCTGTGATTCTGTGATTATAAAGATTGTGAGTAAATTAAGGCAAATGACATCATAAAAATGAACATGTAATGCCTTAAGGGACTTTAATTTCTGAAAGCTGAAGTTAATTATGCGTCAAATAACCCAAAATAAAATTTAAACAGAAAAGTATGATTCATATCTGAAAATGCAAAAGAAAACTTTTCGGAATTCCTCAGAAATCACAATCTGGGAAAAAAAAGTCTAAGGTGATTAAAAAATCCAACCCAGAAGCATAACAACCTGGTGTAGGGAGGAAATAGAATTATCTAAATTGAATTTGATAGCAATGGCTATAAATGAGGAGTCAGAAATTTTAGACAACATTGTGGAGTCTCCTTCCCTGGAGACATTCAAAACCGTCCTAGACACGGTCCTGTGCTGCCTGCTCTGGGTGTGCCTGCTCCAGCAGAGGGGTTGGACAAGATGATCTTCAGAGTTCCCTTCCAACCCCTGCCATTCTGCGATTCTGTGATTCTTTTATGAAGCATATACCTGTAATGAAACATAAAGGATGCTATGGAAATGAAGAAATGAAAGGAAAAGCATTAGCCAAGCAAAGTAAAGTAGAACTCAAAGGAATTTTCATACATTATGTTAGAAACAAGGAAAATTAAAATACTAATATTGGATTTCATAATAATGCAGAAGATTTGAAAGTGTTAATTCAATTTTTTTTTATATTTAGGATAATAGAATGGGATTGTATCACATAATGTTACACATGTACTTCTTTTCCAGTAGAAACTTAGCAGGATGTCATAAGGTAATTACTAAAGCTAAGGTATTTTCACATTACTGGTCCAAATAAACTGTGTCCAAGAGATTTAAAAGATATGGCATGGGAGCTGCCTCATTTATTCATATTTATTTTCAGTAAAACAGGGAACAGTGAGAAAAAATCCAAACTAAGCTAACGTCAAGCCAAAATTGGGATATGGAAAAATCTGAATAATTCATAGACCTGTCATCATAACTTTGATAAATGATGGTATGATAATCAATTATTAAAGAATTAGTGAGGGGCAGTAACATTAATAATAGTCAACTGGGACTTGTAGATCTATTCATATTAAAACTGTATAATCTCTTTGCTCAAAAGACAGAACATTAATGAAATAATGAATGAAATAATGAAATAATGAAATAATGAAATTGAATGTTCTGTTAAATATTCAAATTATTATACCAGTGTGGTTTCATTTAGGGAACCAGAGTGTTATAAATTATGTATTTTAAATGAATTAAACTCTGACTAAATGTGAATGTAAATTGGGATTTATTACTGGCATATAAGGGCAACTTGTGTTAAAATGCATTTTGTTGGAACGGTTCTTGGTCCCAGGCTTTTAAATGTTATCATAAATGACTTGAAAGAAAGATAAAGTCATCACTGATTTTAGTTACATATGATTCCAGGCTTAGGAGAGAGGTAAAGTAACTGACTGGAGTGGTGTGGATCACCTTGTAGATGACACCTAACCTATGGTATACAACTCTATTTCACGGCCAAGGGAGAAGGGTATATTCACAGGGACCAAAAAAGTAAGTTGTGGTTACAACAGTGATGACGTTTTGGAGGAGCAAAGACTAAATTGACTTGATCATGATGGATAAGCACAGTCAGTTCACTGTAAAGCCTTGAAGATTTTCTCTGACTGACGCTGTTAATGCAATCTTTATCTTTTATATAGAAAGCTAAATATTAAGGAGGAGTAGGTACGTGATGTAGAGCTTAGTATTTTGTGCTTCTGAGTTCCTCACAGGTATTCATTAGTGTATGCAATTTAAGATAGATATTAAAATACTGCATGATGTTCCAAAAAACAATTCAGAGTGTAATTAAATATTTGAAAAGTTATACTTCATAGTGAGATGTTGAAAAATAGACTGTTTATCAAGGAGAAAATGACATGGTGATTGATCACTGTTTGTAAGTATTCTATAAGAGCTCTGTTTCACTAGTGGGTGGCTGTACTGTAACAGGAAAAGATAGAAAATCAGATGGATAGAAGTCAATAGGAGGCAAATTCACTTTAAAATAAAATGTCAATACTTTTGACTAATATGAAAATTTGAATTTTTATGTATAAGAGCAATATGATAATGTAATGTGATATACAGAAGTAATACGGTAGTTGGATACCGTAACGGAAAAGTTAAGCAATAATGAGAAAGTCTCAAAGCTTATAAAAATCTCTATCTCTGGGAATTTTAAAATCATACTTGTTCATCAGCAGCTTTCACTTACAATACACCTTCATGAAGTCATATGGACAAGCTTGTGCAGGAGGCCATTATTCACAATCATAGTAGTCTATGTTTGCATCTGTGACTTGGCAAAAGCAAGGCCTTGTTCAAGCTAACCAAATCAGAAAAGCAGTTGTCTTTTCATGGTAGAACTAGACTTTCTGATTGAATCTTACTAATACTTAGTAGTAAAGCTATGGGGCTTTTCAGAGGTAGCACAAAACTCTAAAATGCCTGCTAGTGTTCTTGTTAAAAGCATAATTCTTTATATGATTTGAACTTCAACTGCAACTTCTCTAAGGCGCAATTTCTAACTGCATTATACTTTTAATTATAAACATTCAATAAGTATAAATCCTTAAAACTGAAATTGTATATTATACAGTCTTGTTTCCTTCATGCTTTTGCAACCTCGCCTAGTGACTGTGGTCTGAGCGTAATTGCTCTAATCGCACAGTTTCTGGTGTGTCCTGGTTTTCCTCTGTGTGCCGTATATTTGTTCTGATGACACAAAGGGCATCGGATTTAGTTTGTGAAAGACCTCATGAGTGTTTTAAAACTTTCACATTGGTACCGTGGTTGTCATTACAAAATGGTACCTAATATATCACTCCCTCCCTATACTTCCAACAGAAAATAACTGTGTATTTGTTGGCAGATGTTGATTTCTTAACTGCTCCCCATAGCACTTCCTTCATGTAATGCAATTTCAGGGCCAAAATTTGCCCTTAGATGAACTTGTCTGCAGTGGTTTTGAGCATGCAGTTGGCTTCTAACACTAGCAGATCCTTTCAAAGATAAATGTTATGCCTGTATTTGGAGCTCTCTTTTAATCTTGGCAGATAAAGGGATATGCTTTTGGCACATGTGTGCACCAGTCACTGGCCTCGTGCACCAGCAGATAGCATGAACTAGTACACCAAAGAAAATGGAGTGCCTTTACAGGCTTTTGGGGAAGCATGCTCAGACACAATCCCTTCACTATCTTACAGATGTAGTACTGCTTCCTGAAGTAGTTCTTGGAAAGCCATTGGTGGAAACATTTCTAAGTCAGGTAGATGGCTTTCTGCTGCGTCACTGTCATCCCTGGTTCTAGCTAGATGTCACTGGATACTACTGACCCTGTGGGAATGCATCAGCACTGTCATTCAAGCTGGGGTGCCCTCAGCATTTGTTCTCCCAGGGAAGAAGCTTCTCAGACCACTAGTCTATGCTATCTTCCCAGAAGGCAGGCAGCTTAGGCTTGGAGCCACCATGACACTGAAAAGGCACAGCTCCAGCAGGCATCAGCCTGTTCAGTTGTAGAAGGGGAAAAAAGTTCAAGCACCTAGAAAGTAAAAAATAAAAATTAATTTTAGGTCTCCCAGAAGAGAGTTTATCAGAATTCTCTCTTCCTTCCGGTTTCCTCTTTCCATAGTTTGAATAAAAGCAAGCAAACAAGAAAAAACCCTGTAAAAAACTTAATTACACGGCCAGCTTCACTTGCTCCCAGTGAGTGTACACACATGATGAATTACATCAGCACACCATTTTTACAGGATTTCTCCTTGAATCCGACTATATTCTGAGGGGCATTTTTCTGAAGGGTGTGGATGCTTTTTAAGGGTTGGAAATCTCCCTTGAGGAAGTTTTCATGTCAGCTAAACAATCTAAAGAAGTGTACAAGTGTTCTGCATTAGAGTTTCTACATAGGCTTATGCACGCACAACCATGATTATTACATTTACTTCTCTCACTTATTTTTCCTTTGGATTTCAGGCTCTAAAATATTTTTGCTAGCAGAATTTTGCAAATACTTCCAAGTTTGAATCTTTGAGGTTATTGCCCTTCCCCAGAAAGACACTACCAGTGCCAACACAGTTCATGGATGGCTGGATGTTATTAAAGTTGGAATTTATCTTTATTTTTATGATGATACTGACAGCTCAATATGAAGAATTGAAGAATAGCCTTTTAATTTTTTCTATTTTTTATCTACCTGTTTGAACTTTGACAAATTCAATCACTTTGATTGCTGCCGGATGTATCTTCTTCTACTTAAATCTTTGTTGAAAAAAAAGGAGAATTTATTCCAAGTTCTGTGTAAAGTACTGCCTGGTTATTATCCCAGCAATTGTTATTGCAAGTTTAAGGTATTCTCTGAATTCTGAAAAGTGATTACATGAAGAGAGTATTTGCATGGCACATTATGCATTAGACCAAATCTCAGTTTTTGCTTCTCTCATTTCCGTCTTTGATATGAACCTGCATGCTACAATTGCTGTTTTAGATTTCTGTAACAGAGATCTCCACATTGCAACAGGCTTCATTCAAACCAGGATGATAACGTGACTTCTGTTAACTAACTGAAAACACCTATGACAGCTTCTTGGTTTGTTGCCAGCCATATTGTTGTGGGAGACTCCTTCTTACAAGTCACCCCAGTGTTCTGCACTCTACCACCTGTTAGTGATGGCTCCTCACATATCTTGGTCCATTGTCCTTTATGCCATGCTCTGGAGGTGGCAGGGCTGAGCATGAGGATGTAGTGTCAATTGTTCAGTGTTTTGCTTGCTGTGATAATACTGTTCCATAAAGCAGTGTCTTTTGGCATTACGTCTCCTCAATATAACAACAGCAAAGAAACAAGGCAGGTCTCTCACTAGAAGCAAAATGGAGCTGAGAAAAACATATTTGGTTAAGTTATAGCGCTGCTACTAACCTTAGCACTGAATATATTACTTCAGACCTCCTGTCTTCAGTTCATTAGCCAAAACTCTTTTGACACAAGCATGGTTTTGGTACGTTTCTCTCTTGCAGCCCTTGTTTCTGTCAGTTTTGATGTTGTTGCTATGTATAAAATCAAACTGAGTCTTGTTTTACAATCCCAGTGTTGTCTGTGGAATCTGAGCAGTGCAAGAGCTCCATTAGCAATGTTATTCTTCTCTATGGTCATTGTCACACTCAATTTAGCTCCAGTTTTACTTTTTTGCCATAAAACAGCATTCATGGTCACAGTAATTCTGTTACCACAATGATCTGAGAGCCACTAAAGGATGTTAATGAATTGATAAAGGAGTACGTGGCTTAGTTTACAGTCCCCAGAGGACATTTTGCCTGAGGTGAGATGACTGCAGGCTGTATCGGTAAGTGGCCAGCCCTGGGGCTAACCACAACTCAGTGGGCTGTCTGAGAGTGCTCTGCTTTGATTGGGCATCAACTCACAGGCTGTCAGGGGCTGGGAGTCCTGAAGAAATGGCAGGACAGAAAAGACCGTTCAGAGGGCTCTGGGGAAGAATTGCAGACTGGGCTTTGCTGGTAAGGAGAGCTCTATCGAGAAGAGGAGCTTTAGGACAAAGCAGTATCCCAATCCCCAGTAAAATACACTTTCCAAATGTCATAAAACACATGAATTGAAAACACATGCTCATGGCCATCTGTCTGTCCTTCCAGTGATAGATGAACACTGCTCTGCACAAAAGTCCAGCATTTTGTTATGCCTCTATGAGATTATTATCTTAGTGGCAACCAAAGTGTATGCATATTGTCCCCTTAGCTGTCTGTGGGTACCTCCTAGCCCTTGTTTTATCACTTTGAATCCCCTGTTGCTTGCAGTAGAAGGGGAAGAGTGAGAATGGCTTGGCTTTTGACCAAGGATCTGACTGAAATTTATGATGGCTTAGAGACTGATATGGTAGAAAGCTCCTTTTTATTGCTTCTCTTCACCAGGGAGACTAAAGAGAAGTTGGTACAATGATATGACAGGAAGAAATTGTAAAAAATGTCAGGTTATGAGTGACTTCTATGAACTGTTACTATATTGCTGGGTCTAGGAATAAGACCCACATTAGTATATGATCAGCTGGTCTTCCTATGGGATCAGTAATGACTCAGACCTAGATAAAAGACAAAGGAAAACTGAAGTCCCTACTTTCCTATTTTCATACTTATTTAAAATGTATATAATTTAAGAGCAACTTTGAAATAATGCATTAGAGGATACAGTATCAATGAGGCAAACTCACAATCAAGGCCTTATTGTGTTGTTCACTGTACAAGTAGAGGACAAGAAATCAGTTGCTGCTTCAAATGTGCAAGGCAGGCAGTCATTACAGCGTACCTCCAGCCTACTTGTTCTTAAACGTTTCCATAGGAGGGAATTGTGGGAGAATGGGTGAAAATACTTAATATGTTTAGTAAGTTAAAAAGTAACATTTTACGTGTTCTTCCTGATGCTTTCCATGTTAGGCCAATGAGCTTTACAAAGGTGAGCAATAAAAGCTGGAACTCTTCTGTTTCACTCTACCACAATCTCCTGGCTTTCATTCCAACATTTTGTCCTCCCTCTGAAATATTGTAAACGTCCAGGAATCCAAAATTCTAGTCTTTTCCACAGATTTTGTATTAGGAGAATTGTGAATAAAGCTACATGTTAAGAGCCTGGCACATGGGACATGATGGCAGAGTGCTGACTTCTCCAGATATGAGCTGGCAGTTTTGTGTTGAACTGACAAAGAGAAGCCCTGCAGAAAAGCTGAAGAGGTTCCAGTGATGAATGCAAAAACCTGAATTTGCAAATTAAGAGTGGACTCGAATCCTTGCTCTAGATATCCTTTGAATCTTTGGTTAACTCACTGATCAGTCCCTCTATGTTCCTCAGTTGTCCACCTGTAAAATCATCCACTCACACTGTCTTTTTGGTCTTTAGAGTCTTCAAGGGAAAAGTTGTCTTGTGTGGTTGTCATTTAAGACAGGAGATGTTTTAGGCAACAGAGTGATACTATCTCCTCCCTTCCATTCTCCAAGCACAAACAAAATCAAAACCCAAAATGTACAGTTTTCAGAATCTAGAAATCATAGAACTAATATTCCTGTATGTAAATATATTATGATATTGTCTTTAATCATATAATCTTCCCTTCATTTTTCTTCACCATTACTAAACGCAATGGAAGTCGGTGTCTGAAAATGAAGTTCTATTAAGGAGCTGTATGTGGCCTCATCAGTTGTAAAAGTGGGAAAATACATAAAGAGTTGGAGAAATGAAGCACTTCTTTTTATGGAAAGAGGTCTGAAGCACCAAGGCCATCAAAGTTGGATTTCTGCAGCATAGAGATGAATAGGTGGAGACATACTTCCACAAGCTGATTCACCTCTTCCAGCTTAATCATGAGCCCATGTTTGGTGGATGTGTTGTGCCTTAGTATTGACTATAGAGGAAACCTAGAGGACTAGGTTTTGATTAGACACCTAACTTTGAGATGGCACAAGTTGTTTATGTTAAACCTTATCCTAAATGACAAAGTGACTTTAAACAGTAGAATGTGAACATTTATTTTACAGAAACTATTTTATAGAGAAGACCATTCTTCAAATCCTATGCTCCCTATACCAGGAATTCTCCTTAATTTAATCTGTGGAGCTCTCAGCACCTTGTAAGCATTACATTGATAAATGAATAATAGCAAAACAATGCTTCTTTTTTCCTGTGAGTTATTATTAGCATAAAGTAGTTATATTTCATGGTAAGTAAATTATTCTTTCTACTGTATAATCAGCCAGTGCAGAAACTTGACAACAAGAATGACTGAGAGATGCATGTTTCAGAACTTCATTCAAAAACAAACTATAGCTAAGAAAGTTTTTGTTTTTTAAAGACTTTTTTTCTCTGTTGTTCTGCAGAATATGAAAATTACTCAGTGGAAGAATTCTTAACAGATGGTTACCATTTCAGCCTCAGATGGCAGAAAGCCCTAGAACGAAACAATTACAGAGCTTTTTGATGCAGAACCAGCTGAACAGATTTTAATAATTTATTCCAAATTGGAGACACCTGGCCCCCCAGAAAGTGCTGCAAGATGGGTGATGGAGGTGTGCAATAGAAATATATTCCTGATGTCATCAGCAAGTTTTGGTGACAAAATCATGAAGACCAATAGGAAATAATTTTAAAATTACCTTTTTTGTTTTCTACTATTAATGCAATGAAACATTGCAAATAGCCCAGTAAAATAATTTTAAAAATATTCTGAGGCAAGATTGTATTGTTTTGATTTTCCATTACTGCAGACGTTTTACCTCCCTTCAAAGAATGCTGTACAGGATATGGATACTCAACATCACCAGCTTTTATTGCTCACCTTTATAAAGCTCATGGGCCTAACCCGGAAAGGATCACAAAGCACATGTAAAATATTACTTTGTCTTACTGACTCTTATACTATTTTCTTGGTGTAACTTCTGCCTTCAGAATATTTAAAAATATTCCCCTAGATGCCATAGGTGTCTAAGAGAAGCTATCGGGCCAAACCCACTAGTCTGACACTTCTGTTGCAGCTACCCTGCATGGAGAGGAAAGGAAAGGGGCAGCCTAAATTATTGCTAAGATTTATCTTCATCTGAGTCACTGCCAAGTTATTACATTTTTTTCTCATTCAGTCAACTCTGCTGTCATAAGGTCATGTCTATGTCATGCTCAGCAAAGCCCTGTCACAGTCCTGTCTGTGCCTCTAGTACAAGTGACTTGCATGGCTCTGGCATGTGATATTAGTACTATGTGTGGTACAAGTATTCCTCAGGGCATCTGGTAAATCAGACTGCTCTGCTGGCTAACAGCTCTGGTCTAATGACCCAATAGTGCTTGACAAATTTGAGAAATTATAAAGGAATCTTATAATGTGGTTGCTGGACTTCATAATCTAGGAGTTCCCCTCCAATCCTGTGGCCCAGTTTTCCTCAAACTTTCTCTGTTTCTTGGTACGATGCATTAGTTTGGATAATTGTGCCTGTGTTTGTAGAATATCAGGTATTCTCTGGACTTTGAAGTGTGAGTGTAGGAGCATAAAAAGGAGTGTACAAAATGTTAAATATTCCAAGTGAATATGGTGAATTAATTTGTCTGTGTTCATAAATCAAATGTGACCACAGAACCCTTGGTGCATTTACTAATTCTCTATGTGCTAAAGAAACTAATGTTTTATAAATCATGTACCCGCCTTCACCCCTTTGGAGCATTTACTAATTCTCTATGTGCTAAAGAAACCACTGTTTTACAGATAATGTACCCTCCTTCACCCCAGCAGCAGAACAGCATTACTGAAGACCTCACGTTTTCTAAAAAGGAACAAAGGACACAAATAAAATAACCTTGATTTTCTCAGATGAGAGTATTTTGAACTGTAGTGAAATGGAGGAAGGAGAAGTGAGGGAGGGGGAAGAAGTGTAGCGATTTTCTTTATGAAGGGGTATCTTAGACCAAACTGAACATTTAAATGGCTAAAGCTTGCATGCAAACACTTTGTCTACATACACATTATGGCCAAGATAATGCATTTTCTAGCTTGGCTACATTTATGTGTTTAGAATCAAATTTCATTTTCATGAAAATCAAAATCAGAAAAGCTCCCTGTGCATAAGATACACAAACTCAGTACAGACATCACACATCCTGGTTTTCCTTGTCCAAATTGTATTTGACTGATTTATGTTATTTTATCATATACAATAGCTTTTTGAAATTTATATCTGGCAGAGTTATCAATAAAATTGAATACAATAAACATTATACTGCAATAATTCAGTTTTGGTTTGAGATTTGGGAATTACTTGCATTTAAGTAGACTGCTTTTCACACTACCATCCATTCAGTTGCATATTTTTCCCATTCACTGGAACAACCTCAGTAACACAGTAGGTTTGGGCTCAGTGCATTGTTACTTAATTTGATCTTTTTATTTCCTACAAAAAGAAATCAGTAGAATCAAATGTATTTGTGACCAGTTTTACTCTCAGAAGAAAGTGAGGCTGGAGGGCAAGCAAGCACCTCATTTCATTCCAGGTCTTGTAGGATACTTTCACATAACAGGCGAAATGCATGACAACATTTAAACACAGTTACACCGCAGTCTATTTTCAGAAATTTCTCACCTTCACCGTAAATAGGTGAACATCAGGAAAACTGACTGGAGAAACAGTTTGTCTCTTCCTTAGCGTTTGTTACTTTATTGTTTAATGTTTTTCTTTTACGCCTACAATTTGTGTAAAAGTGTTTTGGTTTGGTTTGGTTTATCTTTTTTTTAATGTTCCCAGTATTGGGCATTTCAGGATTGTGGGATGGCAAGACTCAGATGATGTCTGAGCCATTTCAGGATCTGATTAGGTGCCATGATGCTGCAAAAGCAGGGAGTTAAAGGTGAATGTTTGCACTTCCTGATGCAGAAGATAGTGCTGTTGAAAGAAATGCATTTGGAAATACACAACAAAAGAGAGAAAGGATTATGAAGCAATTAGTGATTTGTTCTGTGAATGAGCTGCAGTTAATGGTGCATATAAATGGAAAGAATGTGCAGCCTTTAGCTTTCTGCTCGAAGCACAGCTTCACACAAAAAAGGGGTGAAGGAGAGAGAGGTTGAAAAATAAACTTCTTTGTGCCCTTGCAGCACTTCAGATTGGTAAAGATAATTGGGAAATGGTAGTTCTAGACAGGTGCCATGCACAGAGAGGGAGGAGGAAGATTTGCACCTTAATTAGGAAATACAGTCGCAGCTGCCATTGTGTAGTGAAAGGCAGTTGCTCTGAAAATAAGAGCAGCTACTGCTTGTGAAATCTGACAATGCTATGACTTCACACTAGAGCAAAAGGATAAGCAAAAAATAAGCAAAGTTAAAGATACTTGCATTTTTTTGTTATGGTACTTTGTAACAGACACTGACTAGCAAATTCTGATTTCATTTGAAACAACTAAACGGATTACTAAAGAACATCTGTTAGATCACATTACTATATGGACAAATCAATGGTTTGTTTATTCTAGGACAGCATTTATATAAGATCAGAGTATGAACTATTAGACTGCTCAATTATTGTCTTGTTTAATTTCACCCATCTGTTATCATATAGATTCCTATTTTCCATTGGTGATGCCATCATTATTATTACACTTTGTACACTTGCCTAAAACAATTTGACATGGATTCATGATGGGTCATTGTTGAAATCTGACTAAAGTGCCTCAATAGTAGATAATTACCTAGGACTCTCTTGAAGACAGGGAATATACCTTCCATGCCTTCACATTTTGAGCATTGTGTTTTCAAGGTGGGTGTAGCCATGGTCTGTTTCCAGATTCTGCACAGCTTTGTTGAGATCAATATGTGGTTGTCACGGAAAGATTTCTGTATGTCTTCAGGAATTTATCCACATTACACAACTCAATAGGCTGGGACCTTGGTAATGATCATTAGTACCAATATAGTGGGATAAAGTCTTTCACTGTGCTTGATACAAGTGAAATTAAAACTATGGTAACCGGTGTCCTCTAGGAACTTAGTAGGGAATGCATATTCATCCATACAGTAAGAATGAAACGAAACACTGCTGGTCAAGCAATGTGTTTTGGTTTTTATTGAGGGATTTTTGTCATTATAGTTGCAGTGGTTCACAAATTCTTTTCTCAGTCTCTATTCATCATCTTCTCATATAAAACTTTCCTGAAATTGTAACCAGGGTGATGGAATTAACCAGACATGGATGTTGCTATAGTCCTTGTACAGCCCTATCCAATGGACATTAAGTCTGGGGACATGGAGTATGCCAATCAGTGTAGTCATTGATCTGTATTTTAGTCTCTAGGTAATCATTAATGCAAACAAAACAAGAGACAATGTCAGAAGAGGATGACAAAATGTGGTTGTGTGCAGTGGACTGAGAAAACTGGCCAGGACTGCCAGGATTAAGAACCAAGTAGGTAAAAGGTAATTCCGGCAGGGGGAGATCGCAACCACTGACTCATGGACCGCCCACCCAATACCACCTACTCAAAAGAGAACAATGGGAAAGGACAACTGAGTCTGCGCAATAATTTATGTGTGAAGCGAGCAAGTTTGTGCCAATCACCGAAGAGAAAAATATGTATGGATAAAATGAATATGTATATTTTTGGTCTATAAATCACATGGGAAGGGTGTGTAAGGTATGCATGTTAGGAGGAGCGATCCCCTGTGCATCTGGCATCGCAAATAAAGAATGCCTGCCTTTTAACGCTACATCAGTGTTATGAGGTTTATTCCCGATATTGGTGACAAAATGGCTATTTAGACAGTTTAGTGTTTTGCTTTTCTAGTCAGCTTTTCTGAGTTACAGCATTGCTTCAGTTGTTGCCATTATTTATCAATAAGGTAAGTAAATCTTCTGTGGCAGAATGTTAACATTAAAGTCTCTTGCAAGATCATACAGACCCTCATCCTGACTGATTATAGATTGAGGTGAAGATCAAGTCCCATCTTACTTTTAGGTGCTCTTTATTCTTTCGGATGTTAGCATCTGCCTGTGTAGGTCTCCTGCCTTCTGTGTGGTTATGATATGTGATTAGATAAATGCTTTCCTACCATGTGGTTTTGTTTTCTATGTCCTTTCTTGGAACTGGTACTCTTTTTTTCATTATTTTTCTTGATTCCTAGTTGCCAAGCACTGCTTGATCTCTCTGCTGTCACCCTGTCTTTGCTTAAGCTCAAAGAAAACAGAGGTTGATGTGCTAAGACCAGACACCTCATTGACTCCACCACCAACTCCATCTCCTTTACTAGGGCCAAAACCAGATGTCTCATAAGGAATTTCAGAACAGAGAAAACATATAGTGATATACTCAGTCAGTGATTTAGTCATTCCAAAATATTCTTCCAGCCTCCAATATTTTGTGGCTCAAGAACTTCCTGAGCTTGCAGCTGTGTGTCTGAGTACAATCATCATTGAACGAAGAGGGAAAATACATTGCTAACTTTTGCCTAGTAACATTACAATAAAACTGCATTACCAAAGTGAACGCATGCATTTCACGCTTGTCTTTAACAAGGGCTTAAGTAGATGAATCTAGCCATGGCACTAAAGGTGGTGGTAGGCTACTGCTGTGTGCCCTGACCGTCTGCTGTAAATTACCAACACTATACCATGGGCAGCAGAAGAGAAGACATTCAACACAACTCATACTCTGCTAGCACCTTTTTTGAAGCTGCTTTTTGTGGTTTGATGTAAATGTGAGCTGTGATGTCTGAGGAGGGTGCAGACTGAGTTTTCAGACATATCAGCTATGTCCATGATGATTTTCAGAACAGGATTGTTTAGGACTACTGGCTGTGATGATGGCTTAACACTGCTGCATAATCCAAGGAAGTCCTAACTTCTAAAGTAGGAGGCCCAGGCTCAAAAGCACTCTTGATGTGAGCTCCTACATCCAACTTGAGCTAAGCTGGGTGAAAGAACAAACATCTGTATTCTCACTTCTATGAGCTGAGGCCTCTTGGAGACCTCTAGTCACCTTATGAAATTTTCGGCAGCCCAAACAGTGGTGATAAACTTCAGTAAAAACATATCTGTTACTTATTGGCATTTAAAACAGCTAGGGAGCATTATTTGGCAGTAAATCTACTGTGTTTCAGCAGTAAACATGCTTTAGTAAATAACACATGCTTGTAAAACATCTGTGTATTACACAATTTTAAAGGAGTTGTTAAAAATAGGCATGGACTTAATAAAAACCATTTTATGTCCAAATCCCTAATTAAACTGCTGTAGCCAATTTAGCATAACTTTAAACTCTTCCTGCCATGCCCTCTTTTACAACTGTATCACATTCCACCATAAAAGGAAAATCTCTGTTGATAGTGTTTGATATTCTTTAGCCTACTCTAGCCAAGCATAACTAAATTGTATTTTCATTATATTTCACATTCTGCTTATTAATATTTGTACTATGTGACTAAGTTTCACTAGAAAAACAGTCAGTGTACCCAGCAACAGACACAGAATGGAAAGGAGAGTAAATTAAAAAGCTTATTTCAATAGTGTAATTTATATAGACTAAAACAATGTAAATCTTAGACTGCCATACTCTTCCTGGTTTCTCAGAAGAGCACCTACGGGTGTCCACTGCAGCACAAAATGGTAATATTTGTATAGGTTTCTTCTACTCTGGCCTTAGCTATAAATATTTCCATAAATTTTCATTTAAAATAGATTTATAGCTTTCATGTCTTGTTTCCATTACCTTCCCAATTTGGTCACACTTTTGTCTCCTCTTTATATGAATGCATTGGGTCATTAGTTTATTTTAATCTACATAGAATAATGCTATCTCAGCTTAATCAGGTAGAGCTGGACTTTTTAAGCAAAGTGATCTCTAAATCCCATGTGGAACCAACAGGGAGGTACCAGTTGGTATAAAAAAATTTCAGTCTACTTCTGTTACCAGGTGGTACTTTGAAACCCCAATATGGTTTAGGCATTTATTCCTTGGAGTTTTTAAAGAGAGGTGAGAATATTTAGGCTATTAATGTAGGCATTTCAGTTCAACAGGGTAAATATAAGACATGCTTGACAGTTAATCAGATGGGATTGTAACCCAGATAAGCATTTGTTGGGACAAGCAAACAATATTTCAGTTCTTTTTCTGATACTGTCAATGATTTGCTGTCTGAAAAGCTCATATAATCTCTGTATTGGTTCCTTTTCTATTTTTTTGTCTGACTTGGCTTTATTTATTTTTTTCTAATTCTATTTTTTTAAAAAAACCTCATCAGGATTGGGACTGTCACATTCTAACAGATTGTGAAGTATCTTATATAACCCTGTCCAAGTCCTCATACAGGATCAACACTGTTCCTGCAGTACCGTACATAAACATCTGGGAATTCTCAAAATTAAAGCTCAGGGATACAAAAGTATTAAAAATTGTTTCTCAAGTCAGTTACTCTGAACTAGTTTTTTCTTGGGAATTTTCAAAAGATATTTGTTATATTAGAGCACAGTATCCAGCTATCATGACATCAACAAACTGTCAATCATGGAAAAAAAAAAGTCCCTTCTTCATGACACAGTCCTCAACAAAAGGGTCTGTGAGGTTTCTGCTGGGCAAGGGAAAGAACCAACAAAGAACACACACATATACACGGTGCTAAATTCTGGGCATGTGGTAATTCATCATACTAAGCAGGTTATACTTGCTTACTGAATTGCCTGGGTCAACATTTTAGGAAAAGACCGTATCTCAGATGGAAAACAACTGTGGCATTCTGATACCCAAAGTCATAATTCAAGTGTCAACTCAAGTAAAAATACACATCCCCAGTACTTTGTCAAGAAGATCATGCTGCTCCAAGCATTACACTGAATGGGTGACAGATGTAGAGAAGACAGGAAAGATCACGAGATTTTCCTGGTTTTAATGGCATTTTCAGAGAACCCTACAAAAAAAGTTTTTCTGGTGTAAAATGAGTTCTCAGCCAAGCACAACTTTAATGTTGTATAAAGTTACACTTTGTGTCTGTCAGTAGATTTAAGGACAGCCTACCACACGTTATGCTTGGACTGAAAAATTCAGCTAGCTTTATAAAGAATTTCTGCCCCTCAGAAACAATGATTAGACTAAATTCAGGTTTATTTTCCCCTCTGAAATGCCCTGAAGAACCCCCTTAAATTTTCCAGAAGACAGGTAAGGTGGCTTTGATTGACATCAAATCTGTCACTTTCATGAAAATGGGTCATTGTAGTTGGAGAAGACACTTCACTGATCCTACCAGTAATTTTATTAACTAATCAGTCCCCTGAAAACGAGATACTCAGCTAAATTCAGTGGGACAGAATGCCTTATGTCCAAGAGAATGCAATAACCTACAGAGCCATTTTCATGCTCTTAACTAAGTTAATGTAATTGTTTTATCGGGAAAGTGCAATTTCAGATAGCAGGACTCTGAGATGCCCATCATGAAACATGATGGACACTGTAGCCTCCCATTTTGCAAGACAGTTTCAAAAACCTAGAAGGTGACACCACATTCAAACATAGTATCTTGCTTGTTGATAAAAATACCCAGCTCATTTGCACTCAGGGGCAAGGTATTTGGATAGGTGTTTGGGTAGTTTTGTTGGAAGGAACTTGGGCCCATAGGAAATGCAAGTGCTTCCCAGCACGTCAGCAGCAGAGGCACATGGTATTGCATGATTTAAACCTTGAGTTTAAATGCCTCACCTTAGCTCCAGCCCTTGTGCGGTCTACTGCAGGCAACACTTTAGCAGCAGAGGCTGGGACCAGTTTGACGTTTGTCCAGAATTCACTGTGTTAATAATACTTTATTACATTTTAGAGAACTCACAACAAGGTTCTTCGTACATAAATGCCCAGGACAGGTGGACACCAGACTGCAATAATGCACTACTATAAATTTTTTGGTAAATTGGATCCTGTATGAAGGCTATTACACTTTAATTACCATTATTATTTTACAGGTATTTCAAGCATAAATTGTGTCATCACAACTGTGTTAGTTATTGTTTAATTGAGATAAAAATACCTTATTTATATTTTTATCTTGGAAGAAAATCATCCCCCATGCCCTCCTAAAATTTGCACAACATTTATATAGAAATTACTACTCACAGTGGAATTGTAGCATAAAAGATTGGCCAGCTGGCTATGACTGAGCTCTTGTCTCTGTTAAAAAAAAAAGCCGTCAGTGACTCAAATGCAAGAACATTGCTATTACAGACTGGATTAGAATTTTCTCTTTTACATTTCATTTACCACTGTACAAAGAAGAAAATACATAATATAAAGCATTATGTCATTCAGACAATAATGAAATGGATTTTTCCAAGCACACACTCTCTTCATTTATAGTTCTAGGGTAAAATGTAATTATTTGTTTACCGATACACCATATTTAGTATTATCACAATTCACTGCCTATTGAAGGAAAGAATAACATATAAAAAACTTATACTAGCTAGCATAACTCTGGTTAGATGCCTACATCGTCTACTGTCCAAACTAGTGACATTTTTTCATATATTCTTATTTCATGTTCTAAAATAACAAGAGTCTTAACCTGTTTTGGCACCTGTGCTTCCCTAGTAAGTATAACAGATCCAGTATTTCAAGGGGGTGTAGGCAAAGATTATTTTGTGGCATTTCATACTGAAGCATAGCATGTGAGTGTCTTTTATGAATGCTTGGAAGAGATCATGGTCTGGGTTAGTAAGTATCACAGCAGGTCTCCCTGTGAGATGTCTGCCAATGTGTGCATGGCCTTTGGGGCAGAGGGTTTGCATTGTAAAGAAACACTTGACTAAGTGTTTGAATGCTGTTCCTTAGCATTTGTTTATTAGTATTACAAATACAAACCCACCTCTTGTTCATATAATTTATGGGTTTTCTTTGTAGTGCTTAGTGGCAGAACTGTATTCTTACAGGATAGAATGGAAAACATTAAAATACCAAAACCAAAAGGGTTAAAGCATTTATCCAGTGCTGTATTGACAGCTATGAGTCTAAATATTTACAGTTACACTGCTTATAAAGTAAAGCATTGTTCTTCTCACATCCTTGAGATTTTCAAGCTATTGCCATATATGACTGCAAAGCAGTAGAAATAGACCCTTATATCTCTTTCCCTTCCAAGTGAATTTGAGAAACTCAGATGTATTATTAAACATTTGTTCTCTTTGTGTTGATTTTTTTAAAAAATTATTTATATCTTCTTGGATTAACATCGTTTTATTGCATAAGGAGGTAGTTAGACATATAATTAAGCGTAGACTCTGACAGCTTGTACCTACAGTAGAAACATTTTATTATATTGCTTTTGATTTTGGACGTGTGTTGCTGTTCTTGGATCACTGCTATACATACTTGGAGGTTCAGACAGATAACCTTAGCATAAGGTATCAACACTGCACTAGCAACGTGTTGACTGTATGGCCAGAATTCACATCAACAGCAACAATGAAGACAGTTTTTTAATGTATTTAAAGTTGAGCATGATTATAAAAGGTTTGTTGCATCAGGGACCTAATGCTACCACCAATCGTATTTCAAAAAATATCGCTGAACTTTTCTAGTCCTTATCTCTTTTATTAGAGGAACCTAAATCTTAGAACTACTTGCTAGATGGAGATCTCGTTAGTGTTTTGGGCTGTTACATGTAAAAGACTTTATTTTTGTTACCTATTGAATGACTTTGCCTAGTGATGAAGCCTGAGATTTGGATCCCTTATTTTTATTAATCTAAACAAGTTAATGTAGTTTCATACACATAGATTGCAAGGGCGGGGTTTTGCATGCTGGGTATCTTACAAGAAAAATAGAGTGGCAAGACTTAAAATGTTCATGAAGAATTCTTCATATTAAACATAGTGAACCAAATTTTTGTTCATGGGGTATGTGCATTTATGATTTAATAGCAGGTGAATTTTCAGCCCTAAAGAGAAAGAAAATCCATTTTTTGCTCATTATAATATGACAACAGTTCTGGAAATTTGTAAAGCACTGGACCAGCTATGTTTTATTCCTCTGTTAGAAATACCCCCTCGAAGACAACAACAATCACAGTCTGCGTACACTACCCTTTCCCCCTGTTTGCAGTGTATACACCAATCTGGACTGAAATGATGGAAGATTTTGCTGTTGAGATACAATCTCTCTGGTTTTTCTCTGGAAGACCAGAATACCACAAGCAGCTGCAGGCAGAACTTCACTATATCTTCTCACTGTCAGTGCTGCACAGCCCCAGCTCCACCCTGCAGTATGATCTAGGACGTGTCAGAAGTTAATTGATCATCTTTGCATTTACACATGCACATGAATTTACTAACATAGATGAAATATTGCTGCCTATGCAGACAAATAGCTATTCATTGGTCTCCCAGGCATATCTTTCCTTAAGAAAATGTGGTTTTTAATTTTTTTGCCATGTAAAGGATTTTTTGCACTCATGTCCAGATGAGTATAATTGAAAAATAAAACCCAGCAATGACAATGTAACTTGCAATTAGCTTACAAGAAGAGAAAACAGCTAAATGAAAGTTAATACTATGTTAAGTTTGAAAAATCAGATGAATTTTTATCAGGAGATTCTAAAAGTGGAATATAAAATCTTGTTTTTACAGTTGCTGCATTTTAATTGACAGATAGGTTTGATTGTGTTTTAAGTTATCTGAACATGGTTTTGTTTTTCTTAGTTATATTACTACTGCTACTAATTTGTGCAGGGGCTGAACCTGTGACACACTCTACAGGAATGAAGGCACGGTACTCTGCCAAGAAAAGCCTTTCTTAATTAAAAAACGTCTACAACAGTTTTCTGAAACTGTGACAAAACAATGAAAATGCTAGACAAAAATGGCACTATTAAAGAAAGCTACAGAGTAGAAAAAGATGGAAATAATATGGAAACATCTCTTCAAGACAAATACTGAAACCACTAAATTGTTGACCCTTGAGCAATATCAAGTCCAACAATAAGTAGAACGATTTAAGATATTAGGGGCCTGACCCTATTAAAATCAATAGAAAGAATTTCAAAGAATTTTGAGAGCTTTGAATATGATCCAAAAAGTAAACTGATGCTCCTGGGGGACAATTTTTGCATACCTCTTTCGGATTGTCATTTACTTTGCTGTTGAAAATGTAATTTACCCTAGTATTAATGTAAAGAACTAGTAGGGATCGTTTAGCAACCAGCACCTATATTTCATTCTAACAATTATTCCAGAAATACTGTGCTTTTCATAAGACTCTAGGTGTTTCTTCCCTATAAATATTTAATAACATCTAATCTTGCAACACATAGTAGATAAAATGGCTTTTTAGGAAGTAACTATAACTTTTTCTGTAACGTATTTGCCTTTAAAATGACTTTTTAATTGTTTGTTGTTTTAGGCTTAAAGGCTACAAATAGAATAGAATATAATCTGAGCTTCTGGTCTTTCATGTACACTGATGGGGATCATACTGAAGACTGTTTTATTACTGAACTTGTAGTCTTGTTTAGTAAAGATTGTTATCAACTGTAATGTTACACTCAGGTCAATAAGGGAAGAGCTTTGTTAACTGAAGGTCTCAGATTTGTTTTCTTCAAACGAAGAATGTCCTTGAAAACATTTTTATGTTACCATTATGCTTACTGTAAATCACCAGCCTGCAGTTTTAAAGTTTAAAAGCTGATAAGTTGGGACTTTTGTTGCATTAATAGTAGGAGTCTGAGGAGTGGCTAGGGGGAGATCCTACCATTGAGTCACGAGGTTCAGAAAGGACCCCCTTGCTTTCTAAACTCCTTCTTCAAGAGGAGTCTAGGTGCGGCTAAGCCCAGTCTTAGTCTCAGACTTGGTCAACGGTTTATTTTCTAAGGGTTGTAGAAGTAACCACACATCAGGGTATTTGTTGTTAGTAACAAATTTGGCAGATGCCCAGGCTGGTCGTGTTCAATGAGAGCAATCACAGCTAGATTAACGAACAGTGCAATTTATTAAAGCAACAGACACACAGGTTCTTTGGATTACTGGTGATAAGATTGCTGGTTACAAGACACACAAAAATGTCAAAGATATGTGTATATTGCTAGGCTACAAGTGTGTTAAGCAAATATGAAGAAATGGAGATTTAAAGTGAAGCTATAGAGAGGTTTCTAAGTTTTCCTGGGGAAACACTTGGTGTACCCATATGTTTTAATCTTACCCAAAGGTGTCCCAGTGGGGGGGAAGAGAGGCTCAGCCCCTTCACTGTGGGATGTACTTGAGTGATGCAGTGGGAAGGATTTAAGGCATATCTCCAGAAGCTCTGTGTCCCAATCAGCACGGGAGCTTGTTCTGGGAGACTTCCAGAAAAATTAAGTAATTGGGATGCTGGCGTCCTTATTTCTTCCTTGTCATATCAGAACATATTCAATAACTTTGGTTTCTGCACTATAAAGTATGAAGGATTTATTTTCAGAGCCATACTGCGTGTACGTTTTCTCCTTGAAACAATTCACCTCAAGGACAGCATTGTTGGCAATCTTGCCTTGTGACTTACACTGTGGAAACTGTTTCATTAGCAAGCTAGACAAAAAAACCTAGCTATCAAACCCAGCTCTTTAACATCAGCATCATTTTTAGGTTTTGGTAAGATTTAAAGACAGATGTTACATAAAGAAATCCTTTATTTTCTTAACTACTAGGAGAGATCAAAATGACTGGTTAGTATTCAAAGGCGTCATTTGGAATAGAAATGCATAAATAAGTGCAAAAACAACAAATGTATAAACAACAAATTAAAGTTGCATTTTCAGTTCACTTACAGTCTGTTTTCTTTTCTAGTTTAGTTTTTTTAATGATAAAAGATGGCTTTTTATGCCTAAATGAAATGTTTGCGTATAAAGCTTGTGTTTTGCATGTCTTGGAACAGAGCTGTGAATATTGAAGTGATTACTGAAGTATCTTGAAAACCCAATTTGCTTTTTGAAAAATATATTTTAATGCACAAAGACTAAAATGTCACATACATTCAGATTTTTTTTTAAATTTACAATATGTTAATGAAATAAAAAAATAAGAACACATATTTGGTTTTAATTATAAAAGGCAAAATTTTACAAAAGTCAAAAAAGTCTAAATCAATTTAAGGTGTGATAGACATATTTGCAAAGCTCTACAAATATCTGCATACTCAAGAGCCTTCTTGCCAGTTAATAGCTAAAACTTATCAGCAGGAACACTACAAATTTCACTGGTGGATTATCCAGGTTATCCTGAATTTTCTCCTCCCTGCTATCCCTAAATATATCAATATACCTGAACATGTGTGTCACACAGTATGGATGGCTAAATAGGATTGATATTCAGATGTGGTGTTCTGTGAATTTATGTTCTGGTGGGGTTTTTTTTTGGTCAAATATATTAAATATCAGAAGAAATGTTACAGACAAATGGGTGAGAGATTTGAAAACAGATGTTCCTGTGCAACTCTAATCAATAGACTTTGGCATAACCTTGAAAGAAAAACTTGACTGAAATCAGTCTCAGCTGCTGTATAAAAAAATGAGGCTTTCAGGAAGCTATGGAAGTATTTAACATGGAGGACAGTCCCAGAGATGATTTTAAAATGAAGTGCATGAAGTTCTATTCTGAGTAGAGAAAATTTTTTCCTGGCTGGTGCAGTACTGATGTCAGTCATGAGACTGACAGTGCAACTGCTCTCCCTATGATTAACCAGCACCGAACATACACTTGACACATCCGAGATTTGTATCTGCTCTGGGGAGGATGGGGGTAATGTGATCCTTATGTTCTCACTCTGACTGTGGCCGGCTATTGGCAAGCACTGATCCTTACATGATCTTAAGTTGACACGCTCCAATACTATTAATCTGATTCATCTGTGTTTGTCTTTCATATACTCTCAAATGCGTCCTGAGGAAGAAGGACATGTTTTTTAAAAAAGCAGAATATGCTAGCCTGAGGGATGATCTATTTTGATAGCAGTCCCTCTATTTGCCATACCAAAGAGGAAAATGATTTACTATATCAGGCCAAAAATATTTTGCATTTCCAGCCTTTCCCAGTAAAATATTATGTTTAATGCTCTCACTACTTTTGAAAGCATGGTCAATAAAGCTGCTGCTTGACAGGTTCTTGACTCTTAAAGCTGTTTTTCTTTGGCCAGGATCTACAAAATAAGATAATAAATGTGTTAACAATAAAGTCCTGATGTATAATTCTTGAAGTAAATGTAAATATTTCAAATGGTTTGAAGCAAATCAATTAATATGCATTTTTAATAGTGATTTAGGCACCTAGACCGTAAATTCCTTTGGGTTCTCATTGAAATTCAGGTACAATAAACAGTCTCTTCTGGTTCCTAAGTCACTCAATTCCTGCTAGGCATAGAGCAGTGCAGAATCCAAGGTACCTGAAGGAGCTGATCCTAAAAGGATGGAGTGAGGGAGGTGAAGAGGTCCATAAGGAAACAATGTTCAAAAACAGTTAGGTGGAAAGCTGCTGCGGTAGTCAGGGGGACAGAGGATGTCTTGTGCTGTGACCATGAAAAATCATGAGAGTATCCTGTTTTCCAGTTGCATGGTTTAATCATCAGACTACACGCTCTTCTGGATTAGGATGTTGTCAGTCTTTCCTCACAGAGTTGTTCTACTTGGTGTAATTGACTAAATGATTACCGGGCCAGGGATACCATGATTGACTTGTGACTCCTCTCTAAAATGCAGGTTTCCTAAACACAATTGGCCCTTTACAAAGAAATTGATCCTTTATAGATATTTTTAATTTTGGGAATTAGCTGAACAGTCCTGTTCAACTCAACAACTAAAATTAAACAAGTGTGTCAACTTCTGTAGTGTTGGAGCCTGAAAGAATGAGAACAATGTTCATTGAAATAGATATTTCTCCTCTGTTATGAACCTCAGAGTTCATAATCTAGCTAGAGTTCATTAATTAAGTTTTTCTGGGGCTTCCTTGGAAATGTTACTTAGAGGTCTGCCTAGCAAAATTTGGTGTAATACAATAGGTGTTTCAATTCTAGGTTCAAGTTCTTGGTGTCTAAGCAAGCTTGGCTATGTGCCTGACCGTCTCCTTATATAATAACAAAATCTACATCCAAAAAGTCCCATATCTCCTTCTTTGCCTCGAGTCATTGGTGAGATCAGAGCTGAATTTTGCTCATATGCAGAATCCTGATTTGGCAGTATGGCCTCTTGGTCCTAATGGCGGCACGGCCTGTCCCTAGCAGTGCCACCCAGCTCCCAGCCTGTGCATGGGCTGTGACTGTGCAGCTGCTGGACCATCTTTCACAGCACTGTTTCTTTTCTTTTAAACTGAGATCAGTGAGACATAGTAACCAGGCAGACGCCTTATAAATGGGAGAGATTTTTAGATTAAATTTTTCCTTTAAAAACCAAACAAAACAAAGCCCACTCTAGCTTCACTCAGACATACTGAATACAATTGAGTTGCCTCACTTTTCCTAAACATGATGATTGTATTCAGCTTAGCTTTAAAACCTACTTCTTTCCAGCAAAAAAGTCCCAACTTTATGAGTTGGAGCTGCTTAGCTTTCCGCATCCTTGTCAGCTCCTCCTGGTCTTTGCCAGATGGGGATCTGCTCCTGCAGAAGATGCCCTTTGGTCTTTCACAGACATGCCTTTCCTCTGCCTAGATAGGCCACAGGCCATCTGACAAAAAGAAGTTACAGAAAATATTAATTTACTGGATAAATGATGCTAAAATGGATTTTAACACAGAATTTATAGAGATAAAATTAATCAGAATGTTGGACTTAGTAATTAATTTCACACAGAATATATAAAAGAAACAATGTAAAATGATGCAATCTAACAGTTGAGCTGGGATCCTGTATCAGTGAGCATAAGAATATCATCTGCTTTGAAAAATATATTGAAGACTATCCTTTTTTTTCCTACCTGAATTTCACATCATCATTGCTTTTTCTTTCAGGACTACTGATTAATTATTTTATATTTCTCTCACTGTAGGAATAGAATTCTGCAGTACATGACAGATGTGTAGACATGAAGAAGAGGTATACTGTCTAGTATTAGCAGTGAGAATACACAGTGCCACCATGAAAGCATCCATTGTCCAAAGGGTCATAGAAGTTGTGACCATATAAAAAAATACTTATCAGTAAGTACACTGAGTTCCCTAGATTATTTGGCAACAGTGCCACAAAAATAGTTTTCCCATGACCAAAGGTGGTGGATTTTGATTCATTCTAAGGAATGAGTGTTCACTGCAGTGGCAAATTGAATGAATTTGTGAATCAACGAAATTAATTATACGATGTATTCTCTGCTCCCTGACACCTCATAGAGCAGTTGAAGTTGTCTTTCAGCTAGTTGGCATCTTTTTTTCTCATTATTTACTCCTATTGGCAGGATAACAACAAAACCAAATTCAGAGCTGAAGCAGTCCATGAACTAAAGCCATGTGATCTCAGCTCAGCCTAGAGCATGGGAAATCAAGCATTGCTCGAAGCCAATGTCCTGGCAGGTGACAGGATATGGCTGTGGCATGAAAAGCTGATAATGAATTCATTGGACTGTATCATAATTACCTTTGTCCTTTTACCAGGAATACTGCCAGTCTCCTCAGAGCACAGCGTATGCTGCACGCATCAAAAGGAGAATTGTTCAGCCTCCCTTTCCATGAATCATGGCCTGCCTAAAGTAATAATGATTTATTTGTCTTCCCAACCTCTTCTACTGACTTAGCTTCAGTATGAGGTTAAGACGCCCAATTCTGTTTTACTGCCTTGGTCTGATGCAGTTTCAGATAACCCTGCTGACCATACTGCAGCTCCTGTTAAGTTGAAGTTTCACTTTGTATTTGTAGAGGTGCTACCAGGATGTCTGCACCCAGACCAGAGCCAAGAAGCCCCTTGCTGCAGTATCCACAGAGAGCTGGTGGCTACTTCATGTCTTGGATGCTCCATCCCTTCCCTTGCAGAAGATTTCCAAGCTGCATGAAGCAACACACTGGGGCCAAATTTTCCTCAGCAGATGCTAGTATTACAGACAGAAGAAAACACAGTTGTCCCTGTCTCAACTCAGACCATGTTAAAAGAGACCCATGCAGTGCACCAGTCATGTATACAGAAAGACAGCAAAGTGATCAGCATGTTATTCTTGTGAAAAGTGGAAAGGTTGTGGGAAAAAATATTAAGCAATCAGTTTGGTTTCCTTAGCAATTTGTTAGTCTTCAGGATGTTAACGGAGATAAACCCATTTGTCTCTATGAAGCTCTCAACACTAATCTCAATCACTTGATGACTGAGTGATCTCAATCATTTAGTGAAATACTAAATATGTAAAAATGTATTAATAGAAGACTAAAGAAAAGTGAAACACAGAGACACTAAAGCTATATGGTAAAGATGACGTGTAATTTTATCAACTATGATAATCTCAGCTTTGAAAATAAAGGTCATTTTCCTGAAATTACTTATTACTACAGATTTTACAGTGAAATTTAATAGAAAAATCAACTTTATTTTTGTTTTGAGATAGTAATTCCATGTAACCAAAGGAATTGTGTACTCCACCCACTATACCATAAATATTTTTAGCATTTTTTTTTAGTGGAAATTTTGAATAATTTCACAAAATGTATTTTTTGTCAGGATGACTGCGATATCATATGTTTTTACACACAGATTATTAGTCTTTCAGTGCTCAAGGGCCATTTCTAAGGGACTCACTAAAGATAGTGAAAACATGCGTAAGTCTTCTAGGCTTAAATAGGGATATACCCGCTTCTAGATATTTTAAGTGTGCATCTGTATGCCTGCTGTAAGTGTAAACAAAGGCAAGAGTGGGATGTAAGATGCAAGAATTCAAATGGTATGATTGAACTGCAAATATGAGAGAATAATTCCAGTTTGATCTGCAGCAACTGTGGTAATGATGAGTTTGTGATTTTACAAGTATGTCCATTTCTTTGTATTCAAATACAGCTCCCTTTCCCCAGACTCATCCCAGCCAGCTTTAGACACTTAACTAAGGCAGCTAAGATAGGAAATAGTTGCCAGCACCTAATCTATGTTTCTAGAGATATCAGTTTTCTCCACTGATTGGGTAAAAAGTCTCTATCCTATTACTCTGTGACTGGGCGTGAGACTTCTAGAAGGCCAAAAACAGTATGACATAAATCCTACCCCTTGCTTATTAATTGCAGACTGTTGAAGGAAGAGGAAATATGTTTCTCTTTTTTGGGTCAGCCACTGTAACTCATGAGAGATGGGATCTGTTTCCTGCTTGTTCCTGTAGTCATTGCATTGCGTCACATTATCATTCCGACTTTCCAAGTTTTACTAGATTAACTTATGTGTACTACTTAATGTACTGAACATGGTGAGCGTTTATCAGTGAACTGCTTTCTCAGAAGTCCTGTGTGCATGTTTCCAGATCAAGATCAAGATCTTTCCACTTGAGATCAATGACAATTCAGGTTTTACTTCATTGATCTCTTTTTCAGAAATTTACATTCTCCAAAGAGAAAGCAACATCCGTTGTTTACAGTAAAAATTTTTCATGCAAGTGAAAGTATTTGAACTTAAATGCATGTTTTTACTTTTCTTTGAAATTTTGGACTTTTTATTGACATATGTTCCTTGAATTTATTTCCATGTGTTTCAGCTTTGTTTTAATTATTTCTTTTTTACAGCACGCAGAGTTCTGGTGATCATACAGCCTCAGACAGCTATCTTTTATATGTTTCACTGGTAGCTTCAATAAACAATTTATGACTGCAATGTTTCTGTTACTGTTGAAATTACTCTTGAAATTAATTTCTGTATACTTGGTAGTGTAGTCTGAGGAATGTTGTGTTTATGTGGAAAGCTGAAATTATAGTCCAGTCCTGTAATCCTCACAATTTATAAACCTGAACAGTGATAATGCAAAAGCACAGAATGACTCAAATAAGAGTAATCCTTTGGAAGCCATCTTGGCCGATCTTCTGCCTCATATAAGGCTCACATTGAGGTCAGATCCAGCTTCAAAGATAGATCAGTTGTAGCTATGTTGAAAGGCGTTGCTCTTTTCATTCCGCTGTTTTCCCTGCTTTTCTGCATTCTGCAGTATTATGTTTTTTACTGCTGACATTGGAAACTCCTGATTGAGTAACTGGCAGAGTATGACGAGAATCACCTTGGCAGCATTCTAACTTTGCCATGTGATTCTTCCATCTTAGGTATCTTCAGAGGTTGATTCATTCCATCTGAAAAACATGAGTCTAAACTATGTGGTATTACTTTTCTCCACATTCTAAAAAATTATATTGGCAAACTAACTTTAAGCAAATTTTAGCTCAGAGACAGCCAAATTTAGGTAAAATGTGTTCCATGTCTGTTGCCTTTGCGCTTTACACTCACAGGTAGATGAGAAGAACAAGCTGAGCCCTGGGAACTGGGTTTGCAACAGGAAGGAGATGCAATTCCTCCTGCCTGTGTATGGCTGTGCTTAGATTAAAAAGAGCTCACTGAGATAAAGCATGAATTCTCATCAGCATAAATGGAAGCAAAATAAACCTCTTGGTAATTGGTTTTCATGCTGGAATGTGTTATTTATTTTATATCCATCCCCTCTTCTGTGAAATAGTGGGTTGGTGACAGCCAAAAAACTTAGGACAGATTAGATCCAGACTTGTGACACAAAACATTTATTTTCAACTGGAGATTCAAAATGTTCTATTCAGCAGACATTAAAATAACTCAAAATGTTGTTCGGTGTCTTTGATGTATGAAGCCTGAAGAAATGTGGCTGCCAACTTTATCTGATTACTGAATCTTTATGGTCTGATACATTCTAGGATGCAGAGTTCAAAAGATATTTGCATTAGAGTATATAGGTAACCTAGGAATTGTCAGACTTAAGCAGACCAGTTACCTATTATCCTCTCTCCAAGTAAGTAAAGTATTAGCTGCTTAAAAGAAAGGTTCCAGAGGTCATCAGTAGGGAAGGAGTTGCTTACTGTATGTAACTCATCCTGCAGCCTTGATGCATATAATCCTCTAGCCATGTAAATTAGCCACCGAAGAGTTATGTAGTATATGAAGTTATTTTTAAATTTTGCTAAGTTCTTTCCTTGCACAAATCCCTATGATAAAGATTTTTATTTAAATGACTCATTACAGAGCAAAAAAGTTTCATTTTCTCAATGTAGAAGACTTTGCCTATTCATTTTATCGTAAGTTCCCCTCTTAGCCTACTTAAACTAATGAGGAGCAGCTGCACCTTAGGGATGCTGAGCCTAACAGAGCACTTCGGTGACATCGATGCAACTCTTCAAGAACTAAACAGGTTATTTACTTGCTTCTTTACTTTCTTATTCAAGTCCAGTTAATCAATGTTATCAGAATAAAAGAAGGGAAGTCTGGAATTGGAGACTCAAAACAATCTCTATTTCTTCTTTCTTCCTACTATATTCCCTCTCTTTCTCTCTCTACGTTCTATACATTATTCCTCAGGATGCAGATGTTAAGATTTGATGTGGTAAAATGTGCTATAGAGATGCCCATATTCAAAGTTAATTGTCTCTGTCTTTTCATTCATTCTTTTTTCCTCATCCATTTTTTCCAAAACCTTAAAATAATCTAAAACATTTTCAAAAGTTTTTGACATGCTCAGAGGGTGAAGCCAATGTCATTGAAGTTTTTCATTACTTTAGGCATTTCCCCCCTTATCATGTTTTTTATTACTTGCTTGTTTCCCCATCCCCAACCCCTGTGCTATCAATCTTTAATGGTTCTGGTTTTTCATCATTTCCATGTCTCATTCTCCCCTTTTACCTGAGATCACGTCTCCTTGGTTTTCAATGTTGTAATAAGCAACAAAGTACATGTATTTTATATTAAAAAACCCACTTGATTCTGGAATGAATAAATTACAAATTGGCCTTTACTTTGTGTTTCTGGTGGACCAGAAGATTTCTTGCTTTTTATTAAAACCTACTGTCATGCGGAAATCTGCCTTGTCTAAACTCAATAACCTCTTTCCCCATAGCTTCCATGCTCAGTTTTAGGAGTGAGAGCCTTGAAAACAAAGTTTCATGGCTATCCTGCACAAGAAGTGTTTTTAGGCTTCTAGGCTACACTGGGAATCTGAAAGTCTGAGAAAATAGTCCACCTTTTCCCATCATAGGAATATTCTCTGCCCCAAAAATGTTAATTCCCAATGTGGATGGACATGTTCTATTTTGGTTCAGTGCTATACAGCTGAGGCCAGGCTGAAGATGAGCCACCTCTAAAGAGAAGGTAAGACATAACTGCATTACAAGATGGTAGAAGTCAGACTAATTTAGGGGCAAATATATTGGTTTTGTTCTCCTCTTAATCATTAGAGAAAAAGGTTTGTATAATTATAGAGAACAAGTTCACAAACATTGTGGACTTCGATTTTCTTGGAACTTCTGAATAAGACACTTCTTACTTTATAATACACAGTTTACTTCCCTGGTGTCCTTCAGAGATCTTCAGAGGAATTGTCATTAAGTGCTTTGTAAAGGATTAGAAATGGGGTTTCTGATGAATGATCAAGCTCCTAGACAATATTACAGTATAAATAAACAATGCCACACAGTGTGTTTATGATATGCTTTGCCATATAATAAGCCTTTCTGAAGAGAAGCCAATTTTTTTCTTTCATTATCGAAAGCTATTTCAAGAATGGTAGGCCAATTGTGAGATTTTTCTGAGTTTTTTTTTAATTGTCTTCTATCCTTTTAAACACCATTAAAAGTAAAAGAGACACATGTATTAAATGAAAATAAATTGTTAATATAAATTAGGACTAAAAAACCATGCATCTGTTTTCTGCCCTATAACTAAAAAACCCAACAAAACCCTCCGAATGACTTTCACAGAGAATAGAGAGAGCTGGTTAATAAAGGTACGGCTAGATCATTGAAAGTGACTTGAAGAATATCTTCCCATCATCTCTCCAAGACTAGATGTGCTGTCTATCTTGCATACTTTGATGATCTCCAAAAACCATTCAGTATACTGAGATGGTTGCAAAAAAAGCAGAGAGCAGGCCCTATGACACTGCAGTTCACAAGCAGATGCAGCTGGGAATACTGGTGCTAGAAAAGGTAATTGTGCCATTAGTCACATCTTGCAATCATTAGCTATATACATTTTTTTGAGAAACAACACTACACAGAGCTACTGATGGTGATGAACTGTGCTTATCAGACACCTTTCTCCACATAACTCATATTCTCCTTTTAAATCTGTCTTAATTGG